>NC_142441.1:57100000-57725000 GCF_059453495.1 Arachis ipaensis
GAGTTTGAAGCCCGTCACAGCCATCCCTTCCTAGATCCTACTCGGATTACCACAGACAAGGTTTAGACCTTCACTATGCATTCAAGCTTGCTTTCATGTAGAACGAAAGTGTTTGTCAAGCACGTGTTTATAAGTGAGAATGGTGATGAGCGTCACATAATCATAACATTCATCATGTTCTTGTGTGCGAATGAATATCTTAGAAAAGAAATAGGCTTGAGTTGAATAGAAAAATAATAGTACTTTGCATTAATTCATGAGGAACAATAGAGCTCCACACCTTAATCTATGGTGTGTAGAAACTCTACCGTTGAAAATACATAAGCGATGAAGGTCCAAGCATGGCCGAATGGCCAGCCTCCATAAAGGTCTAAGATAGCATAAGACTAATCAAAGATCGGCTTGTGATGATGTAAAAATAATAGTAAAAAGTTCTATTTATACTAAACTAGTTACTAGAGTTACAGAAATGAGTAAATGATGCAGAAATCCACTCCCGGGCCCACTTGGTATGTGCTTGGGCTGAGCATTGAAGCTTTCACGTGTAGAGGTCTTTCTTGGAGTTAAACACCAGTTTGTAACCTGTTTCTGGCGTTTAACTCTGCTTTGCAACCTGTTTCTGGCGTTTAACGCCAGAATAGGGCAGAATGCTGGCGTTGAACGCCAGTTTGTGTCATCTAAACTCGGAAAAAGTATGGACTATTATATATTTCTGGAAAGCCCTGGATGTCTACTTTCTAACGCAATTGAGTGCGTGCCATTTGGACTCCTATAGCTCCAGAAAATTCACTTTGAGTGAAGGGAGGTTAGAATCCAACAGCATCTGCAGTCCTTCTTTAGCCTCTGAATCTGATTTTTGCTCAAGTCCCTCAATTTCAGCCAGAAAGTACTTGAAATCACAGAAAAACACACAAACTCATAGTAAAGTCCAGAAATGTGATTTTTATTTAAAAACTAATAAAAATATATTAAAAACTAACTGAATAATACTGAAAACTATGTAAAAACAATGCCAAAAAGCGTATAAATTATCCGCTCATCAATGCCACACCCAGAACTGGCATGCCACGCCCATTATGAAAATAGAGCTGGCGTGCCATGCCTTCGATATCAAGTGACACACCCAGCTTTTGCAATGCTGAATTAATGGCTTTTTCACCTTTATTTTTAACGTCCACCCTAGAGTGTTATATATCGTTGGAAAGCTCTTGATGTCAGCATTTCAAAGCCACTAAAACCAAATCATTTGGACATCTACAACTCCTGTTATGTTGCTTTGAAGATAAAGAGGTAAGGCTGGTAACTCTGCAGTGACGTATTTTTCTCCTTGTGTTTTCGGGGTCAATATCTTTATCAATTCTAGTGTCCATCATAAAGTGTTAAATATGGTTGGAAATCCCTGGATGGCTACTTTTTAATGGCACTAGAATCATCTCATTTGGAGTTGTGTAGCTCAAGATATCGTCATTTAAATGATAGGAGGTCAGGCTGGAATATGCCCCGGCGTGCCACGCCCACTTCTTGGCGTGCCATGCCCATAGTGGGGCTCAAAATTACTCCTCTAGAACTTAAGCCTGGCGTGCCACGCCCAAGACACCAAGGGGCACGCCCTCTTTGAGACTTGGCTTCACAAAATTGGCGTGCCACGCCCATAGCACCAAGTGGCACGCCCTCTTTGAGACTTGTCTTCACAACTTGGCGTGCCACACCCAGAGCTTCAAGTGGCACGCCCAGCTACACACGCCTAGCCTTTTTTTTGTTGTTTTCTTCCTTTTTTGTTGCTCTTTTCACCTGAAATTCAGCACAAACCCATTTCAAAGTAATGTACCATAATATTTATCAGTTAGTTCATGAAATTGCATTGATTCAATGAGATTATGCTCTTTTTATAGTCCTTTTAGATAAGAAAAAGGGGTAGATGATGCAAGTCATCATAAAACTATATGCATTGATACGTTTGTATGTACTTTGTTGTGAAAAAAATGTAGAAAAAGAAATAGAAAAATAAAAGAAAAAATAGAAAAAGAAAAGCAATAAAAAGGGGACAAAAATGCCCCAAAGTAAAGTAACAATAACAATGCATATGGAATGTGAATTAAAGAGAATGCATGAGTATGTAGAAAAAGTGGGAATCATGGGTAGCTAGGCATTGTATTAGAATTGTATAGGTTGTTATATGTGTTTGGTGAGAGTTTAGGTTAATCAAAGATTCAAATTTCAAGCTCACTTGATCATATGCATCTTTACCTTTACCCTAGCCCCATTACAACCTATGAATAAATTCTCATGATGAATGTATGCATGCATTGAATAATTGTTGATTGTTAGATGAAAAAAAAATCTTGGAAAGAATTAGTAGAAGAGAATTGAGTGAATCGACCCTATACACTTGAGCAACTTGAGCGGATACACATCCGATGAGCGTTCGACGCTCAATTCCTTGTTCCCGGCTTTCATGAGCTTTTTCTTGCAAGTCTACTTGAAATTCATTTGGATATTTGAATTGGTAGGATTCATGAGTTATCATACGACTTAGCCCTACTTGTTCACATATATTCTTGGAGATTGATTTACTTTTGACCAGGTAAGCATCTTGCATTTAGTTGCATGCATGTAGATAGATTCATGTAGTTTATTTGCATCGAATAAATGTTGACACCCTTTGTTTCTTCCTTGAGTTTAGCATGAGGACATGCTTGGTTTAAGTGTGGGGAGATTTGATAAACCCCAAATTTGTGGTTTATCTTGTGCTTAATTTAGGGAATTTTATCACCTCCTCCCACATTTATTTAATGAAATAGCATGGTTTTGTAAGTCTCCCTTAATTTGTGCTTAAGTGTAAAAACATGCTTTTTAGACCCTAAAATTGGTAATTTTAATTCACCTTAATTCCATTCGATGCCTTGATGTGTTTGTTGAGTGATTTCAGGTTCATAAGGTAAGTGTTGGATGGAAGAAGTGATGAGAAAAGCATGCAAAGTGGAGAATTCATGAAGAAATGAGCATTTGGAGAATTGAGGGCCACGCGCATGCGTCATCCACGCTTACGCATGCATTGAAGATTTGCAAGCCATGCGCACGCGTCACCCACGTGTATGCGTGAGTAGGAGTTTTGGCTAGCGACGCGCACGCGTCACCCACACGTACGCGTGACGCTTGGCACGTGACTCACTTAAAGTGAATTCGCTGGGGGCGATTTTGAGCTGCCCAGGCCTAAATCGAACTCGTTTATGAGGGTATTTCATGTAGAATTCAAGCTTGGGCAAAGGGGAAGCACTTAGTTGTATGATAGCATCATGTAGGTTAGTTTCTAGAGAGAGAAGCTCCCTCTTCTCTCTAGAATTAGGGTTCTTAGGGTATTTGCATTTTAGATCTAGGGTTTAGTTCTTATTTTCATTTTGTTTTCCTTTCAATTTCTTGTTTCTACATCTCAATTCTCTTAGTTTATAGTGTTAATTTCCCTTTTTATGCCTCTTTTATGTTTATGAACTCTTTGTTGGATTTGGATTCCTTTTAATGTAATTGAGGTTTTATGTTCCCTTTATTGTTGACTTGAGTTGTGAATTTTACTTTTCTTGCCTTGAGTAGTTGTAAATTTTATCTTTCCTTGCAAATTACCATGCTTTCCTGTTATGCCTTCCAAGTGTTTGACAAAATGCTTGGTAGGATATTAAAGTAGCTTTTTGAGCATTCTTGGCTTGGAAAGAGGAATTAGGCAAACTTGAGTCATTAATACCCAATTTAGATTGGTGATCTAGAGTTGTTAGTTAATATTATTTCCATTGACTCTAGTTTCTTGCTAATTCAATTAGTGAGTTGATTAGGATTTTTGGATTGAGATTAACTAGTCTTATTTGACTTTCTCTCATGGGAGATAACTTTACACCTTCTTCCATGTTAGAGATGACAAAATAAGATAAATTCTTGTTAAGTATTGTTATGATTAGTGACTAGGATAGAAAGCCTATATTCTCAATCTTTGCCATGAATGTCCCTCTTTATTAATTGCTTTCTTTTGTTACTTGATTTACTTTTCTTGTCATTTATTTTCTTGCCCTTTTACCAAATCAAACCCCACTTGCATCTTCATAGCCAATAATTGTTCATTTCATTGCAATTCCTTCTGAGATGACCCGAGGTTTAAATACTTCGGTTATTGTTATTGGAGTTTGTACTAGTGACAACCAAACTTTTGATTGAAGATTGTTTGTTGGTTTAGAACTATGCTTACAACGAAGTTCTATTTCTATTGAGGATATTCTAGACCGACACAATAATTCCTTTCTATCACCCTGCTAGTCTTTCTAGCATTTGGTCAATAAATGGTAAAGGAAAGTGATCCTTCCTAGTGGCGTCATTGAGTCTTCTATAGTCAATGCACATACGCCACCCTGTGACTGTCCTTGTAGGAATCAGTTCATTTTTTTCATTATGAACCACTGTCATGCCTCCCTTCTTGGGAACAACTTGGACAGGGCTCACCCAGGGGCTATCAGAAATGGGATAAATAATCCCAACCTCCCAGAGGTTAGTGACTTCCTCTTGCACTACTTCCTTCATAGCCGGATTCAGTCGCCTTTGTGGTTGCACCACTGGTTTGGGGTTATCTTCTAGTAGGATTTTGTGCATGCATTGGGCCGGGCTAATGCCCTTAAAGTCACTTAGGTAGCATTTGATGGAGAGACAGAGACAAAAAGACTGAGACTGAGAGACAGAGACTAAGAGACAGGGATTGAAATAAATCTCAGTATTCTGTTTGTTGCAAAATGGGAGACAGGAATTGAAACAGGAATGAAACTCTAATTTAATATGCACAAAAGGTAAAATTGGAATTAATTAATTGAAATAAAAGTATTTTAGGTATAAAATGTTATTAAATTATCAGTCTCCATCTCTAAAATTTCAGTCCCCTGTGTCCCTACGTTTTGGAGGTACTAAAATACTGAAATTTTAGAGACAGAAACAGAAATTTTAGTACCAGTGTCTGAACTAACAAACACGATACTGAGTCTTAGTCTCTCAGTCTCTGTCTCAGTATTTCAAAACAAACGCTACCTTATAGTCCACCCAAGGGGCAGTCCTATGTGTCTTAGGCACTTGAATTAGTGCTTCTTTTTCCTGTGGCTCTAAGGCAGAGCTTATGATCACATGATAAGTATCTCTGTTTCCTAGAAATACATATTTCAGGGAAGATGGTAATGGCTTGAGCTTAAGCTTTGGAGGCTTCTCCTTTTCCTTAGGAATTTCAAAAGGATCCTCTATGTCAGGCTGTTCATCAGTAAGGATGTCATTCAGCCCTTCCTTGAGACTCTCAGCCATGTTTACTTCTTCCACTAGGGAATCAATGAGGTCAATGCATATGCATTCCTCTGGGGTGTCTTGATGCTACATGGCTTTTACAGTATTCAGTACGAACTTTTCCTTATTAACTCTCAGGGTTACTTCCCCTTTTTCAACATCAATGAGGGTTCGTCCTATAACTAGAAAGGGTCTCCTTAGGATAAGGGATGCACTCTTGTGTCCTTCCATGTCCAACACTGCAAAGTTAGTGGGAAAAGCAAAGGGTCCAACCCTAACAATCATGTCTTCAATTACGCCTGATGGTATCTTAATAGAGCCATCAGCAAGTTGAAGACATATGCGGGTTGGTTTGACTTCATCAGTCAAACAAAGCTTCTTTATTAATGAAGCAGGTATTAGGTTGATGCTTGCTCCAAGGTCACATAGAGCTGTCCTTGTACAAGCATCACCTAGAGTGCATGGTATCATAAAGCTTCCAAAATCCTTAAGTTTCTCTGGTAAGTTATTTTGAATGATTGCACTGCACTCTTCAGTGAGGAGGACTATTTCTGTCTCTCTCCAAACCTTCTTATGACTTAATATGTCCTTCATGAACTTAGCATAAGAAGGTATCTATTCAAGAGCCTCTGCAAAAGGGATCTTGATCTCTAATATTCTGAGATAATCTGTAAAGCGGGCAAATTGTTTATCTTTTTTCTCTTGATGGAGCTTCTGACGAAATGGCATTTTAGCCTTATACTCATCAAGTTTGGTTGATGAAGGCCGAGTGCCATGTGTGTTGGAAGGGGGGTTACTAGCTTTCTTAGGAGGGTTGCTATCAGAATGTGATGACAAGTCATTTTATGCTAGTTTTACAAGCATTTTTCACTTGTTTCATTAGGTTTTATGCACTTTCTTACACAAAAAGCAATTGATTGGAGTGGAATTTCATGATCATTTTGAATCAATCAAACATCATTTATTTTACACAAAATCATAAGGTTTATGCTAGAATTTATTGATTTTATGAATGATGCAAGGACTTGTGATTTTGGTGAGACTTTGATTGCTTGTTTGGTTGCTTATAGGTGAAGAAATAAAGAGAAAGGGAAAGCAATTAGGGAAGCGTTGCGTTAAGAAGAGGAAGCGCCACGCTCACTAAGTGAGCGTTTTCGTGAATCTCAAGTTTGGAAGCAAGGTTTTGGCCTTCTGTACGCACCAGGCAGCGCTCAAAATTAGAGCGTAGCGCTCACTAAGGCAGCGCTAATGAAGGGGAGAAGCGCACCAAAGGCTAGCGCTCAACAAAGCAGTGCAGCGCTCAACAAAGCAGTGCAGCGCTCATTAAGGAAGCGCTATGAAGGAATTGCACACCAAAAGATGCATGCTGAGGGAATGAACGGGGCGCTCACTTTGTGCACTGAGCGCTCCACTGGAAGGAGTACCAAACACCCCTAACCCACTTCAAACAATTGCCACTCGGATCCACTTCTTCAAGGCCAAACCAAAAAGCCCACTCCAAGTGCTTAATGACTGAAAATAGAAAGTGTATAAATAGGCGCAAGTTTGATTTGAGAAAGGACTTGGGAGCTATTTTTATTTTTCCTTTCTAGAATTTTAGAATTCGGGGGAATTGGAATCAGATCTAAGTTTTCTTTGTGTGTTCATTTTTCTTTTCTTCTACAACTTCTATTTTCTGCTTTGGGTTTTGAACTCAGATTGAAGAACTCTACTGAAATTCTTCATCTGAGAATCATCTTTTACTTTTCCTTTTTATAGTTCTAAGAATTGGAAATTGGATCTCAATCCTCTTTTCTATTTTCATTTTACTTCTTCTGCAATTTCTTCTTTACTTTTTGGTCAAGAGAAAAATTGAGATCTAGATTTGCTTGCTGTTCTTGTTACTCTCCTGCAATTATCAAATTTCTCTTTTAGAATTTCATAATTGAGCTAAGCTTTCTTGCAGTTTTGATTCTTTTGCAATTTTTCATTTATGTTTTAGTTCTTCTGCAATTTCTCTTCATCTCATACTTCTTTAATCCTCTGCACTTCAATTTTCTAGTTCAATTTGAATCCCAATACCCAAATTACTCTTGATGCAATTTAAGTTTCCTGTCAATTTAGATTCAGCAATTTAAATTCCTTGCACTTTAAGTTTCAGTTACTTACCTTTCTTGCACTTTAAGTTTCATCTTGTTTACTTTCTTGCACTTTAAGTTTCTGTAATTTACTTCTTCTACACTTTAAGATTTTATCAATTTACCTTCTCCCTTTTATTTTCTTGCAATTTTACTTCTGTTAATCAAGTTTCACTCAAATCATCAAATATTCACTTAACTAAATTCATCATCATACTAAAGTTGCTCAATCCATCAATCCCTGTGGGATCGATGTCACTCTTGTGAGTTATTACTATTTGATGTGACCCTGTACACTTGCCGGTGAGTTTGTGTGGAATCGTTTTTCCCTCATCAAGTTTTTGACACCGTTGTCGAGGATTGATATAGATTGAAAATGATTAAGTAGGGTGATAATCTAGATTAAGCATTTTTCTTTATTTTTGTCAAGCACACTAACTGTTTGAGTTTTTGTTTAAGCTAACCTTAACCTCACTCTAGCAGTAGAGGGAATTGCTTTTGGTTTCTAGTTTTGTGTGTGTTTCTTGTTGTTTTGGTTACATGCCAGGAGGAATAAGAGGTGAATCCACTTCTTTTGATCCTGAACCAGAGAGAACACTCTCAAGTTTGAGAAGAGAAGCAAGAGGGAAGGGAGTTGTTGGAGAAGAAGCCTCGAAAGAAGAAGACTAAGAGATGGAAGGGAATGTCCCTAATCCACTAGATGATGTGGCCAATAATGGCCAGCCTCAAAGGAGAGTTCTAGCCTCCTACACCTTCTCTAATGCAAGACACTATGGGAGTAGCATACTTACTCCAAATGTTAATGCAAACAACTTTGAATTGAAGCTTCAACTCATTACTCTGGTGCAGAATAATTGTTCCTATGGAGGAGGTCCACTTGAAGATCCAAACCAGCACCTATCCACCTTTCTAAGGATATGTGATACAGTGAAGACAAATGGTGTACATCCAGACATTTATAAGTTGCTGCTATTCCCATTTTCATTAAGGGACAAAGCTGCCCAATGGTTGGAGGCATTTCCAAAAGAAAGCATCAACAATTGGGAGGATCTAGTGAGCAAATTTCTAGCTAAATTCTACCCACCTCAGAAGATCATAAGATTGAAGACAGAGGTACAAACCTTCACCCAAATAGATGGAGAGTCACTTTACGAGGCCTGGAAAAGATACAAAGCCTTGATCAGGAAGTGTCCTGATGCCAGGGCATCTTGGCCAGTTTCACTGACCTTTTCTTTACTGTTTTTAGGTTAGTTTCATGCATTTCTTTAGGAAATAAGCTAGTTTTGGGTAAATATTCACTTATGCCTTGACTCAAGCATACATTGTGCATTTTACATGATTTCATGAGGATTTTGCATAAGTTTAGTGACAAATATTATGTTGCATTACTCATGACTTGGACTAGAGCTTTGATGCACTTTGTTGCTTGATTTCAGGACCAAAAAGAAGCAAGAAAAGGGGAGGTAACTTGCAAGATTAATGAGAAAAGTGATTGCCAATAACACTCTCAAAAAAGCCATCAATGCCCATGTTAGAGAGTCACGTTAACCAAGTTAACGTGAACTCTAACGTGGAGAAGAGAAGTTGAGCCAACGTTAGTGACACTCAACATTGTCACTAACGTTGGCAATCACTCATAAGTGGCCACGATAGAAGCCACGTTAACCTAGTTAACGTGACCTCTAACGTAAAAGGGGGGAAGAGAAGCCAACGTTAGTGACACTCAACATTGTCACTAACGTTGGCCTATGGTGCAAAGTACCACGTTAACTTGGTTAATGTGGGAACTAACGTGGAGGATAAAGAGTTGTCGACAATGTTAGTGACACTCAACATTGTCACTAACGTTGAAGCAACCACACAACCCCCAAGAGTCACGTTAACTTCCACGTTAACGTGGTTAACGTGGAAGCTAACGATGAGAAATGAAGGATGAGCCAACGTTAGTGACACTCAACATTGTCACTAACGTTGGGATGGCTAAAAGATGGCCACGTTAGAAGCCACGTTAACCTAGTTAACGTGGACCCCAACGTGAGACCTAGGGGCACATTGGAACGTTAATGACAATGTTGAATGTCACTAACGTTCACAAAGGATGGCAATGGCCACGTTAGAAGCCACGTTAACCTAGTTAACGTGAGCTTTAACGTGAAGCAAGAAGGGGCACACTGGAACGTTAGTGACAATGTTGAGTGTCACTAATGTTCTCGAAGGTTGACAAGGCAACGTTAAAAGCCACGTTAACTTAGTTAACGTGGGTTTTAACGTGAGGCAAAAGGGGTGCATTGGAACGTTAATGACAATGTTAAGTGTCACTAACGTTCCCGAACTTGGACTTTCACTAAATGATTAACACTCCTTACGCCCTGAGCTTAAGTCTCTGCCCACTCCGCACTTTCTCTCTGCAAGTAAAGCCAAGCCCAAATAAAGAAAGGAACTGCTTCAAACTCAAGATCCAAAGGCCCAAGACTTGAAGAGTGAACTAGAAGCTGAGAAGAGTAGTATATATAGGAGTAGCTTTGAATTGTAAAGGAGTTCTGGAGGCTGAAGAACCACTCTCTGTATTTTACTTTCTTTGCAATTTCTAGTTTTAGGATGTATTCTCCATCTTTGTTTTCATTTTCAAGAGCTATGAACAACTAAACCCCTTTCATTGGGTTAGGGAGCTCTGTTGTAATTTGATGGATCAATACTAATTTTCATTGTCCTTCTTCTATCTTTCCTCTTGATTTTACTTGAAAGCTTTTGATCTTCATCCAATTGAGTAGTTATCTTGGAAGAGAAGCTATTCAAACTTGGATCTCTTTTGAACCTTGGAAGAGGAATGAAGAGATCAAGCTAGAAATGCTTTCTCATGCTGGACCAAATTGGGTTTGGATGGGTATGTGACTATAACCCTCTCAATACTTGGTTTGGGAAATGCATGTGGTATAATCAGTGACCATACTTCATCTCTTCTCATGAACAATTGACCAAGGAATTGGCTATTGATCAAGATTTGAGAGATTGAATTGCAAGGAATTGCAATTCAATCACTTAAGATTGCCAAGGAGATCAATGAGTGCATTGATTGAGGAAGAGATGAAAATGAACTTGATCCGGAGAATTGCAACATCTCCTAAGCCCAATGAACTCCCCATCTCTAATCTCACCCATTCTCTTTAATTTCTGCGATTTACTTTTATGAGCAAATCCCCCATTCCCATTTATCATTCTGCAACTTATTTTCAGTTATTTACTTCCAGTCCTTTAATTCTAGCATTTACTTTTCTGTTATTTACATTCACGCCATTTTATTTTCTGCAACTCTCAACCCAATTTCTGGATTCGCTCAACTAGAACATTCTTCTAATTAAAGTTGCTTGATCAATGAATCCCTGTGGGATTCGACCTCACTCTATTGTGAGTTTTTACTTGACGACAACTTCAGTACACTTGCCGAAGGAAGATTTGTTGAGAGATAAGTTTTCCCCGCATCAATTTTATGGCGCCGTTGCCGGGGATTGATTGTGCATAAACAATGATTAGATTGGAAGATCACTAGATTGAGCATTTTATTTTATGAATTTCATTTTTCTGTTTGAGTGATTTACTTTTTGTTTTAGCTAAACTTCTTCCCTTCTCCATCTACTCTTTTGTTTTTCTTTGTTATTTTCAATTCTGTTTGCTAACCCACTAACTGTTTGATATATTGCATCACCCACAACTAACATCAATTGTGACACAAATACTGTCTGCACCTATTTTCTCTGCTTGTACTTATTGGTTGTATGACAGGGAGAAGAAGCGGGGCTTCAACTTCCTTTAATTCTGAACCAGAGAGAACCTTCCTTAGACTAAGGAGGGAGGCAAAAGAAAAACCAGTAGTTATTGCTGAAGAAGAAGAGGAACAGTTTGAGGAATACTTTGAACCAAACATGGAAGAAAACATGGAAAATCATCATGAAGAAGAGACTCACAACCATGGCAGAAGAGGTGGAGCAAATCATGCTGGGGAGGATAGAAGAGTTTTGGGCTCTTACATTAATCCAAACCCAGGCAATTGTGGAAGTAGCATCCAAAAGCCAACAATCCATGCCAACAACTTTGAACTTAAACCATAGCTCATCACCCTTGTTCAGAACAACTGTTCGTTTGGAGGAGGTGTTCAAGAAGATCCCAACCAATATTTGACCACCTTCCTGAGAATATGTGACACAGTGAAATCTAATGGTGTTTATCCTGACGCCTATAGATTGCTCTTATTTCCCTTCTCACTCAGAGATAAGGCAGCCAAGTGGCTGGAATCTTTCCCAAGGGAGAGCTTGACAACTTGGGAGGATGTGGTGAACAAATTCTTAGCAAGATTCTACCATCCTCAACGAATCAATAGGCTGAGAGCTGAGGTTCAAACCTTCAGGCAACAGGATGGTGAGACTCTGTATGAAGCATGGGAGAGGTTCAAAGACTTAACAAGGAGGTGTCCACCTGACATGTTCAACGAATGGGTCCAGCTGCACATTTTCTATGAAGGGCTCTCTTATGAGTCAAAGAAGGCAGTAGACCATTCATCTGGAGGGTCCTTGAACAAGAAGAAGACCATTGAGGAAGCCATAGATGTTATTGAAACAGTAGCAGAAAACGACTACTTCTATGCTTCCGAAAGAGGGAACACAAGAGGAGTGATGGAGCTAAACAATGTAGACGCTCTGTTGGCCCAAAACAAGCTCATTACCCAGCAGCTGGCTGACCTCACCAAGAAGATGGAGATGAACCAAGTAGCAGCAATCTCCACTTCATCAACAACACAAGAAGGAGTAAACCAAGAAGCAGAAGGGAGTCAGGAGCAAGCCAACTACATTGGGAATTCACTAAGGAAAAACTATGATCCATACTCCAAGACTTACAACCCTGGATGGAGAAATCACCCGAACTTTGGGTGGGGAAGTGAACAAGATCAAAACCAAGACCAGAGACGTTACAACTCCAACAACAATGCAGCTCACCAACAATTCACCCAGAGGACATCTCAACACCCCCACAATAACACTTCTCCACATACTTATCAAAACCAAAACAGCACATCTGCTCCGAACCACTCATCAATTGATGACAGGCTCTCTAAGATTGAAGCCTTACTTGAAGGAATATGCCAAGAGATTCAAGAAAATAAGGTGTTCAAAGAGGAGGTGCGAGCCAATATTAAGAACCAGGGAGAAACCATTAGGAAGATGGAATTCCAGGTGGGATATTTAGCTGAGAAGATTCCCAAACCTACTGATAGCTTCCCAAGTGACACTGAGAAAAACCCCAAGGGAGAAGCAAAGAAAGTAAGATGGGAAGATTGCAAAATGGTCACTACAAGTGATCAAGAGATTGAAGACAAGCAAGGCAAAATGTGCAAACAACCTGAAGACAACTCAACAAAGGAGGAGGATAGAGATCACAAAGAACCAGAAATCTCACAACAATAGCTGCTGAAACTCTATGCACCATTCCCTCAACTGCTCAATGGTGCTGTGCGAAAAAGAATATACTCAAGGTTCCTAGACTTGTTTGCATCTCTGCATGTGAACATACCATTCATCAAGGCAATTCAACAAATTCCTGCATTCATCAAGTATATGAAGGAACTTCTTCCCAGGAAAAGCTCACTCAAGAGAGGGCAGACTATAGTGATGAACAAGGAATGTAGTGCCCTTATTCAACCTGAGTTGCCTACAAAAAGAAGAGACCCAGGAAGTTTTCATATCCCTTGTGCCATAGGTGAAAATATGTTCAACAGAGCACTATGCGATTTAGGGGCCAGCATCAACTTACTGCCCTTATCCCTGGTCAAGAGGCTACAGATCAATGAGATAATGCCCACAGATGTCATTATCAGACTGGCTGACAAAACTCAAAAGCAAGCAATAGGAGTGGTGGAAAATGTGTTGCTAAAGGTTGGGAAGTACTTTCTCCCAACAGACTTTGTCATTCTGGACATGGAAGAAAGTCACACTCACCCAATCATATTGGGAAGACCATTTCTAGCTATGGCCAGAGCATTTGTCGATGTAGAGAAAGGGGAGCTAATATTGAGAATCCATGATGAACGACTCAGCTTCAATGTTTTCAAACTCTCACAAGAAACAGATCAAGAGGACAAGGAACTAAGCACAAATGATAATGAGACACTGAAGGAGGAAACAAGCACTGAAGCACAGCCAGTTCGTTCTGAGACCCCCTTAACTGACAAACAAGGAAAACAGCAATTGCCACAGCTCAAGGAAAAGTTGGAGGAACCCAAACCTCTAGAGGCAGGTGAAGACAGCATCACAACTCCTTGGAGAAAATAGGTCATCAAGGGGAAGGCAACCTCAAAAGAAACAAGGAAGAAGGTACCAAGGAGATGGAGGAACAAGAAGATCCCTACGGAAGACTTCTCTCCAGGGGATAGAGTTGTGTCAGCCTACTTCCCAGATATTCCCCCTAATCTCCCTACTGTGCCATCTCAATTACCTAAGGTCTTCACTATCAACAGAGTTCTTTCCCTGGAACATGTGGAGATCATTGATCCAACCAATGGATACAAGTCCACAGCAAGAGGGGAGGACTTTAAGCACTACCAACCACCGTGATGAAGGAAAAATGTCAAGCTAGTGACGCTAAAGAAGCGCTTCATGGGAGGCAACCCATGTTTTATATGCTTTCAGATGATAATGAATAAGTCAATCTTTATGATTTCAACCCAAACTTGACAAACACTTGGTGAAGTCTTTATCATGCAGTATATAGTGAAGAACAAGTTTGGTGTTCAAAGCAAACCAAGATGCATGCTAGTCTTGGAAGCTTTGAACAAAACTTTTCATCACATTGCTTCAAACTAAGTTTGGTGTCACCCCATGGTGCCACCAAAATGCATATAAGGAACCACCGATAGTTAGTTAGTTAGTTGGAATTCATAAATAAACAATCAAATTCTTTCTTTCATTTTATTCTAGCCGTAGAATCTTTATTTTTTTTATTAATTTCATTATTTCAAATCTTTATAGGAAAGGAAAAGAAGCATAAAAAGGGATTGATTGGACAATTAAAGGGGGGAGATTTCGCCACTTAAAGAAGAGGGGTTACACACTTGTTCTAAAGAGGGAATACGTTGGAAAATGTTGCCATGCAACATTGAAAAAAGGGACCCTTAGAAGACCGAGCAATCCCCATCATAAAGTGATGATCCTTGTCTTCTAGCCATGCATAACCCCAACCGTCCATCAAGTGACCACTTCATCAATCTACACCCTCCATTCTCTCACAACTTCTCTATATAAACAACCCTTGTCCATACCACCCTTCATTGTCATCACACACCTTCACCACTCTTCATTTCGGTACAATACACCCCCTATCCAATTATAAACATTCCTTCTCTCACTCTCCTCATTGCCATAAAACCCTAAACAACCAAAAGTCTCCACAACCTTACCACCTTCACATATTAAATCATCATTCATGGCATCTTCAAGTTCTAAGAGAAGGGAGGGGAAGGAACCCATGGAAGAACACCCATATGATGAGAAGAGATTTAGAAGCTTGCATCATGCATTGCAATACGGGTGGATGGTTGATAAGGAAATCATTTATGAGCTGGGATTTCAAGTTAAGAAGACTGAATGCCCCGAAATCACAGAGAAGGTAGAAAGGAGATGATGGGAGCTCCTCACTGACCCGGTCACTAAGGTGAATGCAAATCTCGTAAGAGAATTTTATGCAAATGCTGTCAGGTATGATAAGAAAGATGAGTCATATACAAGCTTTGTGAGAGGAACAATGGTGGATTTTGGTCCCATGAGTGTAATGAGGGCATTGAAGCTACGGTCTATACCATTTGAAGAAGAAAGTTACCACTCAAGATTGGACAACAACCCCAATTATGACCAGCTTTTACTAGACCTTTGTGTACCAGGAGCTGACTGGGAAAGGGGTGCAGGAAATAAACCAAAGTTCATTAAGAGAACAGATCTCACTCCTGAAGCTAAGGGGTGGTTTGAGCTAGTAAGGAGGTATATTCTCCCAGCTGCAAACAACTTGGAGGTGAATCTCGAGAGAG
Organism: Arachis ipaensis; assembly: GCF_059453495.1. NCBI lineage: Eukaryota > Viridiplantae > Streptophyta > Magnoliopsida > Fabales > Fabaceae > Arachis > Arachis ipaensis. Next base: position 57,115,484 of record NC_142441.1, read on the forward strand.
CAACAACGTTGCATTGTATACTCAAGGGAGGAGAAATCAAAGTTCATGAGATCATAGCTCAAGGAATTAGAAAGATGGCAGAGAAAAGCGACTCAAGAGGAACATTAGGTTACCCCAGCACCATTTACCGAATATGCAAGAAAGCTAGAGTGGTTTTTCAGGATGAGGACCCCGTTTGGAAAAAGGAAGGCATTCCAATAACGGTCCGAAGGATGAATGCTGCAGCACTCCCCCTGCCTCAACGAAAGCAAAGAAAGAGGACAGCTCCTCAAGTAGTTGAAGGACAAGTCTTAGAGGGACAAGCACCACAGACCTTGGACATGCACCAATTACAGGAAGCCATTGATGGCTTATCTAGACAATATTTGGAAAGCCAAGGAGCACAGAAAGAGCTTCAACTACAGATGATGGGGCAGCAAGATGAGTGACAAAGACAAATGATGGAACAGCAACTAAGCCAAGGACAACAATGGGAGAAGCATTCAACAGGATGGAACAAAGGCAAAACGAGCAACAAGAATCCACTCAGAGGCTAATCAACATCCAAGCACATCAAGGGGCACACATACATGAGATGCATCGAAGACAAATAGAACAGGTAGAATTATTGGACGAGCAAAGGGCATTCGCAGAAGGAGTTTACATGAGTCAAACAGGACATCAGATAAATACTCAAGCCAGGCTCGGTTACTTAGTGGGACAGCTGCCAATATTGCATCCAGGAATAGCCAAGTATGATGAAATGAAGGATGAATTAGCACGAAAGGAAAGACAAAGGGTGGAAGAGAGTCATGAGTCAGTGAGGAAGGCACTTGAGGATTGGAAGCAAGCAAGATTGGCACGGATGCGAGAAAATGCAAGAGGAAACAAGGAGGACAAGCAAGGAAAAGAGCGTGGACACCCACAACAGTAAAAGGTGGTGGAGTTCCTTCTTTGTTCCATCTTTCTCTGTGTTTTAAATAAGGAAGATCTTGTATGAAATAGAACTTGCTTCCATGTTATGTTTAAACCTTTTTCAAATCATGTTATTTTTAGTTTTTGGTATTGAAGAGAGTCTATGTGCACTGGTCTTTATGTCACTGCATCATTACTTCCCTTTCTTGTAAGCTTGTCCCTTTTTTTAAATCAAATTGAAGAAGAGAAGGATTATGTTTTTAAAAGACCAGAGTAGGGTTCCTAATGTGGAGGTGCATTCATGAATCTTTGGGGTAGTCATAAGTTAGCTAAGTTGGTTCAACCACAAGGTTAGGAGGACAACTATCTATCCTGAATACCTGACTTTGGATATACCCATGAGACTGAGCATATGACAAGATCCTAATAAGAGAAAAGGGAAAGAATAATGGAAGTAAAAAAAATAAATAAAAGAAAAAGAGTAAGCAATAAGGCTAGGCATCAATGGTTTTAAGCTTGAGGCAAGTGTCTGTGGTGCTCCTGTGTGAGGGATCTACTTGGATGAATAAGCTCTTAAGGGTGCCTTATCACTTGGTAACTTGGGTTAACTAACTCGGGATTATCAGCTGAAAGTCCACTATCAAGAGTAACCTTCACTACAGAACACTTAGTAACCCAAAGAGGTGCTGGAGACCAAGGTCTCAAGAAAAGAAAATAAATAAACTAAATGCCTGTAGTGTGTATGTATGGGGGAGAGACTTGAGAGAGTAAGTCCTTAGGGGTGCTTCAACACCTAGCACCTTGAACCAACTGGTTCGGGAGTGTTGGCTGAAAGCTTATTTTAAAGAGTTGCCCCCTTACAGAGCACTTAGCCTAAATAACACAAATAACCCTTGAAATAACAATAAAAGGATCAAGGAATAAAAGTCTCATGGGATATGAACAAAGTGGGTGTTTTAGGACAGAATAAAGGTCTGAAAGCCAGTAATGGAATGAACCTAAGTTGCTATGCATGAAACCATCATAAAATCAGTAATATGACTTCCACAAGGATGACTCGTTCCTCTGGATATTCCATTCATCATTCTCTTGACCCAGTACTTGCTTAGGGACAAGCAAGCTTTAAGTTTGGTGTTGTGATGCCAGGGCATCTTGGCTAGTTTCACTAACCTTTTCTTTACTGTTTTTAGGTTAGTTTCATGCATTTCTTTAGGAAATAAGCTAGTTTTGGGTAAATATTCACTTATGCCTTGACTCAAGCATACATTGTGCATTTTACATGATTTCATGAGGATTTTGCATAAGTTTAGTGACAAATATTATGTTGCATTACTCATGACTTGGACTAGAGCTTTGATGCACTTTGTTGCTTGATTTCAGGACCAAAAAGAAGCAAGAAAAGGGGAGGTAACTTGCAAGATTAATGAGAAAAGTGATTGCCAATAACACTCTCAAAAAAGCAATCAATGCCCATGTTAGAGAGTCACGTTAACCAAGTTAACGTGAACTCTAACGTGGAGAAGAGAAGTTGAGCCAACGTTAGTGACACTCAACATTGTCACTAACGTTGGTAATCACTCATAAGTGGCCACGTTAGAAGCCACGTTAACCTAGTTAACGTGACCTCTAACGTTAAAGGGGGGAAAAGAAGCCAACGTTAGTGACACTCAATATTGTCACTAACATTGGCCTATGGTGCAAAGTACCACGTTAACTCCCACGTTAACTTGGTTAACGTGGGAACTAACGTGGAGGATGAAGAGTTGTCGACAACGTTAGTGACACTCAACATTGTCACTAACGTTGAAGCAACCACACAACCCCCAAGAGTCACGTTAACTTCCACGTTAACTTGGTTAACGTGGAAGCTAACGATGAGAAATGAAGGATGAGCCAACGTTAGTGACACTCAACATTGTCACTAACGTTGGGATGGCTAAAAGATGGCCACGTTAGAAGCCACGTTAACCTAGTTAACATGGACTCCAACGTGAGACCTAGGGGCACATTGGAATGTTAATGACAATGTTGAATGACACTAACGTTCTCAAAGGATGGCAAAGGCCACGTTAGAAGCCACGTTAACCTAGTTAACGTGAGCTTTAACGTGAAGCAAGAAGGGGCACACTGGAATGTTAGTGACAATGTTGAGTGTCACTAACGTTCTCGAAGGTTGACAAGGCAACGTTAAAAGCCACGTTAACTTAGTTAACATGGGTTTTAACGTGAGGCAAAAGGGGTGCATTGGAACGTTAATGACAATGTTAAGTGTCACTAACGTTCCCGAACTTGGACTTTCACTAAATGATTAACACTCCTTACGCCCTGAGCTTAAGTCTCTGCCCACTCCGCACTTTCTCTCTGCAAGTAAAGCCAAGCCCAAATAAAGAAAGGAACTGCTTCAAACTCAAGATCCAAAGGCCCAAGACTTGAAGAGTGAACTAGAAACTGAGAAGAGTAGTATATATAGGAGTAGCTTTGAATTGTAAAGGAGTTCTGGAGGCTGAAGAACCACTCTCTGTATTTTACTTTCTTTGCAATTTCTAGTTTTAGGATGTATTCTCCATCTTTGTTTTCATTTTCAAGAGCTATGAACAACTAAACCCCTTTCATTGGGTTAGGGAGCTCTGTTGTAATTTAATGGATCAATACTAATTTTCATTGTCCTTCTTCTATCTTTCCTCTTGATTTTACTTGAAAGCTTTCGATCTTCATCCAATTGAGTAGTTATCTTGGAAGAGAAGCTATTCAAACTTGGATCTCTTTTGAACCTTGGAAGAGGAATGAAGAGATCAAGCTAGAAATGCTTTCTCATGCTGGACCAAATTGGGTTTGGATGGGTATGTGACTATAACCCTCTCAATACTTGGTTTGGGAAATGTATGTGGTATAATCAGTGACCATACTTCATCTCTTCTCATGAGCAATTGACCAAGGAATTGGCTATTGATCAAGATTTGAGAGATTGAATTGCAAGGAATTGCAATTCAATCACTTAAGATTGCCAAGGAGATCGATGAGTACATTGATTGAGGAAGAGATGAAAATGAACTTGATCCGGAGAATTTCAACATCTCCTAAGCCCAATGAACTCCCCATCTCTAATCTCACCCATTCTCTTTAATTTCTGCGATTTACTTTTATTAGCAAATCCCCCATTCCCATTTATCATTCTGCAATTTATTTTCAGTTATTTACTTCTAGTCCTTTAATTCTAGCATTTACTTTTCTGTTATTTACATTCACGCCATTTTATTTTCTGCAACTCTCAACCCAATTTCTGGATTCGCTCAACTAGAACATTCTTCTAATTAAAGTTTCTTGATCAATCAATCCCTGTGGGATTCGACCTCACTCTATTGTGAGTTTTTACTTGACGACAACTTCGGTACACTTGCCGAAGGAAGATTTGTTGAGAGACAAGTTTTCCCCGCATCATGTCCCCCAGAGATGTTCAATGAATGGGATAAACTTCAGAATTTCTATGAAGGATTGACACTGAGAGCTCAAGAGGCCTTGGATTATTCTGTTGGAGGTTCAGTGCAGCTCATGAAGACATCTAAGGAAGCCCAAAATCTCATAGACACTGTGACAAATAATTAATACTTCTATGCTCATTAAAGACAATGCCAACCAGCTCAAAGGAAGGGTGTATTGGAGCTGGAAGGTGTAGATACCATTTTAGCTCAAAACAAAGTGATGCATCAACAGATCCAGCAGCAAATAAAGATGATGGCTAAGAAGATTGATGGTCTTCAAATTGCAGCAGTGAACACAACAAATCAACCACCAGTTGGGTGGGGACAAAATGAGGAAAACTATGAAGAGAAGCAGCAGGAGCAAGTTAACTATATGCACAATCAAGGTGCTAATTAGAATGAATTTCATGGTGACACCTACAATCCTTCTTGGAGGAACCACCCCAATATGAGGTGGGGAGACAATCAGAATCAAAACTCATGGCAGAGAAACTAAACCCAGAACAATTCCGAAAACACAAACCTTCAAAACCATTAAAACACTAACCAAAACCAATATAGAAAACCACAAAACAATCAACCCCAACCCAACTACTATCCACCCAACAACCCATCTACTAACCAAAATAACTATCATCCACCCTCAACATCCCATAATCAACCACAACCACCCCAAGAATCTCAAGGGATCTCTAACTTGGAGATAATAATGGAAAAGATGATCAAGCATCAAGAATTGGCCCATAAGAACCATGAAGCTTCACTGCGGAATCTAGGGAGGCAAATTGGCTAATTATCCAAGCAAACAGTGGCTGAAAGAGCACCCAATGCATTACCAAGTGATGCCATTCCAAACCCCAAAGAAGAATGTAAAGCAATCCAATTAAGGAGTGGAAGAATCTTAGTAAATGACAAAAAAACTAAAAAGAGGTCAGCTAAGAATAATGAGGCCAGCAGCAAGGAAGAAGTGACACTTAAGGAGAAGGTCCAAGAAAAACTCAGGGAGAAAGAGGAACAGCCACAAGCTTCAAAGAAAGGAAAGAAAGTCATGGAAGAGCAATCACAAGAACAGAGGAAAATGGTGAAGCCTTACACACCTCCTCTGCCATATCCTCAAAGCTTTCAGAAGGAGATCAAGGACTGACGATTGGATTCTCGCTAATTTAGAATTTTTATAAAAATATATTGCGTTGGTAGTATAGCTTCTAAACCAACAGAGAATCCTTTCGTGCAAAAGTTTTGGTTGTCACAAGCAACAAACCCCTAAATAAATTGATAACCGAAGCATTTAAACCTCGAGTCGTCTCTCAAGGAATTGCAGGGAGGTGTTCTTATTATTGGTTATGAGTCTTGTAAATTGGGGGTTTTGGAGTTTGGGTAATGGGCACAGATATAATTATAAATTAAAGCAATAAAAATAAATAAGAGATTTTATGTAATTAAATTAAAAGCCTTGACCCGGAGAAGATTAATCGGAAGTTCTATCCTTGTTGGATTTCTCAAGATTAACAGTAATAGGTTGTTGTTTCTACTTGGTTATCCTTTACTAAATAAAGGAAAATTAAGTTGGGAGCCAACTTCTGTTCACAAGTCCTAATCCTCTCCCTTGGGAAGGATTAGCGTAGTAACTAGAGTGCTAGCCAACAACTTCTAATTACCAATTAATTCTTGAGTATTTCAACTCAAGGGTCTCCAAATAATAATCAACTCCAAAATCAAGTTGGGAGTCTACTCAGTTAATATGAATGCCATTTTCATAAATCATAAAAGAAGTAAAAAGGGAACATGGTAATTAAAATTCAATTGGAAACAATTAAACAAATAATAGATTCAAATGGAAAAATATTATAGAATAAATCCAGAATATAAGAATCTTAAATTAAAAGAATATTGAACCTAGAAATTGAGAAGAAGAAATCCTAATCCTAAAACCTAAGAGAGAGGAGAGAGCCCCTCTCTCTAGAAAACTACATCTAAAACCTAAAATTATGTGAATATCAGTTAATGATTCATGAATGAATGGATTTCCCTGCTTTATAGCCTCTAATCTGTGTTTTCTGGGCCGAAGACCGGGTCGAAAATAGCCTAGAAATCGCTGGAGAAGAAATCTGCCACGCTGGTTTTTCATCACTGCGACGCATCCGTGTGGAACACGCATTCGTGTCACCTAGCTTTACGGCCACTATGGTAAATTATAAATCAAATTGAATCCCCGGACGTTAGCTTTCCAACGCAACTAGAACCGCCTCATTTGGACCTCTGTAGCTCAAGTTATGATCGATTTAGTGCGAGAGGGTCAGGCTGACAGCTTTGCAGTTCCTTTCAATTTTTTGTATTCCTTCCACTTTTGCATGCCTCCTTTCCATCCTCTAAGCTATTCCTGCCCTATAAACTCTGAAATCACTTAACACAGATATCACGGCATCAAATGGTAATAAGAGAGGATTAAAATTAATAAAATTAAGGTCAAAGAAGCATGTTTTCAATCATAGCACAAAATCAGGAAGGGAAACGTAAAACATGCGATTTCTATGAATAAGCATGAGAATAATGGATGAAAAACCACTAAATTTAGCACAATATAAACCATAAAATAGTGGTTTATCAACCTCTCCACACTTAAACATTAGCATGTCCTCATGCTAAGCTCAAGAGAAGCTATAAAGGATGAATGGGGGAAAGTAAGACTCATGTAATGCAATGCAATGCAACCTATGTATGAATGCAACTACATGCTAAGATGTTTCTACCTACTTGGTTAAAAGTAAATAAGTTCTCCAAGACAAAAATATTTCAAATTCCACTAATTCAAATCATATAATAAAAGACAAGTAAACTTGTGAGAAGATAGCTCATAAAAGCAGGGAACATAGAATCAAGCATTGAACCCTCACTAGTAGTGTATATGCACTCTAATCTCTCAAGTGTCTAGGGTTAATTCACTCTACTCTTCTCTAGTCATGCTTTCTAAACTTTGTTCTTCATCTAACCAATCAACAAATATCTAGTATATTAATGCAAATATCATGAGGTCTTTTCAGGGTTGTAATGGGGCTAAGGTAAGGGTGAGGATATATGTATGGCCAAGTGAGCTAAAAATTGAATCTTCGACTAACCTAAGTTCTCACCTAACATACACATAGTCTATGTAATTCTAAATTCATGCCTAGCTACCCAAAATTCCCATTTTTTCATCTCATACTCATGCATCAACCTTCTTAATTTTTATCACATATGCATTGATCTTTTCCTTAACTTAACTTAGCATTGGGGTAATTTTGTCCCCTTATTTATTTACTTATTTATTGAATATTTTTTTGATTTTTTTCTTTAAAAATATAAAAGTAAACGTAACATATCAATGCACATGAATTTCTAATTTTTCTAGTCTCACATGAGTAGGTACCCAAATTCCTAATATTTTGTCAATGAAACACTATACACTTTCATCAACCCAAGTTTCCACAGTTTCCCCACACTTAGTTAACACACTATCTCAAGCTAACCAAAGATTCAATTGGGGTATTTAATTGTTTTTCCGCTTAAGGCTAGTGATGTGGTAAAATATAGAACAAATGGGGATTAAAAGGCTTAATTGGGGTAGGCTTAATTGGGGTAAGTGAGCAAAAATCAAATAATGGCCTCAATCTTATGCAAGCATGTAAATACACTAAATATTGGACATATAGAATGGAACAAAGTAAAGATTGCAATCATAGGGAAGAAAACACACAAGAATAAAAATTTATGGTTAAATAATGTAACCATATAAATAAGCTCAAAATCTCACAGGTCGTGTGTTCTTAGCTTTTTAAACTATGTTCCAAATACAACTTCAAACAAGTTTAACATAAAAGTTTTAATTTAAATTAGTGAAATTTTATAAAATAAGGTCTTGAAAGGGAACTCATTACTTTAACCAAGCAGTGGTAAATATAGGCACAAAATCAAGAAAACATGCAATCAAATATGCATATGCAACAATGAACTAATAAAGAAAATAAGACATTGGTATTGAGAAGAAAATAACTAACCCATGGAAGTCGGTATCGACCTCCCCACACTTAAAGATTGCACCGTCCTCGGTGCATGCTAAGATGTGCAAGTGGACAGGTTGCTATAACTTATGCTTTTCTCTAGAGATTGTGCAGATGGACTTGTTTGTCTCCCCATTTAGAAGCTTTCCCTTTCCCTTTCTCAGTGGCCAGCCTGAAAGTAGAGGAAAAGAAGAAAAGTAACCCAAAAAGAAAGATAAAAAAACATATAAAATATGGCTGGGTTGATGCAAAATAACGAGGATCACAATTACATGGTAGCTACAACAGGCAATTGAGAAAACAGTGGAAGCAAATGGCATATCAATGTTGCAAAAAATTTGCAACAAAGGGGAAGAGTAGGTAATGAAATACAGTATAAAATATTACCTAACAGTGTAAAGCAAGTCACTAAGCACCAAAATAATTCAAAAAGATGTAACAGTTGAATAAGAAAATTTAACATCAATGGTAAAACAATAAATTTAGAAAAGAAAATAAAAATATGCACAAAATTAAAATGCAATGGATGAAAGAATGTAAATGTAATGAGGAAAGAAAAATGAGAAGGAAGAAGAAAGAAATAAGAAGGGGGAGCAAAAAATTAGGATTGGGGAAGAAAAGATAAGATAGTTGGTGCTGATCTGGATAAGCTGTGCGGCGCAGGCGACACGGACACGTGGGGCACGCGGTCGCGTGATTGGCGCTATTTGCAAGTAACGTGGACGCGTGTTTCACGCGGACGCGTGACTTGATTTGTGCTAGTAGCGTGAGAGCAGCCTCGCGTTCGCGCAACTCTCTGTCTCAAACACATATTGCCAAAATTCTGGGTGACGCGGTCGTGTGGGTGACGCGGTCACGTGAATGGCCATATTTTGAAAAACAAAACGGACGCATGGGGCACGCGTTCTCGTGATGGGGCTTGTGCTTCCAGCCCCATTCCAGCCCGGCTCCATTATAACTTTCTGCCATACATCCATTTACGTCGAATTCACAGAGCCACGCGTTCACGTGGGTGACGCGTACGCGTGGGAGGCTCTTTTTCAAAATGACGCGGATGTGTCATTGACGCGGTCGCGGGGCATGCTTATGCCTAAGGCACACCTCCAGCCACGCTTTCGCATGACTTTCTGTTCAATTTTGTTTTCTTCCTAACGCACCTGTGACGCGGACCCGTCAGCGACGCTTACGTGTCGCGTGCGTGTTTTTTTTTTTAATGCAAAAATGCAGAATGCAGAATGTAAATGCTTATGCAAAATTTATGAATGACCACTAATAAAAATGAAAATAAAATAAAATAAAATTAAGAATAAAAATGAAAGATCATACCATGGTGGGTTGTCTCCCACCTAGCACTTTTAGTTAAAGTCCTTAAGTTGGACATTTGGGGAGTCCTTTGTTATGGTGGCTTATACTTGAACTCATCCAGGAATTTCCACCAATGTTTGTAATTCCAATGGCCTCCGGGATCCCAAACGAGGCGTAGAAAGCCTTCAAGCAAGTTAAAGCACGTGACAAGGCCCCAAGAGTGTTGATTGGTAGAATGAATTTCGGGGTCCCAAACCTTGCTTTTGCACCCGTCTTCTTGTTGATCATCATGATCCCATCCGGGTGGTAAGCAATCTGAATTCTCTATGGAGTACCAAACTTTTCTTTTAGATCTAACCAAATTATCACCAGTTGAGCCCTTACATCTAGCCCTTGAAATATCAACTTTGATGAGCCTTGATTTGCAATTCCAACCACTAAACAGTCTCCTCTTATGCTTTATGCCACAAAGCTTCCCGAGTTGGCCGTCCGTTTCAAGAATACCATACTCAAGTGGGATAGGAAGATGAACAGAGATAAGTTTTACCCACTCAAGTGAAGGAGTAGACGACAACCTAGGTGGAGAAGTCTCCAACGTTCTTCACAAAGCTTACTCAACTCCCGTCCGCCCTTTTCTAAGGATTTTCGCTTCCACATTATTCTCAGACTCAATCAGAGAAGAGTCTTTATATTCAAGGAGTTCATTTGCGGATGTAGATTTATCACTAGGAGGACTTGATGCATGATCCTTATCACCAAGGGAACTTACTTCTTGATCTATCCCATCCAAGTCTTCATAAGGAATATGCCATGGAGGTTGTGCACTGGCCTTCTTGACATCAATTTCAATCTTATTGGAGGGGTACTCTACAATTCTAGATTCCCATGGAGGTTCAGCATCTCCTAAGTCCTCAACCACTTCTTTCTCTATAACTGTTATGGCTTCCTCCACCTGTTCCAATACAAAGCCATGTTCCTCATTGTCCACCGGAGTTTCTAGTGTTTCCTTCATACTACGCTCTTCTTTTGATTCTCCACATGTAGCCATAGGAGTACTTTGAGTGCTTAGATGTTGGGAAGCTAATCGATTTATTACCTCGGTAAAGGCAGTCATGAATTCTAGTACTCCCTGTTTCATCTCTCTTTGCCCTTGAAGAAGAACACCAATAGTATCATGCATTGAAGGTTGAGGTGGATGTGAGGGCTCGTTATTTGGGAGGAAAGGTTCATGATAAAAGGGTGGTTCATCACTCTCCCTCTTTTCCACTTGTTGCACAGCACACTTTAATTCTTTGTTCTCAAGTTGAGATTTTTTAGCCATGAAAGCTTCGGGTGCCATTCGGTTTACCGCTCGGTCTAACTGACGCAGGGTTGCTTGAAATTGATCCATCGTTTTCTTGAGACGATCCCTTGATTCTTCTTCTGCTCGGATATCATAAGTAGGATCATAAGGCTCTTGGATTGATGGATATGGATGTGGTGTATATGGAGGTGGTGGTCCTTGGGAGTAACTGGATTGGAATTGGGGTGGATCTATGTATGGCTCATATGGCTCATAGGGTGGTTGATATGATGGATAAGGGTTAGAATCATGTGATGGTGTTTGGTAGTAGGGGGCTTGTGAGTATGGTGGTCCAGATTTGTGTTGAGGAGGTGATTCATAAGCATATGGTGGGCCTTGTTGGTAACTACAAGAGGGTCCACCATATTCATCATCTTGGTACGCTCCCTGGAATGGCTCTTGACCATAGTAATTTGGTGGAGGTTGGTTGTCACGGAAGGATCCACCATAATTATTGTCTTGACATGCATTGTTGAATGGTCGTGGTCCGTGGTATCTTGGAGGGGGTTGTTGCCTAAAGGGTTGATCAGATCCTCGTGGCTCCTTCCATCTCTGATTGTTTTGACCTTGATGCATGTTCCTGTTATAATTTCCATTCCTTGCAACAACTTTGGAACCAAACTCAAAGCGATGGGGGTGAGAACTCATAATAGCTAATAAAAATTAAAAACGAAAATAAAAACAAAAAAACAAGCAAAATAAAATATTTACAATAACCAATAATAAGGCACATTGGTGCACGAAATTGTGATCTCAACTGTGCCAACATCTTGGTACACACGATTGTAATCTCAATTATTCTTCACAACTCCGCACAACTAACCAGCAAGTGCACTGGGTCGTCCAAGTAATAAACCTTACATGAGTAAGCGTCGATCCCACGGAGATTGTCGGCTTGAAGCAAGCTATGGTCATCTTGTAAATCTCAGTCAGGCAGATTCAAATGGTTATAGGATTTTGATAATTAAAATATAAATAAAATAAAATAGAGATACTTATGTAATTCATTGCTGGGAACTTCAGATAAGCGTATGAAGATGCTTTGTTCCTCCTGAACCTCTGCTTTCCTATTGCTTTCATCCAATCATTCATACTCCTTTCCATAGCAAGCTGTATGTTGGGGGATCACCGTTGTCAATGGCTACCATCCGTCCTCTCAATAAAAATGGTCCATCTGTACTGTCACCACAGGGCTAATCAGCTGTTGGTTCTCGATCATGTTGGAATAGGATCCATTGATCCTTTTTCGTCTGTCACTACGCCTAACACTCGCGAGTTTGAAGCTCGTCACAGTCATCCCATCCCAGATCCTACTCAGAATACCACAGACAAGGATTAGACTTTCTGAATCTCAGGAATAGCTGCCAATAATTCTAGCCTATACCACGAAGGCTTTAATCTTAGATTAGAAACCCAAGAGATACACATTCAAGCTTGTTTGCATGTAGAACGGAAGTGGTTGTCAGGCACGCATTCATAGGTGAGAATGGTGATGAGTGTCACTAGTTCATCACATTCATCATGTTGAAGTGCAAATGGATATCTTAGAGAAGAAGCAGGCGTGAATTGAATAGAAAAACAATAGTAATTGCATTAATTCATGAAGTATAGGAGAGCTCCACACCTTAATCTTTGGGGTGTAGAAACTCCACCATTGAAAATACATAAGAACAAGGTCTAGGCATGGCCAAATGGCCAGTCTCCCAAAGAGGTTTCAATCATCAAAACATGATCAAAAGATGAACTAAAGATCCCAAAATACAATAGCAAAATGTCCTATTTATAGAGAACTAGTAACCTAGGGTTTACAGAAATGAGTAAATGATGCAGAAATCCACTTCCGGGCCCACTTGGTGTGTGCTTGGACTGAGCGTTGAAGCTTTCACATGTAGAGACTTTTCTTGGAGTTAAACGCCAGCTTTGGTGCCAGTTTGGGCGTTTAACTCCAGCTTTTATGCCAGTTCTGGCGTTTTGACGCCAGAATTTTTATGCTAACTTGGAACACCGGTTTGGGCCATCAAATCTCGAGCAAGGTATGGACTATTATATATTTCTGGAAAGCCCAGGATATCTACTTCCTAAAGAAATTGAGATGGCGCCAATTGGGCTTCTGTAGCTCCAGAATATCCACTTCAAGTGCAGGGAGGTCAGTATCCAACAGCATCTACAGTCCTTTTTCAGCCTCTGAATCAGATTTTTGCTCAGGTCCCTCAATTTCAGCCAGAAAATACCTGAAATCACAAAAAAATACACAAACTCATAGTAAAGTCCAGAAATATGAATTTTGAATAAAAACTAATAAAAATATACTAAAAAGTAATTAAAACATATTGAAAACTACCTAAAAACAATGCCAAAAAGCGTATAAATTATCCGCTCATCACAACACCAAACTTAAATTGTTGCTTGTCACCAAGAAACTAAAGACAAAGTAGGATAAAAAGAAGAGAATATACAATGAATTCTGAAAACATCTATGAAGATTAGTCCTAATTAGATGAGCGGGGCTAGTAGCTTTTTGCTTCTGAACAGTTTTGGCATCTCACTTTATCCTTTGAAGCTCAGAATGATTGGCATCTATAGGAACTCAGAATTCGAATAATGTTATTGATTCTCCTAGTTCAGTATGTTGATTCTTGAACACAGTTACTTTATGAGTCTTGGCCGTGACCCTAAGCATTTTGTTTTCCAGTATTACCACTAGATACATAAATGCCACAGACACATAACTGGGTGAACCTTTTCAGATTGTGACTCAGCTTTGCTAGAGTCCCCAATTAGAGGTGTCCAGAGCTCTTAACCACACTCTTTTGGCTTTGGACCACGCCTTTAACTGCTCAGTCTCAAGCTTTTCACTTGACACCTTCACGCCACAAGCACATGGTTAGGGACAGCTTGGTTTAGCCGCTTAGGCCAGGATTTTATTCCTTTAGGCCCTCCTATCCATTAATGCTAAAAGCCTTGGGTCCTTTTTACCCTTGCCTTTTGGTTTAAAGGGTTATTGGCTTTTTGCTCTTGCCTTTTGGTTTAAAGAGCTTTTGGCTTTTTTTGCTTACTTTTTCTTTTTCTCTTTTTTTTTCGCATTTTTTTCTGCAAGCATTTCTATTCACTTCTTTTTCTTGCTTCAAGAATCAATTTTATGATTTTTCAGATTATCAATAACAGTTCTCCTTTTTCATTATTCTTTCAAGAGCCAACAATTTTAACATTCATGAACAACAATATAAAAAATATGCACTATTCAAGCATTCATTCAGAAAATAAAAGTATTGCCACCACATCAAAATAATTAAGCTATTTAAAATTCGAAATTCATGTACTTCTTTTTCTTTTTCAATTAAGACTTTTTTTATTTAAGAAAGGTGAGGGATTCATAGGACATTCATAGCTTCAAGGCATAGACACTTAGCCACTAGTGATCATGTAATAAGACACAAACATAAATAAAACACAAAGCATATTTTCGAAAAAAACAGAAAAATAAGAACAAGGAAATTAAAGAACGGGTCCACCTTAGTGATGGCTGCTTGTTCTTCCTCTTGAAGATCTGATGGAGTGCTTGAGCTCCTCAATGTCTCTTCCTTGCCTTTGTTGCTCCTCCCTCATGGTTCTTTTGTCTTCTCTAATTTCATGGAGAAGGATGGAATGCTCTTGGTGCTCCACCCTTAGTTGTCCCATGTTGGAACTTAATTCTCCTAGGGAGGAGTTGATTTGCTCCCAATAATTTTGTGGAGGAAAGTGCATCCCTTGAGGTATCTCAGGGATTTCATGATGAGCAATTTCCTCATGCTCTTGTCCATGAGTGGGCTCTCTTGTTTGCTCCATCCTTTTCTTAGTGATGGGCTTATCCTCATCAATGAGGATGTCTTCCTCTATGTCAATTTCAGCTGAATTGCAGAGGTGACAAATGAGATGAGGGAAAGCTAAACTTGCCAAAGTAGAGGACTTGTTTGCCACCATGTAGAGTTCTAGGGATATAACCTCATGAACTTTTACTTCCTCTCCAATCATGATGCTATGGATCATGATAGCCCGGTCTATAGTAACTTCAGACCGGTTGCTAGTAGGAATGATTGAGCGTTGGATGAACTCCAACCATCCCCTAGCCACAGGCTTGAGGTCCTGCCTTCTTAGTTGAACCGGCTTCCCTCTTGAATCTCTCTTCCATTGAGCGCCCTCTTCATAAATGTCTATAGGGACTTGGTCTAACCTTTGATCAAAGTTGACCCTTCTAGTGTAGGGACGTGCATCTCCTTGCATCATGGGCAAGTTGAATGCCAACCTTACATTTTCCGGACTGAACTCTAAGCATTTCCCCTGGACCATTGTAAGCCAATTCTTTGGGTCCGGGTTCACACTTTGATCATGATTCTTGGTGATCCATGCATTGGCATAGAACTCTTGAACAATTAAGATCCCGACTTATTGAATGGGGTTGGTGAGAATTTCCCAACCTCTTCTTCGAATCTCATGTCAGATTTCCAGATATTCATCCTTTTTGAGCTTGAAAGGGACCTTAGGGATCACCTTCTTCTTGGTCACAACTTCATAAAAGTGGTCTTGATGGACCTTTGAGATGAATCTCTCCATCTCCCATGACTCAGAGGTGGAAGCTTTTTCCTTCCCTTTCATCTTTCTAGAGGTTTCTCCAGCGTTAGGTGCCATAAATGGTTATGGAAAAATAAAAAGCAACCCTTTTACCACACCAAACTTAGAAGGTTTGCTCATCCTCGAGCAAAAGAAGAAAGAAGAGAGAAGAAGAATAAGAATTAGGGGAGATGTAGGGTAGTAGAGAGAAGGGTAGGGTTCGGCCATGTATGGGTGGGTTTGGGAGGGAAAGTGGTTTGAATTTGAATGGTGAGATAGGTGGGGTTTTATGATGGATGGATGTGGATTGGTGAGAAGATTATGGAGAACAGGATAGGATTTGATAGGTGAGGGGTTTTTGGGGAAAAAGTATTGAGGTGATTGGTGTGATGAAGAGAGAGAGAGAGATGAGGTAGGTGGGGATCCTGTGGGGTCCACAGATCCTGAGGTGTCAAGGATTTCTCATCCCTGCACCATGTTAGCATGTAAACGCCCCTTGATTGCCAATCCTGGCTTTAAACGCCAGGTTGCTGCCCATTTCTGGCATTTAACACCAGATTATCTTCCCTTTCTGGCGTTTAAACGCCAGCTTTTCTCCCTTTTCTGGCGTTAAACGCCAGCTCTGTGCCCCCTTTCTGGCATTAAACGCCAATCTGGTGCCCATTTCTGGCGTTAAACACCCAGAATGGTGTCAGACTGGGCGTTTAACACCCATTCTGCTACCCTTACTGGCGTTTAAACGCCAGTAAACTTCTCCTCCACAGTTTTTCATTCTGTTTTTGTTTTTTCAGTTGTTTTTGTGGCTTCACATGATCATCAACCTACAGAAAATATAAAATAACAATGGTAAATAAATTGATATAATTAAATAAAATTAGGTTGCCTCCCAACAAGCGCTTCTTTAATGTCAATAGCTTGACAGTGGGCTCTCATGGAGCCTCACAGATGCTCAGAGCATGATGATAGCCTCCCAACACCAAACTTAGAGTTTGAATGTGGGGTTTCTATTTGACTCTGCATTGAGAGAAGCTTTTCATACTTCCTCTCCATGGTTACAGAGAGAGATCCTTGAGCTTTAAACACAAGGGAGTCCTTATTCACGTGAAAGACCAATTCTCCTTTGTGAACATCAATCACAGCTTTTGCTGTGGCTAGGAAGGGTCTGCCAAGGATGATGGATTCATCCATACACTTTCCAGTGTCTAGGATTATGAAATTAGCAGGGATGTAGAGGCCTTCAACCTTTACTAAGACAGCCTCTAGAAGTCTATAAGCCTGTTTCCTTGAATTGTCTGCCATCTCTAATTAGATTCTTGCAGCTTGTACCTCAAGGATCCCTAGCTTTTCCATCATAGAGAGTGGCATGAGGTTTATACTTGACCCCAGGTCACACAGAGCCTTCTCAAAGGTCATGGTGCCTATGGTACAAGGTATTGAGAATTTTCCCGGATCCTGTCTCTTCTGAGGTAATCTCCGCCTAGTCAAGTCATCCAGTTCTTTGGTGAGCAAGGGGGATTCATCCTCCCAAGTCTCATTACCAAATAACTTGGCATTTAGCTTTATGATTGCTCCAAGGTACTTAGCAACTTGCTCTTCAGTAACATCTTGATCATCTTCAGAGGAAGAATATTCATCAGAGCTCATGAATGGCATAAGTAAATTCAATGGAATCTCTATGGTCTTTGTATGAGCCTCAGATTCCCATGGTTCCTCATTAAGGAACTCCTTGGAGGCTAGTGGACGTCCATTGAGGTCTTCCTCAGTGGAAATCACTGCCTTTCCCTCCTCTATGCATTTGGCCATGTGGGACGTGTTTATGGTCTTGCATTATCTCTTTGGGTTCTCTTCTATATTGCTTGGGAGAGTACTAGGAGGGAGTTCAGTAACTTTCGTACTTAGCTGACCTACTTGTGCCTCTAAATTTCTAATAGTGGACCTTGTTTTAGTCATGAAACTTTGAGTGGTCTTAGTTAGATCATAGATTATGGTTGCTAGGACAGATTGGCTCTGCTTAGAATTCTCTGTCTATTGCCGAGAAGATGATGGAAAAGGCTTGCTATTGCTAAACCTATTTCTTCTACTATTATTGTAGTTGAAGCCTTGTTGAGGCCTCTGTTGGTCCTTCCATGAGAGATTTGGATGATTTCTCCATGAGGGATTATAGGTGTTTCTGTAGGATTCTCCCATGTAATTCACCTCTTCCATTGCTGGGTTCTCAGGATCATAAGCTTCTTCTTCAGATGAATCTTCTTTGGTACTGTCTGTTGCTGCTTCCATTCTAGACAGACTCTGAGAAATCATATTGACTTGCTGAGTCAATATTTTGTTCTGAGCCAATATAGCATTTAGAGTGTCAATCTCAAGAACTCATTTCTTCTGATTTGTCCCATTATTCACAGGATTCCTTTCAGAAGTGTACATGAATTGGTTATTTGCAACCATTTCAATAAGTTCCTGAGCTTCTGCAGGCGTCTTCTTCATATGAAGAGATCCCCCAGCAGAGCTGTCCAATGACATCTTGGACAGTTCAGACAGACCATCATAGAAGATACCTATGATGCTCCATTCTGAAAGCATGTCAGAAGGACACCTTCTGATCAATTGCTTTTATCTTTCCTAGGCTTCATAGAGGGATTCACCTTCTTTCTGTCTGAAGGTTTGGACTTTTACTCTAAGCTTACTCAATTTTTGAGGTGCAAAGAATTTTGCCAAGAAGGCATTGACCAACTTTTCCCAAGAGTTCAGGCTTTCCTTAGGTTGTGAGTCCAACCATATTCTAACTTTGTCTCTTATAGAAAAAGGGAAAAGTAATAGCCTGTAGACCACAGGATCAACCCCAATGGTCTTGACAGTGTCACAGATTTGCAAAAATTCAGCCAAAAACTGATGAGGATCTTCCAATGGAAGTCCGTGAAACTTGCAATTCTGTTGCATCAGAGAAACTAAGTGAGGCTTAAGCTCAAAGTTGTTTGCTCCAATGGCAGGGATAGATATGCTTCTCCCATAGAAGTCGGGAGTAGGTATAGTAAAGTCACCAAGCACCTTCCTTGCATTGTTAGTATTGTTGTTGTTTTTGGCTGCCATGGCTTCTTCTTGTTTGAAAATTTCTGTTAGGTCCTCTCCAGAGAGTTGTGCTTTAGCTTCTCTTAGCTTTCTCTTCAAGGTCCTTTCAGGTTCAGGATCAGCTTCAACAAGAATGCCGTTGTCTTTACTCCTGCTCATATGAAAGAGAGAAGAAGAAAGTATGGAATCCTCTATGTCACAGTATAGAGATTCCTTGAGGTGTCAGAGGAAAAGAAGAATAGAAGGAGGAGGTAGAGATCAGAGAATTCGAACTTATAGAGAGAGGGAGTCTAAATTGCACATTGAGGAGGAGTGTTAGTCCCTTAAATAGAAGAAGGTGAGAAGAGGCGAAAGAATTTTCGAAATTAAATTTTGAAAGATTTTGAAATAATTAAAAGAAATTTTGAAAATTTGGTTAATGATTTTCGAAAATTAAAATTGAGAAAGTAATTAAGTGATTTTGAAAAAGATTTTGAAATTAGAAATAAAAAAGATATGATTGAGAAGATAGGGTTTTAAAAAGATATGACTGAAAGGATATGATTGAAAAACAATTTAAAAAAGATTTAATTTTAAGATTAATGACTTGGCTAACAAGAAATTTAAAAGATGTGATTCTAAAATTCAAATATTGAACCTTTCTTAACAAGGAAGAAATTTTTGAATCAAATCACTAATTGTTAGCAAGGATTTTCGAAAACAGTAAAAAAAATGGAAAGGATTTGATTTTGAAAAGATATGATTGAAAAGATATGATTTGAAAATGATTTGATTTTGAAAAATTATGAAAATTTGAAAAAGATTTGAATTAAAAACAAAATATTCCCTCCTATGCCCTCCTGGCGTTAAACGCCCAGAATGGTATCCATTATGGCATTTAACGCCCAGCCAGGTACCCTGGCTGGCATTTAAATGCCAGAATTCCTTTCTCACTGGGCGTTTTGAACGCCCAGCTTTTTCTCTGTAATTCCTCTACTGCATGTTCTGAATCTTCAATTCTCTGTATTATCGACTTTGAAAGACATAATTTTGAAAATTTTTTGAATTTTTTAATGATGAGAAACAAAAAAAATGAAACTGATCATGGAAGACTAAGATCAAATAAACAATGCATGCAAGACACAAAACTTAGAAATTTTCATATTAGAGACACTAACAAATTGAGAATGCATATGAGAAATAACAAAAGACACAAAACAAGAGAATTTAAATATCAGAGCAAGGAAATCATCAAGAACAACTTGAAGATTAATGAAGAACATAATTCATATATTTGAAAAATGCAATGGATTAAATAAAATATGTAGGACACCAAACTTAAAAATTGACACTAGACTTAAATAAGAAACACAAATTATTTTTTATTTTTATGATTTTATAAATTTTTTTTTTTGTATTTTTCAAAAATTATTTGGAAGAAGAAAATAAGAAATTCAAAATTCTTAATGAGAATTCCAGGAATCATGCAATGTTAATCTAAAACTCCGGTCCAGGAATTAGACATGGCTTACTAGCGAGCCAAGCCTTCAACGAAAGCTTCGGTCCAAAACACTAGACATGGCCAATGGCCAGCCAAGCTTTAGCAGATCATTACATACAATAGCAAGATTGATAGAAATCAACAAGCTCTTGTGATGATAAGTTAAAACCTCGGTCCAAAAGATTAGACATGGCTTTATAGCCAGCCAGACTTCAACAGATCATCATGAAACTCTAGAATTTATTCTTAAAAATTCTGAAGAATAAAATAGAAATTTTTTTTTTCAAAAATAAAAAGAATAAAAAGCTTAAAAATAAAATAAAATTACCTAATCTGAGCAACAAGATGAATCGTCAGTTGTCCAAACTCGAACAATCCCCGGCAACGGCGCCAAAAACTCTATGCACGAAATTGTGATCTCAACTGCGCCAATATCTTGGTACGCACGATTGTAATCTCAATTATTCTTCACAACTCCGCACAACTAACTAGCAAGTGCACTGGGTCGTCCAAGTAATAAACCTTACGTGAGTAAGGGTCGATCCCACGGAGATTGTCGGCTTGAAGCAAGCTATGGTCATCTTGTGAATCTCAGTCAGGCAGATTCAAATGGTTATAGGATTTTGATAATTAAAATATAAATAAAATAAGATAGAGATACTTATGTAATTCATTGGTGGGAACTTCAGATAAGCGTATGAAGATGCTTTGCTCCTCCTGAACCTTTGCTTTCCTATTGCTTTCATCCAATCATTCATACTCCTTTCCATGGCAAGCTGTATGTTGGGGATCACCGTTGTCAATGGCTATCATCCGTCCTCTCAGTGAAAATGGTCCATATGCGCTGTCACCGCAAGGCTAATCAACTGTTGGTTCTCGATCATGTTGGAATAGGATCCATTGATCCTTTTGCGTCTGTCACTCGCCCAACACTCGCGACTTTGAAGCTCGTCACAGTCATCCCATCCCAAATCCTACTCAAAATACCACAGACAAGGTTTAGACTTTCCGGATCTCAGGAATTCCGCCAATAATTCTAGCCTATACCATGAAGGATTTAATCTTAGATTAGAAACTCAATAGATACACATTCAAGCTTGTTTGCATGTAAAACGGAAGTGGTTGTCAGGCACGTGTTCATAGGTGAGAGTGGTGATGAGTGTCACTAGTTCATCACATTCATCATGTTGAAGTGTGAATGGATATCTTAGAGAAGAAGTAGGCGTGAATTGAATTGAAAAACAATAGTAATTGCATTAATTCATGAAGAACAGCAGAGCTCCACACCTTAATCTATGGGGTGTAGAAACTCCACCGTTGAAAATACATAAGAACAAGGTCTAGGCATGGCCGAATGGCCAGTCTCCCAAAGAGGGTTCAATCTTCAAAACATGATCAAAGGATGAACTAAAGATCCCAAAATACAATAGCAAAAGTCCTATTTATAGAGAACTAGTAACCTAGGGTTTACAGAAATGAGTAAATGATGCAGAAATCCACTTTCGGGTCCACTTGGTGTGTGCTTGGGCTGAGTGTTGAAGCTTTCACATGTAGAGACTTTTCTTGGAGTTAAACGCCAGCTTTGGTGCCAGTTTGGGCGTTTAAGTCCAACTTTTATGCCAGTTCTGGTGTTTTGACGCCAGAATTTTTATGCTGAATTGGAACGCCGGTTTGGGCCATCAAATCTCGGGCAAAGTATGAACTATTATATATTGTTGGAAAGCCCAAGATGTCTACCTTCCAACGCAATTGAGATCGCGCCAATTAGGCTTCTTTAGCTCCAGAAAATCTACTTTGAGTGCAGGGAAATCAGAATCCAACAGCATCAACAGTCCTTTTTCAGCCTCTGAATCAGATTTTTGCTCAGGTCCCTCAATTTCAGCCAGAAAATACTTGAAATCACAGAAAAACACACAAACTCATAGTAATATCCAGAAATGTGAATTTTGAATAAAAACTAATAAAAATATACTAAAAAGTAATTAAAACATACTGAAAACTACCTAAAAATAATGCTAAAAAACGTATAAATTATCCGCTCATCACACACGTTTGCAATTCCCCGGCAACGGCACCATTTTGACGATTGATTCTCACTAATTTAGAATTTTTATAGCTTCTAAAGTAACAGAGAATCCTTTTGTGCAAAAGTTTTGGTTGTCTCAAGTAACAAAGCCCTAAATAAATTGATAACCGAAGTATTTAAACCTCGGGTCGTCTCTCAAGGAATTGCAGGGAGGTGTTCTTATTATTGGTTATGAGTCTTGTAAGTTGGGGGTTTTGGAGTTTGGGCAATGGGCACAGATATAATTATAAATTAAAGCAATAAAAATAAATAAGGGATTTTATGTAATTAAATTAAAAGCCTTGACCCAGAGAAGATTAATCGGAAGTTCTATCCTTGTTGGATTTCTCAAGATTAACAGTAATAGGTTGTTGTTTCTACTTGGTTATCCTTTACTAAATAAAGGAAAATTAAGTTAGGAGCCAACTTCTGTTCACAAGTCCTATTCCTCTCCCTTGGGAAGGATGAGCGTAGTAACTAGAGTGCTAGCCAACAACTTCCAATTACTAATAAATTCTTCAGTATTCCAACTCAAGGGTCTCCAAATAATAATCAACTCCAAAATCAAGTTGGGAGTCTACTCAGTTAATATGAATGCAATTTTCATAAATCATAAAAGAAGTAAAAAGGGAACATGGTAATTAAAATTCAATTGGAAACAATAAAACAAATAATAGATTCAAATGGAAAAATATTATGGAATAAATGCAGAATATAAGAATCTTAAATTAAAAGAACATTGAACCTAGAAATTGAGAAGAAGAAATCCTAATCCTAAAATCTAAGAGAGAGGAGAGAGCCTCTCTCTCTAGAAAACTACATCGAAAACCTAAAATTATGTGAATATCAGTTAATAATTTATGAATGAATGGATTCCCCTGCTTTATAGCCTCTAATCTGTGTTTTCTGGGCCAAAACTGGGTCGAAAATAGCCTAAAAATCGCTGGAGAAGAAATCTGTTACGCTGGTTTTTCGTTACTGCGATGCGTCCGCGTAGAGCACGCGTTCATGTCGCCAGGCTGTACAGCCACTATAGCGAATTATATATCAAATCGAAGCCCCGGACGTTAGCTTCAACTAGAACCGCCTCATTTGGACCTCTGTAGCTCAAGTTATGATCGATTTAGTGCGAGAGGGTCAGGCTGACAGCTTTGCAGTTCCTTTCAATTTCTTGTATTCCTTCCATTTTTGCATGCCTCCTTTCCATCCTCTAAGACATTTCTATCCTATAAACTCTGAAATCACTTAACACACATATCACGGCATCGAATGGTAACAAGAGAGGATTGAAATTAATAAAATTAAGGTCAATGAAGCATGTTTTTCAATCATAGCACAAAATCAGGAAGGGAAACATAAAACATGCAATTTCTACGAATAAGCGTGAGAATAATGGATGAAAAACCATTTAATTTAGCACAATATAAATTATAAAATAGTGGTTTATCAAGGACCAACAATTTCCGAAGTTCCTAGAAGTTTTCAAGAAGCTGGAAATCAATATTCCACTTGCTGAAGCATTGGAGCAAATGCCTCTATATGCAAAGTTTCTCAAGGAACTTATTAACAAGAAGAGGAGCTGAAATGAAAAAGAGACAGTGATCTTGACCCAAGAGTGCAGTACTATCATTCAAAGAGGTCTCCCACCAAAACTCAAAGATCTTGGGAGTTTCATCATATCTTGCACCATAGGCAACATGACCTTGGAAAAAGCTCTCTGTGACTTAGGAGCCAGCATCAATTTAATGCCCCTCTCACTAATGAAGAAGCTTGCAATAGAGGAAGTCAAGCCCACTAGGATGTCACTTCAAATGGCTGACAGATCACTTAAGATACCAAATGGAGTTGTAGAAAATTTATTGGTGAAGATTGGTGAATTCATTTTTTCTGCTAACTTTTTTATCTTGGACATGGAGGAAGAGGGACACAGTTCAATCATATTGGGATGACCTTTCTTAGCAACAGCAAGAGCCATCATTGATGTGGAGAAAGGTGAGATGACCCACAGGGTGCATGATGAAAAAATGATCATCAATGTCTTCAAGGCCATGCAGTATCCTATTGAGAAGGAAAAGCACATGAGAGTGGAAATGATAGAAGAAGTGGAGGAGGAGCTACGAGAAGATAACAACCAGGAGGAACAAGAAGAGAAAACAGGAGAGGAACAAGACTTCATCAAAGAGGAAGTAGCAGAAATTTCCACCAAAGGCAAGACAGAGGAGAGGCCAAAACAAGATTTAAAGCCTCTTCTCCCTCATCTCAAGTACGTATTTCTTGGAGAAGCAGAGGCCCTATGATAAACCACTATTTTATGGTTTATATCATGCTTAATTGAGTGGTTTTTATCAACTCTTTACCCATTTATTCATACTAATCGCATGCTTTATGTTTTCCTTCCTGATTTTGTGCTATGATTGAAAACATGCTTCTTTGGCCTTTATATTGCTAATATTAATCCTCTCTTATCACCATTAGATGCCTTGATATGTGTGTTAAGTGTTTTAAGAGATTACAGGACAGGAATGGCTTAGAGGATGGAAAGAAAGCATGCAAAAGTGGAAGGAATACAAGAAACTGAAGGAACTGCTAAAGCTGTCCAGCCTGACCTCTCTGCACTCAAACGGTCATAACTTAAGCTACAAAGGTCCAAATGATGCGGTTTCAGTTGCGTTGGAAAGGTAACGTCCAGGGCTTCGATTTGATATATAATTTGCCATAGCTGCCCCGACGTTAGATGATGTGAACGCGTAAATGACGCGCCCGCGTCGTATCTGCGAATTGCAATCCGCGCGAACGCGTGGACGACGCCTCCGCATCACTTTCCCGCGACCTGAACGTAACAAAAATCGCTGGGAGTGATTTCTGGGCTGTTTTTGACCCTGTTTTCAGCCTAGAACACACAGATTAGAGGCTATAAAGTGGGGGAATGCATCCATTCATAATCATGCTTTTCATAATTCACTTTTCATAATTTAGATGTAGTTTTTAGAGAGAAAGGTTCTCTCCTCTCTCTTAGGTTTTAGGATTAGGATTCCTCTTAATGGATTTAGGATTCAACTCTTCATCAGGTTCAATATTTTTTTACTTTATATTTATCTCTTATTCTCAGATACTTTAATGCTTGTATTAGTTATGTAGCCTAATTGGCTTATGAACTTTTCCATGTTAAGATTTGAATATTTTATTTAATATAATTGAGGTATTTCAGATTTATCACTTCTTCTATTGTTTGTTATTAATTAATGTTCTAAGTTGGATCCTAAGTTGATTTTAGAGTTGATTAATATTCGGAGACCCTTGAGTTGAATTACTCAAGAGTTAAATTGTAATTGGGTTTATCGTTGGCTGGCTCTCTAGTCACTAACACTAATCCTTCCCAAGGGAGAGGATTAGAACTTGTGAATAGAAGTAGACTTCCAACTTACTTGACTTTCTTTTACTTTACTTGGTAAAGGATAACTCAGTAGAAGCAACCTTCAATTATCAATTGATCTTGAGAAAAATCCAACAAGGATAGAACTTCCGATTAATCTTCTACGGGTCAAGGTTTTTAATTTAATTACAATAAAATTTCTTATTTATTTTTATTGCTTTAATTTATAAATATACCTGTGCCCATTGCCCAAACTCCAAAACCCCAATTTACAAACTCATAACCAATAATAAGAACATACTTCCCTGCAATTCCTTGAGAAGACGACCCGAGGTTTAAATACTTGGTTATCAATTTTAAAGGGGTTTGTTACTTGTGACAACCAAACGTTTGTAAGAAAGGTTGATTGCTTGGTTTAGTAACTATACTTGCAACGAGAGTTTACTATAACTTCTAAACCATCAATCTTCAGTTCTTTTCAAAATGGCGCCGTTGCCGGAGACTTGCAAACGTGTGCCTTATTATTGGTTATTGTAAATATTTACTTTTTGCTTGTTTATTTGTTTTTATTTTTGTTTTTTCGTAAATTAAGAGGTTATTGGTTTTTATTTAGTTATTAAAAATTTTTCAAAAAAAATTTTTTGTTCTTAGTTGTTTTCTTCGTTTTGATCTAAAAATTTTTAAGTTTGGTGTCATTTTATTGTTTTTCTCTTTCCTCATTAAATTCAAAAATTTTTTTTTTCAAAATTTAAAATTCAAATTTCAAAATTTCAAATTTCAATTTTCAAAATTCAAATTTTAAAATTTAAAATACAAATTTCAAATTTCAAAATTTAAAATTTCAAAATTTAAATTTCGAAATTCAAACCTTTTTCAAAAATCATATCTTTTTCAAAATCTTATCATATCTTATTTCAAAATTCAAATTTTAAAAATTTAAAATTCAAAATTTAAAATTTCAATTTCAAAATTTAATTTTCAAATTCAAAAATTTAAATTTCAATAACCTTTTAATTTAAAATTTGTTTTTATTTTCGTTTTTACTTTTTATTTACTATTATGAGTTCTCACTCCTCTCGCTTTGAGTTGGTTCCAATGCTATTCCAAGGAATGAAAATTATAACAGGAACATGCATCAAGGTCAAAACAATCAGAGATGGAAGGAGCCATGAGGATCTGATCAACCCTTCCAGCAACAACACCTTCCACGGTACCACAGACAAAGACCATTCCGCAATGCATACCAAGATGATAGATATGATGGACCCCCATCATATGCTTATGAACTACCTCCCCAACATACCTTTGAACCACCAAACTCACAAGCCCCTTTACACCATTTACCTCCATATGACCCTAACCCACATCCACCATACCAACCACCCTATGAACCAAATGAACCATACATAGATCCACCCCAACCTCCATTGGATAACAATACACTCATCTCTAACATCATTGGTCTCACCTCTACACTCCAAAATCTTATATCCCGCATGAATCAACCATCTACCTCCAATATTCAACCCTCAAGCTCTAGTGCACTTCCTTTTCAACCACATAATGATCTTTTCATCCCATCACCACCCTCCATGGGAGAGCACCGACATCCATCAATCCAAGAGCAAGATGATCCCAATTATGCTATTGATATGGAACAGGAAAGAAGGAATCATCTTCGCGAATCCATACTCCATAAGGAACTAGAGGAGGCCCTACGGGTAAAGGTAGGAGAGACCCTTGAAGATGAAAGAGTATTTGAAAGGAGTTGTCATGGAAAGAAAATCATCGAGGATGAGTACGATTTTATACTTAAACAACTGGACAAAGCAGCAATTATTAAAAAGGAAGAAGTGGTTGAAGACTTGGGAGATGCTGAACCTCCATGGGAAAGTCAAGACATAGAACCTCCTTCCAAGACGGTTGCATTTGATCTTGAGGAGGGTGTACAACCTCCAAGGCATATCATAGTTGAAGACTTGGAAGAGGTTGGTCAAGAAATGGAGATTAAAGAAGAAGAAGCACAACCTCCCATGCCCTTGGTGAGCAATGAAGAAGAGATTGAATTGGAAGAAAGCTACCAAGAGGAAGAGGTTGATATTGAAGAAACTTGCAAAGAGGTTGAAGTTGTCAGAAAAGAGCACAAAGGAGTGGAGCTTGCAATTTCATTAGAAATACCTCCCCCTAAGTTGCCATCATCCTTCACAACATTCAAGTGGGTAAAATTCATATCCCTTAGCTTTCTAATTCCACTTGAATATGGGCTACTAGAGACGGATGGTCAACTTAGAGCTCTTTGTGGCATTAAGAGTAAGAGAAAGATGGTTAGTGGTAAGAATTATCCTGCAAGGTTCATTATGGTTGGAAGCTTTAAGTTTGAACACAAAGGTTGGTGTAGAGCTCAACTGAATGGGTTTAGGAAGTTGTTTGGATGTCTTAGTGAGAATTTGGATTGCTTATCACCCGGTTGGAACAAAGATGGTCAACAAGAAGACAGGTGCAAAAGCAAGATTTGGGACCCCGGAATTCATTCTGGCAATCAACATTCTTGGGGCCTTGTCACTTGCTTTAACCTACTTGAAGGCTTTCTGCACCTAGTTTGGGACCCTAGAGGTTACTGGAAGTACAAACATTGGTGGAGATTCCTGGATCAGTACAAGCACAAGCCACCATGACAAAGGACTCCCCAAATATCCAACTTAAGGACTTTAACTAAAAGTGCTAGGTGGGAGACAACCCACCATGGTATGATTGTTCTTTTTTCATTTTTTTATTTAGTTTTATTTATTTTCGAGTTTTATTTTATTTTATTATATTGAACCTGGAGTTTTGCATAACATTCATATTAGCATTGCATTATGCATAATACATTATTAAAAAAAAAAAAACACGCACGCGACGCGGCAGCGTCGGTGACGCGTCCGCGTCACCAGTGCATTGGGAAGAAAAGAAAAGTAAACAGAGAGTCACGCGAGAGCATGGCTGGAGGCGTGCCTTTGGCACAAATTGATCCACGCGACCGTGTGCACCACGCGTCTGCGTCATGTGCAAAATAGCCTCCCACGCGTCCGCGTCACCCACGCGAATGCGTGGCTCTGTGGAATCGACGTAAATGGGTGTATGGCAGTATGATGGGCCAGAGTGGGGCTGGAACCATGCTAGAAGCACAAGCCCTCTCACGCGAACGCGTGTCTTATGCGTCCGCGTCATATTGGAAAAAAAAGACCATTCACGCGATCGCGTCAACCACGCGTCCGCGTCACCCAGAAATTTGGCGAAAAGAGTTTCGAACAGAGCGTTGTGCGAACGCGAGGCTGCACTCATGCCAATCGCACAAATCAGGCCACGCGATCGCGTGACCCACGCGTCCCCATCACCTGACCTTATCGCGCACCACGCGACCGCGTCACCCACGCGTCCGCGTCGCCTGCGCCGCACAACTCATCCAAATCAGCGCCAAATATCTTCTCTTTTCTTTTGTAATCCTAATTTCTTCTATCTTTTCTTCTTTCTTTCTTACTTTATTTCTTTCACTTCTCATTCCTTTTCACCTTCATTTTATTTTACTTAATTTATTTGCATGTTTCATTCATTGCATTTTAATTTTGTGCATATTTTTATTTTCTCTTCTAAATTTATTATTTTTTTTCCATTGGTGTTACAATTTTCTTATTCAACTATTGCATCTTTTCTTGAATTTATTTTGGTGCTCAGTGACTTGTTTTACACTGTTGGGTAATATTATTTAAGTCAATGCTAATCTTTTATGTTATTTGTATTAATTTTGCATTGACATTAATTAATATTGTCTTGCACTCTCTTCCACATTGTTACAAATTTTGTACCACTGGTATGCCATGGCTTCTATTATTTTCTCACGTACATGTTGAAGCTTCCATGTAAATGAGACCCTTATCAATTGGCATTAACACACCCATACTTCATTTATTTTCTTATCTTTACTTTTGGGTTACTTTTCTTCCCTTTTTTCTTTCAGGATGGCCACCCGGAAGGGAACTGGAAGACGTTTACATGGGGAGACAGACAAATCCATCTGCACAATCTTTGGAGAAAAGCGTCAGTTGGAACAATCCGTCCACTTGTACATCTTAGCATGCACCGAGGACGGTGCAATCTTTAAGTGTGGGGAGGTCGATACCGATCTCCATGGGTTAGTCACTCTTCTATCTCAACACCAATGGTTTATTTTCTTGTTAGTTGTTGCATTTGCATGTTTGATTACATGATTATTTGATTTTGTGCACATTTTACCACTTGGATGAAGTAATATTTTCTTTTTCAAGAAATTTTTATAGTATTTCACTAATTTAAATTAAAAAACTTTTCTATTAAAACTTGTTTGAAGTTGTATTTGGAACATAGTTTAAAAAGCTAAGAACACACAACCTGTGAGATTTTGAACTTATTTATATAGTTACATTATTTAACCATAAATTTTTTTTCTTGTGTGTTTTCTTCTCTATAATTGCAATCTTTGCTTTGTTCCATTCTATATGTCCAATATTTAGTGTATTTACATGCTTGCATATGATTGAGGCCATTACTTGTTTAGATCACTTATCCCAAATAAGCTTACCCTTTAAATCATCCTTGTCAGCCACTTTGAGCCTTGTAAACCCCCATTTATTCTATATTTTACCACATCACTAGCCTTAAGCAGAAAAACAATTAAATATCTCAATTGAATCTTTGGTTAGCTTAAGATAGGGATGTAACAACTAAGTGTGGGGAAACTGTGGGAATATGGGTTAATAAGGGAATGTGCTATATTTTTACTTTGATAAAATATTGGGAATTTGGGTACCTACTCATGTGAGACTAGAAAGATCAAAAAATCCATGTGCATTGATAAGTTATGTTTGTTTTTCTATTAAAAAAAAAGAAAAAAATATTTAATAAATAAGTAAATAAATAATTTGACAAAATTATCCTAATGTTAAGTTAATGAAAAATCAATGCATATGTGATAAAATTAAAGAAAAGTTGATACATGAGTATGTGATGCAAAAGTGGGAATTTTGGGTAGTTAGGCATGAATTAGAATTATATAGATTATATGTATGTTAGGTGAGATCTTAGACTAATCAAGGATTCACTTTATAAAGCTCACTTGGCCATACATATATCCTTACCTTTACCTCAGCCCCTTACAACCCTAAAAAGACCTCATGATGTTTGCATTGGTACATTAAATATTTGTTGATTGGTTAGATGAAGAACAAAGTTTGGAAAGCATGATTAGAGAAGAGTAGAGTGAATTACCCTATACACTTGAGAGACTAGAGTGATATACACTACCAGTGAGGGTTCATTGCTTGATTCTATGTTCCCTGCTTTCATGAGCTATCTTCTTACAAGTTTATTTGCTTTTTATTGTATAATTTGAATTAGTGAAATCTGATTCATATTTGTCTTGGAGGACTTGTTTACTTTTAACCAAGTAGGTAGAAACATTTTGCATGTAGTTGCATTTATATAGATAGGATTGCATTTCATACATTTTACCATTCCCCTTCACTCCTTTATAGCTTCTCTTGAGCTTAGCATGAGGACATGCTAATGTTTAAGTGTGGGGAGGTTGATAAACCACTATTTTATGTTTTATCTTATGCTTATTTGAGTGGTTTTTATCAACTCTTTACCCATTTATTCATACTAATCGCATGCTTTATGTTTTCCTTCCTGATTTTGTGCTATGATTAAAAACATGCTTCTTTGGCCTTTATATTGTTGATATTAATCCTATCTTATCACCATTAGATACCTTGATATGTGTGTTAAGTGTTTTCAGAGATTACAGGGCAGGAATGGCTTAGAGGATGGAAAGGAAGCATGCAAAAGTGGAAGGAATACAAGAAACTGAGGAACTGCTAAAGCTGTCCAGCCTGACCTCTCTGCACTCAAACGGTCATAACTTGAGCTACAGAGGTCCAAATGATGCGGTTCCAGTTACGTTGGAAAGCTAACGTTTGGGGCTTCGATTTGATATATAATTTGTCATAGCTGCCTCGACGTTAGGTGATGCGAACGCGTGCTCCACGTGGATGCATCGCAGTGGCAAAAATCAGCGTGGCAGATTTCTTCTCCAGCGATTTCTGGGCTATTTTCGACCCAGTTTCGGCCCAGAAAACACAGATTAGAGGCTATAAAGTGGGGGAATCCATTCATTCATAAGATCAAGCTCACAATTCATAATTTTAGTTTTAGATGTAGTTTTTAGAGAGAGAGGTTCTCTCCTCTCTCTTAGGATTTAGTTTTAGGATTTAGGGTTATTTCTTCTTCATGACGGGTTTAATGTTCCTTTAATTTATTTTTCTACTTTTATTTTATTACTTTAATTATTATTTATATTTTCAATTTAGCTTATGCTACATTCATGTTATGATTTTCTTAATTAATATTATTTGAGGTATTTCATATTTAAGATTGCTTTGCTTTATTTATATTGATGCTTTTGATTTAATTTAGATATTTTCTCCCTTTTGGCTTGGGTTAAGTAATTGGTAACGCTTGAGCTGTCAAATAAAGCAGTGGTTGAAATTGAGAGTTGCTCCAATAACTCTAGTCTTTCCATAGGAATTGACTAGGACCTGAGGATTAAGCTAATTAATCCACTTGATTTACCTTCATAGTTAGAGGTTAACAAAGTGGGATTAAAATCTAATTCTCATCACAATTGATAGGGATAGGACTTCCAGTTCTAATACCTTGCCAAGAGTTTATTTTATTATTTCTATTTTATTTTTCTTATCATTTAACATACTGGTTTCTTACTTTCAAAACCCCCAATTTACAAGACTCATAACCAATAATAAGAACATACTTCCCTGCAATTCCTTGAGAAGACGACCCGAGGTTTAAATACTCGTTTATAATTTTTAAAGGGGTTTGTTACTTGTGACAACCAAAACGTTTGTAAGAAAGGTTGATTGCTTGGTTTAGTAACTATACTTGCAATGAAAGTTTACTATAACTTCTAAACCATTAATCTTCAGTTCTTTTCACCCTGCCAGTGATCATAAATTCTTCCTTAAACATAGAAGAAGAAATAAAACTGATTGAAGTGTTAAAAGCTCACAAGACAGCCTTGGGTTGGACGATTGATGATATCAAGGGCATAAGTCCTGCCATCTGTATGCATAAAATTCTGTTGGAAGAAGATTCAAGGCCTGTAGTTCAACCCCAAAGAATGCCTAACCTAACCATGAAGGAGGTGGTTCAAAAAGAAGTGATAAAGCTATGGAATGCTGGAATCATATACCCAATTTCTGACAGCTCTTAGGTGAGTCCAGTACAAGTAGTGCCAAAGAAAGGTGGCATGACTGTCATCTTCAATGAGAAGAATGAACTCATTCCCACAAGGACTGTGACTGGGTGGAGAATGTGCATCGATTATAGAAGACTTAATGATGCTACAAGGAAATATCACTTTTCTCTCCCATTCATCGACCAGATGCTGGAAAGATTGGCCGGCCATGCATATTTTTGCTTCTTGGACGGGTACTCTGGATACAATCAAATAGTGGTGGATTCCAAGAATCAAGAAAAGACTTCTTTCACTTGTCCATTTAGAGTCTTTGCTTACAGAAGGATGCCCTTTGGACTATGCAATGCCCCTGCAACTTTTCAAAGGTGTATGCTTTCTATATTTCTGACATGGTGGAAAAATTTTTAGAAGTCTTCATGGATGATTTTTCTATCTTTTGCAATTCATTTGATACCTGCTTATCATTTAACTCTTGTCTTGAAAAGATGCCAAGAAACTAATTTAGTATTGAAATGGGAGAAATGCCATGTCATGGTTCCTGAAGGGATAGTTCTTGGGCATAGGTATCGAAGTTGATAAGGCTAAAATATAGATCATAGAAAAACTTCCTGTACCTGTTAATGTGAAAGCAGTAAGAAGTTTTCTTGGACATGCTAGTTTTTACAGGAGATTCATCAAAGATTTTTCAAAAATAGCAAAACCATTAAGCAATTTACTAGTAATTGATAATCCCTTCACCTTTGATGACAATTGTAAGCATGCCTTTGAGACTTTAAAAAGAAAACTCACTACAGCACCAATCATCACACCCCCAGATTAGGAATTGTCTTTTGAACTTATGTGTGATGCAAGTGACTTTGCAATTGGTGCTGTATTGGGGCAAAAGAAAGACAAGCTGCATCATGTTATATACTATGCCAGCAAGGTGTTAAATGAAGCACAGAAAAATTATACCACCACTGAGAAGGAGCTTTTAGCAATTGTATATGCATTTGATAAATTCAGACAATACTTGATTGGTTCAAAGGTTATAGTATATACTGATCATGCTGCTCTCAAGTATCTTATGTCTAAACTGGATTCAAAGCTAAGGCTTATTAGGTGGGTGTTGCTGCTACAAGAATTTGATATTGAAGTGAGAGATAGGAAGGGGAACGAGAACCAAGTGGCAGACCATTTGTCAAGGCTATCACAAGAAGCTAACCAAGATACACCACAACCAGTGAATGAAAAATTCCCAGATGAATACCTTCTTCAAATCCAGCAGGAACCTTGGTTTGCTAACATTGCAAACTATAAGGTGGGAAGGAAGATTCCTCAAGAGTTTACCAAACAACAAGTGAAGAAGCTGTGTAATTGATGACAAGTCATCCTAGCCTATTTTAGCTAGTCTTTTTCTTTTGTTTTCATTAGGATTATACACTTTCTTGAGTTACAAGCAAGCTAATTGAGTAGATTTTCATGTTTCCCTTGATTGAACCAACCATGTATGAATTCATGCCATTTCATGAGGTTTTATGCTATATTTGTTGCATATTATGAAAGATTGAATATCTTATGATTTTGAGCATAGCTTTGATGAGTTTGGTTGATTAATGATAGGTGAAGAAAGCTTGGAGAAAGGTTGAAGCAAAGAGGAATGGCTAGGAGTGAAGAGAGGACAATGGAATAAGTGAAATTGAACCA
Organism: Arachis ipaensis; assembly: GCF_059453495.1. Lineage (NCBI taxonomy): Eukaryota > Viridiplantae > Streptophyta > Magnoliopsida > Fabales > Fabaceae > Arachis > Arachis ipaensis. Next base: position 57,150,083 of record NC_142441.1, read on the forward strand.
GGAAGCAAGAAGTTAGCCCCAACGTTAGCCCCCTAACTTGGAGGCTAACGTTGGAACTTGAAATTTCCTCCCTGGCCATCCCACGTTTGTGCCAACGTTAGCCCCCTAACTAGGAGGCTAACGTTGGCATATGAATTCCTCCCTGGCTATCCAACGTTTGCACCAACGTTAGCCCCCTAACTTGGAGGCTAACGTTGGCACATGAATTACAAAGTGAGAAGGGCCAACGTTTGCGCCAACGTTAGCCCCCTAACTTGGAGGCTAACGTTGGCACATGAATTACAAAGGGAGAAGGGCCAACGTTTGCGCCAACATTAGCCCCCTAACTTGGAGGCTAACGTTGGCGCCACTAGCATACAAGGTATTGCCAACGTTAGGGTCAAAGTTAGACCCCTAACGTTGGCACCAACGTCCAAACCAGAAAAATGTGCCAACTGATATGAAAAGTTGGAGCCAAAGTTAGACCAACTTTGGCTCAAACTTTTGGTCCAACTTTTGCTAACCTCAAAACCGGTTCAATTGGTTCACTTCGGTTCTTCTCCAAACTTCAACAGCAATCAACCAAGGCCTCTTTCAACCCAATTCCACCAAGAGCAAAGGCCCAACTCAAGGCTTGAAGATCATTGGAAGAAAGTGTATAAATAGGATAGAATTCAAGTTATTCGGGGAGCTTTCTTTGGAGAATTTTCATAATAGTTTTCGGAGAGCTTTTGAACTTGAGTGAACTTTAATTTCTTGCTTTCATTGCTTTCAATTTCATTTTACATTTGTCTTGGATCTTGGATTGGAGAATTGAAGAAATTCTGTTTCAATCTCAATCTTGGATCTCTCTGTTTCTTTACTGTTAATTGAATTTCATTTCCGGTTCATTGTTCTTCATCTCTTTTCTTTGCAATTTACAATTTCCTTGCAATTGTTCTTGTTGGATCTAGGAAGGCATTGAGATCTAGACTTGGTTTTCTAGTCTCTGGGTCCTGAGATCTAAATTTCCCATTTCACTTCTCTGTTTACTGCTTTCTATGTTCCTTTACTTTTCTGCTTCATATCCGGTTCAATCCCAATTCCCTTTCTCTCTTCTGTTTGATGCAATTTAATTTTTCCTTGTTTAAATTCTGCAAATCCACATCCCAATCCCCTTTACATTTCAAGCAATTTACATTCCTTGCACTTTAAGATTCCGCAATTTACATTTCTTGCACTCTAAGTTTCTGCCATTTAATTTCTTGTTCTTTAAGTTTCAGTCATTTATTTCTTGTTCTCTTTACTTCAATGCAATCTAATTCTGCAAGTCACAAAACCATCAACCAAATCTTGATTCGCTTGACTAAATCAACCACTAAACTAAAATTGCTCAATCCTTCAATCCCTGTGGGATCGACCTCACTCCCGTGAGTTTTTATTACTTGATACGACCCGGTGCACTTGCCGGTTAGTTTTGGGTATTTTGGGAGAAATTTATTTTTCCTCCAAAATATCTCATCAAGTTTTTGGCGCCGTTGCCGGGGATTGATTAGATTGACAATGATTAAGTGAAGTGGTAATCTAGATCAAGCACTTTTTCTTTAATTTTGATTAACCCACTAACTGTTTGATTTTTTGCTTAAACTAACTAACACTTCAGTCTGGCAGTAAATTGAAGTGTCACTAGTTTTGAGCATTTCTCATGTTCTGCTTGTATTTCAGGTACAAGAAGAACCATACCCAATTTTCATGAATAAGACGAAAGAACTCTCAGGAGGTTAAGAAGAGCTGAAAGAGGGAAAAACATTGTTGGAGAAGAGGAATCAGACGAAGAATTCCAAGAGATGGAGGAACATTTAACCAATCCACCAGGTGGAGAAGACAACAACAATGGCAACCCACCCCAGAGGAGAGTTTTGGCTTCCTACACCTTTGCAAATCCTAGACATTGTGGGAGCAGCATCTTGGCTCCAAATGTCAATGCTAACAATTTTGAACTCAAGCCACAACTCATCACTTTGGTTCAGAACAATTGCTCTTTTGGTGGAGGACCACTTGAGGACCCACATCAACATTTATCCACCTTTCTGAGGATATGCAACACTGTCAAAACTAATGGAGTGCCCCCTGACAGCTACAAGCTGATGCTATTCCCATTTTCTCTCAGGGACAAGGCCACTCAATGGTTAGAATCTTTTCCAAGAGACAGCATCAACAACTGGGATGATTTGGTAACTAAGTTCCTTGCAAAATTTTATCCACCTCAAAGGATTATAAGGTTAAAGGCTGAGGTTCAAACATTTACACAAATGGAGGCAGAACCTATCTATGAGGCATGGGAGAGGTACAAGGCTCTGATCAGAAAATGTCCCCCTGCTATGTTTAATGAGTGGGAGAAGCTTCAAAACTTCTATGAAGGCTTAACACTGAAATCTCAGGAAGCTTTGGATCATTCAGCTGGAGGGTCCTTGCAACTCATGAAAACTGCAGAAGAGGCTCAAGAACTCATTGATATGGTGTCCAACAACCAATATTTCTTTGCTCATCAAAGAGGCCGCCAACCATCACAAAGGAGAGGAGTAATGGAGCTAGAAGGAGTGGATTCAATCCTAGCTCAAAACAAGATGATGCAGCAGCAAATTCAACAACAATTTGAGCAAATGGCCAAGAGGATTGATAGTCTCCAAGTTGCAGCAGTTAACACCAGCCAACCATCAACCACATGGGGACAGAGTGAAGAAACTCAAGAAGAACAACAACAAGAGCAAGTACAGTATATGCACAACCAAAGACCAAATGAAGTTTATGGTGATACATACAATCCATCCTGGAAAAACCACCCAAACCTCAGATGGGGAGATAACCATACCCAAAACCAACAACCATGGCAGAGGAACTCAAACCAACACAACCCAAGAAGCAACCAAAATCACAACCAGCAGCAGACTAACCAAAACCCCTACAGAAAACCTCAAAACAACTACCCCAACATCAACCAATACCAATATAATAACCAACCAACCAACCAAAATGCCTACCATCCACCACCCACATCTCATAACCCACCTCAAATATCACCTGAAGCCCAAAGAATCACTCACTTGGAGGCCATGATAGACAAAATGCTGAAACACCAAGAAATAGTAGCCAAGAATCAGGAAGCCTCCCTGAAGAGCCTAGAGAGACAGATGGGGCAACTCTCCAAGCAAGTATCTGTTGAGAGACCTTCAAACTCACTGCCCAGTGACACAATTCCAAATCCCAAGGAAGAATGCAAGGCAATACAATTAAGGAGTGGGAGAGCATTGTTAAGCAACAATGACACTACAAGGAAGCAAGCAGAGAACAGCAAAGAACCAACGGAGTATGAAAATCAAACAAAGGCAGATGAGGATAAGGAGCAAGTTGTGATGCCAAACAAAAGCACTGAGAAACTTAAAGAGAAGGATAACCAGCCACATAGCTCAAAGGAAGTAGCTCAGGGGCAGCAGCAAATAGGAAAAAGCATCACACCTCCACTGCCATATCCTCAGAGGTTCAACAAAGAGGTTAAAGACCAGCATTTTCACAAATTCCTTGAGACTTTTAAGAAGCTGGAAATCAATATTCCCTTGGCTGAAGCACTTGAACAGATGCCTCTATATTCCAAGTTTCTGAAGGATCTTATCAACAAGAAAAGAAGCTGGGATGAGAAAGAAACCATAATGATTGCTGAGGAATGCAGGGCCTTGATTCAAAAGGGGCTTCCTCCCAAGCTTGAGGACCCAGGAAGCTTCCTGTTGCCTTGCACCATTGGGAAATTGACAATCACTAAAGCAATGTGTGATCTCGGAGCAAGTATTAACTTAATATCATCCTCCTTGGTGAAAAAGCTGAATATAGAGGAGGTCAAACCAGTACAAATGTCTTTGGAGCTGGTAGACAAGTCAATGGTATACCCCAGGGGTGTAATTGAAAACCTTTTGGTCAAGGTGGACAGTTTTATATACCCTGCTGATTTTGTGGTTCTAGAATCAAACAATGATGATGGTGACTCTGTTATACTGGGAAGGCCATTCTTGGCCACTGCTAGAGCTATCATAGACGTAGAGGAAGGGGAATTAACTCTCAGGATGCATGACCAAAGCATCACTCTGAAGGTATTACCAGAGGCACAATTTAGCAAGGAGAAGAAAGACTATATGAAAAATGACCAGGAAAGTCATAGCAACATCCCAATGCTAAAGATTGTACAGACTGATGAAAAAGCCCAAGAAGATATTAGAGTACTGGCCACTGAGAAGAGAGGTCCCCAAGGAAAGCCTACAGCCAGAAAAGAAAGATCAACAAAAGGAAAGATGAAGCGCAGAAACAAAGCAAAAAGGGGATGGAAGAATAGAAAGATTCCAACAGAGGAGCTTTCTAAAGGTGACAAAGTGCAACTGATATATCAACAGCTGGGGGCAAATCAACAAACCGAGGATTACTACACTGTCAGCAACATACTATCATTAGAGCATGCTGAAATTGAACACCAAAGAACAAAGAAGAGGATCACGGTCAGGGGAGACAAATTGAGGCCCTACAAGCACCAACCACCATAAAAGAAAGCCTCAATGTCAAGCTAGTGACAATAAAAGAGCGCTCCATGGGAGGCAACCCATGCTTTAAGATTCATGTCATTTTACATTCAATAAATTATGATCACTTGATGCATGAATTCTTTTCTCTTTTCATGAACATGTCCATTTATTGCATGCACTATTTTGAAACATATACTAAGTTCGGTGTATCTTCAAGCACACTTAACCAATATTACAAAGGATTTTGTTTCACATGCTTAAAATGTTTTGATAGAGCATATGGCCGAACACTAAGTTTGGTGTCCACATAGCTTCATGAAAATTTGAAATTCATGCATCAATAATCATACATTTGTTATATTCCAAAACCTTATAAATAGAAAATTTTTTTTTATTCGATAATGAAGGCATTAATTGTGATGTACCCTTTGACAAGAAACAAGTTTGGTGTTTATCAAACCTTGATGCACCGATTCAAGAATACAATTAATCCTTCATGAAAAAAAAAAAAAGAGAGAGAAAAAGAAAGTATGATGAAAACAATTCTTATGAGCATTTAACATTTGAACTTCACCAATTGGAGGAAGAAACTCATTTTTGTTATACATTACCAAACACTAAGTTTGGTGTCCTCCAAAGAGAGTGTCACGGTTCACATGAGATAAGAATTGATGGTTCACATATTTTTACTAAAAAGAACAATATTGCTACGGTTGGATAAGACTAATGTATGTTGTCTTGTTGTGATGACTAGGAGGTCAAAGAATCTTCAATGAAAAAGACAAGACAAAGGAAAGCATAGCATAAGGACAAAATCCTATCACATGCTTCAAGGAAGAAATCTGCCACTCCTTGAGAATGATCACGGCAAAGGCAAGGGAAGGAGCAAATTTTGTCTTCATTCATCCTTACATGCATACCTTTGATTTCCATAGTGTCTAATTGCATCCTAGCCCTTCATTGCTCATTTAAAAGCATACCACCTTCAAGCCATGCACATAACCGAATCACTCCTCAACATAACAAGCCTTGTGCAACCTTTCTTCTACTTTAAACTCCAACCACTTAAACTTCTCTTCATAACTTCTTGTCATAGCAAGTCCGGACCTCATCTCTTTTTCCTCCAAACACACATCAAACTCTCCAACATTCTTCACATTCCCTCTCAACCAACCAAGTGATCATGGCATCCTCCTCAAGAACCAAACGACGAAAAGGAAAAGATCCAATAGTGGAGGAAGAAACACATGAATATGACCAACGGAAGTTCAAGTCTTGGTCTCATCAAATGCAAATTTAATGGATGAACGAGAAAAGAATCTATCCTGAAATTCCATTCATGTTGCCGGAGGATGGATGTCAAGAAATAAAGAACAAAATCCGGAAGAGGAGATGGGAGGAACTTACATCACCAGCCACCCGAATTAATACCAATATCATAAGAGAATTCTATGCAAATGTCCCAAGGATTGACATGCGTGAACCCCCAACGTACAAGAGCTATGTACGTGGGGTGGAAGTAGACTTTAGCCCGGATGCAATCAAGAAAGTCTTGAAACTAAAGTCAGTCCGCTTTGATGAATCGGGATACCAACAAAGATTGACTGAGGATCAAGATTATGAGGAGATTGCGAGAGACATTTGTTTTGAGAACTCAGAATGGGAAGGAGACAACAAGAACAGATACAAGTTCCTGAAGAGATGTAACCTCATTCCGGAAGTAAAAGGATGGTATGAGTTGATGAAAAGGTCAATTCTGGGGACAGTGAACACCTCAGAAGTTAACAGGGAGAGAGCCTTAATGCTGCATTGTATCATGATGGGTGGAGAGATAAGAGTTCATCAAATCCTTGCAAGAGACATTCAAAAGATAGCTGAAAAGAATTCGGCCGGATCTTGGTTGTACTATCCGAGCACCATTTGGAGGTTGTGTGCAAAGGCTAAAGTTCCATTGGAAGAGGAGAATCCAATGTGGTTAAGCCAAGGCATGCCCATAACCATTGAACGAATGATGATGCCCCTTGAAGCACATCAAGGCCGAAGACCACATGGAGGAAGGGAAAGAGAAGAGCCAATGGAAGAAGATGAGCCACACATGGAAGAAGAGCCACAAGAGGAGGAGGAGCAGCCACACTTTTTCCCACATGGCAATATGGATATGACTCAAATGCAAGAAGCAATAGGGAGATTGTCTCAACAGTACACGAGAATCCAAGAGAGGCAAGAGGAATACTATTCTCTGTACATGCAAAACCAACAAGCACAAGAAGAAAGAGAGCTAAGAATAATAAACAAACAAAATGAATTCGAGTCAAGATTTCTTGCGATGCAAGAAGAACATGCCTTTCAATCTCATGAATCTTTTGGGAAGTTGGAACAAATGCAAGCTGAAAGTTTGAAGGCTTTCAAGGAGTTCACAACACTCCAAGAAGCAAGGTATGAAGTGCAAGCTGATTACAATGTCAATAGCCAAATCAAACTAAACTATATTGGAGAACATTTGCACAACATGGATCCGGCATTCCCAACTTTTGATGAATTCTTCAAAATGAGAAGTGAGGTAGAAGTGAACAGGGCTATGAGACTTGAAGATAGAGTGGAGGAGGCTATGAATAAGGCTGGCTTTTGGCAAGATCAACAGCCACCAAACAAGGATGGTGGGAACACTAGCAGCCAAGTATATGAAAGGAGAAAGAAAAGGCATGACAAATGAAAGGTGGACTTGCTCCTTGTTCAAAGAAAAAAGCATGCATGCTATCTGTTCTAAGTTGTCTTTGCATTTCTAAGTAGTCCTTTTTAATTAAAAGTCTTTGCATTATGTTTGTTTCTTTCAAAATAAGTAGGCTAGTTTGTGTGTTTGCTTGTGTGTTCATTTTCACTTGACAAGAAGCATGTGTTGTCCCCTGCATCTTTAAATTCAATAAAAGAACAGTTTGAATGTGAAGTAAAATGGTTTCTGTTAGATAGAAGTGGAATAAAAGTAAGTGGTGGTATGTGTGTGATTGTATAGTAGCTCACTTTTAGTGAATAAAGAGCCAGGATATCCCCTTCTAAGTAAAGAGTAGCCTACTGTCTATAAATCTCAATTGAATTAAATTCCTTGGTTAGAAAGAAAAACAAAAAGAAGGAAAGAGGAAAAAGATAGCCAAAAAGTGGCAAAACAAAAGAAAAACAAAAAGAAACAAAGCTGGACACCAATAGCTTGAACCTTAAAATATATGCCTGTGATGTCTTTGTATTAGGATCTGCTTGGATTATTAGGCTCTTTGGAGTGCATCAACACTTGGTGACTTGGGTTAACTAACCCGGGATCATCAGCTGAAAGTCCACTATCAAGAGCAACCTAACTACAAGGCATTTAGTAACCCAAAGAGGTGTTGGGCATCAATGTTTTAAGAAGGAATGTGAGCCAAGTGTCTATGGTGAATAATGTGTCAAGTATAAAGAAAAGAAAATGAACTTGCTACACATGACACTCAAATAAAGCTTATGAACAAAGTAATAGCCAAGGATAAAGGAATAATGAGAGGTCATAGCAGTATGTCACTTGAAGCTTGAAGGAGACTTTCTAGGCCTAGGAGTCAATAAGAAGTGAGTATTGGCATATCCACACAAAACCCCATGAACTATCAATAATACTCTGCTAGCATGAACATCATCTTCTATTTCATTCTTTCTTCTCAATAAATCTTTTCTTGCTTGGGGACAAGCAAGCTTTAAGTTTGGTGTTGTGATGACAAGTCATCCTAGCCTATTTTAGCTAGTCTTTTTCTTTTGTTTTCATTAGGATTATACACTTTCTTGAGCTACAAGCAAGCTAATTGAGTAGATTTTCATGTTTCCCTTGATTGAACCAACCATGTATGAATTCATGCCATTTCATGAGGTTTTATGCTATATTTGTTGCATATTATGAAAGATTGAATATATCATGATTTTGAGCATAGCTTTGATGAGTTTGGTTGATTAATGATAGGTGAAGAAAGCTTGGAGAAAGGTTGAAGCAAAGAGGAATGGCTAGGAGTGAAGAGAGGACAATGTAATAAGTGAAATTGAACCAGGAAGCAAGAAGTTAGCCCCAACGTTAGCCCCCTATCTTGGAGGCTAACGTTGGAACTTGAAATTTCCTCCCTGGCCATCCCACGTTTGCGCCAACGTTAGCCCCCTAACTTGGAGGCTAACGTTGGCACAAGAATTCCTCCCTGGCTATCCAACGTTTGCACCAACGTTAGCCCCCTAACTTGGAGGCTAACGTTGGCACATGAATTACAAAGGGAGAAGGGCCAACGTTTGCGCCAACGTTAGCCCCCTAACTTGGAGGCTAACGTTGGCACATGAATTACAAAGGGAGAAGGGCCAACGTTTGCGCCAACGTTAGCCCCCTAACTTGGAGGCTAACGTTGGCGCCACTAGCACACAAGGTATTGCCAACGTTAGGGTCAAAGTTAGACCCCTAACGTTGGCACCAACGTCCAAACCAGAAAAATGTGCCAACTGATATGAAAAGTTGGAGCCAAAGTTAGACCCCTAACTTTGGCTCAAACTTTTGGTCCAACTTTTGCTAACCTCAAAACCGGTTCAATTGGTTCACTTCGGTTCTTCTCCAAACTTCAAGAGCAATCAACCAAGGCCTCTTTCAACCCAATTCCACCAAGAGCAAAGGCCCAACTCAAGGCTTGAAGATCATTGGAAGAAAGTGTATAAATAGGATAGAATTCAAGTTATTCGGGGAGCTTTCTTTGGAGAATTTTCATAATAGTTTTCGGAGAGCTTTTGAACTTGAGTGAACTTTAATTTCTTGCTTTCATTGCATTTGTCTTGGATCTTGGATTGGAGAATTGAAGAAATTCTGTTTCAATCTCAATCTTGGATCTCTCTGTTTCTTTACTGTTAATTGAATTTCATTTCCGGTTCATTGTTCTTCATCTCTTTTCTTTGTAATTTACAATTTCCTTGCAATTGTTCTTGTTGGATCTAGGAAGGCATTGAGATCTAGACTTGGTTTTCTAGTCTCTGGGTCCTGAGATCTAAATTTCCCATTTCACTTCTCTGTTTACTGCTTTCTATGTTCCTTTACTTTTCTGATTCATATCCGGTTCAATCCCAATTCCCTTTCTCTCTTCTGTTTGATGCAATTTAATTTTTCCTTGTTTAAATTCTGCAAATCCACATCCCAATCCCCTTTACATTTCAAGCAATTTACATTCCTTGCACTTTAAGATTCCGCAATTTACATTTCTTGCACTCTAAGTTTCTGCCATTTAATTTCTTGTTCTTTAAGTTTCAGTCATTTATTTCTTGTTCTCTTTACTTCAATGCAATCTAATTCTGCAAGTCACAAAACCATCAACCAAATCTTGATTCGCTTGACTAAATCAACCACTAAACTAAAATTGCTCAATCCTTCAATCCCTGTGGGATCGACCTCACTCCCGTGAGTTTTTATTACTTGATACGACCCGGTGCACTTGCCGGTTAGTTTTGGGTATTTTGGGAGAAATTTATTTTTCCTCCAAAATATCTCATCAGTAATGAAGCCAAGAAATTCTTGTGGGATGAACCATTCTTGTTCAAGAGGTGTCCAAATGGGATGATTAGAAGATGCATCCCTGAAAAGAAGATGAGAGACATATTGTGGCACTGTCATGGCTCAACTTATGGTGGACATTTTGGGCCAGAAAGAACAGTAGCCAAAGTACTTCAAAGCGGATTTTATTGGCCAACCATATTCAAGGATGCTAGAGAGTTTGTTCATCAATGCAATGAGTGCCAAAGAGCTGGAGGATTAACAAGAAGGAATGAGATGCCTCAGAACTACATCCTGGAGGTAGAATTCTTTGATCTTTGGGGCATAGATTTTATGGGCCCTTTCCACCTTTATATTCCTTCAAATACATACTTGTAGCAGTAGAGTATGTCTCAAAGTGGGTGGAAGTCATAGCAATAGCTACATGTGATGCACAAATTGTCCTTCAATTCCTTAAGAAGCACATTTTTACTAGATATGGAGTGCCTAAGGGTCTTGTCAGTGATGGTGGTAGTCATTTTTGCAACAAATAGATGGAGAATTTATATGGCAAGTCTTGTCATCTTCCTGTAGAGCTTGAGCATAAAGCTTTCTGGGCCACTAAACTCCTCAACCTTGATTCTCAAGCAGCAGGAGAGAAGAGGCTATTACAATTAAATGAGTTGGATGAGTTTAGACTGGAAGCCTATGAAAATGCTAAGATATACAAGGAAAAAGCTATGAGATGGCATGACAAAAGGATCTCAAAGAAGGAGTTCAAACCAGGATAGCAAGTACTCTTGTATAACTCCAAGCTCAAAGTTTTCCCTAGTAAACTTAAGTCTAAATGGACTGGTCCCTACTTGGTGACAAAGGTTCTTCCTTATTGAAGCCTTGAACGGCTAGATGAAGCAACAAAGAACAATTTCACAGCAAACGGTTACAGGGCAAAACATTACTTGGGAGGCTATTGGGACAAAGAAGAGAGCATTCACGAGCTGGGATAAACAAGGTTGAAGAACGTCAAGCTAATGACGACAAAGAAGCGCTTGTTGGGAGGCAACCCAACCAGAGGTAGATTTCTTTTCTTAACTATTTCAATAAAAGGGTTAAGTAGATTTATCTGTATTACAAAGAGCTAAGTTTGGTGTTGCACAACAAAATAATTTAAGGGTGAATGAAGGATGCTAAGTTTGGTGTTCCACCAAAAATCTCATTTAAAAACACATTTCAACCCTCTGCATAAATGGTTACTAGCTCTAAGCAATCAGGGAAACCACTAAACCATTGTCTGTTTTCTAGTTTTTACTTCTATTACTTTTAGCAAAAGCACAAGGTTTCATGTAACTGATGCATTATAGATAGTAGCAAGGGACTAAGTTTGGTGTTCCCTCACCAAAGTAAGTTCAAGAATCTACAATAATTCATGCATACTAACCATCTGCCTAAGTGCTTGGAAAATAAGCAACTTCCAATAATTGTGCAGAAAAGACACTCAGCCTCTTAAAAGAATCATCACCAAAGGAAAAGCAAAAGTAAAAGATGATGATGACAAAAGGAAAGCTGCAAGACACTCCTGAGAGGTTGTATTGTCACAAAATTTACTCTGCTTTGAAATATTCTGAATGAGAAGCTGCTGTTTACCTTGATACTTAGTGCAAATAGTGCAAATTTTGATGTCTGTTAAATGCACTAGTTGAAATGTTTGTTTTCATCTTCATCTGCATTAAATTCTGTCTTGTCTCCCTTTTGCATCAATAAGAGAAAATGTTTGAAATAGAAAGTAATTGTCCAATGTGGTAGGAATTAGAATGAAATTCAGTGGTGGTAATTGCTTGATTGGATGATAAGCTCAATAATAAAAGCTGTAGAATAGAATGTTCTTTGTAGTGTGAACTCATTTGCTGTTATAAAACCTTTTATTAATGAACATCCCTGGAAAATGAAGAAAGGTAAGAAGGAAAAAGAAAAAAAAAAGCCAAGAATTGGCAACAAAAATGAAAGAAACAAATAATAAGGCTAGACACCAATAGCTTGAACCTTAGGACATATGCCTGTGGTGCTTCATGTACTAGGATCTGCTTGGACAATTAGGTTCTGAGGAGTCTTTTAAAACTTGGTAACTTGGATTAACTAATCCAGGATTACCAACTGAAAGTCCATTATCAAGAGCAACCTAGTTACAAAGCATTTAGTAACCCAAAGCGGTGTTGGGCATCAATGTTCCTAAGAAGAATTGTGAGCCAAGTGTCTGTAGTGAAGAGGTGTTGAGAGAAATTGAGCCAAAAGGCTGCTGCAACACTTGACACTGACCTATCATTGAAAAATAAGTTTCTAAGAAAAAGAAAGAAGGAAAAATCTAACAGGGATCGATAAAAGAGCAAGGAATTATAAAAACAACTCTAGTGAATCCTCAAAGAGACATTTCATATCTATCAGCAAAGAGTATTTGAGTTGCATTTTATCTGCATAAAACCGCATGGTCCAAATTCAGTTACCTGCTAAATAAGGACATAAATGCTTCTCTATTTTATGTCATTTCTTCTCATGTTTAGTGCTTGCTTGGGGACAAGCAAGATTTAAGTTTGGTGTTGTGATGACAAGTCATCTTATGCTAGTTTTACAAGCATTTTTCACTTGTTTCATTAGGTTTTATGCACTTTCTTGCACAATAAGTAAGTGATTGGAATGGAATTTCATGATCATTTTGAATCAATCAAACATCATTTATTTTACACAAAATAAGAAGGTTTATCCTATAATTATTTGATTTTATGAATGATTCAAGGACTTGTGATTTTGGTGAGACTTTGATTGCTTGTTTGGTTGCTTGTAGGTGAAGAAATGAAGAGAAAAGGGAAGCAATCAGGGAAGCGTTGCGTTAAGAAGAGGAAGCGCCACGCTCAATAGCAAACAAGGCTAGCGTTCACTTCCAAAGTGAGCGCCACGCTCACTAAGTGAGCGTTTTCGTGAATCTCAAGTTTGGAAGCAAGGTTTTGGCCTTCCGTACGCACCAGGCAGTGCTCAAAATTAGAGCGTAGCGCTCACTAAGGCAGCGCTAATGAAGGGGAGAAGCGCACCAAAGGCTAGCGCTCAACAAAGCAGCACAATGCTCACTAAGGGAGCGCTAAGAAGGAATTGCTCACCAAAAGATGCACGCTGAGGGAGTGAACGGGGCACTCACTTTGTGCATTGAGCACTCCACTGGAAGGAGTACCAAACACCCCTAACCCACTTCAAACAATTGCCACTCGGATCCACTTCTTCAAGACCAAACCAAAAAGCCCACTGATAAACCACTATTTTAGGGTTTATCTTGTGCTTAATTGAGTGGTTTTTATCAAGTCTCTACACACTTATTCATACTAATTGTATGGTTTTACAATTTCCTTCCGGATTTTGTGCTATGATTGGAAACATATTTCTTTGGTCTTATATTTGCTAATATGAATCCTCTTTTATACCATTCGGTGCCTTGATATGTGTGTTAAGTGATTTCAGGATTTATAGGGCAGGAATGGCTTAGAGGATGGAAAGGAAGCATGCAAAAGTGGAAGGAATACAAGAAGTTGAAGAAATTGCTAAGTTGTCCAACTTGACCTCTTCACACTCAAACGGTCATAACTTGAGCTACAGAGATCCAAATGAGGCGGTTTTAGTTGCGTTGGAACGTTAACATCCGGGGCTTCGAAATGATACATAATTCGCTATAGTGGCCGTACAGCAAAATGACGTGCATGCGTGAATCACACGGATGCGTTGTTCTGCAAAAAAACCAGCGTGGCAAATTTTGTCCCCAGCGATTTCTGGGCTATTTCTGGCCTAGTTTTCGGCCCAGAAAACACAGATTAGAGTCTATAAAGTGGGGGAATCCATTCATTCAAAATATACATTTATAATTCATAATTTTAGGTTTTAGATGTAGTTTTAGAGAGAGAGAGATGTTCTCTCCTCTCTCTTAGGATTAGGATTAGGATTTAGGATTTCAATTATGATTAGGCTACTTCTCTTCATTCCAGGTTTAATGTTCCTTTAATTTATTTTCTACTTTATTTATTCTATTACTTTAATTGTTATTTATCTTTTCAATTTGGCTTATGAACTTTCCATGTTAGAATTGATTTTCTTATTTAATACATATTGAGGTATTTCAGATCTAAAGATGGCTTTCTACAAATTTATGTTATTAATGCTTTTAATTTAATTTAGATTTTTTCCCTTTTAGTTTTGGTTAACTAATTGGTAACACTTGAGTTATCAAACTCAGCAGTAGATTGAAAATTGGAATTGCTGATTGATTTGGATCCCTCTAAAGCTAGTCTTTTCATAGGAGTTGACTAGGACTTGAGGAATCAAGTTAATTAGTCCACTTGACTTTCTTTTATTTAGTAAGGGTTAACTTAGTGGGAGCAATAACCAATTCTCATCACACCTGATAAGGATAACCAGGATGGGATTTCCATTTCTCATACCTTGCCAAGAGATTTTATAATTATTAATTTATTTTTCTTGTCATTTAAATTACTTGTTTGCTATTTCAAAAATCCAAAATTCTACCTTTTCCATAACCAATAATAAATACACCTCCCTGCAATTTCTTGAGAAGACGACCCGAGATTTAAATACTTTGGTTATAAATTTTATTGGGTTTGCTTAAGTGACAACCAAAAATTTTGTACGAAAGGATTCTCTGTTGGTTTAGAAACTATACTTACAACGCGATTATTTTTATAAAATTTCTTTACCAGCTAGAAATCAGTTCGTCAAAATGGCGTCGTTGCCGATGAATTACAAACGTGTGCCTTATTATTGGTTATCGTAAATATCTGCTTTTTGCTTGTTTATTTGTTTTTATTTTTGTTTTTTGCTTTTTCGTAAATTAAGAGGTTATTGGTTTTTTATTTAGTTATTAAAATTTTTGAAAATAATGTTCCTTGTTCTTTCTTGATCTTCAAGTTGTTCTTCGTGTTCATCTTGACCTTCAAGTTGTTCTTGGTTGTTTTCTTCGTTTTAATCTAAAAATTTTAAATTTGGTGTCATTTTATTGTTTTTCTCTTTCCTCATTAAATTCAAAAATATCTTTTCTCTTTATTTTAATTGATTTTTTCGAAAATTTAAAAAAAAAATTCAGATTTTTATTTTAAAATTTTGATCTTATCTTATCTTAGTTTTAAATTTCTAAATTCAAATCTTTTTCAAAAATCATATCTTTTTCAAAATCTTATCTTATCTTATTTCAAAATCAAATTTCAAATTTCAATATTTAAAATTCCAAAATTCAAAATTTAAATTTCAAAATTTAAATTTAAAATTTTAAAAATCAAACATTTTCAAAATTTAATCCTTTTTCAAATCTTTATCTTATATTGTTGTCATTGTTTCTAGTTTTAGGAGTTTATTTTCATTAATTTTTTATTTTTTTGTTTTTATTTTCTTTAGCTACTATGAATTCTCACCCCTCTGGCTTTAAGTTTGGTTCCAATGTTGTTGTAAGGAATGGAAACTAAAATGAAAATAGGCATCAAGGTTGGAAGAATCAAAGATGGGAGGAGCCACAAGGATTTGATCAACCCTCTTGGCAACAACCCCCTCCAATGCGCTATAACCAACAACCATCCTACAATGCATGCCAAGACAATAGTTATGGTGGACCCTTTTGTGACAAAACACCTCCACCAAATTACTATGGTCAAGAGCCATTCCAGGGAGCATACCAAGATGATGAATATGGTGGACCTCCTTGTGGTTACCAATAAGCCCCATCATATGCTTATGAACCACCTCCCCAACATACCTTTGAACCACCATACTCACAAGCCCCTTACCACCAAACACCCCATTCCAACACAATTACTCTCATGAGCCACCACCTCAATATTCACCATCTCCATGCCCTTACCAAGAAGAACCACCTTCCTACTATGCACCCTTTCTCCAAAATAATGAACCCTCTTATCCACCCCAACCTCCACTGGATGACAACACCCTTGGTGTTATTCATCAAGGGCAAACAGAGCTTCATACCACACTTGCCTCTATCACTAGTCTCACCTCTACTCTTCAAGCACTTATATCCCGCATGGACTAACCCTCTACCTCCAATATTCAACCCTCAAGCTTTAGTGTGCTTCCTTTTCAACCACATAATAATCTTCCTAACCCATCACCACCCTCCATGGAAGAGCACCCACATCCATCAATCCAAGAGTAAGATTATCCCAATTATGCTATTGACAAGGAACAAGAAAGAAGGAATCAGCTTCGCAAATCTATACTTCATAAGAAGCTAGAAGAGGCCCTACAGATGAAGGTAGTAGAGACCCTTGAAGTCGAAGAAGTGGTTGAAGAATTAGTGAAGGAAGACATCAAGGAGGAGTTTGATTTTGTACTAGAACAACTGGAGGAAGTCGGAATTATTGAAGAGGAAGAAGTGGTCGAAGACTTAGGAGATACGGAACATCCATGGGAAAGCCCAGTCATAGAGCCTCCTTCAAAGACGTTTGAAATTGATGTTGAGGAGGGTGTACAACCTCCAAGACATAGCCTGGTTGAAGACTTTGAAGGGGATGATCAAGAGATGGATTCAATTATTGATGAATCCTTACCTACAATTTAATCCTCTCCCATTGGACTTGACATGGAGATTAAAGAAGAAGAAGCACAATCTCCCATGCCCTTGGAAAGCAATGAAGAGGATATTGAATTGGAAGAAAGCTACCAAGAGGAAGAGGTTGAAATTGAAGAAGCTTACAAGGAGGTGGAAGAATTCAAAGAAGAGCACAAGGGACTGGAGCTTGCAAGATCATTAGAAACACCTCTCCCAAAGCCATTACCATCCAATACAACATTCAAGTGGGTAAAATTCTTATCCTTGACCTTTACTTTCCCACTTGAATATGGTTTACTTGAGACAGAAGGTCAAGTTAGAGCTCTTTGTGGTATTAAGAGTAAGAGGAAAATGGTTAGTGGTAGGAGTTGCCCTGCAAGGTTCAATACGGTTGCACACTCCAAGTTGAAGTGTAAGTATTGGTGTAGAGCTTGATTGAATGGGTCTAGGAAGCTGTTTAGATGCCATAGTGAGAATTCGGATTGCTTACCACCCGGATGGAATCATCATGTTCCACATGAAGACGGATGCAGAAACAAGATTTGGGATCCAAGCATACATGAGGATCAAATTTGGGAGCTCAAAGCTTGTGAAAAACTCCATCAAAGCTTGAGAAATTCACTTGGTATTGATAGAGCTTATTGGAGGTCCAAGCATTGGTGGAAGTTTCAAGACAAGTTCAAGCATAAGCCACTATGACAAGGAGCTCACCAAATGTCCAACTTAAGGACTTTAACTAAAAGTGCTAGGTGGGAGACAACCCACCATGGTATGATCATTCAGTTTCAGTCTTAGTTTTATTTTACTTTAATCTATCTTTTTTTTAATGACTCTTCTCATAAACTTTGCATATAGCCTGCATTTGCATTTGCATACTGCATAAAAAAAAAAGAAGAGAGGCACGCGATGCGCCAGCGTCGCTGACGCGTCCGCGTCATAGTGCATTAGAAACTAAGAAGATGAGAAGCAGAGAGTCACGTGAAAGCGTGGTTGGAGGCGTGCCTTAGGCACAAACATGCCCACGCGACCGCGTCACTGACGTGGCTGCGTCATTTTGAAAAATAGCCTCTCCACGCGTCTGCGTCACCCACGCGACTGCGTGACACTAAAAATCAACGTAAAAGAGGTGTATGGCAGAAAGTTATGATGGAGTGGGGGCTGGAATGATGCTAGAAGCACAGCCCTACCACGCGGCCGCGTCGTTTTACGAAATCAGGCCATTCACGCGATTGCGTCACCCACGTGAACATGTCACCCAGATTTTTGGCAAATTGCATTTAAAACAGAGAGTTGTGCAAACGCGAGGCTGCACTTGCGCCAATAGCACAAATCAGGCCACGCGATTGCATGACCCACGCGTCCGTGTCACCTGAATTTATCGCCCACCACGCGATCGCGTCACCCACGCGTCTGCATCACATCGGCGTACAGCTTATCCAGATCAGCCAAATAACTTA
This sequence comes from Arachis ipaensis, assembly GCF_059453495.1. Taxonomy (NCBI): domain Eukaryota; kingdom Viridiplantae; phylum Streptophyta; class Magnoliopsida; order Fabales; family Fabaceae; genus Arachis; species Arachis ipaensis. The sequence continues at coordinate 57,168,176 of NC_142441.1, forward strand.
TCTTTTCTTCCCCCAAATCCTAATTTTTATTTTCCTTCATATTTCTTTCTCCTCCCTTCTTCCTTCTTTATTCTTTTGTACTTTTTACTTTCTATTTTTCACATCCATTATCAAGGTTCTTTTCTTTTCTTCTTCCCTTTTTACTTTTCTATTATTATTCTTATTTTTATTTATGTTTTCTTCTTTTTTTTCTTTTTACTTTCATTATCTATATTTTATTTTTCTTTCTTTTTCTTTTTATTCCTTTAATTGGTGTTAGAAATTTAATTGGGTAATTATTTTCTTCTATATTTTGCTTGTGAGTTATTGAGGGATTGTTTGACAATTAATATTATTTCTCAAAGGGTTGCTTGCATGTTCATTTTAATACTTTCCATAACATATTCACCATGCATGCTATGTGTTTGTGAAAAAGCCCGTATGGCATTGTGCATTATTTTTAAATTATTCTATTCTACTATCTAATGCCTGCTTTTCACAAAACCCCTTTTATATTTTATTGATTAAATATAATTGTCAATACAAATAGATAGTTAGTTTGAAAGAGTTGATAATCAAATTTGGACATTTAATGCTTGATCTATGCTACTCATGCCTTTGCCAGCATGCCAATAAACATCTTGTATTTAATTGCCATTACATGCACTTGCTATATTTCCATTGATGAACTTTTCACATGTAGTCATGACCATGTGTTAACGACATTCTTCTTTACCGTACATTGATTATCTCTTGTACTATCATCTCCCTTGCTCGAACCCTTAGCTTCACTTGTACTTACCTCCTCCCTTTTCAGGATGGCCACCAAGAAGGGTAAAGAGAAAGCTACTCCCAAACCACCGGCAAGAAAAGAAACAAAAAGAGAACTAGCTGCGGAGCCACCCGTCCACTTGTACATCTCTGCATGCACCGAGGACGGTGCAATATTTAAGTGTGGGGAGGTTGATACCGAATTCCGTGGGTTAGTTATTTTCTTCTCAACACCAATATCTTACTTTATTTGTTAGTTCATTGTTACATTTGCATGTTTGTTTGATTTTTTTTTTGCATTTAGTTACTACTTGGTTGAAGTAATATTTTCTTTTTGAAGACCCTTTTTATGGTATTTCACTAATTTAAATTTAAAATTTTTATTGAACTTGTTTGAAGAAATATTATACTGAAACATGGTTTAGGGCTCGAACACACAGAACTAGTAAGATTTTGAGCCTATTTGATTGGTTGCATTTTACCAACCAATATTTTATTTTTGGTGTGTGTTTTTCTCTTTAAAATTGTAATCTTTGTCTTGCTTAATTCTATATTTCCATGGTTTGATGTATGCATGCACTTATATGATTGAGGCCTTTGTTTCACTGAGCTTACATACCCATATGGCCTTACCCTTTCATTATTCTTTGCGAACCAATGTTGAGCCTATTATACCCCTTTGTTCTTTACTTTAGCACATCATTAACTCTAAGTGGAAAATAATAATGTCCTTAATTTGAATCCTTGGTTAGCTTAGACTAGTGAGAGTATTCATGATTTAAGTGTGGGAAAGTTGGGTTTGGAAACATTTGGTTTGAAAATTGGGTGTTATATATCTTTATGAAAATGTGAAAGAAATGTTTAGGACATGTTCATGCATTCAATAATTTAATCATATGCATTAAGAAAAACAAAAGAAAAAGAATAAAAGAGAGCAAACAATAAAAAGGGGACAAAATCCCCCAAAGTAAATGTTGGTAGCAATGCATATGAGTTGTACTAAAGTTGGGATGCATGGATATGTGGAAAACATGATTAATGGATAGTTAGGTTTTATATTATGATTACATGGATTGTCCTAAGTTAGGTGAGAAGTTTAAGTTAATTAAGGATTCAGATTTTAGTCCACTTGACCAAATACAATCCTACCTTGACCCTAACCCCATTACAACCCTTAAAAGACCTCTTGATATGTGTATTTGTGCATTAAATTTTTGTTGATTGTCAGATGAAGAGCAAGCCTTAGAAAGCAAGGTTAGTAGAGAATTGAGAGAATCAAACATTAAACACCTGAGCGATTAGAGTGCATACACTTCCAGTGAGGGTTCGATGCTCGATTCTTTGTTCCCGGCTTTCACGAGCTATTTTCTTCTGCAAGTCTATTTGTACTTCATTTTTATGATTTGAATTAGTGAAATCCAGTTCATATTTCTTCTTGAAGGATTAGTTTACTTTTAACCAAGTAGAAATAAATATTTTGCATATAGTTGCATTCATATAGATAGGTTGCATTTCATACTTTCTACCATTCCTCTTCACTCTTATAGTTTCTCTTGAGCTTAGCATGAGGACATGTTAATGTTTAAGTGTGGGGAGGTTGATAAATCACTATTTTATGGTTTATCTTGTGCTCAATTGAGTGGTTTTTATCAAGTCTCTGCACACTTATTCATATTAATTGCATGGTTTTACAATTTCCTTCCTGATTTTGTGCTATGATTGGAAACATGTTTCTTTGGTCTTATATTTGCTAATATTAATCCTCTTTTATACCATTCGATGCCTTGATATGTGTGTTAAGTGATTTCAGGATTTATAGTACAGGAATGCCTTAGAGGATGGAAAGGAAGCATGCAAAAGTGGAAGGAATACAAGAAGTTGAAGAAATTGCTAAGCTGTCCAGCCTGACCTCTTCACACTCAAACGGTCATAACTTGAGCTACAGAAGTCCAAATGATGCGGTTGCAGTTGCTTTGGAAAGCTAACATACGGGGCTTCGAAATGATATATAATTCCTTATAGTGGCCATACAGCAAAATGACGCGCACACGTGAATCACGCGGACGCGTCGTTCTGCAAAAAAACCAGCGTGGCAGATTTCGTCCCCAACAATTTCTGGGCTATTTCTGGCCTAGTATTTAGCCCAGGAAACTCAAATTAGAGGCTATAAAGTGGGAGAATCTATTCATTCAAAATATATAACATTTATAATTCATAATTTTATGTTTTAGATGTAGTTTTAGAGAGAGAGAGAGGCTCTCTCCTCTCTCTTAGGATTAGGATTAGGATTTAGGATTTCAATTATGATTAGGCTACTTCTCTTCATTCCAGGTTCAATGTTCCTTTAATTTATTTTCTACTTTTATTTATTCTATTACTTTAATTCTTATTTATCTTTTCAATTTGGCTTATGAACTTTCCATGTTAGAATTGATTTTCTTATTTAATACATATTGAGGTATTTTATATCTAAAGATGGCTTTCTTCAAATTTATGTTATTAATGCTTTTAATTTAATTTAGATTTTTCCCCTTTTGGTTTTGGTTAAGTAATTGGTAACACTTGAGTTATCAAACTCAGCAGTAGATTGAAAATTGGAATTGCTGATTGATTTGGATCCCTCTAAAGCTAGTCTTTCCATAGGAGTTGACCAGGACTTGAAGAATCAAGTTAATTAGTCCACTTAACTTTCCTTTATTTAGTAAGAGTTAACTAAGTGGGAGCAATAACCAATTCTCATCACACCTGATAAGGATGACCAGGATGGGATTTCCAGTTCTCATACCTTGCTAAGAGATTTTATAATTATTAATTTATTTTTCTTGTCATTTAAATTACTTGTTTCCTATTTCAAAAACCCAAAATTCTACCTTTTCCATAACCAATAATAAATACACCTCCCTGCAATTCCTTGAGAAGACGACCCGAGGTTTAAATACTTTGGTTATAAATTTTATTGGGTTTGCTTAAGTGACAACCAAAACTTTTGTACGAAAGGATTCTCTGTTGGTTTAGAAACTATACTTACAGCACGATTATTTTTTATAAAAAATTCTTTACCAGCTAGAAATCAGTTCGTCACCCACTCCAAGTGCTTAATGACTGAAAATAGAAAGTGTATAAATAGGAGCAAGTTTGATTTGAGAAAGGAATTGGGAGCTCTTTTTATTTTTCCTTTCCAGAATTTTAGAATTTGGGGGAATTGGGATCAGATCTAAGTTTTCTTTCTGTGTTCATTTTTCTTTTCTTCTGTAACTTCTATTTTCTACTTTGGGTTTTGAACTCATATTGAAGAACTCCACTGAAATTCTTCATCTCAGAATCATCTTTTACTTTTCCTTTTTATAATTCTAAGAATTGGAAATTGGATCTCAATCTTCTTTTCTGTTTTCATTTTACTTCTTCTGTAATTTCTTCTTTACTTTTTGGTCAAGAGAGTAATTGAGATCTAGATTTGCTTGCTGTTCTTGTTACTCTGCTGCAATTGTCAAATTTCTCTTTTAGGATTTCATAATTGAGCTAAGCTTTCCTGCTGTTTTGATTCTTCTGTAATTTTTTATTTCTGTTTTAGTTCTTCTGCAATTTCTCTTCATCTTATACTTCTTTAATCCATTGCACTTCAATTTTCTAGTTCAATTTGAATCCCAATACCCAAATCCCTTTATTCTTGATGCAATTTAAGTTTCCTGTCAATTTAGATTCAGCAATTTAAATTCCTTGCACTTTAAGTTTCAGTTATTTACCTTTATTGCACTTTAAGTTTCAGCTTGTTTACTTTCTTGCACTTTAAGTTTTTGCAATTTACTTCTTCTGCACTTTAAGATTTTGTCAATTTACCTTCTCCCTTTTATTTTCTTGCAATTTTACTTCTGTTAATCAAGTTTCACTCAAATCATCAAATATTTGCTTAACTAAATTCATCACCATACTAAAGTTACTCAATCCATCAATCCCTGTGGGAATGACCTCACTCTTGTGAGTTATTACTACTTGATGCGACTCGGTACACTTGCTAGTGAGTTTGTGTGAAATCGTTTTTCCCTCATCAGTATGTGACTGGCCTCCCTTGCTTGGGCGTTCAACGCCCATGTTGCTGCCTCCTTGCTAGCATTCAACGCCGGGGGCATCATTCCCTTGTGGGCGTTCAATGCCAAAGGTGTTGCCTCCTTGGGCATTTCAACGCCTAGTTTCTGCCCTTTCCTGGCATTCAACACCAAGAGACCTGGTTATCCTCTGTTAGTTGTTCTTTTCCTAACCTCCTGTTGTTCTGAGGTTGGGTATTCAAGGTTTTTCTACTTCTTAGTTTAATGGCCTGGCATTCCTCTATTATCTGCTTAGATAACTGCTGTCTTATTTGATTCAGCTGGGCTTCTATATTCCTGTTAGAAGCCTGAGTTTCTCGCAAAGCCTCTTGCAGTTCCAGTAGTTGCTGGGCAAGGACGTGCAATTGCTGAGTCAATATGCCATCTAGCACTGGAGGGTTAGGTTCAATAGATATGGCCTTAACCTCTCCTTTTAGAGAAGTCTCAGCAGCTGATAAACCCTAATTTTGTGGTTTATCTTATGCCTAATTTAGGGGATTTCATCAACTTTTCTCACATTTATTCAATTAAATAGCATGGTTTTGTAATTCTCCCTAAATTTGTGCTTAAGTGTAAAAACATGCTTTTTAGGCCTTAAAATAGCTAAATTTAATTCTCTTTAATTCCATTTGATGCCTTGATATGTTTGTTGAGTGATTTAAAATTCATAAGGCAAGTATTGGATGGAAGAAGTGAAGAGAAAAGCATTCAAAATGGAGAATTCATGGAAAAACAAAGATTTGGAACATTTAGAGCGACGCGCACGCGTGACAGATGCGCATATGTGAAAGGAGGTCGTCCAGGCGACGCGTATGCATGACATGACGCGTACGCGTGACAAGAAAAAGCCAGACGACGCATGCGCATGGCCCATGCGTACGCGTCACACCAGGCACGTGACCTTATTAAAGTGAAATCGATGGGGGCAATTTTTGAGCTTTCCAGGCCCAAATCCAACTAATTCTAGAGACTATTTCATGCAGAATTGAAGATTGAACAAAGGGGGAGCAATTAGTTTAGCTTAGGATGATGTTTTAGTTAGTTTCTAGAGAGAGAAGCTCCTTCTTCTCTCTAGAATTAGGTTAGGATTAGGCTAATTTCTCTTAGATCTAGGTTTAATTTCTTGTGTCCATCTTGTTTTCCTTACAATTTCTTGTCCTATTATCTAGATTTTCCCTTTTCTTCTTGTTAATTTCTTATTTGGGTTATTTTCATGTTAATGTCGCTTCCTTTAGTTGTTATTGTTGATTTCTTGCATTGGGTAGTGATAGATTTTATTATTCCTTGCAATTTACCATGCTTTCCTTTTATACCTTCCAAGTGTTTGACAAAATGCTTGGTTGGATGTTAGAGTAGATTTTTGAGCATTCTTGGCTTGGAAAGAGAAATTAGGCAATATTGAGTCATTAATACCCAATTTATGTAGGTGATCTAGAGTTGTTAGTTAATATTATTTCCATTGACCTTAATCTCTTGCTAATTCAATTAGTAAGTTGATTAGGATTTTTGGATTGCGATTAACTAATCTTATTTGACTTTCTCTCGTGTGAAGTTAACATTGTACTTTCTTCCATTGTTGGAGTTGACTAAATAGGATGAATTCTTGTTAATTATTGTGATATGATTAGTGACTAAAATAGAAAGCCTAGATTCTCAATTCTTGCCATGAATGCCTCTTTTTATTATTTGTTTGTTGCTCTATTTTCTTGCATTTTTACCAACCAACCCCTTGGATACCATAACCAATAATACGCATACCTCACTGCAATTCCTTGAGAAGACGACCCGAGGTTTAAATACTTCGGTTACTTTGATTGGGTTGGACTTATGACAACCAAAACAAATTAAAATTTGATTGAGGATTGTTTGCTGGTTTAGAACTATACTTGAAACGAGATTTTATTGAGAAATTCTTTATCAACAACTTTCTTCTTATCAGCAACTAAGTACGGACGCTGATTAGTGGCAACTGTCTCAATAGGCTCGCGAGCCTCTTCAATGGTTATCTCATGTGTATAGAACTACCAGCAGAGTGGTCCAAAGACATTATAGCCATGTCTGAAAGTCCATAATAGAAGATGTCTAACTGTACCCATTCTGAAAATATTTCAGTGGGACATTTTCTTAGCATCCTTTTATACCTCTCCCAGGCATCATAAAGAGAGTCATTATCTCCTTGTTTGAAGCATTGGATGTTCAGTCTCAGCTGGGTCATCTTTCTTGGAGGAAAGTATTGATTTAAAAACTTGTATACTAACTATTTTCAAGTTTTCAAGTTAGCTTTAGGCTGGTTATCCAACCATCTTTTTGCTTGGTCCTTTACAGCAAAAGGAAAGAGCAATAGTCTGTAGACATCATGGTCTACTCCTTCATTGTGTACTGTGTTAGCAATCATTAAGAAACCTGCCAGGAACTCAGTAGGTTCTTCCTGTGGATGCCCTGAATACTGGCAGTTTTGCTGCACTATAGTAATGAGTTGAGGTTTAAGTTCAAAGCTACTTGCTTTGATGTGAGGTATGCTAATACTTCTTCCATAGAAGTCAGCAGTGGAATTTGTATAAGATCCCAGAGTTCTTCAGAACTCTTCATTCCCATTTGGGTTCATGATGAAGAAAGGTAGAAGAAGAGAAAGAATGTGGGATCAGATCAGAAAGTAAAAGAAATAATTAAGAAATTTCGAAACTTAGAAGAGAGAGAAATTAGTTAGTAAGTTTTGCAAAAGAAGAGAGAAAAGATAAGTAACTAATTAGAAAATATTTGAAAACAAGATAAGAAAAGATCAGATCAGAAACTAAAAAGATTTGAAAAATATTTGATTTTAAAATTTGAGATTAGAAAACATAAGATAAGTTAGGTAAGATAAGATAAGAAATTTAAGAGAAGATAAGTCTTTAAATTAAACAGATTTGAAATTTAAATTTTAAATTGGAACATTAAATTTTGAATATTAAATTTAGAAATTTGAAATTTAAAACTTGAATTTTAAATTTTGAAATTTTAAAATTTTGAAATTTTAAATTTTGAATTTTGAAAAAGTTAACAAGATAAGATAAAGATTTGAAAAACATTTAAATTTTGAAAATGTTTGATTTTTAAAATTTGAAATTTAAATTTTGAAATTTGAATTTTGAAATTTAAAATTTGAATTTGAAATTTTAAAATTTGAATTTGAAATAAGATAAGATAAGGTTTTTGAAAAAGATAAGATTTTTTGAAAAGATTTGATTTTAAAAAGATTTGAATTTTGAAATTTAAAACTAACATAAGATAAGATAAAAATTTTAAAATAAAATTCTGAATTTCTTAATGTAAATATTGAAAATTCAACTAAAATAATGATAGAAAAGATTTTTTTTATTTTTGAATTTAATGAGGAAAGAGAAAAACAAGTAAAAGACACAAAACTTAACATTTTTAGATCTAGGAAGAGTAATTTTTTAAAATTTGAAGACAAACACCAAAAAGACACCAAAGTTAAAATTTTTAAGATCAAAACAAAAAGAAAAACAAGAACACTTTGAAGATCGAGAAGAACACCGAGAACAAAACTCAAGAAATTCAAAGAACACAAGAACATGCAAAAGACACCAAACTTAAAAATTTTAAAAACCAGACACAAAATGTTTGAAAATTATAAAAGAAAAACACAAGAAGACACTAAACATAAATATTGACACAAGATTTAAACAAAAGAAACTATTTTTGAAAATTTTTAGAAAGAAAGAGTCAAAGAAATCAAAAAATTTAACAAGAACAAAAACAAAAGACTTAAACCAAAAACAAATATCAAATAAAGAGAGCTAAGGATTCTTGAAAATAAACTTTTTGAAAAAGGTTTTTGAAGAAGTTTTAAAATTTTTGGAAAAGAAAATAGAAAACAGGTAAGACTCAAACTAAGAACAAAGATTAAAGAAAGAAAATAAAAATATTTTTGAAAAAGTTTTTAATTTTTTCGAAAAATAGAGAAGAAGAAAATAAAAATAAAAGACTCAACAAAATAAAATAAATTACCAGATCTACGGAGCAAGACAATCCGTCAGTTTGTCTAAACTCGAACAATCCACGGCAATGGCGCCAAAAACTTGGTGCACGAATCCCCACACTTCGCACAACTGTACCAGCAAGTGCACTGGGTCATCCAAGTAATACCTGAGCGAGTCAGGGTCTCTCCCACGAGGATTGTGGTTTGAAGCAAGCAATGGTTATCTTGCAGGTCTTATTCAGGCGAATCAAGAAGTTGTTGGATTTGTTTAAATGCAGTTTGATTGTGAATAATGATTATCTTAAAACCAAAATGGATGAGGCTTGAAGTTGCTTTGCCCTTTCAGGATTAACTATGGTCTTGTTGTCTTCTTCAATTGTGAATGATCTCTTCTACGGCAGGCTGTATGTGATTGACGCTGGTTTGAGCAGCCGCCAATACTCCTCCAGATCTGAACCCCAGGGTTAGTGCGGATCCATTCTAATTGAAGGTGAAGCTCCTGCAGTTCATTCTCCTTGGTGATCCTACTTAAAATGCCACAGTCAAGGTCGAATCTTCCAGATTAGAGGATGCTGCACCTTAGGTTCTAGTCTCTACCACAGAGACCTTAATCTCCCCATACCTCGGCTGAGCTAGTGCCTCGAGAAGTCCGCAATAAAATCGTGGATTAGCCGTCTAAGAGATGCATAATCAAGCTGGTGATTCATCATTGTCCGATGAAAGACGCACTCTGAACCCATGTAGAATGTGATAACCTAATGCCAGTTCAATGCATTCATATTGATGAAGAACGAATATACATCTTAGAATAGAGAATCAAACATGGATTAAAAAGGAACAGTAATCTTTTAATAATCCATAAAACTCAGCAGGGCTCATCCCCTCAACCTAGGAGGTTTAGAAACTCATACTGATAGAAAGTACAATGTGAAACGAAAATATGCTGAATGATGGGCGAAGATTTTTAACAAAGACTGATCTTCTACCTTAAATACTAAACTAATGACTAGTAAGGGTAAAACTGTCTTTTTAGTGCTAAAGTCCACTTTTTGGGCCCACTTGGTGAGTGTTTGGTCTGAACTTTGATGAGATCCACGTGCTAGAAGGCCTCTAGGGTGTTGAACGCTGGCTAGGGGGTCCTCTTTGGGCGTTTGGATGCTGGTCTCCTCCTTTGGGCGCTGGACGCCTGGAATGGGGCAGGAGGCTGGCATTGGACGCCAATTTTGGGCCTTCTATTTTGAAGTAAAGTATGAACCATTATACATTACTGGAAAGCTCTGGAAGTCAGCTTTCCATAGCCATTGAGAATGCTCCATTTGAGCTTCTGTAACTCCAGAAAAGCACTTACGAGTGGAAGGTGGTCAGATCCAGAAAGCATCTGTAGTGCTTTCTCTGTCTCTGAATCAGACTTTTGCTCTAGCTCTTCAATTTCAGTCAGAAAATACCTGAAATTATAGAAAAACACACAAAATCAAAGTAGAATCCAAAAATGTGAATTTAACACTAAAACCTATTAAAACTTAATAAAAAATAGACAAAACATGCTAAAAACTATATGAAAACAATGCCAAAAAGAGTATAAAATATCCGCTCATCACTCTGCACTCTTGGATTTATCACTGTATCACCAGGAAGAGTATTAGGAGGCCTCTCATATTCTTTCTTGCTCAACTAAGCCACTTGGATCTCCAAGTTCCTGAGTAAAGCTCTGGTTTCCTGCATAAAACTATGTTGATTCTTTGAGAGCTTTGCTACAATAGCTGCCAAATCAGGAGTATTCTGAGGTTGAGCCTTTGGTTGTTTTAGTTGAGAGGAATGGAACTAGCAGTTATTAAAATTGTTCTAATTAAAACTGCCCTGAGAATTATTGAAATTTTGCTGCCTCTGAGGTTGATCTCTCCACCCGAAGTTTGGGTGATTTCTCCACCCCTGATTAAAGGCCTTAGAATATGGATCATTATTCGGGTTTCTAGGAGCATTCCCTATGAAATTAACCTATTTAGGAGGGAACTGAGCATAATCATAAGTCTTACCATGGGTGAAGCCACCACTCATGTCATAAGGAGCAGCTTGAGGGACATTTTGAGTATTAACAGCTGAAACATGCATCCCACTCAAGTGTTGAGTAATAACACTGATTTGCTGAGATAAAGCCTTTTTCTGAGCAAGAAGAGCATCTAAGGCATCCAACTCTATGACTTCTTTCTTTACGGAGGACCTCTCAGAAGAATATAAGTATTGGTTGTTGGCAACCATATCAATCAACTCCATAGCTTCCTCAGGGGGTCTTTTTCATGTGGAGTGACGCTCCTGGAGAGTTATCCGGAGACATTCTAGCAGTCTCACAGACTCCATCATAAAATATCTGCAGTTGAATCCAATTCGAGAACATATCAGAAGGACACTTCCTAAGCATCAACTTATATCTCTCCCAGGCTTCACAGAGAGACTCACCCTCTTTCTGCCTAAATGTTTGGACATCCGTCCTCAGCTTAGTTAGCCTCTGAGGTGGAAAGAACATGGTCAGAAATCTATTGACCACCTTAACCTAAGTGTCCAAACTCTGCTTGGGCTGAGTGTCAACCCACTATTTAGCTCGGTCCTATATAGCAAATGGGAATAGAAATAGCTTGTAGACATCAGTATGGGCCCCATTAGTCTTCACAGTGTCACAGATCTGTAGGAAATTAGAAATAAATAGATTCGGATCCTCCTTCGGGAGTCCAGTGATATAACACCCTAACTTTTAGCACCTTATGATGATCGTACTAAAAGCATAGGCGTCATGTACCTCTAAACCTTTTTATTCTATACTATCTTTATTTAATTTTGAGCCTTCGTGAATATGACCGATACTTTAATTAAGAAATCAAAAGGAGACTCTATTTTAAATCACTTAACCACAAAATTATATATTCACATAGCTTTATATACATAGACTTATTTCAAGATTTTCAAAATAAATCCTACCCCTCTAAAAAACTAAAAACAATAAACGATGAGGGAAAAATAAATTCTAACAACTCAACTCGTGAATATAATCCTCTATGCTCCTGTAGCTCCACACTAAACCTTCACACCTGTAGCTGAAAGGGTGTGGAAAAAGGGGATAAGAATTGGGGAGTTCTTAGTAGGATCAGGGTTAGAAGTTTAGTTCATTTTACATATACTTGGTCAGCTATAACAGTCAACAAGGGACAATCCAATTCAACAATTATAGAACACAGAATTCGAACAGGCATTTAGCACACCCACAATCACAGGAAAGACACTCACAAACAAATATGCACAAACAAGCATGATGCATGTCTATTCTTATCGCAGGCCATGAGCTCATGTGTCGGTTGCCTACCCGCTCTGGACATTACCCAGACACAAGTCCTAGATATGGCTTTCCAAATGTATGTCGTGTACATATAAATCTTATGGCTAGGCTGCATATAGTGTGACTTTTAAATGTATTTCAATATGCTTACATATGGAAAACAATTCTCAGTGTGTGGGTGTCCCCACTATACATTTGGCACTAAGTCCCAAACAAGATTGTATCTGCTCTCCAGTGGCAGATAGTCTTTTAAAGTTTTTTCTTTATCTTTACCGTCTGCTCTCCTATGGCAGATATCTTTTTAGTTAATACATTCTTTTCTTTTCTATGCTCTGCTCTCTTGTGATAGAGATTTGTTGGATTCTTTTAATCTTTGTTCTCTGCTCTCCTGTGACAGAGATTCCTTAGTTTTTTCTATTCTTTTAATTTTTTTATTCTGTGTTATTTATTGAATTATATTCCGACTTAACTCAGCAACCTTTGACTGAGTTTGGCTTCCAGTGCCATAACCTCTGTAAGCAACCTTTGTCTTACAGGTACGACTCTCTTGAGTTGATGTATGTAAACATAACCTCTGTAAGCAACCTTAACCTTACAGGTGAGGCTCTCTCTAGCCATTGTATGTATTGATAACGTCTGTAAGCAACCTCTGTCTTACAGGTGTGACGATCCCCTGGATTGGCCGATGTACCTCTGGAAAGCAAATCTCGGTGGACTCACCACCATATCTCTGCTTATCTTGTTTTCTTTTCGTTCTTTCTTTCTTCTCTGTCTTATCATTCCACAATATAAATTATCTTCGCATTATTCCCTCACCTTTCCCTAAGTGTCTTATGGAAAGAGAATCAAAGATTCCTAATCTAGATTTGTCTTTCTAAAGCTTTTAGAACAGTTTCTGTTTACCCTTTTAGTATATCATAAATAAAATACTAATATATATAATACATTTCAAAAATACATCAACAATAATCTTAATAAATTAATAACAACAATAATAATTTTTTACTACCCAAAACTTATTAACTTGAACTTTAAATAATCTTATTACTCAAAACTTATTAACTTAAGCTTAATTATTAATCTTTTATAAATTATTCTGTATCTTTGGACATTTAAAAATATTTATATTTTTCCCCAGCATATTTTATAATTTATTAAAATATTCTTACATATAATATTATTATAAAAATAACCTTGCATCTTTTATAAAATATCCGTTTTACCCCTGAACTTTGTTTATTACCCATATTACCCAAAAAACTTATATAATTTTAATAGTAAACTCAATCTTTTCATAAAAATACATTTATATCCTCCAAAAATAATTCTTCATGGATGTTTTCTTTTCTTCATGAAGAACCAAGCCATTCTTATTTTTGTTTCAAAATATACATTTATTTTAATCCGTTTTTGAGTTTTACAGTTACCGATTTTTCATAGATTTTAATTTAATCTCGCCGCCATCAAACCTCATCAAATTTATCGCAGAATACCACATCACAACAGCCCCAAAATCATCAAAATACCCTAGTGATGCCAGGGAATCTTAGCTAGCTTTACAAGCCATTTTTAGTATGTTTTAGGTTAGTTTCATGTATTTTCTTAGTTAATAAGCAAGCATTTGGATGACTTATGTATGCATGTCTTGATTCAATTAACATTGTGAATTATACACATTTTCATGAGATTAATCAAATAACTACTTGATGCAATGAATGATGCATTATCTTGTGATTATAGCAAAACTTTGATGCAATTTTTTATTGATGACAGAAAAAAGAAGCAGAGGAAAGCAGGAGAAGAGTGGCGTTAGTGGCCAAGTTAGTGCCACTAACGCCAGTATCAATGCCAGCTTCTAAGGGAGGAGTGGCGTTAGTGGCCACATTAATGCCACTAACGCTAGTGTTAACGTGGAAGACACCAAGGAGGAGTGGCATTAGTGGCCAAGTTAGTGCCACTAACACCAGTGTTAACGTGGAGGGAGCAAAGAAGAGCTACGTTAGTTGCCAAGTTAGTGCCACTAACGTAGGCACTAACGTGAGCAACTCCAAGGGACCAAGGAAGAGCCACGTTAGTGGCCAAGTTAGTGCCACTAACTTAGGCCCTAACGTGAGCGACACCACCTCCAAGACTCCAAGGAAGAGTTGCGTTAGTGGCCAAGTTAGTGCCACTAACGCCAGCACTAACGTGGGCAGAGTAAGGAAGACCTGCGTTAGTGGCTACGTTAATGCCACTAATGCCAGTACTAACGTCAGCGAGCCATGCAATGTACAGAGTGTTATCCACACTAACGGCTTCACTAACGTCAGAGCTGCTGCAACTAATCCCTTCCAAAAAACTGAGAAAAGCCCAAAGAGTTTGGTAACTGCTTCAACCAAGGCCAAGCTCCCAATCCAATTACTTGAAAACTCATTCTGAAGATTACACAAGTAGTATATATAGGAAGAGTTTTGAACTTGAAAGAGGCTGGGACCTAGAGGGGACTCTAATAGCAGAGGCTCCAAATTTGATTTTCCTTTCTGTATTTAGTTTACTTTTCATGTACTTTTCTTTTATCTTTGAGTTTCCAGAGCAATAATGAACTAAACCCCACATCATTAGGGGTAGGAGCTCTGTTGTAATTCAAATGAATTAATGAAATTCTTCTTCTTCTCAATCTGCTTGTTGTAGCTAAGAGATAACATCCGTGCTTAATTGATCTATTCACTATCGGGAGGCGGTTTAGATCCATTGAATTTTTATGTGAGCCTTGGAAGGGGAATCATAGAAATTAGTTTGAGGCTCTTTCTCTCACAACTCTCTTGATCAATAAATTCTTGGTTTAAATTGAGATCCTAAGAACTTGTGTGGCTTATGGATAAGAGAATTGAACCTAACATCTTCTCATGATAATTAGATCAAGGAATTGGTAAATTGATTATGTTAAGAGAAATTGGATTGCCAAGGAATTGGGACTCAATTAGTTACAATTCGTCATAGATCTACTTCATATGATTAAGAATGGAATTGAGACCTATTGATTTATGATGGATTATGATATCTCCAATCCTTAATGAATCTCTCCCATGGTTATTCTTCACTTTAATTGCTTTGAGTTTCCTGCTTTCTTTAATTCCCAGCTCCCAAAACCCATTTACATTTCATGCAATTTACCTTTTGATGACTGGCATCATCTACCCTTTTTCTTATTTAAAAAGGACTATAATGGAGCATAATCTCATTCAATCATTGCAATCCATGAACTAAATGGTAAATATTGTGGTATATTATTTTGAAATGGGTTTGTACTGAATTTCAAGTGAAAAGAGCAACAAAAAAGGGAGAAAACAACAAAATAGAGTTGGGCGTGTGTAATTGGGCGTGCCACTTGGATCAAATACCAGGAAAGTATATGGGCGTGGCATGCCAGGAGCCAGGCGTGGCACACCTGTTGCATTTTCCATAAAGAGTTCTCAAAGCTTTAACATGGGCGTGGCACGCCCGGAGCCAGGCATGGCATGCTAGTTACATTTTTCAGAGAGCAAAGTTGAAAGCCACAAAGAGGGCGTGGCATGCAAGGCTGGGCGTGGCACGCCAATTCCATTGTACACCATGGGGCGTGCCACCTGAGCTTGTGGGCATGGCATGCCAAAAGAAGAAATACACTGGGCGTGCCACTTGGTATCAAAGGCGTGGCATGCCAACTCTAATCCAACACTTGGGTGTACCACTTGAGGACCTAGGCCTGGCACGCCAAGCTTGAAAGGACACACCAATATGGGCGTGCCACTTGAACTTCAGGGCGTGGAACGCCAGTAAAACTTTCCAAAAGAGGAGATAGATGGCCAAACACATGGGCATGCCACTTGGTATCGAAGGCGTGGCACGCCAGCTATCTTTCTCACTTGGGCATGCCACTTGAATCTCAGGCGTGGCACGCCAATGCTCAACCTCTCATTGGGCGTGCCACTTGGTATCGAAGACGTGGCACGCCAGCTATCATTCCCCACTTGGGCATGCCACTTGAGTCTCAGTTGTGGCATGCCATCATCATCATTCAACAAGAAGAAGACTGGGCACGCCACTTGAGCTTCTATGCGTGGCACGCCAAGACTAGAAGGCCATGGGTGTGCCACTTGAGTTCTGGGCGTGGCACACCAACAAAGAAACCAAGCACATACAAGGGGCGTGGCAGGCTAGACCCTGGGCGTGCCACACTAGTTCAACTCTCCAGAGAAGGAACCAAGCACATAGAAGGGGTGTGGCACACCAGACCCTGGGCGTGCCACGCTAGTTCGACTTTCGAGAGAGGAAAATGGTGCACACACAATGGGCGTGGCACGCCAGACCCTGGGCATGCCACGCTAGTTTAACTTTCTAGAGAGGAGAAGAAGAAGAAAAAGGCCTGGGCGTGCCAATTGGGCTCGAAGGCGTGGCACGCCAGGCTAACCAAGATTTAGAAAAACCTAAGCGTGCCACTTGGGCTCGAAGGCGTGGCACGCCAGGCTGACTAAGGTTCAAAAAGTCCCTGGGCATGCCACTTGGGTTCAAAGGTGTGGCACGCCAAGCCAATTCAGTGGCTAGGCGTGGCACGCCACTCAAGCGCCAGCCACACGCCAAGCCTGGAGAAATCACGTTTTTAGGGTTTTTATTTATTTCCCTCCAGTTGTAATTTTCTTTTCTCTTTTGTATTTTATTGATTCTAGTTCTAGGAGTAGTATAAATAACCCCTGAAAGTACTGAGAAGGGGTTGTTGAGTAGAAGTTTTTGTTAAAGTATAGTTAGATTTACTTTTCACATCATCTCTTCCATCTCTTGTACTTTTCTCTTAAGCTATGAGTAGCTAAATTCCCTCTCATTGGGAAAGAGAGCTCTGTTGTACTTGATGGATTAATGAGAGTGAATTTCTTCTTCTCTTCATCTTCTCTTTGATTCGCTAGAAGGAATTTCATTTTAATATTAGTGTTCAATCATCTTAGGAAACAGGTTGAATGTAAAATGGGTTTCATGGGAACTTTGGAAAAGGAAACTGATGAGCGGATAATTTAAACGCTTTTTGGCATTATTTTTAGTATGTTTTTAGTAGGATCTAGTTACTTTTAGGGATGTTTTTATTAGTTTTTATGTTAAATTCACATTTCTGGACTTTACTATGAGTTTGTGTGTTTTTCTGTGATTTCAGGTATTTTCTGGCTGAAATTGAGGGACTTGAGCAAAAATCAGATTCAGAGGTTGAAGAAGGACTGCTGATGCTGTTGGATTCTGACCTCCCTGCACTCAAAGTGGATTTTCTGGAGCTACATAACTCAAAATGGCGCGCTTCCAATTGCGTTGGAAAGTAGACGTCCAGGGATTTCCATCAATATATAATAGTGTATACTTTGGCCGAGTTTAGATGACGCAAAAGGGCGTTGAACGCCAGTTCTACGCTGCAGTCTGGAGTTAAACGCCAGAAACACGTCACGGACCAGAGTTGAACGCCAGAAACACGTTACAAACTGGCGTTCAACTCCAAGAATGACCTCTCTACGTGTAAACTTCAAGCTCAGCCCAAGCACACAACAAGTGGGCCCCGGAAGTGAATTTATGCATCAATTACTTACTTCTGTAAACCCTAGTAACTAATTTAGTATAAATAGAACTTTTTACTGTTGTATTTTCATCTTATGATCTTCGGATCATCTTATGATTTTTAGTTCAACTTTGGATCATATTGATCACGTTTGGGGGCTGGCCATTCGGCCATGCCTGGACCTTATCACTTATGTATTTTCAACGGTAGAGTTTCTACACACCATAAATTAAGGTGTGGAGCTCTACTGTTCCTCACGAATTAATGAAAAGTACTACTGTTTCTCTATTCAATTCAACTTATTCCGCTTCTAAGATATTCATTCGCAATTCAATATGAATGTGATGAACGTGACAATCATCATCATTCCCATACGAACGCGTGCCTGACAACCACTTCCATTCCACCTTAGATTGGATGATTATCTCTTGGATCTCTTAATCAGAATCTTCGTGGTATAAGCTAGATTGATGGCAGCATTCATGAGAGTCTGGAAAGTCTAAACCTTGTCTGTGGTATTTCGAGTAGGATTCAGGGATTGAATGACTGTGACGAACTTCAAACTCACGAGTGCTGGGCATAGTGACAGACGCAAAAGGATAGTAAATCCTATTCCAGTATGATCGAGAACCTCCAGATGATTAGCCATGCAGTGACAGCGCATCGGACCATTTTCACAGAGAGGATAGGATGTAGCCATTGACAACGGTGATGCCTCCAGATGATTAGCCATGCAGTGACAGCGCATCGGACCATTTTCACAGAGAGGATGAGATGTAGCCATTGACGACGGTGATGCCCTTACATAAAGTTTGCCATGGAAAGAAGTAGGAAGGATTGGATGAAGACAGCAGGAAAGCAGAGGTTCAGAGGAACGAAAGCATCTCTATACACTTATCTGAAATTCTCACCAATGAATTATATAAGTATTTCTATCTTTATTTTATATTTATTCATTATTACTATTCGAAAACTCCATAACCATTTGATATCCGCCTGACTGAGATTTACAAGATGACCATAGCTTGCTTCATACCAACAATCTCCGTGGGATCGACCCTTACTCATGTAAGGTTTTATTACTTGGACGACCCAATGCACTTGCTGGTTAGTTGTGCGAAGTTGTGAAGTTATGTCTGGACCATGGTATTGTGCACCAGTTATTGGCGCCATGCCAGGGAGAGAATGAACAACAAATTTTACAATCTCAGAGTAATAATTTCGCATACCAGAAACATGAAACCATGCTTGAAATCCCTTCTCACACTTGAGTAGATCTTGTTTTTGGTGTTTGGATATGGTGACATATAATCCACCCACTATTTGGATCTATGAGGATATGTGGTATAATCAGAGACCAAGCATATCTCTCTTCTTGAGCAATTAAACTAAGGAATTGGCTAATTATCAAGATTTGAGAGATTGAATCACCAAGGGATTGGGGTTCAATCAATCATGATTGCCAAGAGGTCAATGAGTTGCATGATTGAAGATGAGATGAGCTAGATTTAATCCAAAGAGAACAATATCTCCTGACCCCAATGAATTCTTATTCTTACTTCCCACATTCTTTATAGCTTTCTTTACATTCTGTTATTCCCCATTCCCATTTATAATTCAGTCATTTATGTTTCTGCACTTTATATTATTGCCATTTACTCTTCTACCCTTTATTGCTTTTCTTTACTTTTGAGTCATTTACAATTCTGCTCGTCTAAAATTCTGCAATCACCATCTACATTGCTCAGCTTGACTAATTCACCCATTGATTAAAATTCCTCAAATCTACCAATCTCTGTGGATACAATCCTACTCCACTGTGGGTTATTACTTGACGACAATTTTTGGTGCGCTTGCCAAAGAATGGCTTCATGATTTTATACGGGGAGAGAATTCCGGTCACCAAGTTTTATGGCACCGTTGCCGGGGATTGGTTTGAATTTGACAATGATTAAATGAATGGGTAGCTAGATTAAGAACTTTTAATTACCTTGTTAATTCTTTTAATTTCAGTTTTTTAATTTTTTCATTCTTTTATTTTGATCATTTTAGCTATTCATTGTTCATATTTCCATTTTTTTCTCTATTAACTGTTTGATTAATTGCACCAACCAAACTAATCACCAGTCTTAATAAGAGTGATTCCTTCACTTGTCCTCTGCTTGCTGTTTGTTGAATGTATGATAGGTAGAAGGGGAGAAACTTCATCCTCCTTTGATGGTGAACCTGAGAGGACCTTCCTTAGATTAAAGAGGGAAGCAAAAGGCAAAGGAATAGTTGGAGAGGAAGTAGTGGAGGAAGATCTGGGAGTTACTATGGAGGAAGAGGTGCATAACCATGTTGGAGAGGATGCTGGCAATCATGTTGGGCAACAGAGAAGGGTTCTAGGCTCTTACATAAACCCAAATCCAGGAAACTGTGCAGAAGCATTCTAAAGCCAACAATTCATGCTAACAACTTTGAGTTGAAGTCTCAACTCATCAAACTTGTCCAGAACAATTGCTCTATTGGAGGGAGTGCCCAAGAGGACCCCAATCAACATCTCACCATATTCTTGAGGATTTGTGACACTGTAAAGTCAAATGGTGTACACCCTAACACATACAAAATACTTTTGTTCCCCTTTTCTCTTAGAGATAAGGCAGCAAAATGGTTGGAAGCATTTCCCAAGGAGAGCTGGACCACTTGGGATGATGTTGTGAACAAGTTTCTAGCAAGATTCTACCCTCCACAAAGAGTTAATAGAGTGGGAGCTGAGGTGCAAACCTTCAGACAGCAAGATGGTGAAACCCTTTATGAGGCCTGGGAGAGGTTTAAAGACTTGACAAGAAAATGCCCAGCAGATATGTTCAACGAGTGGGTGCAATTGCATATCTTCTATGAGGGGCTGTTATATGAGTCAAAGCAGGCAGTGGATTATTCTTCAAGGGGCTCACTCAACAAGAAAAAGACCATTGAAGAGGCCATAGATGTCATAGAGACTGTGGCCGAGAATGAGTATTTCTATGCTTCAGATAGAACTCAAAAGAGAGGAGTGATGGAGCTCAATTCTATAGACGCTTTGTTAGCCCAAAAAAAAGTGATCATTGTACAACTAGCAGCCTTAACCAAGCAGGTGGAGAAGAACCAAGTCTCAGCCATTCAAGCCCAAGCCCCTCCACAAGAAGGAGATACACCAGAAGTTGAAAGTGAATTGGAGCAATCTAACTATGTTAACAATCTATCTAGACCACCATATGATCCCAATGCTAAGACATACAACCCAGGTTAGAAGAACCACCCAAATTTTGGGTGGGGAAACCAACAAAACCACAGCCAAGACCACAAACCATACCAATCACACTAATACAACAACCACAACTCCAACCATCACTCAGGCAACAACAGAACCTATCAGAATGCACAAAATACACCTTACCAGAACTCACAAAATGCATCATAGCACTCCAACCAACAGCCACACAATAACCACAATCAAGATACATCATTCTCAACCATGCAACTATGTGAAATCAGCAGCAATTTCATAAAATTGGAGGCTGCCATAGCACAACTTTGAACACAACTGACCGGAACGGTCTCCACTATTCTGGAGAAACAAATACAAGCTGAAAGAAAGATAGATGCAAACCAAGAGGAGTTCAAATCTAACATAAGGAACCAAAGGGCAGCAATTTCAAAACTGGGAGCACAAGTAGGGAGCTTGTCTAAACAAATACCAATGCCTACACATACATTTCCCAGTGATACTATGACCAATCCATGAGGAAAATACAAAGCCATCACACTAAGGAGTGGAAAAATTGTAGACGAAAGATGAAAGATCTTGGGAGCTTCCAAAACCCTTGCATCATAGGGGATATCAACATTCAGAAGGTATTATGCGATCTGGGAGCTAGCATCAACCTCATGTCCTTGGCTATGATTGAATGAGGATTGAGGAGGCCAAACTAACAAGAATGGCACTTTAATTGGCTAATAGAACATTCAAGTTTCCTCATGGGGTAGTGGAAGATTTGTTGGTAAAAGTAGGAGAGTTTATCTTTCCAGCTGATTTTGTTGTACTGGATACGGAGGAAGAGGCTAACACATCTATCATCCTAGGAAGGCCATTCCTAGCTACTACTAGAGCTATAATTGATGTCCAAAAAAGAGAGTTAATCTTGAGATTGCATGAAGAGAAGATGGTTTTTAATTCTTCAAGGCCATGAGTTACCCCAAGGAATCCATAGGGGAATGTATGATGGTGGACACAATGGAAAAGATAGTTCAAGGAGTATTGGAGGAAGAAAAATGTGAAGAAGCTATGGAGCTAGAGCAACAAATATCATGTGGAGAATTACCACAAGAAACCATGGAGGATTCAATCATGTTGAACCACACAAGCAACAAGCAAGTAGAGGCCCCAAAACTAAAGTTGAAAACCTTACCTCCTAGCTTGAAGTATGCTTACTTGGGTGACAACAACACATACCCAGTAATCATCAATTCAAGCTTGAGTGAGGGACAAGAAGAAGAGCTTATCCATGTGCTGAAGCAACACAAGGATGCTATAGGATGGACACTTGTAGATTTAAAAGGGATTAGTCCTTCAAGGTGCATGCACAAAATCCTCCTTGAAGAGGATGCCAAGCCCTCAAGATAGCAACAAAGAAAGCTAAATCCAATAATGAATGAAGTAGTCCAGAAAGAGGTGTTGAAGTTGTGGCAAGCAGGGGTGATTTATCAAATCTCAGACAGCCCTTGGGTAAGCCCAGTGCAAGTAGTCCCCAAGAAAGAAAGGATCACTGTTGTGCCAAATGAGAAGAATGAATTGATACCAACAAGAACAGTGACTGGCTGGCACATGTGCATAGATTATAGGAAGCTCAATGAAGCTACCAGGAAGGATCACTTCCCCTTGTCTTTCATGGATCAGATGCTAGAAAGACTTGCAGGACATGAATATTATTGCTTCTTGGACGGTTATTCTGGCTACAACTAAATAGTTGTAGACCCTAAGGACCAACAGAAAACCGCATTTACTTGTCCATATGGTGTCTTTGCTTATAGGAGAATGCCCTTTGGATTGTGCAATGCACCTGCAACATTCTAAAGGTGAATGCTCTCCATATTTTTAGACATGATTGAAAGATTTATTGAAGTGTTTATGGATGACTTCTCTGTATCTGGTGATTCATATTCTAAGTGCTTACACCACATGGCCTTGGTGCTAAAGAGATGCCAAGAAACCAACCTTGTTTTGAATTGGGAGAAGTGCCACTTTAAGGTTACAGAGGGGGTGGTTCTTGGTCATAAGATCTCAAAAAGAGGCATAGAGGTGGACAAAGCCAAGGTGGAGATGATTGAAAAATTACTCCCACCTTGCAATGTCAAAGCAATTAGAAGTTTTCTAGGACATGCTGGCTTTTATAGAAGATTCATTAGAAATTTTTCAAAGATTGCCAAACCTTTAAGTAACTTGCTTGTCTCTAATGTACCTTTAAAGTCATTGTGTTTACTGACCATGCAGCTCTTAAATACTTGCTTACCAAACCAGAGTCCAAGCCTAGATTGATAAGGTGGATCATGCTGCTTTAAGAATACAACATTGAAATCAAAGATAGAAGTCGAGCAGAGAACAAGGTGGCTGATCACCGATCAAGAATCCCATAAGAAGAAGATGAAGCACACCAACTTGCAGTGAATGAGAGCTTCCCTGATGAGTAGTTGATAATGATCCAAGAAGTTCCCTGGTTTGCAGACATAGCCAACTTCAAGGCTATTGGGGAATTACTAACCAACATCAACAAACACAAAAGGAGAACGCTACTCAAAGATGCTAAACACTACATTTGGGATGAGCCCTATTTGATCAAAAAGTGTGCTGATGGGATCTTGAGAAGGTGCATTTCCCATGGGAAAGGACAAGAAGTCCTATGGCAATGTCATGGGTCTGCATATGTAGGCCATTTTAGTAGGGAAAGAACCGCATCCAAGGTACTGCAGTGTTGGTTCTATTGGCCAACAATATTTAAGGATGCAAAGGACTTGGTAATAAGATGCAATGAGTGTCAAAGAGCTAGTAATCTACCCAAGAAAAATGAGATGCCACCGAGGTTCATCATGGAGTTAGAAGTGTTCGATGTATAGGGAATTGATTTTATGGGGCCTTTCCCATCCTCATACTGAAACAATTATATATTGGTAGATGTGGATTATGTGTCAAAGTGGGTAAAGGCAATAGCTACACCCACTAATGATAACAAGGTGGTCATTAACTTCTTGAGGAAGAGTATATTCAGCAGATATAGGGTTCCAAGAGCTCTTATAAGTGATGGTGGAAGTCACTTTTACAACAAACAACTTGAGACAATCCTCCTTAAATATGGTGTGAAGCACAAAGTGGCAACCCCATACCAACCACAAACCAATGGTCAAGCTGAAATCTCAAACAGAGAGCTCAAAAGGATACTTGAGAAGACTGTTGGAAACTCAAGAAAAGATTGGTCCAAGAAGCTGGATGATGCATTGTGGGCCTACAGGATCGCTTTCAAGACACCCATTTGCATGTCTCCATACCAATTGGTGTTTAGAAAAGCTTGTCACCTACGAGTGGAACTTGAACATAGAGCATTTTGGGCTCTAAAGATGTTGAACTTTGTTAGTCAAGCTGCTGGAGAAAGAAGACTACTACAACTCAATGGTTGGAAGAATTCAGAAATCAAGCTTATGAGAATGCTAAGATTTACAAGGAAAACACAAAGAAATGGCATGATCAAAAACTAGCAAGATGAGAGTTTGTAGAAGGCCAAAGGGTGCTACTATACAACTCAAGGCTCAAGTTCTTCCCAGGGAAGCTCAAGTCAACATGGTCTGTCCCCTTTATCCTCAAGGTGTCTCCCTATAGTCATGTAGAGCTTATGGAGGACAAGACACAGAGGACTTTCACTGTCAATGGCCACAAACTCAAGCACTACTAGGGAGACTCATTGGATGAGCAGAGAGTGAGCTATAATCTCAACTGAGTTGGAAGGAATGTCAAGCTAGTGACGTCAAAGAAGCGCTAGTTGGGAGGCACCCCAACACTCATATCCTTTCAGTTTCTTGCTTTCTAAAAGTAGTTTATGATTGTTAAGTTAGGTAGTTTTAATTTCAGCCTCTTAGTTGATAGTTCTTTAGTTTATTTTCTTTTGTTTATTGGAAGTGCAATGTTGCATAATCACTTAATTGAGGTTGTTAGAATAGGCTCAGAAACTAGTTAAGAAGCTAAGTTTGGTGTGGCCACTAACCCACTTAATTTAGGCTTACAACTTATTGATTGAATTAACTTTGAAAGTATGCCCAAAAATTAAGTTTGGTGTGGCCACCACCATACGAAACTCACACAGCAAGCCCAAGATGATTTGAGTTTGAAGCATTTAAAAAAATTGGTGGGTGCATAAAAGAGGATTTTAATGTGTACGAAGGGATTGGAAGAGAAGGAAGGAATGTGAAGGATTAAATTTATTCCACCCATATGAACACATTAAAATCCAATGATGAAACAAATTTGTTAGATGCAATGAGATTAAGTTTGGTGTCCCAAGGGACACTCATCAATTGCATTGTAATTCATTCATAATGGAGGGAATGTGAAGGATTTCTTTTGTCATTACTGATGAGCTTTTTGATTTTCAATTTCAGAAGAGGTGGGGCCTACTTGATTGATGGTTCGCTGAGCAAGGAGTCAATGTGTACTTTCACCTTGGAACCCAACATCTAAAGGAAGTCAAAGGGGTAAGGATTGGCGCCTCTTCCCACGTTAGGTGCCACTCCCAAGTGGGAAAACATTTAATTGCTTTTACTTCCCACCTTCCCCACCCTCCAGACTACTATTTCTTCTTATAAAAGCCCTTACCCCTCCATTCCTCTCCACATTTCAAACCCAACTTCACACCTAAATCTCTGCACTTCCTCTTCCTTTTGTTCCCTTACCTTCCTATTTTCTTCTTCTTGATTAGGGACAATCAAGTCCTAAGTTTGGTGTTGTGGAGCAAACCCTTGCTTTGCTCTCCATTCTTTACTTTTTCAACTCTTCCTCAACCTTTCAAACCTCTTTTCTCACCCCAATGGCACCACCAAGAGCCTCATCATCAAAGAAAAGAAAGACCAAGGATCTGACCTCTGGATCCTCAAGCTTCAATGAATACAAGTTCCTCTCATCATTCAACCAAAACCAATTTTATGGTTAGGTGTGTGAGAGGCAAATCATTCCAGAGGTGGGCTTCCAACTTGGAAAGAATGAGCATCCAGAGATCAACAGAGAGATCAACAACAGAGGATGGGCACTCTTGTGCAACCCACCAAGGAAGGTGATGGAGAGCTTAGTCAGAGAATTTTATGTCAATGTAGTGCCATAACCTGGGCAACCTTATGGCTATCTGAGTTATGTTAGGGGGAAAGCTATTGACTATAGCCCCTCCAACATAGATAGGATGCTAATGGTGAAGCAAACAAACTCCACCCCGACTTATGAGAAAAGGGTGAAGCAACAAGATCCTGGCTTCGAAGAAATCCTGACTAAGATTTTTGTACTGAATGTGCAGTGGATCGATGACAAAGACGGAAGATCCAACCAACTGAGGAAAAGGGATTTAAGCCCCAAGCTAGAGGGTGGCTGGATTTTGTAAGAAGGTCTCTCAACCCATCATCCAACACCTCAGAAGTGACTTTGGAAAGGGCTGTGCTCATATACAGCATAATGAAGTGTCAATGTTGGGAAGATGATTGCCAACAACATCAATAGGGTACTGATAAGCACTAAGGACAGCACAAGGTTGGCCTTCCCAAGCATCATCCAAAGGCTGTGTGATAAAGATGGGGTCGAGAAGATTATTGATGAAGTGTTAGTGGACCAAGAGATGCCCATAACTGCCAAGAAGATGGCTAAAGTGGTGGCTGTCAACCCACTTCAGAGAGCAAGAGAGCACAGAGCTCATGTTCATGAGCCACAAGGTCCACCACACCAAGAAGAGGAAGCTGAAGATCAACCATAATACCTACCACTTCCACCACCACCATATCCACAATTTTCTGAAGGTTTTAATTGGGAACAAATGCAAGGAGACATTCACCAAATGAGGGGAGATATACACCACTTGAAAGAAGATGTCAACTAACTCAAGGAGCAACAACAACAATGGGACCAAATGCATGAGAGCATACAACAATTCCAATGAAGCATGGAGTACATTGATGCTAGGGCATTTTGGCTAGTTTCACTAACCTTTTCTTTACTGTTTTTAGGTTAGTTTCATGCATTTCTTTAGGAAATAAGCTAGTTTTGGGTAAATATTCACTTATGCCTTGACTCAAGCATACATTGTGCATTTTACATGATTTCATGAGGATTTTGCATAAGTTTAGTGACAAATATTATGTTGCATCACTCATGACTTGGACTAGAGCTTTGATGCATTTTGTTGCTTGATTTCAGGACCAAAAAGGAGCAAGAAAGGGGAGGTAACTTGCAAAGATTAATGAAAAAAGTGATTGCCAATAACACTCTCAAAAAAGCCATCAATGCCCATGTTAGAGAGTCACGTTAACCAAGTTAACATGAACTCTAACGTGGAGAAGAGAAGTTGAGCCAACGTTAGTGACACTCAACATTGTCACTAACGTTGGCAATCACTCATAAGTGGCCACGTTAGAAGCCACGTTAACCTAGTTAACGTGGCCTCTAACGTTAAAGGGGGGGGGGAAGAGAAGCCAACGTTAGTGACACTCAACATTGTCACTAACGTTGGCCTATGGGGCTAAGTACCACGTTAACTCCCACGTTAACTTGGTTAACTCCCACGTTAACTTGGTTAACGTGGGAACTAACGTAGAGGATGAAGAGTTGTCGACAACGTTAGTGACACTCAACATTGTCACTAACGTTGAAGCAACCACACAACCCCCAAGAGTCACGTTAACTTCCACGTTAACTTGGTTAACGTGGAAGCTAACGATGAGAAATGAAAGATAAGCCAACGTTAGTGACACTCAACATTGTCACTAACGTTGGGATGGCTAAAAGATGGCCACGTTAGAAGCCACGTTAACCTGGTTAACGTGGACTCTAACGTGAGACCTAGGGGCACATTAGAACGTTAGTGACAATGTTGAATGTCACTAACGTTCTCGAAGGTTGACAAGGCAACGTTAAAAGCCACGTTAACCTAGTTAACGTGGGTTTTAACGTAAGGAAAAAGGGGTGCATTGGAACGTTAGTGACAATATTAAGTGTCACTAACGTTCCCGAACTTGGACTTTCACTAAATGATTAACACTCCTTACGCCCTGAGCTTAAGTCTCTGCCCACTCCGCAGTTTTTCTCTGCAAGTAAAGCCAAGCCCAAATAAAGAAAGGAACTGCTTCAAACTCAAGATCCAAAGGCCCAAGACTTGAAGAGTGAACTAGAAGCTGAGAAGAGTAGTATATATAGTAGTAGCTTTGAATTGTAAAATAGTTCTAGAGGCTGAGGAACCACTCTCTGTATTTACTTTCTTTGCAATTTCTAGTTTTATGATGTATTCTCCATCTTTGTTTTCATTTTCAAGAGCTATGAACAACTAAACCCCTTTCATTGGGTTAGGGAGCTCTGTTGTAATTTGATGGATCAATACTAATTTTCATTGTTCTTCTTCTATCTTTTCTCTTGATTTTACTTGAAAGCTTTCGATCTTCATCCAATTGAGTAGTTATCTTGGAAGAGAAGCTATTCAAACTTGGATCTCTTTTGAACCTTGGAAGAGGAATGAAGAGATCAAGCTAGAAATGCTTTCTCATGCTGGACCAAATTGGGTTTGGATGGGTATGTGACTGTAACCCTCTCAATACTTGGTTTGGGAAATGCATGTGGTATAATCAGTGACCATACTTCATCTCTTCTCATGAGCAATTGACCAAGGAATTGGCTATTGATCAAGATTTGAGAGATTGAATTGCAAGGAATTGTAATTCAATCACTTAAGATTGCCAAGGAGATCAATGAGTGCATTGATTGAGGAAGAGATGAAAATGAACTTGATCCGGAGAATTGCAATATCTCCTAAGCCCAATGAACTCCCCAACTCTGATCTTACCCATTCTCTTTAATTTCTGCGATTTACTTTTATGAGCAAATCCCCCATTCCCATTTACAATTCTGCAATTTATTTTCAGTCATTTACTTCCAGTCCTTTAATTCTAGCATTTACTTTTCTGCTATTTACATTCCCGCCATTTTATTTTCTGCAACTCTCAACCCAATTTCTGGATTCGCTCAACTAGAACATTCTTCTAATTAAAGTTGCTTGGTCAATCAATCCCTATGGGATTTGACCTCACTCTATTGTGAGTTTTTACTTGACGACAACTTCGGTACACTTGCCGAAGGAAGATTTGTTGAGAGACAAGTTTTCCCCGCATCATACATGAAGGAGCAACAAGGCCAATTCAACTGGGAAGAGATGCAAGGCAGCCTCAACAAAATTGTGGAGCAAAACAAATGGCAATAGAGGAACCTTGCTGAGTTTAGGCATCTTTATGATGCTAGAACCACTTCAAGGAGGCAGTATGACATCAATACACAAGCAAAACTGAACCATCTGTGCAATGCTGGAGCTGCCTTGAACCCCGGATACCCTACATTCATACAAGGAATGGAGGAGCTAAGTGCTGATGACAAGTCATCATATGCTAGCTTTTCAAGCAAATTTCACTTGTTTCATTAATTTTTATGCACTTTCTTTGAATCAATCGACCACCCTTTAATTGGCACAAAATCATGGGGTTTAAGCTTAAATTAATTGATTTTTGAATGAATTTTAAACCTTGTTAATTTGGTGATACTTTGATTGGTTGTTTTGATTATTTGTAGGTGAAGAAATGGTGGAAAAGGGAATTTTGGGCACGCTTTGGAACTTTAGGCCACACTTTTGAAAGCGTGGCCCATGACCATTGAATCTTGGCATTAGCATCATGATGTCATGCATTGATGCTTATGCATGCATACATTTAATTATTAAGTGACCAAATGAATGAAATGAATGCATGCATGAAATATTTAATTAATATTGCCAAATGAATGAAATAAATGAATGCTATGTTAAGTAATTGGCATTACTAATTAAATGCAATAATATAATGAAAGCATGCATAGAACAATTAATTACTAATGCTAATGAATAAAGGCATTAAATGAATGAATGATTTAAAGTTAAAGCATTAGCATTATTAATTAAAGCCATGCATTTCTAATGCAATTGGCAATTCATGCTTTACGTTAATGCATTCATAAAAGCATGCATTTCATTACTAATGCCCTGGAGAGAAGCCCAAGTTTGCACCCAAGTTTACGCCCAAGTTTGCCGCAAACTTGGAGGCAAATGTTGGAGTAACTTGTATCCCAGGGAAGGCCACGTTTGCGTCCAAGTTTGCCTCAAACATGGAGGCAAACGTTGGCATAGCCTATGTACCAGGGGAGGCCAACGTTTGCAACCAAGTTTGCCTCAAACTTGGAGGCAAACGTTGGCATAGCATATTTACCCAGGGGAAGCCACGTTTGCGTCCAAGTTTGCCTCAAACTTGGAGGCAAACGTTGGCACCAAATGTGATCTTGGAAGGAGCACGTTTGAGTTCAAGTTTGACCCCAAACTTGAACTCAAACGTGAATGACAAACAAAATACCCCTTCTGCATAATTTCAAAAAACCAACATTTGAGTTGAAGTTTGCCTCAAACTTCAACTCAAACTTAAAGGCTCAGAGTCCAAATTGCAAAAGGGTTTTTCTCTCAAGTCCAAGAGCAACCAACTAAGGCTATCTTCAATCCAATTCCATCATGGCCAAGGCCCAAATTCAAGGCTCCAAGACCATTAGAAGAAAGTGTATAAATAGAAGTTAGTTTGATTTAGGAGGGACGTCATCTTTTACTTTTGAATTTACACCTCTTGGAGGATTGTTCTTACTGTAACTTAGATGCTGGAGGAGAATTCAATTCTCTTCCTCTTTGGTTTTCTCGTTTCCTTTACTGCAATTCTTGCTTGAGTCTTGGGTGTTGAGAATTGAGGAAATTCTGTCTCAATCTCACCTTGAGATCTCTTTTTGTTTCTTTCACTGCATCAGTGGAGAATTGAGATTTAAATTCAAGTTTTCTTACTGTTTTGATCTTTAATTTGTTGCAATTGCTTTCTGAATTGGATCAAGGAAGGTATTGAGATCTAGATTTAGTTTTCTAGTCTCTTGACCCTTGAGATCTGAAAATTCCTTTTTAATTCTTCTGTTGAATGCTTCTTCAAGCCAATTTACATTTTCTGTTTGAGATCTACTGCAATTAATTTCATCTTTTACGTTCTTACTTGTTGCAATTTACTTTTCTTTGTTTAATTTCTGCAATCCCAATTCCCAATTCCCTTTATAATTCAAGAAATTTACATTTCTTGCACTTTAAGCTTCAGCCATTTACATTTCTTGCAATTTAAGTTTCTACAATTTACATTACTTGCATTTTAAGATTCAGCTCTTTTAATTCTTCTGCACTTTAAATTCTTGTCAATTATCCCTCTCCCTTTAAATTTCATGCAATTTAGCTTCTTTCAATTACAAATCACTTAAATCAACTCTTGTTCGCTTGACTAAATCTACCACTAAACCAAAATTGCTCAATCCTTCAATCCCTGTGGGATCGACCTCACTCATGTAAGTTATTACTTGATGCGACCTGGTACACTTGCCGGTGAGTTTTGTGTTGGATCGTTTTCCACACATCAAGTGCCAGGCAAGAAGAGATATTGGCCAAGCACAAAGAAGATGAGAGGACCTACATGAGAAGGCTGGGATTTTGGAAGCCTAAAGACGCCCAGGCACAGAAGGATCCTCAAAGAAAAATGGTGATGACTCCTCCTCCAGGAAGAAAGACAAGGAAAAAGAGCCAATGAATTGAAGCTGCTCCAAGAATCAAAGGTTGTTAAGTCCCATGGTTGAAAATCTCAAGGTTTTAATTCTGAATTTCTGTCAAGTGGTTTGATAATAGTTGCAGTGTTAGGATAGTTTCTTTAATTTCCCTATGCTTAATCTGTTTATGAGTCCTTTATGCTTTGACTTTAATTTTAAAGAAAGAAAATGCAATATTGTTTAAGTCTCATGATCATCAAATAAAGAATAGTTTGTTTCCATAAGAGTCTATGGTGAATGTAAAAATAAGAGTAAAAGAGACTAAGACCAAGTGAGATTATTCAGAACTAAGAGAGAAAGACTTAAGTATGAAACCTTGAATGAATTTGAAAGAAAATAGGCCATGATGACCAACTAGACTTAAGGGATATGACAAGTAGAGGCCAAGGATGTCCCTTGAATATCCATAGAACCAAGAAGTAGTAAGCAAAAAGACCCAAGGCTCTGAGCATCAACTACTAGGATGGAAGGGAACACCAAATAGCTCAAAAGAGTTAGAGATCCTAGTAGATGCTTGTGGTGAAGATGTGTCAAGAAAAGAGACCTGGGCAAGTAAATTCTTAGGGGTGTTTCAACACCTAGTACCCTAAAACCAACTGGTTTGGGAGTACTAATTGAAAGCCTAACTAAAGGGTCGTCTTGAGACAAAACATTTAGAGTCGTGGTCAATGGAAAAAGAAAAGTAAAAGGGAAAGAATAATCAAAGAAAAAGAAACAATTCTTGCTACTTCAAGGTGACAATCAATAGAAGGGGGACCTAAGGCAAATACTTGATAGAATCCTCAAGAATTTAGGAGTTTAATATGACATCAAATCAATAAGATTCATGCATGAGTTAACACTTCGTCCTATCCTTGGTAATGAATGCATCTTTCTAAAGGTCAAGTCTCAATCCAATTAAGAATGACTC
Organism: Arachis ipaensis; assembly: GCF_059453495.1. Taxonomy (NCBI): domain Eukaryota; kingdom Viridiplantae; phylum Streptophyta; class Magnoliopsida; order Fabales; family Fabaceae; genus Arachis; species Arachis ipaensis. The sequence goes on from NC_142441.1 coordinate 57,200,718, forward strand.
ACATTGATTTGCTTGGGACAAGCAAAGCTTAAGTTTGGTGTTGTGATGACTTGCATTATCTACCCTTTTTTCTTACCTAAAAAGGACCATAAAGGAGCATAATCTCTTTAAATCAGTGCAATCCATGAACTAAATAGTAAATATTGTGGTACATTGCTTTGAAATGGGTTTATGCTGAATTTCAGGTGAAAAGAGCAACAAACAAAGGAGAAAACAACAAAATAGAGCTGGGTTGGTGTAATTGGGCGTGCCACTTGGAACAAATGCCAAGAAAGTATATGGGCGTGGCACGCCAGGAGCTAGGCGTGGCACACTAGTTGCATTTTCCAGAAAAGGTTCTCAAAGCTTTAACATGGGCGTGGCACGCCAGTTACATTTTCCAGAGAGCAAAGTTGAAAGCCAAAAAGAGGGCATGCCACGCCAATTCCATTGTACACCATGGGGCGTGCCACTTGAGCTTGTGGGCGTGGCACACCAGAAGAAGATACACACTAGGCGTGCCACTTGGTATCGAAGGCGTGGCACGCCAACTCTAATCCAACACTTGGGCATGCCACTTGAGGACCTAGGCGTGGCACGCCAAGCTTGAAGGGACACACCAATATGGGCGTGCCAATTGAAGTTCAGGGTAGGGCACGCCAGTACAACTTTCCAGAGGAGGAGATAGAGGGCCAAACACATGGGCGTGCCACTTGGTATCGAGGCGTGGCACGCCAGCTATCTTTTTCACTTGGGCGTGCCACTTGAATCTCAGGCGTGGCACGCCAATGCTCAACCTCTCCTTGGGCGTGGTATGCTAGCTATCATTTTCCACTTGGGCATGCTACTTGAGTTTTAGGCATGGCACGACAGCATCATCATTCAACAAGAAGAAGATTGGCCTGCCAGTTGAGCTTCATGGCATGGCACGCCAAGACTACAAGGCCATGGGCGTGCCACTTGTGTTCTGGGTGTGGCACACCAACAAAGAAACCAAGCACATACAAGGGGCATTGCACGCCAGACCCTGGGCATGCCACGCTAGTTCAACTCTCTAGAGAAGGAACCAAGCACATACATGGGGCGTGGCACGCCTGATGGGGGAAAAATCGTCGGTAAAGAATTTCACAAAATAAGTGTGTTGTAAGTATAGATCTAAACCAATAATTAAACCTCATACAAATTTAATTTGTTTGTTACTAAAGCAAACCCAATAAAAATAACCAAAGTATTAAACCTCGGGTCATCTCTCAAGGAATGACAGGGAGATGTGTTACTTATAATTGGTTATGGGATTATATCTTTTTGGGTTTTTGAAATTAGGAACAAGGAAAGTAAATGGCAAGAAAGTAAACTAATAGCTAAGAAAGCTCTTGGCAAGGTATGAGAACTAGAGGTCCTATCCTAGTTATCCTTATCAATTGTGACATCAATTGTCCATTGCTCCCACTTAGTTAACCTCTAACTACGGAGGAAAGTCAAGTGGATAAATCAATTTGATTCCTCAAGTCCTAGTCAACTCCTAAGGAAAGACTAGCTTTAGAGGGATTCAAATCAACTAACAACTTTCAATTATCAATCAACAAAGGAGTTTGATAACTCAAGAATCTCCAATTACTCAACCAAAGCCAAAAGGAGAGAAATCTACACTAAAATCCAATCAAGCATTCTATCAAACACTTGGAAGGCATAACATAAAAACATAAAAAACTAGCAAGGAATATTAAATCCAAACGACCAATTGCAAACATCAATGACTCACAAATAATAGAAGAAGCAATTAATATGAAATACCTCAACTTGCATTAAAAAGAAATTGAATCTAACATGGAGTTCATAAACCAAATTGGAGAATAAATAAATCAACAAGAGAAGATAGATAAAATAAAGTGCTAGAACAAATAAGAGTAGAAGAGAAACTAAATTGAAATAGAGTAGAAATCTAAAATTGAAAATAGCTAAACCTAAGAATCCTAAGACCTATCTCTAGAAAACTACATCTAAAACCTAAAATTATATGAATGAATGAATTGTTGTTTCCGTGATTCTTCCACTCTGCAGCCTCTATTATGTGTTTTCGGGCTTGGAATTGGGCCAAAAGGAGCCCAGAAATTGCCACCAGCGCTTTCTGCAATTTGCAGCACGTGAGGCTTTGTCACGGGTACGCGTCGTCCACGCGTACGTGTCGTTTGGAAAAAATCCTTGTCACGTGTATGCGTCAGTCACGCGTAAGCATCGATCGCCTTCTGCGCCATTGATAAACCACTATTTTATGGTTTATAATGTGTTTAATTGTGTGGTTTTATCATGATCTTTACCTACTTATTCATATAATCAGCATGCATTTATATTTCCTTCCTAAAATTATTACACGAGTGAAAACTTGCTTCCTAGAGACTTTTAATTATGTATTTTAATTCTCCTTTATTCCATTCGATGCCGTGATCGGTGTGTTAAGTGTTTCAGGCTTTATAGGGCATGAATGAGTTGGAGACTGGAAAGGAAGCTTGCAAAAAATGGAAGGAACACAAGAAATTAAGGAGATGACCAGCGAGAAGTGACGCGGCCGCATGGCTCACGCAACCGCGCGAAAGAGAGGAAATCGCAGTGACGCGGCCGCATGGCTCACGCGACCGCACGGATTGGAATAGCATAAGTGACGCGGAGGCGTGGACGACGCGTCCGCGTGAAGAAGCAAAACGCCGAATGACGCGTCCGCATGAATGACGCGATCGCGTGACGTGCGCGATCTGCATAATCTGCAGAATCGCTGGGAGCGATTTCGGGCCCTATTTTGACCTAATTTTTGGCTCAGAAAAGTAGACTAGAGCCAAGGAACATGCAGAGACCAACAACAACATTCATTCGAGATAGTTTTAGTTTTTCAGATCTAGTTTTCCTCTCCTCTAGGTTTTCTTTTCTCTCTACACATTCATAGTTCTTAGGATTTTTATTTCTATTGCTTTTTGCATTGGTATTTTGAGAAGAGTTATTACCTCATCAAGACTTCGTCATTCTAGTTCGTTTTCTTTACTTGGCTTTACTCTTCCATGTCCTTTAATATACTCAATTTTACTATTGGATTATTTTAGAATTTATCAATACAAGAGTTACTTTTATCTTTAATTGATTCCTCGAGTTTTATTTATCATGTCTTTCTTTAATTCCCTTTCCTATGTTATGAATTCCATATTCACAATGAGTGAGTAGTTCCCTAACTTGATGGGGAGTTGATTGAAAGGAACCATTGAGTTGGAATGCTCAAAGGAGAAATTGTAATTGGGTTTATTGTTGGATTGCTGTCTAGTCACTAATGCTAGTCCTTCCAAGTAAGCGGACTGGGACTTGTGAATAGAAACAGCATTCCAACTTGTTTGACTTTCCCTTACCTAGTAAGGGATAACTAAACAGAACAACCCCCAATTATCAATTAATCTTGAAAGTATTGCAACAAGAATAGGGCTTCCAACTAATCTACTCCCAGTCAAGGCTTTTATTTAAATTACATTAATTCTCTGATTTAATTTCCCGTCATTCAACTCAAATCTTTTTTGAAAACCATCTGATTAATAAAATAGCACACTTTCCTGTAACTCGTTGGGAGACGACCTGGGATTCATACTCCCAGTATTTTAATTGATAAGCGGATTTCTGGTTGGTTGAGGACTATACTTGCAACGCATATCTTATAACAATTCTTAACTCGCCAATTTCCGCCACCATCAATTTTTGGCGCCGTTGCAATAGAGTGCTAAAGTTATTGATTGGATTTTATTTATTTGCATTTTATTTTTTTTTTTGCTACTATGAGCTGCTTGTTTCTTTCGCTAGATGACGCGTTCACTTCCTGATCCAAGCTTGCCAGTATTCTAAGGGCGGATCTGAAATGTCATTTGAGGAAAAAATCAGCCCCCGTTCTACTGATTCGGTTGATTTACGTATAGGTGACATGGCAGCACCTAGGAGAGTTACTATCCAGGAGGTTGGAGCCCCTGATTTTACAATGCAACCGTTTCAAGCGCATCATCCAGCGGTGGCTACAGAATTCAAAATAAAGACCGCACTGCTCAATTTGATACCCAAGTTTCATGGCTTACCTACTCAAGAGCCTATCAAACACCTGAGAAATTTTCAAGTAGCCTGTTCTACTGTCAGGCGTGATGGTGCAGATGAAACTTCAATTTTGCTGAAAGCGTTCCCATTTTCTCTTGAGGGAAAGGCAAGAGAGTGGTACTACACTCAACCCGCTGCAACTGTATCCAACTGGGATACACTCAGAAGAGAATTTTTGGAAAAGTTCTTTCCAGCTGAAGTTACTGATAAACTGAGGAAAGATATTTCCATGATTGTTCAGCATGAATCTGAAACTCTCTATGAGTACTGGGAGCGCTTCAATAATCTTCTGGAAGCTTGCCCCCACCATATGATTGACAAGATAGTGTTACTCGGTTACGTCACACAGGGCATGAGGCCCCAGGATAAGACCACATTGGAAAGCGCTAGCAATGGGTCTATGAAAAAGTACAAGACCACTGATGAGGCATGGCAATTGATCAGCGACTTAGCTGAATCTACTAGGAATCACAGGCAAAAACAAGGCCGTGCAAAAGCCGTTGCAGAAGTATCCTCTAGCAGAGAGACTGCTGCTTTAACTCAGAGTATCTGTGAAATCACCAACTTGCTAAAGCAGATGCAATTGAACCAACAACAAGTTCAACAAGCTCAACCTTCTCCACCACAGCAAAACCAACAGTTAGTCCCACAGAGAGTTTGTGGAGTCTGTGTAGATTATAGCCATTATACTGATGAGTGTCCGCAGCTCCAGCAGGAAGACAACACTGTGGTAGCCACTCATAACTTCTATGACCGCCCCAACCAAGGGTACAATCAAAGTGACAATTACAACCATGGATGGCAGGACAATTCTAACCAGAATTGGAGGGACAACAACAACAGAGGAGGCAGAGATAATCAGGAAAATCAGAGGTGGAATAACAACAACAACAGGCAGCAGAACCAGTACCAGCCTTACAGAGCACCTCACCTGAGGCAATCCCAAGGACCACAGAATACCCAATAGCAGACCTCTCAAATTACCTATCTTTCTTCTTCTGCTAATGATAACTTACTACAATCTATTGATCAGAGATAGCAGACCATAGAAAATAACATTAATGCCACTCTGAATGGTCTGAACGCTACTTTGCAAGCTCTTGTCTCACAGATTGGTTCAATGAATAACTCCAATAACCAACCTTTGAGCTCTAGTGGAATTCCCTCTCAACCATTACCCAATCCCAAGGGTGGTATTAATGCCATCACCCTAAGGTCCAGAACCACACTGCAGGAGAGGAACCAGGAGGAGCCAAGCCCACCAGAACACACCTCAGCTGAAGAGGTAGTGGAAATAGAAGATGTTGAAGAGGAAGATGACATAAAGGACATAGCTGAAAAAGAAGAAGCTCAACCTTAGGAGGAAGCATCAAAAGGCACAGACACTACAGAAGACACCACTCCTATTCCATTTCCACAACTTGCAAGGAAGCCCAGGAAGCAGCTGGAACCTGACCCAAAAATGGTAGAGATATTCAAAAAGGTTGAGGTAACTGTTCCTCTATTTGATGTTATTCAACAGGTACCTAAGTATGCAAAGTTTATAAAAGATTTATGTATACATAAGGAAAAATTAATGAATTAGAAACTATTCCTTTAGGAAGTTTCATATCTGCTTTAATGGGTGGTTTACCTGAAAAGTGTAGTGACCCAGGTCCTTGTATGGTTAATTGTACTATTGGTGGTGTAGTATTTTCTGATTGCATGTGTGATTTAGGAGCATGTGTGAGTATAATGCCTTTGTCTATATATGATATTTTGAGGCTCCCTCCCTTAAAAAGGTCGGCAGCTCGTTTTGTGTTAGCAGATAAAAGCATTATTATAGTGGCTGGAGTTGCTGAAGATGTATTAGTGGGCATTAAGGGACTCACGTTCCCCACTGATTTTTATATCCTGGAAATGCCCCAAAATGACTCAGACAAGCCATCATCAATCCTACTCGGAAGGCCATTCCTGAAGACCTCAAAGTTTAAATTAGATGCTTTTTCAGGAACATACTCTTTTGAAATAGATGGCCGAGTAGTGATCTTCAATCTGAATGGAGTTATGAAGCATCCTCCAGAGGATCACTCTATCCTCAAGTGTGACATTATAGATGAAACCGTGGCTGAAGTCCATCAGGAGGAATTTGAAGAGAAGCACGCATCACTCTATCCTCAAGTATGGGGACATTCTCAGAGGACAATGACAGTGCTCTACCACTGTTACCAGCTCTAGACAACCCAGAGCCTGACCATGATCAGAAATTAGAATTAAAACCCCTTCCTACACACCTCAAATATGCTTACTTTGAAGATGGGCAGAGGTTTCCAGTTATCATTGCAAGGGAACATACTTCTCAACAAGAAGAGCAGTTACTTAGTGTGCTGAGGAGGCACAAGAAGGCAATTGGGTGGAGTTTGGCAGACATAGTAGGCATAAACCCTCAAGTCTGTGAGCATAGAATATTTTTAGAAGAGGGAGCTAGACCTGTCCGTCAACCCCAGAGAAGACTAAACCCCACTATCTTAGAGGTTGTCAAAAAGGAAGTGACCAGACTACTAGAGGCAGATATTATCTATCCCATCTCAGACAGTGAATGGGTAAGCCAAGTACAAGTGGTGCCAAAGAAGTCTGGAGTCACTGCCGTGAAGAATGAGCATGGAGAGCTCCTGACAACCAGAGTTCAGAACGCCTGGAGGGTCTGCATTGACTACAGACGCCTCAACCAAGCAACCCACAAGGATCACTATCCTCTTCCATTCATTGATCAAATGCTGGATCGCCTGCCAGCTAAATCACATTATTATTTTTTAGATGGGTATACAGGTTATTTCCAGATTCATATAGCTCCTGAGGATCAGGAAAAGACCACTTTTACATGTCCTTTTGGGACTTACGCTTACAAGAGAATGCCCTTTGGCTTGTGCAATGCACCAGCTATTTTTCAGAGGTGCATGATGAGTCTTTTCTCTGATCTTATTGAGGACTGTATGGAGGTTTTTATGGATGATTTTAGTGTATACGGTGATTCCTTTAGCCTTTGCTTAGATGGATTATCTAGAGTATTAGATAGATGTGTCAGTACAAACCTTGTATTAAATTTTGAGAAATGTCACTTTATGGTAAAACAAGGTATTGTACTAGGACATGTTGTGTCTAATACTGGTATTTCTATAGATCCAGCAAAGCTGAATGTTATTTCTAGTTTACCTTACCCCTCTTCTATGAAGGAAGTCCGTTCGTTCCTTGGCCATGCAGGTTTTTACAGGAGATTCATTAAGGACTTCAGTAAGGTAGCACTTCCCTTATCCAGACTACTGCAGAAAGATATTGAGTTCGAGTTCAGTGAAAATTGCAAACAAGCATTTAATAAGCTGAAAATTGCCCTGACTCAAGCTCCAATTGTGAGAGGACCAGACTGGAGCCAACCATTTTAAATAATGTGTGATGCTTCCAACCATGCCGTAAGAGCAGCACTGGCTCAGCGTGAAGGTAAGGATCCTTTTGTTATTGCTTATGCGTCTAAAACTTTAGATGCGGCTCAGTCCAATTATACTACTACTGAGAAAGAGCTTCTTGCTATTGTTTTTGCTCTGGATAACTTCCGAGCCTATTTACTTAGTACTAAAGTAGTAGTGTAATCAGACCACGCAGCTCTAAAGTATTTATTAGCTAACAAGGAGTCCAAACCAAGACTTATACGTTGGATACTGCTATTACAAGAATTTGATTTGGAAATTAAGGACAGGAGTGGTAACCAGAATTGAGTGGCAGACCACTTGAGTCTCCTTGAGCACATTACAGATGACCCCACTCCTATAGCTGATAATTTCCCATTTGATAACCTGCAAGCAGTATCTGAGATAGTCCCTTGGTATGCACCTGTAGCTAATTATCTAGTTAGCCGCACCTTTCCTCCAAACTTTTCTAAGCATCAAAGAGACAAGCTGAAAAGCGAGTCTAAATATTATATATGGGATGACCCATATTTATGGAGATGTGGCGCTGACCAGGTAATTAGACGGTGTGTGCCTCAATCAGAATTCCAGTCCATCTTAGAGGCCTGTCACTCATCTGAGAGTGGAGGACATTTTGGCCCTCAAAGGACTGCCAGAAAAATCTTAGACTGTGGATTCTGGTGGCCTACTCTTTTTAGAGACGCTGCTAAATTTTGTAGATCTTGTTTTCCATGCCAGAAATTTGGTAATATATCAAGGAGGGATGAGATGCCTCAACAAATTATGCTTTTCTGTGAAATTTTTGATGTTTGGGGCATTGACTTCATGGGTCCATTCCCAAATTCTAATAGTTATTTATATATATCGTTAGCTGTAGATTACATTTCCAAATGGGTGAAAGCAATTCCTACCCGCACTGATGATACTAACACTGTTGTTTCCTTTGTGAGAAACCATATTATTTGTCGCTTTGGATCACCACGAGCAATCGTGAGCGATCAAGGCACCCATTTTTGTAACAGGAGACTAACAGGATTAATGAAGAAACATGGGATAATTCATAAAGTTGCAACAGCCTACCATCCTCAGACTAATGGGCAAGCCGAGGTGTCAAACAGAGAGATAAAGCGTATCTTGTAGAAGATAGTCAAACCTCATAGAAGAGACTGGAGCACCAGGCTACAAGATGCACTTTGGGCGTATAGAACCGCATACAAAACACCCATTGGGATGAGTCCTTTCCGCTTAGTTTATGGAAAGGCTTGTCATCTCCCTATTGAAATAGAGCACAAAGCCTTTTGGGCAGTAAAGGAGTGCAACATGGGAATTGAGGAAGCCGGAGCTGAAAGAAAATTATAACTACAAGAATTGGAAAGCCTTCGCCTGGAAGCTTATGAGAACTCAAAACTATACAAGGAGAAGATGAAGGCTGTACATGATCAGCACATCAGGAGGAAAGAGTTCCAACCTGGGGATTTAGTCCTCCTTTACAAATCTCGTCTGAGGCTCATGCCAGGCAAGTTGAGATCAAGATGGGAAGGTCCATACAGAGTAGAGAAGGCCGAACCATACAGAGTTTATCACCTAAGCCATCCTTCAAGCTCTAAACTTATCAAAGTTAATGGACATCGTTTAAAGCTGTACCATAGCGAGGAGCTAAAGAAAAACAAGGAGCTCGAGATCTTCCTCTTGGAAGATCCCCACATAGCCGAAGACTGAGCTAGTGGAGCGTCCAACTTACGGACATTAAAGCAAAGTGCTAGGTGGGAGACAACCCACCATGGTATGATCGTTCTCTTCTTTGTTTTTAATTTTCCTATTCAATAACTCTTCTCTTTATTAGTACATTTCGTGCATCTGCATTTACATACCTTTAAATTAAAAAAAAAAAGTTATGCGACGCGACTGCATCATTAACGCGTCCGTGTCGCAACGAGATGGGAGAAAATAATAAACGAACAGAGAGTCATGCAGGAGCGTGGCTGGAGGTGTGCCCGTGGCACAAATCGTCCCACGCAACCGCGTCACTGACGCATCTGCATCGAATGGGAATATTGACCTCCCACGCGACCGGGTGGCCCACGCGGCCCCGTGACCTGGATTTCGACGTAACAAGGGTGTACGACCGAAAGTTGTGCTAGAGTGGTGCTGGATTGGTGCTGAACGCATAATCCTTTCCACGCGGCCGCATGGCCGACGCAACTGCGTCACATCCCAATAATTGACGACTAACGCGATCGCATGCCCAACGCGATCGCGTCACCCAATATTTGGCAATTAATGATTTTGAACAGAGAGTTGTGTGAGCGCGAGGCTGCCCTCGCGCCATTAGCCTAAAATGGGTCACGCGACCGCGTGACCGACGCTACTGTGTCAATCAGTTTAAGCACAAGTCGCGTGACCGCGTGCCTCACGCGACCGCGTCGCTTGCGCCGCACAGTTTTCCTGATTTGCCAATTATCTTATCTTTTTCTTCCCAAATCCTATTATCTCTTTTCCCTCCTTATTTCTTTTTCTTCCATTCTTCCTTCTTTCTTCTTTCTCACTTTTTACACACACTCTCTCTCTCACCCCCATTAACAAGGGTTTCCTTTTTCTCCTTCCCTCCTTACTTTTCTATTATTCTTCTTATTTTTATATGTATCTTCTTTTTTTTTCATTTTACCTTCATTATTCATATTTTCTTTTTCTTTCTTTTTCCTTTTTATTTGGTGTTATAAATTTATGTGAGTCATTATTTCTCATTATATGCTTGTGGATTGTTATAAACTTATTTGATAATTATATATTACTTTTTCAAGGGATGCTTGTATATTCAAATTCATGCTTTCAATAACTTAACCATCATGCATGCTATGTGTTTGTGAAAAGGCCCATATGGCATTAAGCATTTTTTCTACTTTATTCTACTTTTCAATGCTTGCTTTTCACAAAACCCTTTTTATATTTTATTAATTTAATATAATTGTTATTACAAACAAATTGTTAGTTTGAAAGACTTGGTAATCTCACTTGGACATTGAATGCTTGATCTATGCTACTCATGCCTTTGCCTGCATGCCAATAAACCCCTTGCATTTAATTGTCCCCACATGCACTTGCTATATTTTCATTGATGAACTTTTCACATGTAGTCATGACCATGAGTTAACGTCATTCTTCTTTATTGTGCATTGATTACCACCTTCCCCGCTCTCTTCCTTGCTATACCCCTTTAAATTTAATTTACTTTCTCTTTCCTTTTTCAGGATGGCCACCAAGAAAGGAAAGGAGAAACCTACTCCTAAACAACCAGCAAGAAGAGGAACAAAAAGAGCATTAATGGCAGAACCCTCTTCAACTGCGGTTAAGCCCTCAACAAAGAAAATTAAGAGGATTATAAAAGTTGATGATAAAGAAAGAGCCTTCCCAGCAAAGGACACTGCGCGATTCCCCAATCGCTACTGTGAGCAGATGTTCCCCATCCTGGCAGAAAGGAGTTACAACAACGAATACCTTCTTCTCCTCCCAAACCACATTGCTACATTTGTTGAGCCGCAGATTGCACAAAGACAATGGGATTTCCTACAGAGACAGCCAAGGTAGGTCAATCTTTCTTGGGTAGTCGAGTTCTACTCCAACTTCCACCTGCCAACCCTGCAGTCTGTATATGTCCGTCAGAAACAAGTCCCCATTATAGAAGAGGCCATTCAAAAAGTTCTAAGTCTTCCCCCTGTTCCAGAAGGATTAGACGCCTTTCAAGAAGCCGCACTCAAACGCCAGATGTACCAATTTGACTGGGACGCTGTTCTCAGAGTTATCGCACTACCTGGCAGCCGATGGATCTACAGATACTATCATACCCGCCCTAAGGGAATATCGGCTTCAGCACTTACCATGGAGGCTCGCGTATGGGCACAGATCATGCCCCATTACGTCTTTCCGAGCACTCACGAATCATCCTTCACTGCTGACATGGCCGTTCTTCTATGGTGCATCCTTACAGACCAACCTCTGAATCTACCAAGACATATCTGGAATGCCATGGGACACGTACAAATTGTGGGCAACTTACCTTTCCCCGCCCTGGTCTCAGATCTTGTCTCAGCTGCTGGAGTCTCCTACAGAGCTGGGGACACCAAAGCCATACTTCTGCAGGATGATCAATACGTCCCTAATGGGAAATATATCAGACCTCCAGCCGCCACTATCAGCCAGCCTACTGAACCTGTTGAAGATATTCCTTCTTCAATACCACAAGCACCCACTACTGACCAACTGCTCCAGCAGATACTTGGAAGGTTGGATCGGCAAGAACAGAAAGCTAAGATGCGATAGCGCCGTAACAAGCGCCGATTCACATACCTCAAGGAGCTGATTATGGGAAAATTCAAGGACTCAGACACCCCAGACTCCACTTCCTTTACCAGCACCGGGAGCCATGATGGCCCCGACAACGGAGATACTGCTACCAACCCACCTTTGTTCCTGACAGATGGCACTGAGGACGGTGCAAAGCCTTAAGTGTGGGGAGGTCGGTCAGTACCTGACTTCTGGAGGTAATTTCTCTTCCCTAAACACCAATAAATTAGGATATTTAGTTAGACTTTTCTTTTGTAGAATAGGACCAATTGCATAGTAATAGGTTAGTTGCATGCATGCTCTGCTTGATTGAAAAGACAATAGGTTTCTTCTAAGTCCCTATCTTTGGAACAAAATTTCACTAATTTTAATCAAAACTTCTATGTTAAATTTGCTTGAAGTTGTATTTGGAACATAATTTTTGAGCTAAAGAACACACAACCTGTGAGATTTGAGCCTTTATGAATGGTTACATTATTTAACCATAATTATCTTATTCATGTGTGTTTACTTCTCTATAATTGTAATGTATATTTTGTTTTATCCTATATGTCCAATGTTTATTATATTTATATGTTTGCATATGATTGAGGCCATTATTTGTTTAGCCCACTTTTCCAAATTAAGCCTACCCCTTTCAATTACCTTTGTTAGCAACTTTGAGCCTTTAAATCCCATTTGTTCTATACTTTACCACATTACTAGCCTTAAGCGGAAAAACAAGTATATATCCCAAATTGAATCTTTGGTTAGCTTAAGATAGAATTGTGTGTGTTATTTAAGTATGGGAAATTGTGGGAACAAAAGATAATAAGGGAATGTGTTATGATAATATAATGGGAATTTGGGTACCTACTCATGTGAAACTATAAGAATTAAAAATCTATGCGCATTGATAAGTTATGTCATTTTTATGTTTTTATGTTTAAAAAAATAAATAAATAAATAAATAAATATTTTCATAAATAAATAAGGGGACAAAATTACCCCAATGTCAAGTTAAGAATTCAAGGATCAATGCATGTATGATAAAATTAAAATAAAAAGTTGAAACATGAGTATGGAATGTGAAAGAAAATTCTGGGTAGCTAGGTATGCATTCTAAAGTTATATAGAATATACATAGAGGTTAGGTGAAAGCTTGGGTTAAATAAAGATTCAATTTATAAGCTTACTTAGCCATATATACATCTGATAAACCCATATTTCCTGAGTTATTTTGTGCTTAGTTTGAGTGATTTATTCAATCCTTCACCCATTTATTCATAGTAATTGCATGGTTTTACTTTCCCTTCCTTATTATGTGATGTATGTGAAAAACATGTTTCCTAAGCTTTAAAATTAATTATTTTAATTACCTTAACTTCCATTCGATGCCGTGATTAGTGTGTTGAGTAGTTTCAGATTTTCTAAAGGAAAAATGACATAAAGGATAGAAAAGGAAACGTACAAAAATGGAAGGAAAGTGCGAAACGGAGTTTTGAAGAAGCGAAAAAGCAGCGACGCGACCGCGCCACAAGGAAAACTCCAGATGACGCGACCGCGTGACCCACGCGGACGCGTGACAGAGGCCACGTATCAGAATTTACAGAATACGCCCCCAGCGATTTCTGAAGCCCTTTTGGCCCAGATCTAGGTGCAGAACACACAGACTAGAGGCTATAAAGTGGGGGAATGCATCCATTCAAAGGGAGCTCGCATTTTTACTACTTTCCATGATTTAGATTTAGTTTGAGAGAGGTTCTCTCCTCTCTCTCTTAGGATTAGGATTTAGGACTTCTCTTAGTTTTTAAGAGTGACTCTCGATTCAGGTTTTATGTTTCTTTGTTTTAAGCTTCCCTTTTCCCTTTTATTTATTTATTCCAGCACTTGAGTTGATTAATTACTTTTATAATTGAATTTATGAATTATTCCATGTTGCAGATTGTTATTTGAATTAATGATATTTGAGGTATTTTAGTTATTGATTGCTTTCTCTTTAATTTGTGTTACCATTGCTTTTCATCTAAGGACATTTTTATTCCAACAAGTTTACTTTTTCCCCTTTTGGTCTTGGTTAAGAAATCAGTAACTCAACATTATCAAACTCAACATAACTGATAATCGTATCTTGCTAATTGAACTGAACTTCAATAATCCCAACTTTTTTTTAGGAAATAAATAGGATTCGAAGGTCAAACTAATTAGTCCCTTGACTTTCCTTTGCTTTAGTAAAGGTTAACTAAGTGGAATTTAGATTCAACTTTCATTATTGTTGAGAGAGATAATTAAGTTGGACTTCCAATTTCTTTTACCTTGTCAGAAGTTTGCTTACAGCATTTATTTATTTTAATTGCCATCTACTTTACTTGTCATTTAAATCACTTGCTTCTCACCTTCTAAACCCCGATTACAACCTCCATAACCAATAATAAGAACATACTTCCCTGCAGTTCCTTGAGAAGACGACCCGAGGTTTAAATACTCGGTTATCAATTTTCAAGGGGTTTGTTACTTGTGACAACCAAAACGTTTGTACGAAGGGATTTTTGTCGGTTTAGAGACTATATCTACAACGCGACTATTTTTATGAACTTCTTTACTGGCAAAAATCCCAACGTCGACATCCTTACCCTTACCTTGGCCCCATTACAACCTTGAAAAGACCTCATGATGTTTGCATTGGTATATTAAATGTTGTTGATTGGTTAGGAGAAGAACAAAAATTAGAAAGCATGATTAGAGAAGAATAGAGTAATTACCCTATACACTAGAGAGACTAGAGTGTACATACATCTTCACCGAGGGTTCAATGCCTGAAATTCTATGTTCCCTGCTTTCATGAGTTGTCTTCTTGCATTTTTAGCTGTTCTTACTGTATAAGAATTGAATTGGTGGAATTTGATTTGTAATTGTTTTGAAGAGCTTATTTACTTTTGATCAAGTGGACAAGAATCATATAGTTGCATTTACATATATAGGTTGCATTGCATTGCATGAGTTTCACATGTTCCTACTCATTTATTTTATCTCCTTCAACTAAGCATGAGGACATGCTAATGTTTAAGTGTGGGGAGGTTGATAAACCACTATTTTATGGTTTATAATGTGTTTAATTGTGTGGTTTTATCATGATATTTACCTACTTATTCATATAATTAGCATGCATTTATATTTCCTTCCTAAAATTATTACACGGTTGAAAACTTGCTTCCTAGAGACTTTTAATTATGTATTTTAATTCTCCTTTATTCCATTCGATGCCGTGATCTGTGTGTTAAGTGTTTCAGGCTTTATAGGGCACGAATTAGTTGGAGATTGGAAAGAAAGCTTGCAAAAAATGGAAGGAACACAAGAAATTAAGGAAATGACCAGCGAGAAGTGACGCGGCTGCATGGCTCACGCGACCGCGCGAAAGAGAGGAAATCCAAATGACGTGACCGCATGGCTCACACGAACGCGCGGATTGGAATAGCATAAGTGACGCGGAGGCGTGGACGACGCGTCCACGTGGAGAAGCAAAATGCCGAATGACGCGTCCGCATGAATGCGCGATCGCATGACGTGCGCGATCTGCATAATCTGCAGAATCGCGATTTCGGGCCCTATTTTGACCCAGTTTTCGGTCCAGAAAAGCAAACTAGACCCAAGGAACATGCAGAGACCAACAACAATATTCATTCGAGATAGTTTTAGTTTTTCAGATCTAGTTTTCCTCTCCTCCAGGTTTTCTTTTCTCTCTACACATTCATAGTTCTTAGGATTTTTATTTCTATTGCTTTTTGCATTGGGATTTTGAGAAGAGTTATTACCTCATCAAGACTTCGTCATTCTAGTTCGTTTTCTTTACTTGGCTTTACTCTTCCATGTCCTTTAATTTACTCAATATTACTATTGGATTATTTTAGAATTTATCAATACAAGAGTTACTTTTATCTTTATGTGATTCCTCGAGTTTTATTTATCATGTCTTTCTTTAATTCCCTTTCCTATGTTATGAATTCCATATTCACAATGAGTGAGTAGTTCCCTAACTTGATGGGGAGTTGATTGAAAGGAACCATTGAGTTGGAATGCTCAAAGGAGAAATTGTAATTGGGTTTATTGTTGGATTGCTGTCTAGTAACTAACGCTAGTCCTTCCAAGTAAGCGGACTGGGACTTGTGAATAGAAATAGCATTCCAACTTGTTTGACTTTCCCTTACCTAGTAAGGGATAACTAAACAGAACAACCCCCAATTATCAATTAATCTTGAAAGTATTACAACAAGAATAGGGCTTCCATCTGATTAATAAAATAGCATATATGTGGTCAAGGTGCATCAAATTTAAAAGAAATCATATATGCTCAATCAAGGACTAGATCAATCATATCACAGCACATTCACAATTGAGGTGAGTTAATCAAAAGAGTTCACAAACTTGCAGGATAAGCAATAATCAAATATGGACATATGGAAATGAGCAATTAAACCCTCACTGGATTTGTATATGCACTCTAATCACTCAAGCGTTTGGGGTTAAACAACTCAGATCTCTTCTAATCATGCTTTCTAAAACTTTGTTCTTCATCTAACCAATCAACAATTATCAAGTGTACAAATGCAAATATCATGAGAACTGGTGCGCGAAATTGTGATCTCTGGTAACGGCGCCACAAACCTAATACGCACGTTCATAATCTCAATTCTTTTTCACAACTCCGCATAACTAACCAGCAAGTGCACTGGGTCATCCAAGTAATAAACCTTACGTGAGTAAAGGTCGATCCCACGGAGATTGTTGGCTTGAAGAAACTATGGTCATCCTTGTAAATCTCAGTCAGGCAGATTCAAATGGTTATGGGATTTTGATGATTAAAATATAATTAAAACATAAAATAGGATAGAGATACTTATGAAATTCAGTGGTAGGAATTTCAGATAAGCGTATGGAGATACTTTGTTCCTTCTGAATCTCTGCTTTCCTACTGCCTTCATCCAATCATTCATACTCCTTTCCATGGCAAGTTGTATGTTGGGCATCATCGTTGTCAATGGATACTTCCCGTTCTCTCAGTGAAAAAGGTCTAAATGCGCTGTCATCGCACAGCTAATCATCTGTCGGTTCTCACTCATGTTGGAATAGGATCCATTGATCCTTTTGCGTCTGTCACTACGCCCAGCACTCGCGAGTTTGAAGCTCGTCACAGTCATCCCTTCTCAGATCCTAATCGGAACACCACAGACAAGGTTTAGACTTTCCGGATCTCAGGAATGGCCGCCAATTCTGGCTTATTCCACGAAGACTCTGATCTCACGATCAGGAGGCTAAGAGATACACGCTCAATCTAAGGTAGAACGGAGGTGGTTGTCAGGCACGCGTTCATAGGTGAGAATGGTGATGAGTGTCACATAATCATCACATTCATCATGTTCTTGGGTGCGAATGAATATCTTGGAATAATAATAAGCTTGAATTGAATAGAAAAATAATAGTACTTTGCATTAATTCATGAGGAACAGCAGAGCTCCACACCTTAATCTATGGGGTGTAGAAACTCCACCGTTGAAAATACATAAGTGAAAGGTCTAGGCATGGCCGTATGGCTAGCCTCCAAAACGTGATCAAGGATCAAAAGTGATACAAAGATAGTCTCAAAAATGATCAAAATTTTTTTAAATAAATCACTAAAAGTAGTTTTTATACTAAACTAGTTGCTAGGGTTACAGAAATAAGTAAATGATGCAGAAAATCCACTTCCGGGCCCACTTGGTGTGTGCTTGGGCTAAGCATTGAGCTTTCATGTATAGAGACTCTTTTTGGAGTTAAATGATAGGTTGTAGCCTATTTCTGGTGTTTAACTCTAATTTACAACCTGTTTCTGGCGTTTAACTCTAGAATAGGGCAGGAAGTTGGCGTTTGAACGCCAATTTGCGTCATTAAAACTCGAGAAAAGTATGGACTATTATATATTGCTGGAAAGTCCTGGATGTCTACTTTCCAACGCAATTAAGAGCGCGTAAATTGGGTTTCTGTAGCTCCAGAAAATCCATTTCGAGTGTAGAGAGGTCAGAATCCAACAGCATCTGCAGTCCTTCTTCAGCCTCTGAATCAGATTTTTGCTCAAGTCCCTCAATTTCAGCCAGAAATTACCTAAAATCACAAAAAAAAATACACAAACTCATAGTGATGTCCAGAAATGTGATTTTTATTTAAAAACTAATAAAAATATACTAAAAACTAAATAAATCATACTAAAAACTATGTAAAAACAATGCCAAAAAGCGTATAAATTATCCGCTCATCACAACACCAAACTTAAATTATTGCTTGTCCCCAAGCAACTGAAAATCAAATAGGATAAAAAGAAGAGAATATACTATAAATTCCAAAATATCAATGAAACGTAACTCCAATTGGATGAGCGGGACTAGTAACCTTTTGCCTCTGAATAGTTTTGGCATCTCACTTTATCCTTTGAAGTTCAGAATGATTGGCATCTATAGGAACTCTGAATTTAGATAGTATCTAGTTCAGTATGTTGATTCTTGAACACAGCTACTTTATGAGTCTTGGCCGTGGCCCTAAGCACTTTGTTTTCCAGTATTACCACCGGTTATATAAATGCCACAGACACATAACTAGGTGAACCTTTTCAGATTGTGACTCAGCTTTGCTAGAGTCCCCAATTAGAGGTGTCCAGGGTTCTTAAGCACACTCTTTTTTCTTTGGATCACGACTTTAACTGCTCAGTCTTAAGCTTTTCACTTGACACCTTCACGCCACAAGCACATGGTTAGGGACAGCTTGGTTTAGCCGCTTAGGCCAGGATTTTATTCCTTTGGGCCCTCCTATCCATTAATGCTCAAAGCCTTGGATCCTTTTTATTTTACCCTTGCCTTTTGGTTTAAAGGGTTACTGGCTTTTTGCTCTTGCCTTTTGGTTTAAAGAGCTATTGGCTTTTTCTGCTTGCTTTTTCTTTTTCTTTCTTTTTTTTTTTCTTTTATTTTCGCCATATTTTTTTTTGCAAGCCTTGTTATTCACTGCTTTTTCTTGCTTCAAGAATCAATTTTATGATTTTTCAGATTATCAAATAACATTTCTCCTTTTTCATCATTCTTTCAAGAGCCAACAATTTTAACATTCATAAACAACAAATTCAAAAGACATATGCACTGTTCAAGCATTCATTCAGAAAACAAAAAGTATTGTTACCACATCAAAATAATTAAACTAATTTCAAAGATGAATTCGAAATCATGTACTTCTTGTTCTTTTGTGATTAAAACATTTTTCATTTAAGAAAGGTGATGGATTCATAGGACATTCATAGCTTTAAGGCATAGACACTTAAACATTAATGATGATGTAATAAAGATACAAACATGAATAAAACATAAAACATAGACAACGAAAACAGAAAAAATAAATAGACAAGGAGATTAAGGAACGGGTCCACCTTAGTGAGGGTGGCGTCTTCCTCCTCTTGAAGAACCAATGGTGCTCTTGAGCTTTTTTTTCTTCCTCCCTCATAGCTCTTTGATCTTCTCTAATTTCATGGAGGAGAATGGAATGCTCTTGGTGCTCCACCCTTAGTTGTCCCATGTTGGAACTTAATTCTCCTACGGAGGTGTTAATTTGCTCCCAATAGTTTTATGAAGGGAAATGCATCCCTTGAGGAATCTCATGGATTTTATGATGAGGAATTTCCTCATGCTCTTGTTGAGGTCCATGAGTGGACTCTCTTGTTTGCTCCATCCTCTTCTTAGTGATGGGCTTGTCCTCTTCAATGAGGATGTCTCTCATTGAGCTCCTTCCACAGAAATGTCCCTAAAGACTGGGTCCAACCTTTGATTAAAATTGACCCTTCTAGTGAAAGGGTGAGGATCACCTTTTTCTTTGCCACAACTTTATAGAAGTGGTCTTGATGGACCTTTGAGATGAATATCTCCATCTCCCATGACTCAGATGTGGAAGCAATTGCCTTCCTTTTCCTCTTTCTTGAGGTTTCTCTGGCCTTAGGTGCCATTAATAATTATGGAAAAATAAAAAGCAACGCTTTTACCACACCAAACTTAAAATGTTTGCTCGTCCTCGAGCAAAAGAAAAAGGAAAATAGTAGAAGAAGAAGAAAATAGAGGAGATGGAGGGGAAGTGTGTATTCTGCCAAGAAGTAGAAGAAGTGTCTGTAATGTGTGAAAATGAAGTAGTGTTGAGGGGTTTATATAGGGGTGGGAGAGGGTTAAGTTTTGTGTATTAGGGTTGGGTTTGGGAGGGAAATGGATTTTGAATTTAGAGGTAGGTGGGGTTTTTGGGGAAGAGTAGATGGATGTGAGTGGTGAAGGGTATTTGGGGAAGAGTGTTATGAAAGAGTGTGAAGAGGAGAGAAGAAGAGGTGGGGTAGGTGGGGATCCTGTGGGGTCCACAGATCCTAAGGGATCAATGACTTAATATCCCTGCTCTATTTAGGCGTGCAAAACGCCTTTAGAGTGCATTTCTGGCGTTAAACGCCAGGTTGCTGCTTGTTTCTGGCATTTAACGCCATCTTTTCTCCTATTCTTGGCGTTAAACGCGAATTAGATGCTCTGTTCTGGCGTTAAACGCCAGTTTGGTGCCTGTTTCAGGCGTTAAACACCCAGAATGGTGCCAAACTGGGCGTTTAACTCCCATTCTGATACTCCTACCGATGTTTAAATGCTAGTTGATGAGCAAACTCTTGACGGTTTAGAATTTATCTAATGGAGTCTCGTTGTGAAGTATAGTTTCCAAACCAATCAAGAATCCTTTAATACAAAAATATTGGTTGTCATAATTAATAAACCCCAAATAAGAATTAACCGGAGTATTTAGACTCCGGGTCGTCTCACAAAGAATTGCAATGAAGTGGTCAATTATTGGCTATGAAGATCAAGGGGGTTTTTGATTTGATATTTGACAAGAAAATATAAATGATAAGAAAGTAAATCAAGCAAGTAATTAGAGAAAGCAATTAATAAAGAGAGAGACATTCATGGCAAAAATTGAGATCATCGGCTTTCTATCCTAGTCATGCAATGATTAACTCATCTTATTTAGTCAACTCCAACAAATAGGGAGAAAGTCAAACAAGACTAATCAATCATACCACAATAATAACAAGAATTTATCTCATTACGTCATCTCCAACATTGGAAGAAGGTATCATATTATCTTCCATGAGAGAAAGTCTAACAAGACTAGCTAATCTCAATCCAAAAGTCCTAATCAACTCACTAATTTAATTAGCAAAAGATTAGCATCAATGGAAACAATATTAGCTAACAACTCTAGATCACCAACATGAGTTGGGTTTTCATGACTCAAGATTGCCTAATTACTCTCTCCAAGCCAAGAATGCTCAAAATCTACTCTAAAGCCCAACCAAGCATTTTGTCAAACACTTGGTGGGTACAAAGGGAAAGCATAATAAATGACAAGAAATGGTAAAATCTATCAACTACAAATTGCAAGGAAAGTAAGATCAACAACAATAAAGCAAATCAATGATAAAAGAACATGAATCATAAATTGCATCAAAAGAAAATAGAAGAAGAAAGAGTGCATCAACAACAAAGTAAGCAATTGCAAGAATGAAATACAAAATTAGAGAGGGGAAGAGTAGAGGAACAAGAAATTGTAAAGTAAAAGTAAATCAAAGCATGAATTAAACTTAGATCTAGAGAAGATTAAACCTAACCTAATTCTAGAGAGAAGAGGGAGCTTCTCTCTCTAGAAACTAAACTACATGTTGCTAATGCTACAAACAATTGCTCCCCCTTTCCCAAGCTTGAATTCTGCATGAAATAGCATTAGAAATGAGTTGGGTTGGGCCCAAAGTGCTTCAGAAATCACTGGGGACGATTTCACCTTAGTGGGCCACGGCAGAATCGGCGCGCACGCGTACATGTCGCGTGCGCGCCCCTGAGCGAGAAGTAACATATTACAAATTTTATATTATTTCGAAGCCCCGGATGTTAGCTTTCCAACGCAACTGGAACCGCCTCATTTGGACCTCTGTAGCTCAAGTTATGGTCGTTTGAGTCCGAAGAAGTCATGCTTGACAGCTTTACGGTTCCTTCATTTCTTCATGAGTTCTCCCACTTTGCATGCTTTTTCTTCATTCCTTCCATCCAATACTTGCCTTATAAACCTGAAATCACTCAACAAACACATCAAGGCATCAAATGGAATTAAAGTGAATTAAATTTAGCTATTTTAAGGCCTAAAAAGCATGTTTTCACATTTAAGCACAAATCAAGGGAGAATTGCAAAACCATGCTATTTCATTGGATAAATGTGAGAAAAGGTGATAAAATCCCCCAAAATAAGCACAAGATAAACCACGAAATCGGGGTTTATCAAATCTCCCCGCACTTAAACTAAGCATGTCCTCATGCTAAAATCAAGAAAGAAGCAAAGGGACATCAACATTTATTCAATGCAAACTAACTACATGCAACCTATCTATATGCAATCTAACTACATGAATGCATCCACTTAGTCAAAATAAATCAATTCCCAAGAATACATATACAGACACAAGGGCTAAGGCAATAGTAATCACTCATCCCACAACTGAATTGAATTATTAAAAAGATTTTGCAAACTTGCAAGAAAAGAGATGATCATGGGTGGAAACATGTAATTGAGTGATCGAACCCTCACTGGATGTGTATCCGCTCTAGGCACTCAAGTGTATGGGGTTGATTCACTCAATTCTCCCCTAATCATGCTTTCTAAGATTTGTTTTTCATCTAACAATCAACAATTACTTTATGCATGCATACAAATATCATGAGGGCCTTCCCATAGGTTGTAATGGGGCTAGGGTCAAGGTAGGATGCATATGGTCAAGTGGGCTTGAGATTTGAATCATTGATTAACTTAAACTTCCCATCTAACCTATGACAACCTATACAATTTTAAACAAACCTAACTACCCATTCTTCACTTTTTCACACACTCATGCATTCTCTTTTTGATCACCACCCATATGTATTGACTTTTATTGAACTTTGAACTTTGGGGCATTTTTGTCCCCTTTTTATTGTAATTCTTTTTTTTCTTATATATATATATTTTTTTTCTTTTTGTTTTTCTCATTTTTTTTATTATTTTTTTTCTTTTCAACTAAAATATATACAAGAACATCAATACATATGGTTTACACATGATTAATACACGAGTATGTATCCAATTCGCAAGATTTTTCAACAAACACACTTTTATCTTTACCTCATGTTCCCAACTTCCCAAAATCAAATGATAAACACTCTCTCTAGCCTAAGCTAATCAAAGATCCAAATTAAGGGATATTTATTATTTTTCACTTAGGCTTGTAATGTGCTACAATTAAGAATAAATGGGTTAAGCATAAGCTCAAATTGGTTATCAATGGAAGATAAAAGGTAGGTTATTTGGGTAAGTGAGCTATTTGAACAATGGCCTCAATCATATAAATGCATGTATACAAAAAATAATGGACATATAGAATTAAACAAATCAAAGATTACAATCATAGGAAGAGAATAATGCACACAAGAATAAAAATAAGTGGTTATATGATGTAACCACACAATTAGGCTCAAATCTCACATGCTTGTGTTCTTAGCTCAAAAATCATGTTTCACAAAGTATATAATTCAAGCAAGCACTAAAAAAATTTTTTCTTTTAATTGGGGTGCCCTATAGATAAAATTCTTGGAAAATATCATGATTTTTACTAAGCTTAATATATACATATGCAATGCAACCAAAAAAAATCTAAAAGTCCTAAAAATAAAATGAAAAAGTGTTGGGATTAGAAACTTGTTACCCAAAAACGCCGAATGGTCGGACGACCTCCCCACACTTAAAAGTTTGCACCGTCCTCGGTGCACTCAAAGATGAGCAAGGGGGTACGACGACTTTCCGAGTTGCTACCTTCAGCTGGTAGGTCAACCGGTTGCTGCGTGTTCTTCCTTCTGCTTCCATCTTTGCTTATGGTGTATCAATCATGAAAAACAAAATAAACACCGTAAGATGAGAAAATATAAAAGCAAGGAAGCGTGAATTGTTGAAATGAGGTGAATCACTAGAATGGAGTGAGTGAATTAGTGTGACATTGATGAAAAATAGGTGTGTGGGTTCTAAAATTGTGCGCAGTTTAGAACACACACACACACACTGATATAAAAAGTTATGTCACCATTGCACAAAAGAAGACATGCACTTCACTCATTCTAGTGTGCTTGAGATACTTTAAAAGGCTTGTGGGTTAAAACAACCCAACAAGTAGTGAAAAAGCATAAAAGCATTCAAGCAAAAATCAAGCAATTGTGAAATTGGATAATGCATGGACATTGATTGATGTGTAGGTAGACTTAGTGAACAAAATGGTATATGAAATTCACACAACAATCAATGACACATATTGAAGTTGTTGCAACACCTAAGTGACATAGAGGTGAAACACATGGATGCTATGGGACTTAGGAAAAAGAAGGTAGAATTGGAAATCAATCACATAGCAAGCGTGGCCCACAAAGCTTTACAAAGCTCAAAAATATGTCACTAGGTAAACTTTCGATCCAATTTCACAATTCCACAATCTCAATACATAAAATAGGTGATGGTCACTCAGAACAAGCATCCTAAAAAAAATGCATTGATAATGTACAATTGCCTAACAATAGATGATGAATGCATGGTGGCCAAAACATGCAATTCAAAGATGTAAGATGCATGAAGGCAGTGTAATCAGTACTTGGTATTCAAAAGTGTTAAATATGAAAAATTCCAAACCAAGTAACCAAATACAACCTCAAAGAAATCCAACAAGTACAATTAACAACAATGATGTTAAACTAACATCCTATTAGTAATAAGCAGCAGTAAATGGTAAACAGGATTAGTAATCCAACACTTATAATGGAAAACAAAAGTTAAATGAAGATTAAACTAACTAAAAGAAATGGTGTTACATGATATTTGGTAGTGTTGAATGATGTTTGAAGGGTGGAAAGAAAAGAAGAGAAGAGAAAAGAAGGAAGGAAATGGAAAGAGGAGAAGAAAATAAGGTGAGTGAAACAGGGCAATCCACGCGTGCGCGTCTCGTGCACGTGAGCGTGGATTGATGAAATGGAAGCGACGCGTACGCGTGCAGTGCACGTACGCGTGCATGGCAAAGCAGAGAGTCGACGCGGACGCGCAAGGTACGCGTGCGCGTGCCTTTGGGCACAAAGTTGGCACACTTCAAGCACAACTCTCGGGTGAATGTATGGAGGGGTGGAAAAATTCAATCCACGCGTACGCGTACATGACGCGTCCGCGTGGATGGTCAAAAATGCTTGAGGCGCGCATACGCGTGGAGTACGCGTGCGCGTGGGTGGTGCTCTGTTTTTCAAGATTTTTCTATGGTTTTGCACCAAACCAAGCATTCCAAACCTCCAAACAACTACCAAAACATCATAAAATCTTATTTAACCTACTAGACTCCCAATTAAACTCAACTAATCAAACAAGACATGAAATTAAACTAATTACCAATATGTACAAAAGGGAAAAATGAAAAGAATTTACCATGGTGGGTTGTCTCCCACCAAGCACTTTTGTTTATTGTCCTTAAGTTGGACTTATGGGGAGCTCCTCTTTAGGTGGATTGTGCTTGAATTCATCCTTGAACATCCACCAATGCTTGAATTTCCAATAAGCTTTAGCCTTCAAAGATGATAACTCCAAGCCTTGATAGAGTTCCACACAAACCATGGGCTCCCAAACTTGATTCTCCTTGTGCGATCCGGGATCCCACACTCTGTTTTGACACCCATCTTCAAATTGATCATCATGATTCCAATTGGGTGGCATGACCTTAGGATTCTCAAATAAGCATCCAAACATTCTCCTAGACTCATGCAATTTGGTTCTACACCAACCATTGCTTTTCAACTTTGAGAATGTAACCATCATGAACTTAGAGTGATGTGTCCAACCACTACACAACTCTCTCCTACTCTTGACTCCACAAAGAGCTCTAAGTTGCCCATCCGTCTCAAGCAAACCATATTCAAGTGAGAAATTGAAGCTTAGGGATAAGAATTTTACCCACTTGAATTTTGTATTGGATGGTGACTTAGGAAGGGGTGGTCCTAATAATCTTGCAAGTTCCACTCCCTTGTGCTCTTCCTTGACTACCTCCACCTCTTCACAAGCTTCTTTAAATTCAACCTCTTCCTCTTGGTAGCTCTCTTCCAATTCAATATCTTCCGGCAACGGCGCCATAAACTTGATGCACGGAAACTTATCTCTCAACAAATTTCCCTTCAGCAAGTATACCGAATTGTCGTCAAGTAATAACTCACAAAAGAGTGAGGTCGAATCCCACAGAGATTAACGGATTAAGCAATCAATGGTTCATTGATTATCCTAGTCAGACGAATCATTAAGGAGTGATGAGCAACAAGAAAAGTAAATTGCATGAATGTAAAGGAAAAACTATAAAGTGCAGAAAAATAAAATGGCAAGAAAAGTAAACGTAAGAACTAAAAATAAAATAAACATTGGGATCAAGAGATATTACAATCCTCCGGATCAAGTTCATTCTCATCTCTTCCTCAATCAATGCATTCATTGATCTCCTTGGCAATCTTAAGTGATTGGATCCCAATTTCTTGGCAATCCAGTCTCTCTAAACTTGAACAATTTCCCAATTCCTTGATTTAATTGCTCATGGAAAGAGATGAAGTTTGGTCACTGATTATACCACACACATTCATAGATCAAAGTATTGGTAAGATTAAATGTCACAATATCCATCCAACCCCCAACCTAATCCAATGTGAGAGAGCATTTCTAGCATGATCTCCTTATTCCTCTTCCAAGGTTCAGAGGAAATCCAAGTATGAGCAATTTCTCTTCCGAGACAATTACCCAATTGGATGAAGATCGAAAGCACTCTAGTAAAATCAAGAGAAAAGAAAGAAGAAGAAGAATAAAAACTATAATTGATCCATTAAATCACAATAGAACTCTCTAACCCAATGAAAAGAGTTAGTTGATCATTGCTCTAACAAAATAGAAAAGAAAGAAAGTGTAGAAAAGTAAAGATGAAGATTAAAACTGAAATTGAAACTTCAAAATTCATAAATGAAAATTACAACTAAAACGAAACTACTCCTAAGGAAAAAAAGAAGAGAAAAGGAAGAAGAGTGTAGGAGGGGAGGGGTCCGAAGACCCACTCCCCTTGGAGTGTGCCAATTCACAGAAGTTCGAATTGGTCTTCACTCTCTCCCCCTTCTTTCAATTTCCCCCTTCCAGAATGAATTCAATGCAGAAACTAAGGCTTTTTTATAGGCTCTCCTAAGTTACAAAATGAAATGAAATTAAAAGCAAATTACAATGAGATGAAAATTAACTATTCTAGATGCTTCTTGTGGCCTTGATTGGTTGACAATTGTGGGCTTGCTTGCTTGAGCTTTGAAGTGGACTTGAGAGAGAAGTGAATCAAATTGAGGTCCAGGGTGACTTGGCATTATTGCTGCTGTTAGCCACACTAACGCTACAAGTGTGGCGTTAGTGCTGAAGTTAGTGTGGCTAACGTCACACTTGCTACCCAGTTGGTATTTTTGGGGCTTAAAAGATGCCTCTAGTTTGTGCTCTAATTTCATGCCCACTATAAAATATTATATATCGTTGGAAAGCTCTGAATATCAACTTTCTAACACAACTAGAATCACTTCAATTGGACCTCTATAACTCAAGTTATGCTCCTTTGAAGTGGACAAGGTCGCTGGCATAGTCGCTGACGTTATTGGAAAAAGTGAGTCACAATAACGTTAGCGATCAGGGGATGAATATTGCCAGATTCTGAAGCTCAAACTTAATGTCCACCCTATACTATTATATATTTTTAAAAAGCCCTGGATGTCTACTTTCCAACGCCTTTGGAAGCACATCATTTGGAGCTCTACAGCTCAAGTTACACTTCTTGGAAGGTGAAGAGGTCAGCTGGCCTTACTACAGGTTGATACCATATTCATCTTTGCACTTTTGGGGCAGGTTTTCTCCCTCAAATTTAGTGTCCACCATGTAGTTCTATATATGCTTGGAAAGCTATGGATTCCTACTTTCCAATGCCACTGGAATCACCTCATTTGGAGTTTTGTGGCCCAGGTTATTCTTGTTTGAAGAAGGCATGGTCAGGCTGCCAGGTGAGATTTTTGCCCACATTATTGTCCACGTTAGTGTAACTAACGAGGCCATTAACGTGGGTCTTCCTTTGCTTCGCAAACATTAGTGGCACTCACTTTTTCCACTAACATTGGCGTTTCCTTTTCCTTCCACGTTAGTTCCCATGTTAATGTAACTAACGTGGAAGCTAACGTGGGTCTTCTTTTGCTTCGCTAGCGTTATTGGCACTCACTTTTGCCAATAACACTACTCCTTCTTCAAAGTTAATGCCGTTAATGTTCCCAATAATGTTCCAAACTTTCCTTCCTTCCACGTTAGTATCCACGCTAATAGCACTAACGTAGCCACTAACGTGGCTCTTCTCTGCTTCTTTTGGTCTGTAATCAAGCAAACAAAGTGTATCAAAGTAACATACAAGACAAACTTTATTTTACTAAGTGTGCTAATAATGCCCACAATCAAAACTTCACTTAGTGTGATCTATTTTATCATATTTACCCTGTATATTAGCTAAAATTAACCTATGCTTGAGATTTTGTTTCATGCAGAGATTTTTCATGCTATTACTCATATATTGGCAAAATTTATATGAAAACTAAACAAAAATCTACTGAAATCACTACTCAAAATAGGCAATGATGCACCCGCATCACAACACCAAACTTAAATCTTGCTTGTCCCCAAGCAAGGAAAGGATTATGCACAAAGGATTCTTTTTATTAGAGTGTGCTGAAGAATTTCCTATGATACCTTGGTGAGTGAAGTGATTCAGTGATAATGGAGGTGATCTCTAATTATATGCTTATGCAAGGATTCTAGTGTTCGTTAGTCCTTACATCTTGGAAGTCTTAGAACTTAGGAGTGTCATTCGGATGGTATTATGGAGTCCTCTTTATAGATTATCACCTTGAAGCAGTATTTATTTATCTTGGCCTCGACTCTAGGTGTCATGTCTCAAAGCGACACTTTAGGATAAGTTTTCAATCAATACTCCCAACCCAGTTGGGTTAAGGTATTAGGTGATGAAGCACCCCTTAGGATTTACTTGCTCAGGCCTCTTTCTTTGATATAATTTTACCACAAGCATGTAACTAGGACAATAACTCTTTGAGTTTTTGTATCTTTCTTTTTCATCCTAGTAATTGATGCTCAGAGCCTTGGGCTTTTTCCTTGTTTTTCTTTTTCTTTTGTTTTCTTTTGTTTACTGCTTCTTGGTTCAATAGATTTTTTAGAATTTCCATAACACTTCTCCAATTTTCAATTCTTATCTATGAGCTCCCATGCAAGTTTTCACAAACATGTAACCTCAATACAGAATTATACAATTAGTCCATTTCTCTTAATTTTTAGCTTGCCTCGAAATTGATAAGATTTCTCAACACTTTCCTTTCAAAAGAATGATTTCTTCGATGCATTTTTAAGTATAATGGGTGCAAGAAGATTAAAGATGAAGGTGCAATGATAAGTAGTGAACCATGCTTATTACTAAAAGCGACTTAACAAAACAGAGGTAGACCACATAATTGAAAACAAGAGACATTCATGATTGCAATTAAGTCTACTGGGAGTAAATGAGAAGGAAAGGAACTTTACAACCTTTGTAGCTCATCTTCGCCCTTGTTGTCCTTTCTTGCAGACTTCCTCCCTCCAGTCACCATCTTAGAATAAGTGCTTTGCCGGCAAGCAACAAGTAGGAGCAGTGGTGTTGAGATTGTGATTCAACCATGAATGTCAAAAAAAGAGAAACAAGCTATGAGTAATGCATAAAATTAAGCAAGCTTGGTTAAAAATGACACTACAAGCCTAAGAAGCAAAGGCACTATGATTGTACAAACAAGTGGTGTTGCTGGATACATTGCATAGAAAAATAAGTGGCACACCAAACTTAGTGTGACACTTTCTCTTAGAATTGATGCAATTACCCAGAAAGATTGAAAACAGATTGTTGCAGGGCAACACCAAACTTAGAATGTGATCATATGCCAATTTTATTTGATAAGAAGCTAAATAAAAGAAACTGTTGTATTAATAACAAAATCACCAAGAGCCAGAGCTATCACAAACAGGGGCTTCTTGGTGAGGCATTAACAAAAACAGTTACAGAGCATAGAAAATAAAGAACAAAAGCAATTACATGAACAAACCAAAACAAAGAAAAATGTCTAATCTAGGTAATCAACCAACCGGTAGTTTGTTAATCACAATTAATCCCCGGCAACGGCGCCATAAACTTGATGCACGGAAACTTGTCTCTCAACAAATTTCTCTTCGGCAAGTATACCGAATTATCGTCAAGTAATAACTCACAAAAGAGTGAGGTCGAATCCTACAGGGATTGATTGGTCAAGCAACTTTAATTGGAGGAATGTTCTAGTTGAGCTAAGCAGAATGTGGTTTGAGAGTTGCAGGAAATTAAATGGCGGGAAAGTAAATAGCAGAAAATGTAAATGCTGGAAATAAAGTGCTGAAAGTAAATGACGAAAAGTAAATTGCAGAATTGTAAATGGGAATGGGGAAGATGATTATAGAAGTAATTGGCATAAAGTAAAGAGAATGGGTAAGATCAGAAATGCGGAATTCATTAGGCTTAGGAGATGTTGCATTCTCTGGATCAAGTTCATTTTCATCTCTTCCTCAATCAATGCATTCATTGATCTCCTTGGCAATCTTAAGTGATTGAATTCCAATTCCTTGGTAATTCAATCTCTCAAATCAGATCAATAGCCAATTCCTTAGTCTAATTGCTCATGAGAAGAGATGAAGTGTGGTCACTGATTATATCTCACCATATCCGCCCAAACCCCAATTTGGTCCAACATGAGAAAATATTTCTAGCATGATCTCTTCATCCCTTTTCCAAGGTTCAGAAGAGATCCAAGTATGAATAGCTTCTTTTCCAAGATAACTACTCAATTGGATGAAGATTGAAAGCTTTCTAGTAAAATCAAGAGAAAAGAAAGAAGAAGAATAATGAAAACTATTATTGATCCATCAAATTACAACAGAGCTCCCTAACCCAATGAAAGGGGTTTAGTTGTTCATAGCTCTGGAAATGGAAAGCAAAGATGGAGAGTACATTCTGAAAGTTAAACTAAAAGTGCAAAGAAAGTAAATTACAGAGAGTAATTCTAATAATGCCAAAAGCTTTTTTTTCTAGTTCAAAGCTCTCCCTATTTATACTATTCTTCTGATCTTCTAGTTGGCTCTTCAAGTCTTGGATATGGGCCTTTGGATCTTGAGTTGAAGCAGTTATCTTCTTCAGTGGGCTCAGCTTTACTTGCAGAGAAAGTGTGAAGTAGGCAGGGACTTTAGCTTAGGGCGTTAGTGGTGTTAACGTTAAGTGAAAATGTGGGGTTGAGAACATTAGTGACAATCACCTTTTTCGCTAACGTTCCTACCCCAAAGTGGTCCACGTTAACTTCAACGTTAGTGGCACTAACGTGACCACTAACGTTGACTGTTGGCCCTTCGCAAACGTTACTGGGATTTACCTTTTTCAATAACGTTGGGAGTACCCCTTTCTCCCTACGTTAGAGTTCACGTTAGAATAGTTAACGTGGCCTTTAACGTAGGCTTGCCAAATCTTCGAGAGCGTTAGTGACACTAACCTTTGTCACTAACGCTTCAGAAAGCCCCTACTTCCCACGTTAGAGTTCACGTTAACTAGGTTAACGTGACTTCTAACGTGGTATTGATAGCCATCTCCAACGTTAGTGATAAAGGTGAGTGTCACTAACGTTGGCTCATCATCCCTTTTCTCCACGTTAGCTTCCACGTTAATGTAATTAACGTGGCAACTAACGTGGCTCATAGTGGCTCAATCCAACATTAGTGACAAAGGTGAGTGTCACTAACGTTGGTGATTCTTGCTCCCTCCATGTTAGAGTCCACGTTAACTAGGTTAACGTGGCTTTTAACGTAGCCAATATGGGCTTAGTCCAACATTAGTGACAAAGGTGAGTGTCACTAACGTTGGCATCATCTTCTTCTTCCACGTTAGAGCTCACGTTAACTAAGTTAATGTGGCTCTTAACGTGGCCAATTGCCCCTTTTGGAACGTTAGTGGCACTTACTTTTACCACTAACGTTGGAGTTCTACTTCTCTTCCACGTTAGCTTCCACATTAGCATAGTCAACGTGGCAACTGACGTGGGCTATGATGGCTCACAAAGGCGTTATTGGCAATCACTTTTCTCATTAACGTTGCAAGCTAGCCTTCATTCCATGTTAGTGGTCACGTTAGCTAGACTAACGTGGCTACTAACGTGGTTTTTCCTTGCTTCCTTTGTCCTGAAATCAAGCAATAAAGTGCATCAAAGCTCTAATCCAAGTTATGAGACATGCATCATTCAATTTGTCTTTTAATTCATGCATATTTCTCATGAAATCATGTAAAATTCACAATGTTTGATTGAATCAAGATGTAAGTGATTATTTACCCAAAACTTGCTTATTTCCTAAGAAAATGCATGAAACTACCTTAAAACCATAAAGAAAAGGTCAGTGAAACTGGCCAAAATGCCCTGGCATCACATAACAAGGGCATGGAAGGTTGTGCATCTTCTTCTTTAATCTCCATGTCAAACCCAATTGGAGAGGATTCAATTGTACATAAGAATTCTTCAATGATTGAATCCATCTCTTGGTGAACCTCTTCAAAGGCTTTAACCACTTCTTCCGGCTCAATTATCTTAACTTCCTCCTCTTGTTGCACTCCTTGCTTCAATTTCTCTTCTTCACCTTGAAGCTCTAAACTCACTCCCTTACTATGCTCCTTAATTGCCTCTCCACATTCATCAATGGGAGTGTCTTGGTTGCTTAGGCTTAGTCGAAAGGAGGCCATAATGCCAACAGCTTCCACTAGGATAGCCATCTTGGCTCCTAGCTCTTTAAACTTCTTTTCATCCTCCTCTTGTCGCCTTAAGATATGAGATTCAAGATCTCTCAATTCATGCGTGGGGGCTTCATCGGGAGGTGATGGTGGAAGAGAAGGTTCATTGTTTGGAAGGAAGGTATCATGTTTGGAAGTTGGTTCATCTTGGTAAGGGTATGGAGTTGGTGTATATGGAGGTGGTTCTTGAGAGTAGTTGTGTTGGGATTGTGGTGGTTCTATGTATGGTTCATATGGTTCATAAGGTGGTTGATATGGTGGATAAGGATTAGGGTCATATGGGGGTGTTTGGTGGTATGGGGCTTGTGAGTAAGGTGGTTCAAAGTCATGTTGAGGGGGTGGTTCATAGGCATATGGTGGTGGTTGTTGACAATCACAATAAGGGTCACCACATCCATTAGATTGATATGCATTAGGATGAGAGTTATACCCATAAGAATCCGGAGGGGGTTGTTGCCAAGAAGGGTGATCAATCCTTTGAGGCTCCTCCCACCTTTGATTGTTCCATCCTTGATGCACATCCTCATGGTAGTTCTCATATCCTACAACATAATTTGAACCAAACTCATAGCCAAAGTGATGAGAATTCATTGTAGCAAATAAAAGCAAAAGCTAACAAAAATAAGCAACAAAGTCCTAAAGCTAACAAAAACTAACAAATAAGCAAAAGTCAAACATATTCATAATATTCACAATAGCCAATAACATAACACCATTGCAACTCTTCGGCAACGGCGCCATTTTGATGAGCGAACTCTTGACGGTTTAGAATTTATCTAATGGAGTCTCGTTGTGAAGTATAGCTTCCAAACCAATCAAGAATCCTTTCATACAAAAATATTGGTTGTCACAATTAACAAACCCCAAATAAGAATTAACCGGAGTATTTAGACTCCGGGTTGTCTCACAAGGAATTGCAATGAAGTGGTCAATTATTGGCTATGAAGATCAAGAGGGTTTTTGATTTGATATT
The DNA here is from genome assembly GCF_059453495.1 of Arachis ipaensis. Classification (NCBI taxonomy): domain Eukaryota; kingdom Viridiplantae; phylum Streptophyta; class Magnoliopsida; order Fabales; family Fabaceae; genus Arachis; species Arachis ipaensis. The sequence goes on from NC_142441.1 coordinate 57,234,601, forward strand.
TGACAAGAAAATATAAATGACAAGAAAGTAAATCAAGCAAGTAATTAGAGAAAGCAATTAATAAAGAGAGAGACATTCATGGCAAAGATTGAGATCATAGTCTTTCTATCCTAGTCATGCAATGATTAATTCATCTTATTTAGTTAACTCCAACAAATAGGGAGAAAGTCAAACAAGACTAATCAATCATACCACAATAATAACAAGAATTTATCTCATTACGTCATCTCCAACATTGGAAGAAGGTATCATATTATCTTCCATGAGAGAAAGTCTAACAAGACTAGCTAATCTCAATCCAAAAGTCCTAATCAACTTACTAATTTAATTAGCAAAAGATTAGCGTCAATGGAAACAATATTAGCTAACAACTCTAGATCACCAACATGAGTTGGGTTTTCATGACTCAAGATTACCTAATTACTCTCTCCAAGCCAAGAATGCCCAAAATCTACTCTAAAGCCCAACCAAGCATTTTGTCAAACACTTGGTGGGTACAAAGTGAAAGCATAATAAATGACAAGAGATGGTAAAATCTATCAACTACAAATTGCAATGAAAGTAAGATCAACAACAATAAAGCAAATCAATGATAAAAGAACATGAATCATAAATTGCATCAAAAGAAAATAGAAGAAGAAAGAGTGCATCAACAACAAAGTAAGCAATTGCAAGAATGAAATACAAAATTAGAGAGGGGAAGAGTAGAGGAACAAGAAATTGTAAAGGAAAAGTATATCAAAGCATGAATTAAACTTAGATCTAGAGGAGATTAAACCTAACCTAATTCTAGAGAGAAGAGGGAGCTTCTCTCTCTAGAAACTAAACTACTTGATGCTAATGCTACAAACAATTGCTCTCCTCTTGACCAAGCTTGAATTCTGCATGAAATAGCATTAGAAATGAGTTGGGTTGGGCCCAAAGTGCTTCAGAAATTGCTGGGGGCGATTTCACCTTAGTGGGCCACGGCAGAATCGGCGCGCATGAGTACATGGCGCGTGCGCGCCCCTGAGCGCGAAGTAACATATGAAAAATTTTATATCATTTCGAAGCCCCGGATGTTAGCTTTTCAACGCAACTGGAACCGCCTCATTTGGACCTCTATAGCTCAAGTTATGGTCGTTTGAGTGCGAAGAGGTCAGGCTTGACAGCTTTACGGTTCCTTCATTTCTTCATGAGTTCTCCCACTTTGCATGCTTTTTCTTCATTCCTTCCATCCAATACTTGCCTTATAAACCTGAAATCACTCAACAAACACATCAAGACATCGAATGGAATTAAAGTGAATTAAATTTAGCTATTTTAAGGCCTAAAAAGCATGTTTTCACATTTAAGCACAAATCAAGGGAGAATTGCAAAACCATGCTATTTCATTGAATAAATGTGAGAAAAGGTGATAAAATCCCCCAAAATAAGCACAAGATAAACCACGAAATCGGGGTTTATCACTAGTAAGCTCTTCCTCCAGGGTGAGCTATTTTTCATTCTGTTTTTCATTCTATTTTTTATTTTTCTGTTGTTTTTGTGACTTCACATGATCATCAACCTAAAGAAAACATAAAAATAGCAATGTAAAATAAATAGATATAATTAAATAACATTGGGTTGCCTCCCAACAAGCGCTTCTTTAATGTCAATAGCTTGACAGTGAGCTCTCATGGAGCCTCACAGATAATCAGAGCAGGGTTGGGGCCTCTCAACACCAAACTTAGAGTTTGGTTGTGGCCTCCCAACACCAAACTTAGAGTTTGAATGTGGGGGGTTTTGTTTGACTCTATATTGAGAGAAGCTTTTCATGCTTCCTCTCCATGGTTATAGAAGGAGAACCTTGAGTCTTGAATACAAGGTAGTCCTCATTCAACTGAAGGACCAACTCTCCTCTGTCAACATCAATCACAGCTTTTGCTGTGGCTAGGAAGGGTCTGCCAAGGATGATAGATTCATCCTCATCCTTCCTAGTCTCTAGGATTATAAAATCAGTAGGGATGTAAAGGCCTTCAACCTTTACTAGCACGTCCTCTACTAGTCCATAAGCCTGTTTCATTGATTTGTCTGCCATCTCTAGTGAGATTCTTACAGCTTGTAGCTCAAAGATTCCCAGTTTATCTATTACAGAGAGTGGCATGAGATTTATCCCTGACCCTAGGTCACACAGAGCCTTCTCAAAGGTCATGGTGCCTATGGTACAAGGTATGAAGAATTTTTCGGGATCCGATTTCTTCTGAGGTAATGTCTGCCTCATTAATGTATTAAGTTCATTGGTGAGCAAAGGGGGTTCATCCTCCCAAGTCTCAGTACCAAATAACTTGGTATTCAGCTTTATGATTGCTCCTAGATATTTAGCAACACTCTCTTCAGTGATGTCTTCATCCTCTTCAGAGGAAGAATATTCATCAAAGCTCATGAATGGCAGAAGAAAGTTCAATGGAATCTCTATGGTCTCTGTATGAGCCTCAGATTCCTTTGGTTCCTCAAAGGGAAACTCCTTTCTGTCCAGAGGACGTCCCAGGAGGCTTTTCTCACTGAGACTCACATCCTCCTCACTCTCTCCAGGTTCGGCCATGTTGGTCATGGTTATGGCCTTTCACTCTCTCTTGTGATTTTCTTCTGTATTGCTTGGGAGAGTATTGGGAGGAGTTTCAGTAATCTTCTTACTCAGCTGACCCACCTGTGCCTCCAAATTTCTAATGGAGGACCTTGTTTTATTCATGAAACTTAGTGTGGTCTTGGATAGATCAGAGACTATGGTTGCCAGGCCAGAATGGCTCTGTTCAGAATTCTCTGTCTGTTGCTGAAAAGATGATGGAAAAGGCTTGCTATTGCTAAACCTATTTCTTCCACCATTATTATTGAAGCCTTGTTGAGGCTTCTATTGATCCTTCCATGAGAGATTAGGATGATTTCTCCATGAAGGATTATAGGTGTTTCCATAGGGTTCTCCCATGTAATTCACCTCTGCCATTGCAGGGTTCTCAGGATCATAAGCTTCTTCTTCAGAAGATGCTTCTTTAGTACTGTTGGATGCAGCTTGCAATGCATTCAGAGTATCAATTTCAAGAACTCCTTTTTTCTGAGGCGTTCCATTGTTCACAGGACTACTTTCAGAGGTATACATGAACTGGTTATTTGCAACCATTTCAATGAGTTCCTGAGCTTCTGCAGGGGTTTTCAGATGAAGAGATCCTCCTGTAGAATGGTCTAATGACATTTTGGACAACTCAGACAGACCATCATAGAATATACATATGATGCTCCATTCTGGAAGCATGTCAGTAGGATACCTTTTGATCAATTGCTTATATCTTTCCCAAGCTTCAGAGAGGGACTCACCTTCCTTCTGTCTGAAGGTTTGGATTTCCACTCTAAGCTTGCTCATCTTTTGAGGTGGAAAGAATTTGGCCAGGAAAGTACTGACCAGCTTTTACCAAGAGTTCAGGCTTTCCTTAGGTTGTGAATCCAATCATGTTCTAGCTCTGTCTCTTACAGCAAAAGGGAAAAGCATAAGCTTGTAGACCTTGAGATCAATTCTATCGGTCTTGACAGTGTCACAGATTTGCAGGAATTCAGCTAAGAACTGCTGAGGATCTTCCAATGGGAGTCCATGAAACTTACAATTCTGTTGCATTAAAGAAACTATTTGAGGCTTAAGCTCAAAGTTGTTTGTTCCAATGGCAGGAATTGAGATGCTTCTTCCATAGAAGTTAGAAGAGGGTGCAATGAAGTCACCAAGCATCTTCCTTGCATTGTTGGCATTGTTGTTATTTTCGGCCATGTCTCCTTTTTTTTCGAAAAAATTCTATCAGGTCCTCTCCAGAGGATTGTGCTTTAGCTTCTCTTAGTTTCCTCTTAAGAGTCCTTTAAGGTTCAGGATCAGCTTCAATAAGAATGTCTTTATCCCTGTTCCTGCTCATATGAAAATGAAGAGAACAAAAAAGAAGAGGAATCCTCTATGTCACAGTATAGAGATTCCTTTATGTGAGTAGAAGAAGAGAAGAATAGAAGAAGGAGATGAGAGGGAGAAGAATTCGAAAATAAAATAAAAATATTTTTGTTTTTATTTTAAATATTAGTTATAATTGGAAAATTAAAAAGAAAAATAAAATTAAATTAAAATTTAAAACAATTAGTTAATTAAAATGAATTTTGAAAAAGTGTTAGTGATTTTCGAAAATCAGAGAGAGGAAAGTAGTTAGATAGTTTTGAAAAAGATAAGAATTTTAAAATCAAACAAAAAGTCTAGTGGTTAATTGAAAAAGATTTTGAAAATCAATTTTGAAAAGATAAGAGGTTAGAAAAGATTTTGAAATTGAGTTTTGAAAAAGATATGATTGAAACTTATTTTGAAAAAGATTTGAAAAAGAAATTTAAAAAGATTGAATTCTGAAATTAAAGTTGATTACTTGACTAACAAGAAACTAAAAGATATGATTTTAAAATTTAAAGATTGAAACTTTTCTTAATAGGCAAGTAACAACTTGAAATTTTTAAATCAAAATATTAATTGTTAGCATTAATTTCAAAAATATGAGATAAATTAAGAAAAAGATTTTGAAAATTAAAATTTTTAAAAAAAATTTCGAAAAAATATATAAAAATAAATGAAAAAGATTTTATTTTTGAAAAAGATTTGAAAAGATAGAATTTTTAAATTGAAAATTTGACTTGACTTATAAGAAAAACTAGATTTTTAAAAATTTTTGACTAAGTCAATCCAAATTTTCGAATTTTATGAGAAAAATAAGGGAAAGATATTTTTTTAATTTTTGAATTTTTAATGAAGAGAGAGAAAAACACTAAAATGATGCAAAACATGAAAATTCAAGATCAAAACTAATAATGCATGCAAGAACACTTTGAATGTCAAGATGAACACCAAGAACACTTTGAATGTCAAGATGAACACCAAGAACTTATTTTTGAAAATTTTTAAGAAAAGAAAGACATGCAAGACACCAAACTTAAAAATTTTCAAACTTTAGACACTAAAAAATTGAAAATGCATATGAAAAACAAGAAAAGACACAAAACATGAAAATGCAAAGATCAAACAAGAAGATCTTCAAGAACAACTTGAAGATCATGAAGAACACTATGCATGAATTTTCGAAAATAAGAAAAATGAAATTGACACCAAACTTAAAATTTGACACTAGACACAAACAAGAAACATCAAATTATTTTTGGTTTTATGATTTTATTAATTTTTTTGGATTTTTTGAAAATAATTTGGAAAAAGAAAAATAAGGATTGAAGAACATACAATAATTTATTTTTTTTGAAAATTTTACGAAAATAAAAAGCTTTAAAATTAAAATAAATTACCTAATCTGAGCAACAAGATGAACCGTCAGTTGTCTAAACTCGAACAATCCACGGCAACGGTGCCAAACACTGGGTGCACGAAATTGTGATCTATTGTAACGACGCCACAAACCTAATACGCACGTTCATAATCTCAATTCTTTTTCACAACTCCGCACAACTAACCAGGACGTGCACTGGGTCATCCAAGTAATAAACCTTACGTGAGTAAGGGTCGATCCCACTGAGATTGTTGGCTTGAAGCAAGCTATGGTCATCCTTGTAAATCTCAGTCAGGCAGATTCAAATGGTTGTGGGATTTTGATGATTAAAATATAATTAAAACATAAAATAGGATAGAGATACTTATGCAATTCAGTGGTAGGAGTTTCAGATAAGCGTATGGAGATGTTTTGTTCCTTCTGAATCTCTGCTTTCCAACTGCCTTCATCCAATCATTCATACTCCTTTCCATGGCAAGCTGTATATTGGGCATCACCGTTGTCAACGGCTACTTCCCGTCCTCTCAGTAAAAATGGTCCAAATGCGCTGTCACCGCACGGCTAATCATCTGTCGGTTCTCACTCATGTTGGAATAGGATCCATTGATCCTTTTGTGTCTGTCACTATGCCCAGCACTCGCGAGTTTGAAGCTCGTCACAGTCATCCCTTCCCAGATCCTACTCAGAATACCACAGACAAGGTTTAGACTTTCCAGATCTCAGGAATGGCCGCCAATAATTCTAGCTTATACCACGAAGACTCTGATCTCATGATTAGGAGGCTAAGAGATACACGCTCAATCTAAGGTAGAACGGAGGTGGTTGTCAGGCACGCGTTCATAGGTGAGAATGGTGATGAGTGTCACATAATCATCACATTCATCATGTTCTTGGGTGCGAATGAATATCTTGGAATAAGAATAAGCTTGAATGGAATAGAAAAACAATAGTACTTTGCATTAATTCATGAGGAACAGCAGAGCTCCACACCTTAATCTATGGGGTGTAGAAACTCCACCGTTGAAAATACATAAGTGAAAGGTCTAGGCATGGCCGTATGGCCAGCCTCCAAAACGTGATCAAGGATCAAAAGTGATACAAAGATAGTCTCAAAAATGATCAAAAGGTTTTTAAATAAATCACTAAAAGTAGTTTTTATACTAAAGTAGTAGCTAGGGTTATAGAAATAAGTAAATGATGCAGAAAATCCACTTATGGGCCCACTTGGTGTGTGCTTGGGCTGAGCATTGAGCTTTCATGTGTAGAGACTCTTTTTGGAGTTAAACGCCAGGTTGTAGCCTGTTTCTGTCGTTTAACTCTGATTTGCAACCTGTTTCTGGCATTTAACTCCAGAATAGGACAGGAAGTTGGCGTTTGAACGCGAGTTTGTGTCGTCAAAACTCGGGCAAAGTATGAACTATTATATATTTCTGGAAAGCCCTGGATGTGTACGTTCCAACACAATTGAGAGAGCGCCAATAGGGTTTCTGTAGCTCCAGAAAATCCATTTCGAGTGCAGGGAGGTCAGAATCCAACAGCATCTGCAGTCCTTCTTCAGCCTCTGAATAAGGTTTTTGCTCAAGTCCCTCAATTTCAGCCAGAAATTACCTAAAATTACAAAAAAATACATAAACTCATAGTGAATTCCAGAAATGTGATTTTTATTTAAAAACTAATAAAAATATACTAAAAACTAACTAAATCATACTAAAAACTATGTAAAAACAATGCCAAAAAGCGTATAAATTATCCGCTCATCAAGAACTTTTCAAGGTTGTAATGGGGCTAAGGTAAGGGTGAGGATATATGTATGGCCAGGTGAGCTATCATATAAATCTTTGACTAGCCTAAGTTCTCACCTAACACATATACACACTCTATACAATTCTAAAGTCAAGCTTAGCTACCCAAATTCTCACTTTTGTATATTTCACATACTCATGTCTCAATTTTCATTCCATCACATATGCATTGATCTTTTTATTGAACTTAACATTGGGGTAATTTTGTCCCTTTATTCATTCATTTTTTTTATTATATATATATATATATATATGAAAGCATAGTAAATCAATGCATATGGTTTTTATAATTTCACATGAGTAGCACCGAAATTCTCAATATTTGTCAATAGAAACAATACACATTCTCATCAACCAAAGTTCCCACATTTCCTGACACTTAGTTGACACACAATCTCTATCTTAAGCTATCCAAAGAATCACATAAGGTAATTAATTGTTTTTCTGCTTAAGGCTAGTGATGTGGTGATATAAAGAACAAATGGGGATTAAAAAGGCTCAAAGTGGCAAACAAAAGTAAATGGAATGGTAGGCTATTTGGGATAGGTGAGTGACGTTAGGATTTTTGCTGGTAAAGAATTTTATAAAAATAGTCGCGTTGTAGATATAGTTTCTAAACCGACAGAAATCCCTTTGTACAAACATTTTGGTTGTCACAAATAACAAACCCCTTTAAAATTAATAACCGAAGTATTTAAACCTTGGGTCGTCTTCTCAAGGAACTGCAGGGAGGTATGTTCTTATTATTGGTTATGAAGATTGTAAATTGAGGGTTTTGAAAGTAAGGAACAAGTAATTTGAATGACAAGTAAAATAAATAAATAACTGTAAAACACACTTTTGGCAAGGTATGAGAAATTGGAAGTCCTATCCTAGTTATCCTTATCAATGGAGATGAGAATTGAATCTTAATCCCACTTAGTTAGCCTTTACTAAAGCAAGGGAAGATCAAGTGGATTAATTAGTCTGATCTTCAGGTTCTAGTCAATTCCTAAGAAAGGACTGGAATTATTGAAGTTCAATTCAATTAGCAAAGATAATAATTATTGATCACGTTAAGTTTGATAACTCCTGAGTTACTTATTTCTTAACCAAGACCAAAAGGGGAAAAGTAAATCTACTCGAATAAAAATATCTTCAGGTTGGAAGTAACAGTAACATAAACAAAAGAGAGCAATCATAAACTGAAATACCTCAAATAACATTAATTAAGAGAATTATCTGTAACATAGAAAAGTTCATAAATTGAATTGAGAAGATAGTAAAAATGAAAGTTGAACCTGATAAAAAAGGACAATCATGAAAGCAAGAAAAATCCTAAATCCTAATCCTAAGCAAGAAAAACTACATCTAAATCATCAAAAGTAAATAATTAGAGACTCTCCTTTTTGAATGGATGCATTCCCCCACTTTATAACCTCTAATCTGTGCTTTCTCTACTTGGATTTGGGACAAAAAGGGCTTCAGAAATCGCTGGGAGCATTTTCTGTAATTTCTGGTGCGTGGACTCTGTCACGCGTCCGCGTGGGTCACGCGGTCGCGTCATCTGGAGTTTTCCTTATCACGCGTTCGCTTCGGTCATGCGTCCGCGTCATCTGCGTTCTGCTCAAGGCACGCGTTCGCGTCATTCACGCGTTCGCATCGCGCTCTCTTCGCGCTGGGCATGCGGCCGCGTCGTCCACGCGTTCACGTCGCTGCCAGTTTCTTCGAAAACTCCATTTTGTGCTTTCCTTTCATTTTTGTATGTTTTCTTTCCATCCTTTAAGTCATTCCTACCTTAGAAGATCTAAAACTACTCAACACACAAATCAGGGCATCGAATAGTAATAAAGGGTAATTAAAATAATTATTCTTAAAGCATAGGAAACATGTTTTTCACATATCTCACATAATAAGGAAGGGAAAGTAAAACCATGCAATTAACATGAATAAGTGAGTGAAGGATTGAATAAATCACTTAAATTAGGCACAAAATATATCATAAAATATGGGTTTATCAACCTCCCCACACTTAAACAATAGCATGTCCTCATGCTAAATCCAAGATAAAGAGTAAGGTTAAAGTTAAAGTGGTGGAATCTCATGCAATGCAATCTATTCTAAATGCAACTACCTAAATGAATCATACAATTCTAATTGTCATTCACTTGTATATAAAACTTACATGTAGTTGAACTAATTCACATTCTCAATGAGTCATATATGCATAGCCAAACCTTAGATAATGTTAAAGCACTTTTACAATTGAGATGGAAAAGAAAAATAATTTATAAACTTGCAAGACAATTAACAATTTAAGCAGAGATATATGTTGATGAGCTATCGAACCCTCATTGGATTTTGTGTTTACTCTCTAGTCACTCAGTGTTTATTGGGTTAATCACTCCATTCTTCTTTTTATCCTTACTTTCTATAACTTTGTTCTTCATCTAACCAATCAACAATTATAGAATACAGACATACAAAAAATCATGAGGTCTTTATTTAAGGTTGTAATGGGGCCAAGGTAAAGGTAAGGGTGTATGTATAAGGCTAATTGAGCTAATAAGTGAATCCTTGATTAGTCTAAGATCTCACCTAACATACATATTTATAAAGCAAAGCTTCTTTACCTATTTACCCAATTTTTATCACTTTGTATTGCAAGCTCATATATTAACTTTAACTTTTGTCCCATGTGCATTGATTCTTTTTTTATTTTGCAATTGGGGAATTTTTGTATCCCCTTTATTTAAATAGAAAAAAAATTTTTTAGTGCACATGGTAATTCAATTGTTTTGATTTTACATGAGCAGGCTTCCCAAAACTTTTATTTTGAAATGTCTTTATTCTTTTTAACTTTCTACCTTTGTTTTTATCATCCATGTTCCCATAAGGTTTCCCACACTTAAAAAATACACAATTTCTATCTTAAGCTAACCAAGGATTCAACTTGGGATTTTTATTTTGTTTTTCTGCTTAAGGCTAGTAATGTGGTTTATAGAACAAGAGGGGATTAAAAGCTCAAGGGGGCTAACAAGGGTGATGTAAAAGGTAGGCTAATTTGGGATAAGTGAGTTAGAATCAAACAATGGCCTCAATCACTTTCTTGGTATGTATCTATATTCTATAATTGGACATATAGATTAAAACAAAGTAAAGAACATCAGAATAAAAAAGAAGGGCAAAACACACAGGAATAAAATATTGTGGTTTGAATGTAACCATACAATTAAGCTCAAAACTCACAAGCTTTGTGTTCTCTAGCTCAAAAATCATATCTCAGTTATATATGTCATGCAAGTAAAAATTAAGAGTTCCCATTATTCTCAATGTAAATCTTAGGGTGGCTTTAAAGTTTTGGTGTTTCTCCTTGATGAAATGTTGTTAACTAACTAACATGTAATGCTATATATACAAGGTGTGTGGATTGTTTATGTTAAAGTCTCTAGTTTACTTCCTTTTTATTTTCAATTTAAACCAAACTATCATATACTAAAAGGGTAAACTATACTAATTAATCCACATATTCTATAACTAATAAGTTAGAATTGCAACTAAACTAACTGGCTAAAATATAAACTAAAGTGCAACATGCAGAAATAGAGTAGAGATACATGAAAAGAGTAATATATAAGTACTAAGAAATAAAAATAAAGATCAAAATACAGAAAAATAACAAAACAAAATAAAAAGAGTCTGTAGTGGTTCACCAAGAAAAATACGCCAGAGATGGCAACCTCCCCACACTTAAAATAAAGCATTGTCGTCGATGCTCACTCAAGCAGGATGTGAAGGAATGTCATCACTGGAAGGATGGGTGGCTGGAGTCTTTGTGGTGGTGGTCTGACGATCTACCTGCTGTAGAGGAGGTGATGACTGTATAGGAACCTCTGGGTCTGCAGCCTGAATCTAATGCGGCTCCTCCTGCTGTGATGTAGCCTGCTCCAGGCCTGCCTGCTCAGCCTCTCTCTGTGGATGGGTCTCCGCCTCATGATCATCCGCCTCCTCCTCAGATGGCTCTGATGGTGTGTCAGGCTCGGAGGGGATGTCACCGCCAGATCGTATCATCAGCTTTAGGTGCTCATAGCGTCGCTTGCTGCGACGCTCAGATCTCTCATATCGGCGCCAGTTGTGGTGCTCCATCTGGTCTAGCTACTGAAATAGGCACTGCACGAGGTGATAAACTGGCTCTGAGGCAGGTGGAGGTGCAGTGGTGGTAGAGGTAATAGGAGGGGTAGGTGTTAAGGGGGAAGGAAAGGATGGGGTGAGGGTGTTGGTGGTGGGTTATGTGGCGGTGATAGTGGCGCGGTGGGGGTGGTGATTGCGGAGGGGGCAGCGGTGGTGGAGGGAAGAAGAGAAGAAAAGAAGAAGAAGGAGAGGGAAGGAAGAAGGGGGGTGGCGTCGCGGTCGTGGCTGGGTGGTCGACGGTGGTGCGGCCGGTGGTGGTGGTTGTGGGTGGCGAGGGGTGGAGAGGTGGGTTGCAGAGAAGAGGAAGAAGAAAGGGGGGCGCGACAGGGTAGGGTTTCGCGTCATTGGGAGGTTAATGAATTTGAATCCACGTGATCGTGTGGCTGTGGTAGAATGGGGGGTGACGCGATCGCGTGAGTGATGCGACCACATGGAATGGAAAAAGGATGAATGACGCGGTCGCATGAAGCATGCGACCACGTTGCCGAAAATGGTGCGAAACGCATAATTCCAGCGTCGTTTCGGTGTAACTCTCTGTCTCCACTGGGGTGCCCTGATATCTGCATGACGCGGACGCATCGCTCATGCTATCGCGTGGGATGGGTGTTGTGCAAGTGACGCGATCGCGTCAGGGACGCAACCGGTGGGTCGTTTTGTGCGAAACGCACAACAGCCGCACGATTTCAGCCCAACTTTCTGAGCGTTGGATCTTTATGCCAATTTCCAGATCACGCGGCCGCGTGAATGACGCAGACGCATGGGAGGTGGTTTTCGCAATTGACGCGATCGCATGAGCAATGCGGTCGCGTCGCACGACCTTTTTTTATATGCAATTATGCAATTATGCAGTATGCAATGCTAATGAATAATATTCAGGTTCAATTGAAAAAAAGAATAAAAATGAATAACACGAAATTAAACTGAAAAAGAAATGACCATACCATGGTGGGTTGTCTCCCACCTAGCACTTTTAGTTAAAGTCCTTAAGTTGGACATTGGATGAGCTTCCTTTTATGGTGGCTTATGCTTAAACTCATCCAGAAATCTCCACCAATGTTTGGAATGCCAACAGCCTCCGGGGTCCCAAACTAGGCATGTAAAGCTTCTGAGCAGCTTCAAATAGATTCTCAGGCTCCCGGGGTGACGAATGTCAGAATAGATTCCAGGATCCCAAACTTTGCTTTTAAATCCGCCTTCGTCTGGATCTATATTTTTCCATCTGGGCGGTTTAGAAATTAGATTCTCACCAAGATAACCAAACATTTTTCGAGATCCATTCAATTGAACATAATGCCAATCCGTGCACTTCGAGTTGAAGCGTGGAACCTTATTGAACCTTGTGCACCAGCTCTGAGTGCAAGCCATTTCCCTCTTACTCTTAAAGCCACAAAGAGCTGTAAGCTAGCCATCTATTTCAAGCAAACCATATTCAAGTGGAAAAGTAAAGATAAAGGTTAAGGATTGTACCCACTTGAAGCTTGTATTAGGTGGTAATGGCCTTGGGGTAGGTGTTTCCAGTGGTTCTGTAAGTTCTACTCCCTTGTGCTCTTCTGTGAATTTTTCCACTTCCTTGCAGAATTCTTCAAATGCAACATCGTCCTGATCAAAGTCTTCTATGTCTTCCTCATCACTCAAGTCATAAGCTGGAGGTTGAGAGAAATCTACCTCCGCATCTTCTTTGTATTCACTTGGATAAGGTTCTTCAATCTCAGAGAATTCACTTGCGGATGCAAGTTCATTACTAGTAGAACTTGACTTGTGACTATCATCATCAAGGAGATTTGCTTCTTTCGTCTAGTTCTTCATAAAGGACTTGCCTTGGGGGTTGTGCACTATCCTCCTTAGCATCAATTGTACGTCCTTGACAGAATTTTTCACAACTCTGGATTCCCATGGAAGTTCAGCGTCTCCTAAGTCTTCAACTAACTCTTCTTCATTTATAATGACAGCTTCCTTTACTTGTTCCAGTACGAAGTCACGCTCTGTTTTGTCCACTGGAGTTTTTAGTATCTCCTTCATGCTACGCTCTTCATTAGATTGTCCACATGGGGTTGTGGAAGGTCTTTGAATGCCCGAATGTCTAGAAGATAATTGACTTATTGCTTGCTCTAGTTGATGAAGGGTTGTTTGAAGTTGATCTACTGTTTCCTTGAGGCGAGCCTGTGATTCTGTAGGTGATGGATTTGGACATGGTACGTAGGGAAGTGGTGGTGTTTGGGAGTAATCGGATTGGGATTGGGGTAAATAAGGATCATATGGTGGTGAATGGTGAAAAGGAACTTGTGAGTGTGGTGGTTCAAAGCTACGTTGAGAGGATGGTCTATAAGCACATGGTGGGGCTTGTTGGTAGTTACAGGGTGGTCCACCATATCTATCAGCTTGGTATGCATTGTAGAATGGTCTTTGTCCATGATATCTTGGAGGGTGTTGTTGCCTAAAGGATTGATCAAATCCTCTTGGCTCCATCCATCTTTGATTTCTCTGACCTTGATGCATATTTCTGTTATAGCTTTCACTCCTTTCAACAATATTAGAACCAAACTCAAAGAGAGAGGGGTGAGAATTCATAGTATCTAATAAAAATTAAAAAGCAAAAATAAAATAAATAAACAGGCAAAATAAAATATTTACAATAACTAATAATAAGGCACATGTTTGTAGTTCCTCGGCAACGGCGCCATTTTGACGTTAGGATTTTCGCTGGTAAAGAATTTTATAAAAATAGTCGTGTTGTAGATATAGTTTCTAAACCGACAGAAATCCCTTCGTACAAACGTTTTGGTTGTCACAAGTAACAAACCCCTTTAAAATTAATAACCGAAGTATTTAAACCTCGGGTTGTCTTCTCAAGGAACTGCAGGGAGGTATGTTCTTACTATTGGTTATGAAGATTGTAAATTGGGGGTTTTGAAAGTAAGGAACAAGTAATTTGAATGACAAGTAAAATAAATAAATAATTGTAAAATACACTTTTGGCAAGGTATGAGAAATTGGAAGTCCTATCCTAGTTATCCTTATCAATGGAGATGAAAATTGAATCTTAATCCCACTTAGTTAGCCTTTACTAAAGCAAGGGAAGATCAAGTGGATAAATTAGTCTGATCTTCAGGTTCTAGTCAATTCCTAAGAAAGGACTGGAATTATTGAAGTTCAATTCAATTAGCAAAGATAACAATTATCGATCACGTTGAGTTTGATAACTCCCGAGTTTGATCACGTCGAATAAAAATATCTTCAGGTTGGAAGTAACAGTAACATAAACAAAAGAGAACAATCATAAACTGAAATACCTCAAATAACATCAATTAAGAGAATTATCTGTAACATAGAAAAGTTCATAAATTAAATTGAGAAGATAGTAAAAAGGAAAGTTGAACCTGATAAAAAGGGACAATCATGAAAGCAAGAAAAATCCTAAATCCTAATCCTAAGAGAGAGAGGAGAGAACCTCTCTCTAAAAACTACATCTAAATCATCAAAAGTAAATAATTAGAGACTCTCCTTTTTGAATGGATGCATTCCCCCACTTTATAAACTCTAATCTTTGCTTTCTGTACTTGGATCTGGGCCAAAAAGGGCTTCAGAAATCACTGGGAGGATTTTCTATAATTTCGGGTGCGTGGCCTCTGTCACGCGTTTGCGTGGGTCACGCGGTCGCGTCATCTGGAGTTTTCCTTATCACGCGTTCACTTCGGTCATGCGTCTGCGTCATCTGCGTTCTGTTCAAGGCACACGTTCGCGTCATTCACGCATTCGCGTCACGCTCTCTTCGCGCTGGGCATGCGGATGCGTCGTCCACGCGTTCGCGTCGCTGCCAGTTTCTTCGAAAACTCCATTTTGTGCTTTCCTTCCATTTTTGTATGTTTCCTTTCCATCCTTTAAGTCATTCTTGCCTTAGAAGATCTGAAACTACTCAACACACAAATCACGGCATCGAATAGTAATAAAGGGTAATTAAAATAATTATTATTAAAGCATAGGAAACACGTTTTTCACATATCTCACATAATAAGGAAGGGAAAATAAAACTGATGCCAAGGCATCATAGGCTAGTTTCACTAGCATTTTTCTGTTAGTTTTAGTTGTTTTATGCATTTTCTTGAGCTTAAAGTAACCAAAAATGGTTAAATGAAGAACAAAGCAATGAACCATCCAAACAATATGATTTTGATGCAAATTCCATGAGTTTTTAGTTATATTACTTGAATGCTATGAATGGAAGATTTCTCATGAAATTTTGCAAGACTTTGATGTATTTGTTTGGATAATTTCAGGGAAGAAGAGGCTAAGCAAGGAAGCAACAAAATCAATAAAGGAAGCTTGAATATCACATGTGGAGTTTAAGTTCCAGTTTAAGCCTAAACTGGAGCTTAAACGCCAAAAATCATGAAGGATAAGAAATGCTGGAAATGAAGTTTAACCTCCAGTTTGATCTCAAACTGGAGGTTAAACGCCAGAATGAGTATGCCATCCAGGGAGGAGTTCCACGTTTAACCTCCAGTTTGACCTCAAACTGGAGGTTAAACGCCAGGAGTGGGAAGAGCACCAGGGAGCCATTTCCACGTTTAAGCTCCAGTTTGACCTCAAACTGGAGCTTAAACGTGTTCGACCAAGAACTTTCCTCCAGGGTTGCTTTCTCCATTTCCACGTTTAACCTCCAGTTTGACCTCAAACTGGAGGTTAAACGTGTTCGACACCTCCAGGGCTACCATTCTAAGCTTCCACGTTTAACCTCCAGTTTGACCTCAAACTGGAGGTTAAACGTGTTCGACCTCTAGGATGCCTCCTTCCTTTTCCACGTTTAACCTCCAGTTTAGCCTTAAACTGGAGGTTAAACGTGTTCGACCTCCAGGGCTGCCCTTCCTATCTCCACGTTTAAGCTTCAGTTTAACCTTAAACTGAAGCTTAAACGTGTTCGACTACATGACTCTCCAGGGCTACCTCCTTCCATTTCCACGTTTAAGCTTCAGTTTAACCTTAAACTGAAGCTTAAACGTGCTTCTACAAAAGGCCTCACTGGAAGTGTCTGGCGTTTAAGCTGCAGTTTAAGCTTAAACTGCAACTTAAACGCCACTCTTGGAAAAGGTTTCTGGGCCAAAAATATTGTGATTTAAGTTAGTCTTTGAGCACAAATATTAACTTAAACTTACTTTGGTATGAAACCCAATTGAATATCATGGTTTATGGGATTGGGCCTGAAGGATTGATGAGTTTGAAATCTCAATTTATTGAGTCATGTGTCATTATTTGATTATCACTAAGTTGGCTCAATAAAGGTTACAGAATTTGGATCAACAGCCTCATCAAGATTATGGATCATAAACCCAAGGCAAAAGGAAAGCAGGGAGAGGCCTCAAAGCCCAAGAAACTCAACAGAAGCTCAATATAGAAAGTGTATAAATAGGATAGAATTTAAGTTAGGGAGGACTTTTACCTTTTCATTGAGCTAGTTTTCTTTTCTTTGTAATTGAATTCAGAGCTATGACTCACTAAACCCCCTTTCATTGGGTTAGGGAGCTCTATTGTAATTCAATGAATCAATAATAGTTCATCTTCTTCTTCAATCTTTTCTCTTGAATTTTGTTAGAAAGCTTCTCGATCTAATTCCATTGGGTAGTTGTCTTGGGAAAGAAACTACCCATAATTGGAATCCTTCGGAACCTTGGGAAAGGAATGGAGGATTCATGCTAGAGAAGCTTTCTCACAATGAATTGGATTGGGGTTTGGATGGACATTGTGACATGTAATCCTACCAAATTGTGGTTCATGAAATTGTGTGGTATAATCAGTGATAGAGCATCATCTCTTCTTATGAACATTTAAACCAAGGGATTGGGAATTTGTTCATTTTTAGAGAGAATTGGTGAGCCAAGGGATTGGGATCCAATCATATAAGATTGCCAAGCAAAATTCAATGAACGCATTGCTTGAGGAAGAGATAAACATGTTTTGATTCGGAGATCTCAATATCTCCTTTAACCCAATGAATCCCCCAATTCTGATTTCCACTTTCTCTTTACATCCTGCAATTAAATTCATGCAATCACCCCCATTCCCTTTAATTTTAGCAATTTAGTTTCTGCTCTTTAATTCATGCAATTTAAGATTCCGCCATTTTAATTTCTTGTCATTTACTTTTCCCGCCAACTTTACATTCCGCAAATTCTCATCTCACTCTTGATTCCGCTCAACTAGAACACACTTCTAATCCGAATTGCTCACTCAACCAATCCTTGTGGGATTCGACCTCACTCTATTGTGAGTTTTTACTTGACGATAACCGGTGCACTTGCCGGAAGGAATTTTGCCGATCGTGCAATTTCCTAAATCGTAGCATAACTAGTTTATGCGCATCAAGTTTATGGCGCCGTTGCCGGGGAATGGTTTTCGATTGACAATTCTCCAATTGGAAGCTAACTAGATTGAGCAATTTTCTCTTGCTTTGTTAATTCTGTTCAAGTTACTTGTTGAATTTTAATTTCTGCACTCGGTTACATGCTTTCTTTCTTTATGCCTTTAAATTCATGCAACTAACTCACTGACTCACTAACCGTTTGAATTAATTCCTCAATTGCTCTAACCATACTCTTCCATTAACCAAGAGTATTTCACTTGTTTGTGCCTGTGCTGTGTTCTTGTATGACAGGTAGGAGAGGAGAGACATCAACTCCTCCATATACCGAACCAGAGAGGACCCTTCATAGACTGAGAAGGGAAGCAAGAGGGAAGAGAGTAGTGGGAGAAGAGGAATCTGAAGGAGAATCTGAGGACAATTTTGAGGAAGCTTTAGATCTCAACATGGATAGAGAAGTTCACAACCATGAGAGAGCTGATGGAAACCATGCCATTCCTGAGAGGAGGGTTCTTAGTTCATACATAAACCCAACCTCTGGGAATTGTGGTAGTAGCATCCAGAAACCACCCATTCAGGCCAACAATTTTGAGCTCAAGCCACAGCTAATATCACTTGTGGAGAATCATTGTTCATTTGGTGGGAGTGCTAATGAAGATCCCAACCAACATCTCACAAAATTCCTGAGAATTTGTGACACTGTAAAGTCCAATGGAGTCCAGGAAGATGCCTATAAACTGCTTTTGTTCCCATTTTCACTTAGGGACAAAGCAGCTAAGTGGCTGGAATCATTCCCAAGAGGGAGTCTAACAACATGGGATGAGGTGGAAAGCAAGTTTCTGGCACGTTTCTACCCCCCACAAAAGGTCAATAGGCTTCGATCTGAGGTTCAAACTTTTAGACAACAAGATGGTGAAACTCTCTACGAGGCATGGGAGAGATTCAAGGACTTGACAAGGAAATGCCCACCAGACATGTTCCATGATTGGGTGCAATTGCATATTTTCTATGATGGACTCTCTTATGAATCAAGGAAGGCTGTAGACCATTCATCAGGAGGTTCATTGAACAGGAAAAAGACTGTGGAAGAGGCCATTGAAGTGATTGAGACAGTAGCTGAGAATGAGTACTACTATGCATTAGAAAGGCACAACACTAAGGGAGTCATGGAGCTGAACCATGTTGATACAATTCTAGCCCAAAACAAGGTGTTTGCCAAGCAACTAGCCGAGCCTACCAGGCAAATAGAAACAAAGCAAGTGGCTGCAATACACACACAAGATCAAGAGGAAGTAAGCATTGAAGGAGGTGATTGGGAAGAGGCCAACTATGTGGGAAACCAACAAAGGCAATCATATGATCCACATTCCAACACTTACAACCCAGGCTGGAGAAATCACCCAAACTTTGGGTGGGGGAACCAACAAACCCAACCACAAAACCACAAACCTTACAACCACAACCAACATAACAATTCCACATACCAAAACTCCAACCAAAGATCATACCAAGCCACACAAAACACTTACTCCCAACCACCATATCATGGCCAAAATAATCAACCTACCCAACCTAATCCAAACCAACAATTTCAAGATCAATTAAACCGGATAGAAGGAATGATGGCAACCATGAGTCAAGACATAATTGAAT
This sequence comes from Arachis ipaensis, assembly GCF_059453495.1. Lineage (NCBI taxonomy): Eukaryota > Viridiplantae > Streptophyta > Magnoliopsida > Fabales > Fabaceae > Arachis > Arachis ipaensis. Next base: position 57,253,881 of record NC_142441.1, read on the forward strand.
TGAAAGCTTTTAAGGAAGAAGTAAATTCTAACTTGCAAAACCAAGGAGCTGCCATCCAGAAGCTAGAAAATCAAATTTTGTATTTGACTAAGCAAGCCCCTGGGACAAGCGGTTCTCATGCTGCCAAGGCTATTGCAAGGGAAGAATGTAAGGCCATAACCCTCAGAAGTGGAAAGAATCTAAAGGAGATCTCAAGGGAAACCACAGAGGATGAAGCAAAGGAAAATGTGAAAGACAAAGAACAAGGACAATCTTGTACACCGTCTGCAACAAAAGAAAAAGAAAAAGAGGTCCTGAAGCCTTACACACCTAAAGCACCTTATCCTCAACGTTTGATGAAAAGTGAAAAGGATGGCCAATTCTCCAGGTTCTTGGAGATTTTCAAGAAGCTTCAAATCAACATTCCCTTTGCTGAGGCAATAGAGCAAATGCCACTCTATGCAAAATTCTTAAAAGAATTAATGACCAAGAAGAGAAGCTGGAGAAATGAGGAAACTGTGTTGTTAACTGAAGAATGCAGTGCCATCATTTAGCACAAATTGCCTCAGAAATTGAAGGACCCAGGCAGTTTCCAAATCCCCTGCATCATAGGAGAAGTCATGGTGGAGAAGGCCTTGTGTGACTTAGGGGCCAGCATCAATTTGATGTCGCTAACAATGATGAGAAGAATGAAGATTGAGGAAGCCAAACCAACAAGAATGGCCCTCCAATTGGCAGATCGAACTTTTAAATTCCCTCATGGGATAGTTGAGGATTTGTTGGTGAAAGTGGGAGAATTTATATTTCCTGCTGATTTTGTGGTGTTAGATATGGAGGAAGAAGCCAAAGCTTCAATAATTCTGGGAAGACCCTTCCTAGCTACTGCTGGAGCCATCATAGATGTACAAAAGGGTGAACTCACTCTTAGACTACATGATGAGAAATTGGTGTTTAATGTATTCAAGGCAATGAGCTATCCATCAGAATCACTAAGGGAATGCATGAGGGTTGATGTAGTGGACATTGCAGTACAAGAAACTTTTGAGGAAATAATAAAGGAAGTGGCAGAGGAGGAGTTCACCAAGGATATTGAAGTTAGTGATATCAAGGGTGCTGACACAACCATGCTAAGCATGCCAGAGAGAGTGAAAGAAGAAAAGGAAGCACCAAAACCTGAGCTCAAAGCATTGCCCCCTAATCTCAAGTATGCATACTTGGGTAGTGATGAGAGTCACCCTGTTATCATTAGCTCTGCCCTGAGCCAAGAACAGGAAGAAGAATTGATCAAGGTGCTGCAAACTCATCAAGATGCCATTGGATGGACCCTAGCTGATTTAAAGGGGATAAGTTCATCCATATGCATGCATAAAATCTTGTTAGAAGAGGATGCTAGACCCTCCATTCAAGCTCAGAGAAGATTGAATCCCGTCATGAAAGAAGTGGTACAAAAGGAAGTCAGGAAGTTATGGCAGGCAGGGGTAATCTACCCCATTTCTGATAGCCCATGGGTTAGTCCCATCCATGTAGTTCCCAAGAAAGGTGGCATAACTGTGGTGCCAAATGAGAAGAACGAACTCATACCCACAAGAACCGTCACTGGGTGGAGGATGTGCATAGACTACAGGAAGCTCAATGAAGCCACCAGAAAGGATCATTTCCCACTCCCATTCATGGATCAGATGCTTGAAAGGCTTGCCGGACATGCTTACTATTGCTTCTTGGATGGATATTCAGGCTACAACCAAATAGTAGTTGATCCTAGTGATCAAGAGAAAACATCATTTGTTTGTCCATATGGAGTTTTTGCTTATAGACGCATGCCCTTTGGATTGTGCAATGCACCTGCCACTTTCCAAAGATGCATGCTGTCCATCTTTTCGGACATGATTGAAAAATTTATTGAGGTCTTCATGGACGATTTTTCTGTGTTTGGGGATTCTTTTCCCAGCTGCCTACACCACCTTGCCTTAGTGCTTAAGAGGTGCCAAGAGACTAACCTAGTATTAAACTGGGAAAAGTGTCATTTCATGGTCACAGAAGGAATAGTCCTTGGCCACAAAATCTCTAATAGAGGCATGGAGGTGGACAGAGCTAAGGTGGAAATCATTGAAAAACTACCTCCACCAAGTAATGTCAAGGCAGTTAGGAGTTTTTTGGGACACGCTGGTTTTTACAGAAGGTTTATTAGAGACTTTTCTAAAATAGCCAAACCTTTGAGTAACTTGCTTGTCTCTGATACACCCTTTGTATTTGATAAAAATTGCATGCTAGCCTATGAACTTTTGAAGCAAAAACTTTCCTCTGCACCTATCATTGCCCCACCTGATTGGAACTTACCTTTTGAATTGATGTGTGATGCATCAGACCTTGCTATTGGGGCAGTGTTAGGACAAAGGAAAGACAATTTGGTACATGTGATTTATTATGCCAGTAAAGTCTTGAATGCTAACCAAAGGAATTACACAACCACTGAAAAAGAACTCTTGGCAATAGTCTTTGCATTTGACAAATTTAGATCCTATCTCATTGGATCTAAAGTCATTGTCTTCACTGATCATTCAGCTTTAAAATATTTACTTGCTAAACAAGAATCTAAACCAAGACTTATTAGATGGGTTCTTTTGTTGCAGGAATTTGACATTGAAATCAAAGACAAGAAGGGTGTAGAGAACAAGGTGGCAGACCATTTATCAAGGATACCATGTGAAGAAGGAAGCACACAAAGCACACATTTAAATGAGTACTTTCCTGATGAACAACTCATGGTAATTCACAAAGCACCCTGGTTTGCAGACATAGCAAACTTCAAGGCCACTGGGAGTTTACCGTTGGAATTTAACAAACATCAAAGGAAGAAATTGGTAAATGATGCCAAATACTTCATCTGGGACGAACCATACTTGTTCAAAAAATGTTCCGATGGCATACTCAGAAGATGCATATCCAAGGAAGAAGGAAGGGAAGTCTTATGGGACTGCCATGGCTCCACTTATGGAGGGCATTTTGCAGGAGAAAGAACAGCAGCTAAGGTGTTGCAGTGTGGTTTTTATTGGCCCACTATCTTCAAAGATGCAAAAGAATTAGTGAAGCACTGCCATGAATGCCAGAAAGCGGGGAACCTACCAAGAAGAAATGAAATGCCACAACAATTCATTCTGGAACTTGAATTGTTTGATGTATGGGGGATAGATTTCATGGGACCATTTCCCTCCTCATACTCAAATAATTACATTCTTGTGGCAGTAGACTATGTCTCCAAATGGGTTGAAGCAATAGCAACTCCAACCAATGATAATAAGGTAGTCATGAACTTCCTCAGAAAACACATTTTTTGCCGTTTTGGGGTTCCAAGAGCAATCATCAGTGATGGAGGAAGCCACTTCTGCAACAAACCATTAGAGGCATTGCTTCTAAAATATGGAGTTAAACACAGGGTAGCCACACCATACCATCCACAAACAAGTGGGCAAGCCGAAATATCTAACAGAGAACTCAAAAGGATCCTGGAAAAGACTGTGGGAACTTCAAGGAAGGACTGGTCGATTAAGCTAGATGATGCTCTTTGGGCATATAGGACAGCTTTCAAAACACCAACTGGAATGTCTCCTTACCAACTAGTATACGGAAAAGCTTGCCATTTGCCACTGGAGTTGGAGCACAAGGCATACTAGGCCTTGAAACTTTTGAACTTGGACAGCAAAGCTGCTGGAGAAAGAAGGATGTTGCAAATTCAAGAGTTGGAAGAATTCAGAGCTGAAGCTTATGAGAATGCCAAAATTTACAAAGAAAGAACAAAGAAGAAGCATGACAGCAACATAGCCCCAAGGAAATTTGAAGAAGGACAAAAAGTATTGCTCTACAATTCTAGGCTGAAGCTATTTCCAGGGAAGCTAAAATCAAGATGGTCTGGACTATTCCTTGTCACCAAGGTCTCCAAATATGGACAAGTAGAAATCATGGAAGAAAAGTCACAACGAACCTTCATTGTGAACGGTCAAAGACTCAAACATTACTTGGGAGATGTGGAGGAGAAGGACAAAGTTAAATATCACCTCAACTGAGGAAGCTGACCGTCAAGCTAATGACGTTAAAGAAGCGCTTGTTGGGAGGCAACCCAACCTGAGGTAATACCTTGCTGCTGTTTCTTTTATTTGTTTCAATAAAAAGGGTGAAGTAGTTTCTGTGCATTGCAAAGAATTAAGTTTGGTGTTTCACACCAACCAATGACTTCATGGATCAATAATTCAAAGGGGAATGTGTGACTCTAAGTTTGGTGTTCCACCATAAAGATCAACTGAACACAACAACCTTTGAATTATATGAAAGGAACAACCATTCTAAGCAGTCACAGAAATGCTTAAAACCCTTAACTTCATTCCAAGAGAACTCAAGGATTCAAAGAACATAGAAGTAAGTGGGAGACTAAGTTTGGTGTTCACACACCAACCTAAAACTCCGATACTTACCCACACATAGTTGAGCTAACCACTCAAGTGCTTGAGAAGCAAGCAACTTCATCACTCTTTGCAGGAAAGGAAACAAGAATCTTAAAGCATGAAGCAACATTTAAGAGAAGAAGGAGAAATCAAATTGTTTCCTGACAACTAAGAGAAAACAAGGAATTTCACAAGGTGGTATTGTTCCTTGATAATTCCTTAAAAAGGGCAAACAAAAGCATGCGTGTTCTAGTTTAAACTGTAAATGTTGAATCTTTCTGGAATGTGAAGTTTTTAGTATATGTGTCTGTTGTTTGCTTTGAATAAAGTGAATGCCTAGATGTTTGGATATAACTTCACCTTCTTAAACAAGTGCTTGCCATGCTTGTTCTGTTTCCAAAAATAAAAGAAAAGTTTGAACAAAAGTAACTTGGCTAAATTAGTGACAAATCAAGTAGAATTAAGTGGTGGTATGCATGCTTGATTGTTTAGTCAGATCACTAGAATTAGAGTGTAGAATTATCATTCTTTGTGTAGAAATTGAAAACTGTCTATGGATCTTGATGAATAAATGTCTTTGGCCATGAAAAAGAAAGAAAAAGGAAGAAGAAAAAGCCACTGAAAAAGGGCAACCAAAAAAGAAAAACAAAAAAAAATTGAGAAAATAAGCTAGGCACCAATGGTTTGAACTTATGAGACAAATGCCTGTGGTGTTTATGTATTAAGGATATGCTTGGATGAATAGGTTCTGAGGAGTGTTTCAACACTTGGTAACTTGGGTTAACTAACCCGGGATTATCAACCAAAAGTCCATTATCAAGAGCAACCTAAATACAAAACATTTAGTCACACAAAGAGGTGCTGGGCACCAATGTCTCAAGAAGAAATGTGAACTAAAATGCCTAAAGTGGATATGTGTAGTGCACTGATAAGAAAAAGAAAATGCCAAAGGCTTGTGCAACACATGACACTAAGCAAACAAGGAGCAAAAGAAGCTCTAAGAAAAAGAAAAGAAAAACAAAGAAGAGAAAAGTGCCAAAGACATAAAAATAACAAGAGGCCATAGCAGTGTTTGATGGATGCAATGAAAAAGTGATAATCTTACCTGATAAGTATGAAAAAGTGATGCTGCAACTTTCTGCATAAAACCCTTCTGATGAACTTCAAATGCTTGCTAATATAGCCAATGTAATTGCTTTCTGTTTCATACTTTCTTCTCAAATAATTCAGGACTTGCTTAGGGACAAGCAAGTATTAAGTTTGGTGTTGTGATGCCAAGGCATCATAGGCTAGTTTCACTAGCATTTTTCTGTTAGTTTTAGTTGTTTTATGCATTTTCTTGAGCTTAAAGTAACCAAAAATGGTTAAATGAAGAACAAAGCAATGAACCATCCAAACAATATGATTTTGATGCAAATTCCATGAGTTTTTAGTTATATTACTTGAATGCTATGAATGGAAGATTTCTCATGAAATTTTGCAAGACTTTGATGTATTTGTTTGGATAATTTCAGGGAAGAAGAGGCTAAGCAAGGAAGCAACAAAATCAATAAAGGAAGCTTGAATATCACATGTGGAGTTTAAGTTCCAGTTTAAGCCTAAACTGGAGCTTAAACGCCAAAAATCATGAAGGATAAGAAATGCTGGAATTGAAGTTTAACCTCCAGTTTGATCTCAAACTGGAGGTTAAACGCCAGAATGAGTATGCCATCCAGGAGTGGGAAGAGCACCAGGGAGCCATTTCCACGTTTAAGCTCCAGTTTGACCTCAAACTGGAGCTTAAACGTGTTCGACCAAGAACTTTCCTCCAGGGTTGCTTTCTCCATTTCCACGTTTAACCTCCAGTTTGACCTCAAACTGGAGGTTAAACGTGTTCGACACCTCCAGGGCTACCATTCTAAGCTTCCACGTTTAACCTCCAGTTTGACCTCAAACTGGAGGTTAAACGTGTTCGACCTCTAGGATGCCTCCTTCCTTTTCCACGTTTAACCTCCAGTTTAGCCTTAAACTGGAGGTTAAACGTGTTCGACCTCCAGGGCTGCCCTTCCTATCTCCACGTTTAAGCTTCAGTTTAACCTTAAACTGAAGCTTAAACGTGTTCGACTACATGACTCTCCAGGGCTACCTCCTTCCATTTCCACGTTTAAGCTTCAGTTTAACCTTAAACTGAAGCTTAAACGTGCTTCTACAAAAGGCCTCACTGGAAGTGTCTGGCGTTTAAGCTGCAGTTTAAGCTTAAACTGCAACTTAAACGCCACTCTTGGAAAAGGTTTCTGGGCCAAAAATATTGTGATTTAAGTTAGTCTTTGAGCACAAATATTAACTTAAACTTACTTTGGTATGAAACCCAATTGAATATCATGGTTTATGGGATTGGGCCTGAAGGATTGATGAGTTTGAAATATCAATTTATTGAGTCATGTGTCATTATTTGATTATCACTAAGTTGGCTCAATAAAGGTTACAGAATTTGGATCAACAGCCTCATCAAGATTATGGATCATAAACCCAAGGCAAAAGGAAAGCAGGGAGAGGCCTCAAAGCCCAAGAAACTCAACAGAAGCTCAATATAGAAAGTGTATAAATACGATAGAATTTAAGTTAGGGAGGACTTTTACCTTTTCATTGAGCTAGTTTTCTTTTCTTTGTAATTGAATTCAGAGCTATGACTCACTAAACCCCCTTTCATTGGGTTAGGGAGCTCTATTGTAATTCAATGAATCAATAATAGTTCATCTTCTTCTTCAATCTTTTCTCTTGAATTTTGTTAGAAAGCTTCTCGATCTAATTCCATTGGGTAGTTGTCTTGGGAAAGAAACTACCCATAATTGGAATCCTTCGGAACCTTGGGAAAGGAATGGAGGATTCATGCTAGAGAAGCTTTCTCACAATGAATTGGATTGGGGTTTGGATGGATATTGTGACATGTAATCCTACCAAATTGTGGTTCATGAAATTGTGTGGTATAATCAGTGATAGAGCATCATCTCTTCTTATGAACATTTAAACCAAGGGATTGGGAATTTGTTCATTTTTAGAAAGAATTGGTGAGCCAAGGGATTGGGATCCAATCATATAAGATTGCCAAGCAAAATTCAATGAACGCATTGCTTGAGGAAGAGATAAACATGTTTTGATTCGGAGATCTCAATATCTCCTTTAACCCAATGAATCCCCCAATTCTGATTTCCACTTTCTCTTTACATCCTGCAATTAAATTCATGCAATCACCCCCATTCCCTTTAATTTCAGCAATTTAGTTTCTGCTCTTTAATTCATGCAATTTAAGATTCCGCCATTTTAATTTCTTGTCATTTACTTTTCCCGCCAACTTTACATTCCGCAAATTCTCATCTCACTCTTGATTCCGCTCAACTAGAACACACTTCTAATCCGAATTGCTCACTCAACCAATCCTTGTGGGATTCGACCTCACTCTATTGTGAGTTTTTACTTGACGATAACCGGTGCACTTGCCGGAAGGAATTTTGCCGATCGTGCAATTTCCTAAATCGTAGCATAACTAGTTTATGCGCATCAAAAACTATGCAATTAACATGAATAAGTGAGTGAATGATTGAATAAATCACTTAAATTAGGCACAAAATATATCATAAAATATGGGTTTATCAGTGAGCTAATATCAAATGATGGTCTCAATCATATATATGCATGAATATACACTAAATAATGGACATATAGAATGGAACAAACCATAGATTGCAATCATAGAGAAGAAAACACACAAGAAAAAAAATCATGGTTAAATAATGTAACCATGCAATTAAGCTCAAAACTCATGGGTTGTGTGTTCTTAGCTCAAATACCATATTTCAATTATATATATATATATATATATATATATATATATATCATGCAAGTTACAAAAAGTTTTAACTCAAATCAATGTGAATCTAAAATGCCTTTTTTAAGAAAAAGATACATTCCTTGAAAATTTCATCAATTTGACCAACATTTCTTATATTATATATGTATACTAAATGAAATGATGTGATTGTGAAAATTTAAAAATTTTTAGTTCACTCCCTATTTTCAATCAAATCAATTTCTCATATGCAAAAGGGTAAACTAAGCTCAATAATCCATATTTTTCCACATCACAACTAATGAACTAAAAGTGCAATTCAAGCTAAATATCTAAGATATATACAAGCCCAAAGTGCAAAATGCAACAAAGTAAGAATAAACAATACAACAAAATAAAAGTGATCAAGTACTAAAAGAAAAATAAAACAAAATAAAGAAAAATACAAAATAATGCAAAATAGAACAAAAGTCTGAAATAGTTCCCCAAAATATGGTCCGCCGGAGACGGCAACCTCCCCACACTTAAATCACAGCATCGTCCTCGATGCTCTCAGTCAAGCTGGGTGAGAAGGATCGTCGCCCACTGAAGGGAGTGTCGCTGGCTCTGTTGGCGATGGCTGTGCAGGTGCCTGAGGCTCTGTAGGCTGCTCAGGCTGATTTTCCTTGTGCTCTGTCTGCTGCTGGTCCTCCTCCTCTGTCTCCTCCTGCTCCTCCTTCTCCTCAGAGTGCTCCGAGGGTGTGTCAGGCTCGGAGGGGATGTTAGTATGCCCAATAGTCACAATCAGCTTCAGATGGGCATAGCGTCGCTTGTTGCGACGCTCCAACTACTCAAAGCATCGCTGAGTGCGACGCTCCATCTGATCAAGGCGCTTGAAAAGGTGGTGCACAAGGTGGTAGACTGGCTGAGAGGTGGATGATGGTGCTGCTCGAGATGGTGCCGATGGTCCTGCTACAGCTGAAGAAGTAGTCGGCTCAGTAGCTGCTACTATGGCTGCTCGGTCTCTGTGCCGGGCTACTAGGTGGTCACCAAACCAGTCACCAAAAGGAATAACCTTGTCCTTACCGTGAGCGGCTGGTGCCTCATCGCCCTTCTCCTAGGGTGCCTCAGCCCGGTGAGTTAGCTATGTGACTAAAAAAGGGAATGGTAGGTTGCCTCTGACAGTGGCCCGGTACATGTATCTCCTAATGAGTCGTGGAAGGTACAACCCCTTCCCCTCTAAAACACACCAAATCAGAACTATCATATCAGTCGGGAGCCCAGTAGCATGGGTACTGGGCATGACATAGGTACATAGAATCTACTGCCACAACTTTGGCTTCTTTCGTCAGATAGTCGAACGTAATGCCTCTCGAAGTCTCTTTCTTGGATCCTTGCTCCCAAGGGGTATCCGGAAGGGCAACTGTATGATGCACTGCATCCCAATCAAAAGTCATGCATTTAATATCTTCCTCAGCCTGATGGAAGGCATCCTTATAGCTAACCTTAGGCTGAAATTGGAGGATGTCCTCAATAGCCTCCTCTGTAATTAGAATCTGCTTTTCTCTGAGATGAACGGCATCAAGGGTCACTCGGTAGTAATTGCAATTGAATTCCCAGACCCTAGTCTCGTTCGCTTGCACTAGCTCTCTGTCCAGAAATACCCAACCCCGATCCCTAATCTGAGGCTCAGAAAACTGCCTCAAATCAGAGGGAACATCTAGTTTCTTTTCCACAATGAGGCTTCTCTTATCAAAGTGCTCAAATCTGAGCTTACAGTATAGGTTGGCAAACTAATATGGGTTGTTAGAAGGTGTAGCTTGGTCAACCTTGTCCTTCTCATTAAAGTACCGCTCATATAAGCCTAAGGTCGCCGGCTCAGTAGATGGCTGTGACCTTTTCCTCTTACTGGAGGTGACCTTGGCTTTGCCTTTCCCTCTTTCAGACATTCTGAAAACAGAAATTACAGGATACAGAATATTAAATAGAGAAAAGGAAAAAAAAAGCAAATAATATGTAAGCAAAACAAACAGAATATAGGAAACAGAGGGGTGAAAGCTAAAGCATGAAGTGAGTCATAAAGAGATAAATCCTTGGGATGAACAAAAGGTAGGATTCAAAGAAATTAATCAGAAATCACAATCCAGGAATCTATACAATAAAATTTAGAATGCTTGTTTGTTAAGAAACAACATGTATCATGCCTCGAAAAGAATTAAAAGAGTTAGTTTGAAAAAGGTGAAAACTAAAAAGAAAAGTGAGAAAGTCAATTTAGTTAAAAGTTAGAGAAGTAGGTTAGAATTAGTGGCATGGTAATGTAGTTCCTAACTAAAAAAAAGTTCAAAAGGTTTAAGAACATGCAAGCTCACAGTCATGCATACAATGCGAGTCATTGATGATAAAACATGTAATGAAAGAAGCACAAAAAGAATTAAAATCATCAACAATGCATTTCAAATAGAAAGGGAAACAAAAGGAATGGAAATGCTAACCTATCACCCCATGAATTGGCTTGGTTTAAACCAAATAAATCATAATTCAAAAGTACTAAAGTCAACTCATGAGTGGAAGTTGAGTAAAACAGTTTTCAAAAAAATTGGGCAGCATTCCAGCAGTAATGTGAGCGTTCCCGGAGTAAATAAACAGCAGAAATCAACAATTCAAGCTTGGTTTCAAACAGAATCAGCAACTCATATGAATCTCAGAACGATTCATGCAAAACCAACAACTATAATGTCAGATAAGCAAAGGGTGTATTTTCAAACATGAGCAGAATTTTCAATCCATATAAACTCAAGATTGATTTAAACAAGTGTTACACACGAACTTTATAAGCATTGAGCATTATAAATCAAAACAGCAGTAAAACGTTGAGTTAATCACAAGCAGGGAAGGCTGAGTTCAAACACTTAAGTGCAGAATTAAAAGAACATCTCAGCAGCCCTTAATCTTAAGGCAATAACATAATGGAAATTGAAATAGAGCAATTGATAATTCAAATTGAAGTCCAGAGAAGTGGTAACATGAATTATTCAAGATGCTAGCAATGTCAAACTCATATGAATTTACAGTATGAAGTAGGAAAGCATCAAACAATAGTAGCAACCAAAATTAGCAACAACAGCAACATGTAAAACATCACAGAGCATTAACATCATCACCACTGCAAACACAATTCAAAATTTGTGGATTCCAAAGAGCAGCCAGCCAACAGAAGAATAAGGCAGCAATAGTATGCAGCAGCATCATATAAACCGATTTAGCACAAAAGTAAAATCAATGAAATAGCAGCAAAAGATCAATAACAGTTTAACCTAATTAACAGCATGAAACAAATTAATTTAGCACAGGTCAAATCAATGAAGCAGCAGCAGGGAACGAAATTAGCACAGGGCTGCTCATTACCAGCACAGGAAAACTAATTTCAGATAGAATAAACATCAGAGTTCATACCTAAATCCACTACAGAATCATTTAACTATCTAACCACCTAATTCAACTAAGCTAACCTGATCAAACAGCAACCTAGACAACTAACACTAACATAGAGTTTAATCAAAGGAAATTTTTTTTTTTTTTGAAAATAGAAGCATAGGTGAAAACAGATAAAACTGTAACCTGGGGAGAAGCAGAACAGAAATGGGCAGAAGAAAGGGAAGGAGAGTGGGGCGATGCATTGCTGGCCCAGAGGTGGCGGCGTCACAGCGGCGCAGTGGCTGTTCGTGGTGGTGCTTGGTGAAGGCGGAGAAGATGGGTAGACGGACATAGAAGAGGGATAGAGAAGAAGAAGAAGGAGAAGAAGAAAGGAAAGAGATGGAAGGGTGGTCTGCGGTAGCTCGGGGTCGCCGGAACTGAGCTGCGGTGTGAGGGTGATGGTGGTGTGCAGTGAATCTTTCAATGGAGGGAAGAGGGAAGAGAAGGGAAAGAAACGTTGGGGTGAAAGGATAGGGTGACGCGAGTGAGAAGGGTTCTCGCGTGAGGGGTGTTACTGAATTCAAATCCACGCGTACGCGTCACTGACGCGTGCGCGTGGGTGGAGGGAAATGAAGATGACGCGTACGCATCATAAATGCACACGCGTCGGGTGAATTTGTGCTAAACGCATGCTTCCATCACCGTTTTTGCACAAGTCTCTGTTCAGATTGAAGGGGGCAAAACTTACGTTCGACGCGTGCCTGTCGCTCACGCCCACGCGTTGTGTGCTAGAAATGAAGATGACGCGTACGTGTCAGGGATGCGTACATGTGGGTCGAATTGTGCCTCTAACACACCAGCCGCACGATTCCATCACAACTTTTTGTTCGTTAGATGGGAGAGCCAAATTGGTCTCGACGCCCACGCGTGGCTACGCGCACGCGTGGGTTGCCCAATTTTTTTTAACAACGACCAAAACAATACTAAACATGATTAAGCAACCGGGTGACAGACAGTTCGAATTCTCTACGGAGTACCAAACTCTTCTCTTAGACCCAATCAATGGATCACTAGTCCAACCCTTGCATTTAGCTCTTAAAATCTCAACCTTGATGAGCCTTGATTTGCAACTCCAACCACTAAACATTCTTCTCTTACGCTTAATGCCATAAAGCTTCCTAAGTTGACCATCCATTTCAAGAATGCCGTATTCAAGTGGGAAAGTGAGGCGAATAGAAACAAGTTTTACCCACCCAAGTGAAGGAGTAGACGACAACCTAGGTATAGAACTCTCCAACGTTCTTGACAAAGCATGTTCAACTCCCGTCCAACCTTTTCGACGGACTTTCACTTACACATCATTCTCAGACTCAATCAAAGGAGGGTCCTTATGTTCAAGGAGTTCAATTGCAGATGTAGATTCATCACTAGAAAGACTTGATTCATGATCATCATCACCAAGGGAACTCATTTCTTGATCTATTCCATCCAATTCTTCATAGGGTATATGCCATGGAGGTTGTGCACTAGCCTCTTTGATATCAATTTTAAGCTTCTTGGAGGAATACTCTACAACTTTAGATTCCCATGGAGGTTCGGCGTCTCCTAAGTCTTCAACAACTTCTTCCTCTTCAACTATTACGGCTTCCTCCACTTGTTCTACTGTTCATACCCTGGGTCGAGCTGTCTGACCCGGGTTTCTTGACGACAAGTCGACCAACCTCTTTAGGTCAGGACTATCCGACCTCTTCTCAAAGAGGTCGGCCAAATCACCAGGAAAGGCCCAAAAAGGGCCCAAACAGAGGAACATGACCCAAATCTAAAGCCAGCCCAAGCCTATAGAGATAAGGGCGGTTCCCTTGAAGGTAAGATGACTTCACTCAAAGATAAGTTAAGATAAGATAACTATCTTATCTCTAGAAAGGTTACTCTTCACCATTATAAATACACTGGAGCACCCAGGTATAACTCATACTCTGATTCTACAAAATACCTGCTTAATACCCTTGCTAACTTAAGCATCAGAGTCCCTTGCAGGTACCACCACCCTCCGGTGACAAAGGATCAGCAGCATTGCCAGTCCAACAAGTCGGACACGACAGCTCCGGCCACCACCCACAAGCCGAACATGTCATCTCCAACCAGCACAGAAGATCTCATCCGAGATCGACCTATAGTTTCAGGTAACCCTTGGAACATTGGCGCCGTTATCGGGAACCTGGAAGTCATCCCATCATCATGGCGGACAACCTTGACAATGACCACAACTCTGATTTGGAGAACAAAATGCCACATAAGAATGCGGAGGTCACACTAGACGATATTTCTCAACCTAACAAAGATAAGAATTCACCAAACATGGGAGCCATGGAGGCACTTTAGGATCGCCTAAAACAACTCGAAAATGAGGTCGAGTATCAATGAAAAGTCGAGAGAGGCCTACGAAGGGAAGCTAGGCAACGCCGCGAATTAGAGGACAAACTCATAAAGCTCGAAGCTGATCTCAAAGCTAAAACTACTCGATCCAGCCACGAAGATAGCTCCCGCAAGGACCAAGACCCATTCACCAAAGAGATCATGAAGGCCAAATCCCAAAAGACTTCAAACCCACCGACATGACTCTGTACGATGGCACATCAGATCCCAGCTATCATCTCAGTAATTTCAGAAGTAGAATGTATCTCACTGACGCCTCAGATGCAGTCCGCTGCAAAGCCTTCCCGACTACCTTGACAAAGACATTAATTAAATGGTTCGACAATCTGCCCCCTAGGTCTATCTCAAGCTTTGACAACTTAGCCAAGAAATTTCTAGCCAGATTCTCCATCCAGAAAGACAAAACTAAGCATGCCCCAAGTCTATTAGGGATCAAGCAAGGAGATCGGGAAAGTCTCCACAGTTACATGAAAAGATTCAACAAAGCATATCTGGACATACAAAGTCTGCCAACAGAAGCAGCCATTATGGGCCTCATCAATGGCTTACGAGAGGGACCTTTTAGTCACTCCATATCGAAAAAATATCCCAAATCTCTAAATGAAGTACAAGAATGAGCAGAGAAATACATCAACATAGAGAAAAATTCTCGACTATGAGAGACCTCAAAGTCTGGATTCCCCTACTCCTCCCGAGATACAGATAAAGAATCCAAGAAAAAAAAAAGATCAGCATGGAGAAAAGATCAAGAAATACCACAACTACACCCCTATTCGGGTGTCTTTTGTAGATATCTATCAATAAGTATGCCACATTGAAAAAATACCTCCATCTTGTCCACTCAAAAGCAAGAAAGGAGGATGAAACTGGCAGGAATACTGTGAATACCATCGAATCTATGGATATCCCACCAACGAGTGCTTCGATTTGAAGAATGTCATAGAAAAATTGGTAAGAGAGGCGAGACTAGATCGGTACTTAGTCAACAAAACAGATGAGCCAAGAAAAGAAGAAGGGATGAAGAAGTCAGACGAACTGAACGATCACCTCGTACCCCGGAGAGACATGTCCACATGATACATGGAGGATTTGAGGGAGGAGGAATCTCCAAATCATCTCGCAAAAGACATCTAAAAGAAGTATATCATGTCGAAGGAGGAGAAGGGGCACCCGAACTCCCTACTATCACCTTCACCAAAGAGGACGCAGCTGGCGTCATCTCCAGACATGACGATCCCATGGTCATCACTATCATATTAGCCAACGCTAATCTCCACCGCACGTTAGTAGACCAGGTAAGCTCAGCTGACATACTGTTCAAAACCACCTTCAACAAATTCAGCCTAGAGGAAAAATAGCTCAGAGCATATCTGAATAGCTTATTCGGGTTAGGAGACACTCCAATTCAACCATTTGGATACATCTCACTGCACACAACCTTTGGAAAAGAAAACCGATCAAGGACACTCAACATAGACTACATCGTGGTCGACGTGAGTACAGCCTACAATGCCCTGAAAGGTCGAACAACGCTGAATCAGAGATACTCCAGATAAAATGACCAATATCGGCACAATCTTAAAAGGAGACGTAAAAGACTCCCTCGTATAGTTCTTAAGAAACAATGTCGACCTCTTCGCATGGAAGGCCGCAGACATGCCAGGCATAGACCCCAAGCTAATGTGCCACAAGCTGGCAGTATACCCAGGATCTCGGCCAGTATAGCAGAGACGTAGAAAGCTCGGACCAGAACGATCCCAAGCTGTAGAAGAGTAAGTACAAGCTCTACTGGAGGCAGGATTCATAAGAGAAGTCAAGTACCTACTATGGCTAGCTAACGTCGCCTTGGTGAAAAAATCAAATGGGAAGTGGCGGATGTGCACCGACTACACCGATCTCAACAAAGCATGCCCAAAAGATCCTTATCCACTCCTAAGTATTGATGCTCTGGTGGATGCCTCCTCCGGATACAAATACCTCTCGTTTATGGACGCCTATTCGGGATACAATCAAATCCCAATGTACCCACCTGATCAAGAAAAAACGTCATTCTTAACCCCAAAAGCAAACTACTGCTACATCGTCATGCCGTTCGGACTCAAAAACGCTGGAGCCACTTATAAAAGACTAATGAATAAAGTATTCACAGACCACACTGGGAAAGACATGGAAGTATATGTGGATGAAATGTTAGTAAAGGCACAAAGCGAGGACTCATTATTATCCAACCTCACCCAAGTATTCAACACTATAAGAAAGCATGACATGCGACTTAACCCTGCAAAATGCACCTTCGCAGTGGAAGCTGGCAAATTCTTAGGTTTCATGCTCACAAAAAGAGGAATCGAGACAAATCCAGATAAATGTCGGGCCATAATCGACATGAAGAGTCCGACCTGTGTCAAAGAAGTTCAACAACTAAATGGAAGACTGGCGGCCTTGTCCAGATTTCTAGCCGGATCAGCAATAAGATCTCTCCCTTTATATGCCACTCTAAGGAAGGGAAAGAAGTTTGAATGGACAACAGAGTGCGAACAAGCCTTCCAGAATTTTAAAAGGTTCCTGGGACAACCACCTATTTTAACTCGGCCACCGGAAGGAGAACCACTTGTATTGTACCTCGCAGTAGAAAACCGGGCAGTAGCCTCAACACTGGTCCGAGAGGACGAAAGTGGACAACAACCTATATAATTCATCAGCAAGGCACTACAAGGGTCCGAACTGAACTACCAAAAAATAGAAAAATTCGCCTATGCTCTCATACTAACATCTCGACGACTTCGCCCATATTTCCAAGCCCACATTATCAAAGTTCGGACCAACCAGCCCATAAAAGGCATTTTGCAGAAAACAGATTTAGCAGGGAGAATCTTACAATGGGTAGTCGAGTTATCCAAATTCAACCTTCAATATGAAGCTCGGACAGCCATCAAATCACAGTATATGGCCGAGTTCATTACAGAATTTACCGACACTCCGGAAATCCCCACAGAATGGAATCTCTACGTAGATGGCTCCTCGAACAGAATCGGAAGTGGCGGGTGTGATAATAGAAAGCAACCACGGAACCCAAATAGAACTTTCCCTTAAATTCAGGTTACTTGCTTTAAACAACCAAGCCGATTATGAGGCATTACTGGCCGGTTTGAAGCTGGCTAAGGAGGTCGGAGCCCGAAAACTTGTCATCTTCAGCAACTCACAAGTAGTCACCTCACAAATAGCAGGAAACTACCAAGCCAAGGATCCCACCATGAAAAAGTACTTGGACAAAACCAAAGAACAGCTCGGACAACTCGAAGAGTATGAGGTCCGCCACATACCTCGGGAACAGAATGCTCGAGCTATTGCACTCTCAAAACTAGCCAACACCAAACCAGGGGGTAACAATAGAAGCCTCATTCCTGAGATACTACAGAACCCGTCAATTTCAGAAGAAGAGAAGGTCCTAGCCATAACCGGTCTGGATCAAGGATGGATGACTCCCATAATTAACTACCTCAAAACAGAAATACTCCCTATAGATAAGAAGGAGGCAAAGAGGTTAAAACGGGAGGCACAATATCATACCCTCAAAAACAATACTCTATACAAGAGACGGATTTCAACACCACTTTAAAAATGTGTGCCAACTTCAACACTAAAGAAGTTTTAGAATAAATACACAGTCGCATCTGTGGCAACCATCTCGGAGCACAAGCTCTAACCAAAAAAGTACTCCGACCCGGATTCTATTGGCCAACTTTACAAAAAGAAGCAATGGAATTCGTAAAGACATGTCTACCATGTCAGAAACATGCTAACTTTTACATCGTCCCATCAGAGGAGCTTATCAGCGTAACCTCACCCTGGCCATTTACAAAATGGGGACTCGACCTCCTTGGGCCCTTCCCTCAAGGGTCATGACAGGTCAAGTTCCTCATCTTCGGGGTAGGCTATTTTACAAAATGGATTGAGGTAGAACCCCTAGCTAATGCCACTGTTCAAAGAAGTCGAAAATTCCTATATAGAAACATTGTCACAAGGTTTGGAGTTGCATACTCCATCACCACAGACAATGGCACTCAATTTACAGACGCAGGCTTCAGAAAATTGGTGGGCGACTTGAAAATAAAGCACCAATTCACATCCGTCGAGCATCCCCAGGCCAATGGACAGGCAGAAGCTGCCAATAAAGTCATATTAGCCAGGCTAAAATAGAGATTACAGGATGCAAAGGGAGCTTGGGCCAAAGAGCTCCCACAAGTCCTATAGGCATATCGGACAACTCCACACTCCACCACAAAGGAATCACCTTTTCGATTACCTTACGGAATAGAGGCAATGATCCCAGTGGAGGTCGAAGAAGGATCGCCCAGAGTAATCCACTACAGTGAAGAGGCCAACTCCCAACTTCAAAGGGAAGAACTCGACCTACTTCCAGAAATCCGAGAAAGAGCTCGGATCAAGAAAAAAGCGTTAAAACATCGAATGGCCTCAGCATACAATCAAAAGGTAGTACAGCGAGGTTTTGCCGAAAATGACCTCGTCCTAATCTAAAATGATATCGAAACAAGCCGACCTGGAGAAGGAAAGCTGGCAGCAAACTGGAAAGGACCCTACCGGTCATAGAAGTACTCGGAAAGGGCTACTACAAGCTGTCTAAACTCGAAGGGCGAGAGCTTCCAAGGTCATGGCACATAGTGCACGAATTGTAAATCACACTTTTCACAACTCGTACCACTAACCAGCAAGTGCACTGGGTCGTCCAAATAATACCTTACGTGAGTAAAGGTTGATCCTACGGAGATTGTTTGCTTGAAGCAAGCTACGGTTATTTTGTATTTCTTAGTCAGGAAATTAATAATAAAAATGGTTGGGTTTATGAGAAGTAATTAACATAAAATAAATAATACTTGTTATGCAGTAATTGAGAACAGATTGAGGTTTTGGAGATGCTCTGTCTTCTGAATCTCTGCTTTTCTACTGTCTTCTTCTTCACGTACGCAGGTCTCCTTCCATGGCAAGATGTATGTTGGTGGATCACCGTTGTCAATGTCTACCATCCATCCTCTCAGTGAAAATGGTCCAAATGCGCTGTCACCGCATGGCTAATCATCTGTCGATTCTCACTCATGTTGGAATAGAATCCGTTGATCCTTTTGCATCTGTCACTACGCCAAACACTCGCGAGTTTGAAGCTTGTCACAGTCATCCCTTCCCAGATCCTACTCGGAATACCACAGACAAGGTTTAGACTTTCCGGATCTCAGGAATGGCCGCCAATAACTCTAGCCTATACCACGAAGACTCTGATCATGAACTAGGAGGCTAAGAGATACACACTCAACCTAGTGCAGATAGAACGTAGGTGGTTGTCAGGCACGCGCTCATAGGTGAAAATGATGATGAGTGTCACGGATCATCACATTCATCAGTGTGAAGTGTGAGTGAATATCTTAGAAATAAAGACAAGCGTAATTGAATGAAAAACAGTAGTAATTGCATTAATTCATCAAAACACAGCAGAGCTCCTCACCCCTAATCATGGGTTTTAGAGACTCATGCCGTTAGAAATACAATGTTTAGATGTAAAAATGTCATCCGGTACAAAATAAATCTGTAAAAGAAGTTTTTATACTAAACTAGTAGCTAAGGTTACAGAAAATAAGTAACTAAGTGCAGATAGTGCAGAAATCCACTTTCGGGGCCCACTTGGTGTGTGCATAGACTGACTAATGAAGACTTCACATGTAGAGACTTCTCTTGGAGTTAAATGCCAGGTTGCAGCCTATTTCTGGCGTTTAACTCTGGTTTGTAACCTGTTTCTGGTGTTTAACTTCAGAATAGGGCAGGAAGTTGGCGTTTGAACGCCAGTTTGCGTCGTCAAAACTCAGGCAAAGTATGGACTATTATATATTGCTGGAAAGCCCTGGATGTTTAATTTCTAACGCAATTGTGAGCGCACCAATTGGGAGGGAGGTCAGAATCCAACAGCATCTGCAGTCCTTTTTCAGCCTCTGAATTAGACTTTGACAAGGTCCCTCAATTTCAGCCAGAAAATACCTGAAATCACAGAAAAACACACAAACTCATAGTAAAGTCCAGAAATATAATTTTTGCATAAAAACTAATAAAAACATAGTAAAAACTAACTAAATTATACTAAAAACTACTAGAAAACAATGCCAAAAAGCGTATAAATTATCCGCTCATCACAACACCAAACTTAAATTGTTGCTTGTCCCCAAGCAACTGAAAATCAATTAGGATAAAGAGAAGAGAATATACTATAAATTCCAAAATATCAATGAAACTTAGCTCCAACTAGATGAGCGAGACTAGTAGCTTTTTGCCTCTGAACAGTTTTGGCATCTCACTTTATCCTTTGAAGTTCAGAATGATTGGCATCTATAAGAACTTAGAATTTAGATAGTGTTATTGATTCTCCTAGTTCAGTATGTTGATTCTTGAACACAGCTATTTTATGAGTCTTGGTCGTGGCCCTAAGCACTTTATTTTCCAGTATTACCACCAGATACATAAATGCCACAGACACATAACTGGGTGAACCTTTTCAGATTGTGACTCAGCTTTGCTAGAGTCCCCAATTAGAGGTGTCCAGGGTTCTTAAGCACACTCTTTTTGCTTTGGATCACGACTTTAACTGCTCAGTCTCAAGCTTTTGGCTTGACACCTTGACGCCACAAGCACATGGTTAGGGATAGCTTGGTTTAGCCGCTTAGGCCAGGATTTTATTCCTTTTGGCCCTCCTATCCATTAATGCTCAAAGCCTTGGATCCTTTTTACCCTTGCCTTTTGGTTTAAAGGGTCATTGGCTTTTTGCTCTTGCCTTTTGGTTTAAAGAGCTCTTGGCTATTTCTGCTTGCTTTTTCTTTTCTTCCTTTTTTTCTTTTATTTTCGCAATTTTTTTCGCAAGCTTTGTTCTTCACTGCTTTTTCTTACTTCAAGAATCAATTTCATGATTTTTTAGATTATCAATAACATTTCTCCTTTTTCATCATTCTTTCAAGAGCCAACAATTTTAACATTCATAAACAACAAATTCAAATAAAAATATGCACTATTCAAGCATTCATTCAGAAAACAAAAAGTATTGTCACCACATCAAAATAATTAAACTAATTTCAAGGATGAATTCGAAATCATGTACTTCTTATTCTTTTGTGGTTAAAACATTTTTCATTTAAGAAAGGTGATGGATTCATAGGACATTCATAGCTTTAAGACATAGACACTAGATACTAATGATCATGTAATAAGACACAAACATTAATAAAGCATAGAAAACGAAAACAGAAAAAATAAATAAACAAGGAGATTAAGGAATGGGTCCACCATAGTGAGGGTGGCGTCTTCTTCCTCTTGAGGAACCAATGGTGCTCTTGAGCTCCTCTATGTCTCTTCCTTGCCTTTGTTGCTCCTCCCTCATAGATCTTTGATCTTCTCTAATTTCATGGAGAATGATGGATTGCTGTTGGTGCTCTACCCTTAGTTGTCCCATATTGGAACTTAATTCTCCTAGGGAGGTGTTAATTTGCTCCCAATAGTTTTGTGGAGGAAAGTGCATCCCTTGAGGTATCTTAGGGATTTCATGATGAGGAATTTCCTCATGCTCTTGTTGAGGTCCATGAGTGGGCTCTCTTGTTTGCTCCATCCTCTTTTTAGTGATGGGCTTGTGAGATAAATCTCTCCATCTCCCATGACTCGGAAGTGGAAGCAATTGTCTTTCCTTTCCTCTTTCTAGAGGTTTCTCCGGCCTTTGGTGTCATTAGTGGTTATGGAAAAACAAAAAAGCTATGCTTTTTCCACACCAAATTTAAAATGTTTGCTCATCCTCGAGCAAAAGAAGGAAGAAAGGAGGAGAAGAATAAGAAATGGAAGAGATGGAGGTGTGTGGTGGGTTCGGCCAAGGGTAGGGGAAGTGTGTATGAAAATGTGTGAAGAGGAGAGAAGAAGAGGTGTGGTTGGTGGGGATCCTGTGGGGTCCACAGATCTTGAGGGGTCAAGGACTTAGCATCCCTGCTCCATTTAGGCGTGTAAATGCCCTTAGAGTGCATTCCTGGCGTTTAACGCCAGACTGCTGCTTGTTTCTGGCGTTTAACACCAAGCTGTAGCCTGTTTCTGGCATTTAACATCAGACTGTAGCCTATTTCTGGCGTTTAACGCCAGCTTGATGCTTCTTTCTGGCGTTAAACGCCAGTCTGATACTTCTTACTGGCGTTTAAACGCCAGTAAGCTTATGCTCTAGAGTGTGCTATTTTTAATGCTGTTTTTCATTCTGTTTTTGGTTTTTTCAGTTGTTTTTGTGACTTCACATGATCATCAACCTACAAAAAACATAAAATAACATTGGAAAATAAATAGATATAATTAACATAGATAAATAAGATTGGGTTGCCTCCCAATAAGTGCTTCTTTACTGTCAATAGCTTGACATTACTGAGCTTTTAATCTAGTCTCAGCCTAGAGCATTCTTGCTCAACATTGCCTTCAAGATAATGCTTGACTCTCTGTCCATTAACAATGAACCTCTTATTAGAATCAGTATCTTGAAGCTCTACATAGCCATATGGTGACACACTTGTAATCACATATGGTCCCCTTCACCGGGATTTTAATTTCCCAGGGAATAATCTGAGTCTAGAGTTAAATAGCAGGACCTTCTGTCTTGGTTCAAAGACTCTAGATGACAACTTTCTGTCATGCCACCTTTTTGCTTTCTCTTTGTAAATCTTAGCATTTTCGAAAGCATTGAGTCTGAATTCCTCTAGCTCATTCAGCTGGAGCAATCTTTTCTCTCCAGCTAATTTGGCATCAAAGTTTAGGAATCTGGTTGCCCAGTAGGCCTTATGCTCTAGTTCCACGGGCAGATGACAGGCTTTACCATACACAAGCTGGTATGGAGAGGTCCCTATAGGAGTCTTAAATGATGTTCTGTATGCCCACAGAGAATCATCCAAGCTTTTTGCCCAATCCTTTCTACGGGTACTTACAGTCTGTTCCAGGATTCTTTTTAGTTCTCTGTTAGAGACTTCAGCCTGCCCATTGGTCTGTGGATGATATGGAGTTGCTACGTTATGGCTAATTCCATATCGGACCATAGCAGAATAAAGCTGTTTATTGCAGAAATGAGTGCCCCCATCTCTGATTAGTGCTCTAGGGACACCAAACCTGCTGAAGATATGTTTCTGAAGGAACTTCAGTACTGTCTTAGTATCATTAGTGGGTGTTGCAATGGCCTCTACCCATTTGGATACATAGTTGACTGCCACCAGAATATATGTGTTTGAGTATGATGGTGGGAAAGGCCCCATGAAGTCAATACCCCATACGTCAAATAACTCAATCTCTAAGATCTCTTGCTGAGGCATGGCATAACCATGAGGCAGATTACCAGCTCTTTGGCAGCTGTCACAGTTACGCACAAAATCTCGGGAGTCTTTATAGAGAGTAAGCCAGTAGAAGCCACATTGGAGGACTTTTGTGCCTGTTCGCTCACCTCCGAAATGTCCTCCATATTGTGATCCATGACAATGCCATAGGATCTTCTGTGCTTCTTCTCTAGGCACACACCTACGGATTGTTCTGTCTGCACATCTCTTAAAGAGATATGGTTCATCCCACAAGTAGTACTTTGCATCAGTAATTAATTTTTTTGGTTTATTGCCTGCTGTACTCCTTGGGTATGAATCTTGCAGCTTTATAGTTTGCAATGTCTGCAAACCATGGTGTTTCCTGAATGGCAAACAATTGCTCATCCGAAAAGGTTTCAGAGATCTCAATAGAGGGGGAGGATGCCCCTTCTACTGGTTCTATCTGAGACAGATGATCAACCACTTGGTTCTCTATCCCTTTTCTGTCTCTTATTTCTATATCAAACTCTTGCAGAAGCAACACCCATCTTATGAGCCTGGGTTTTGAATACTGCTTTGTGAGTAGATATTTAAGAGCAGCATGATCAGTGTACACAATCACTTTTGATCTTACTAAGTATGATTTAAACTTGTCAATGGCATAGACCACTGCAAGCAACTCCTTTTCTGTGGTTGTGTAATTTTTTTGTGCATCTTTTAAAACATGGCTAGCGTAATAAATGACATGGAGAAGCTTGTTATGCCTCTGTCCTAATACTGCACCAATGACATGGTCACTAGCATCACACATTATTTCAAATGGTAATGTCTAGTCTGGTGCAGAAATAACTGGTGCTATGACCAGCTTAGCTTTCAGAGTTTTAAACGCCTGCAGACACTCTGTGTCAAACACAAATGGCATGTCCGCAGCTAGCAGATTGCTCAAAGGTTTTGCAATTTTTGAAAAATCCTTTATAAACCTCCTATAGAATCCTGCATGCCCCAGAAAGCTTCTGATTGCCTTAACATTGGCTGGTGGTGGTAATTTTTCAATTACTTCCACTTTAGCTTGATCCACCTCTATTCCCTTGTTTGAAATTTTATGCCCAAGGACAATTCCTTCAGTCACCATAAAGTGACATTTTTCCCAGTTTAAAACTAGGTTGGTCTCTTGGCATCTTTTCAGAACAAGTGCTAAATGGTCAAGGCAAGAGCTGAATGAGTCTCCAAATACTAAAAAGTCTTCCATGAAGACTTCCAGAAATTTCTCTACCATATCAGAGAAGATAGAGAGCATGCACATCTGAAAGGTTGCATGTGCATTGCACAGACCAAAAGGCATCCTTCTGTAGGCAAACACTCTAGAAGGACATGTGAATGCTATTTTCTCTTGGTCCTGAGGATCTACTGAAATTTGGTTGTAACCTGAGTAGCCATCCAAAAAGCAGTAATATTCATGACCAGCTAGTCTCTCTAGCATTTGGTCTTTGAATGGTAAAGGAAAGTAATCCTTCCTGGTGGCTGTATTGAGCCTTCTGTAGTCAATACACATACACCACCCTGTACCTGTTCTTGTAGGAACCAGTTCATTCTTTTTATTATGAACCACTGTCATGCCTCCCTTCTTGGGGACAACTTGGACAGGGCTCACTCAGGGGCTATCAGAAATAGGATAAATAATTCTAGCCTCCAGTAACTTGGTGACCTCTTTCTGCACCACCTCCTTCATGGTTGGATTTAGCCGCCTTTGTGGTTGAACCACTGGCTTAGCATCATCCTCCAATAGAATCTTGTGCATGCATCTTGTTGGGCTGATGCCTTTAAGATCATTTATGGACCACCCAAGAGCTGTCTTGTGTGTCCTTAGCACTTGAAGTAGTGCTTTCTCTTCCTGTGGATTTAAAGCAGAGTTTATGATCACCGGAAAAGTATCACCTTCTCCCAGAAATGCATATTTCAGGGATGGTGGTAGTGGTTTGAGCTCGGGTTTAGGAGGTTTCTCCTCTTCCTGAGGAATTTTCAGAGGATTTTTTATTTCCTCTAATTCCTCCAAATCAGGCAGAACATCCTTAAAGATGTCTTCTAGCTCTGATTCGAGACTCTTAGTCATGTTGATCTCCTCTTCCAGGGAGTCAATAATATCAACACTCATGCAGTCTTTTGATGTGTCTGGATGCTTCATTGCCTCAACAGCATTCAGCCTGAACTCATCCTCATTGACTCTTAAGGTCACTCCCCCTTTTTGGACATCAATGAGGGTTCGTCCAGTTGCTAGGAAAGGTCTTCCTAGAATGAGAGTTGTACTTTTGTGCTCCTCCATTTCTAGCACTACAAAGTCAGTGGGAAAGGCAAATGGCCCAACCTTAACAATCATGTCCTCAATTATGCCTGGTGGATATTTAATGGAGCCATCAGCAAGTTGAAAACATATCCGGGTTGGTTTGACCTCTTCAGTCAAGCCAAGCTTTCTGATAGTGGATGTAGGGATCAGATTGATACTTGCCCCAAGGTCACATAGAGTTGTCTTGGTAAAAGTCCCTCTAATGTGCATGTATCATAAAGCTTCCAGGATCCTTAAGCTTTTCTGGTAAGCTTGTTAGAATGACTGCACTGCATTCTTCAGTGAGGAAAAGTTTTTCTGTTTCTCTCCAATCCTTCTTATGACTTAAGATTTCTTTCATGAACTTAGCATAAGAGGGTATTTGCTCAAGTGCCTCTGCAAACAGAATCTTTATTTCAAGAGTCCTGAGATAGTCTGCAAAGCGGGCAAATTGTTTATCCTATTCCGCTTGGCGGAGTTTCTAAGGATAAGGCATTTTGACTTTATATTCTTCAACCTTAGTTGCTGCAGGTTTATTTCCTATAGAGGCAGGTTGAGAAGCCTTCTTGAGGGAGTTATTATCAGCACTTGCAGGTGTTTGATCGCTCATTGGCATTTGAACGCCAGGATTGGATGTGGATTGGGCGTTTAACGCTAGATTCCAACCTTTTTCTGGCGTTTTAACGCCAGAACTGGATATGGATTGGGCGTTTAACACTAGTTTTTCACCCTTTTCTGGCATTTGAACGCCACACTTATTCCTCCCAGAGCTATCCTCAGAGAGATTTTGGGTAGCAGGTTGCTTATCCTCTGTCTACTATTCCTTTCTTGGCTTTCTGCTACCTTGAGTTGAGATATTTGATGTTTTTCGACTTCTTAATTGAACTGCTTGGCACTCCTCTGTTATCTGTTTTGATAACTGCTGTTTTGTTTGATTCAATTGTGATTCCATATCCTTGTTAGCAATTTTGGTTTCTTGTAGCATCTCCTTAAATTCTGCTAACTGCCTTGTTATAGAAGATAGTTGCTGATTGAGTTCAGCCACTTTTTCCTGAGGATTAAAGTCAGTTGATACTGCCTTAGCTTCTTCTTTCGTGGAGGACTCATTACTTATGTACAGATGCTGATTTCTAGAAACTATATCAATAAGCTCTTGAGCCTCTTCAATAGTCTTTCTCATGTGTATAGATCCACCAGCTGAGTGGTCTAGAGATATCTGAGCTTTTTCTGTAAGCCCGTAGTAGAAAATGTCTAATTGCACCCACTCTGAAAATATTTCAGAGAGGCATTTCCTTAGCATCCCTCTGTACCTCTCCCAGGCGTTATAAAAGGATTCATCATCCTCTTGTTTAAAGCCTTGGATGTCTAGCCTTAGCTGTGTCATCCTCTTTGGAGGGAAATATTGATTCAGAAATTTGTCTAATAACTGTTTCCATGTTCTTATGCTTGCTGTGGGTTGGTTATTTAACCACCTCTTAGCTTGATCTTTTACAGCAAACAGAAATAGTAACAGCCTGTATACATCTTGATCTACCTTCTTGTCACGTACTGTGTCAGCAAGAACTGCGCCAGAAACTCAGTAGGTTCTTCCTATGGAAGACCGAAATACTGGCGATTTTGCTGCACCATGACAATGAGCTGAGGATTTAGCTCAAAACTGCTTGCTTTGATGGGAGGTATACAGATGCTGCTCCCATATGCAGCAGTAATGAGGTTAGCATATGACCCCAGAGTCCTTCTAGACTGTTCATTTCCCTTTAGGTCCATGATAGATAAAAGGGAATTGATATGAATTGCAAATAAAATATATTTTTGTTTTTATTTATTTAAATAGAAACAAACCGAATAATTAAAATTAAATAAAAATAATAAGATAAAATAAAATAATTAGAAACTAAAATGTAAATTTCGAAAACTAAGAGAAAAATAAGTTTGAAAACTAAAATAATTACTTAATTAAGAAGATTTGAAAAACTTTGGATATGATTTTTGAAAAAGATTTTGAATTTTGAAATTTCAAAACTAAGATATGAAAGAATAGAAAGTTTTAAAATAAAAATCTGAATTTTTAAAGGAAAATTTGAAAATTAATTAAGATAAGATAATTTTGAATTTAATGAAGAAAGAGAAAAACAGTAAAAATGACACCAAACTTAATTTTTTAGATCAAAACAAAGGAAATAAACAGGAAAACTTTGAATATCACGATGAACGCTAAGAACAACTTTTGAAAAAAAAATTTTACAAAATAGAAACACAAAGGACACTAAACTTAAAATATGAAACTAAACTCAAACAGAAAAACTCAATTATTAGTTTATAAAAATTCTCGAAAAAAATTTGAAAAAGAAAATAAGGATTTTAAAAAGAAAAATTTAACCAAAAACAATAGTAGAATACGCAATTTTAGTGACTCTAAACTAAAAAGGATAAATTTTTCCTAATCTAAGCAACAAGAAAAATCGTCAGTTGTCCAAACTCGAACAATCCCCGGCAACGGCGCCAAAAACTTGGTGTACGAATTGTAAATCACACTTTTCACAACTCATACCACTAACCAGCAAGTGCACTGGGTCGTCCAAGTAATACCTTACGTGAGTAAGGGTCAATCCTACGGAGATTTGATGCCAGGGCATTTTGGCCAGTTTCACTGACCTTTTCTTTACTGTTTTTAAGGTAGTTTCATGCATTTTCTTATGAAATAAGCTAGTTTTGGGTAGATATTCACTTACATCTTGATTCAAGCAAACATTGTGCACTTTACATGATTTTATGAGAATTTTGCATGAATTATATAATAAATTGGATGATGCATGATCCCATGATTAAGAGCAAGACTTTGATGTACTTTGTTTGATTGATTTCAGGCCAAAGGAAGAAGAGAAGAAGCCACGTTAGTGGCTACGTTAGTTACACTAATGTGGGCACTAACGTGGAAGGAAGGAAAGCCCCAACTTTAGTGAGAAAAGTTAGTGGCATTAACTTTGAAGAAAGGGAATTTGAGCCAACGTTAGTGACACTTAACATTATCACTAACGTTGACCAATGCTCACAAGTGGCCACGTTAGAGTCCACGTTAACTTAGTTAACGTGGCCTCTAACGTTAAAAGGGGGAAAGGAAGCAAACGTTAGTGACATTCAACATTGTCACTAATGTTGGCCTAAGTGCACAATGCCACGTGTTAACGTGGAAGCTAACGTGAAGAGGCAAGAGTAGTCTACAACGTTAGTGACACCCAACATTGTCACTAACGTTGGAAGTAACCACATATCCCCAAGAAGCCACGTTAACTCCCACATTAACCTAGTTAACGTGGAAGTTAACGTGAAGAAGAAGAAGTTGTCGACAATGTTAGTGACACCAAACATTGTCACTAACATTGCCAACACAAGCCACAAAGAGCCACGTTAACTCCCACGTTAACTTAGTTAACGTGGTAGTTAACGTGGGCAAAAGTTCCACCTGGCAGCTTGACCATGCCTTCTTCAAACAAGAATAACTTGAGCCACAAAACTCCAAATGAGGTGATTCTAGTGGCATTGGAAAGTAGGATTCCAGAGCTTTTCAAGCATATATGGCATTACATGGTTGACACTAAATTTGAGGGAGAAAACCTGTCCCGAAAGTGCAATGATGAACATGGTATCAGCCTGTATTTTGGCCAACTGACCTCTTCACCTTCCAAGAAGTATAACTCGAGTTGTAGAGCTCCAAATGACGTGCTTTCAAAGGCATTGGAAAGTAGACATCCAGGGCTTTCCAAAAATATATAATAGTATGGGGTGGACACTAAGTTTGAGCTTCAGAAACATGAAAATCGCTGGCGTTATTGGCAATCAACATTTCCAGTAACGTTGGCATATATGCCAGCCACCATGTCCACTTCAAAGGAGCATAACTTGAGTTACAGAAGTCCAATTGAGGTGATTCTAGTTGCGTTAGAAAGCTGACATTCAGAGCTTTCCAACGATATATAATACTCTATAGTGGGCATGAAATTGGAGCACAAAAAAGAGGAATCTTTTAAGCCCCAAAAACACCAACTGGGCAGCAAGTGCAACGTTAGCCACAATAACTTTAGCACTAAAGCCACACTTGTAGCGTTAGTTTGGCTAACTTTGGCACTAACTTTAGCACCTAGACCTCAACTTGACTCACTTCTCTCTCAAGCCCACTTCAAAGCTCAAGCAAGCAAGCCCACAATTGTCAAGCAATCAAGGCCACAAAAAGCATCTAGAATAGGAATTTTTATTTAATTGTAATTTGCTTTCATTTTGTAATTTAGGAGAGCCTATATAAAGGCCTTAGTTTTTACATTGAAATCATCTTAGGCTATACTGGGGAACTCTGGAGAATTGGGGAATTAGGGGATTGAAGAGGGGTCTTCGGACTCCCTTCCCTCACCCACTTTTCCTTTTCTTTCTTTGTACTTTCATTTATGAATTTTGAAGTTTTATTTTCAGTTTCAATCTTCATCTTTACTTTTCTGCACTTTCTTTCTTTTCTATTTTTGTAGAGCAATGATCAAATAACTCTTTACATTGGGTTAGAGAGCTCTATTGTGATTCAATGGATCAATTGTAGTTCTTATTCTTCTTCTTCCTTCTTTTCTCTTGATTTTACTTGAAAGCTTTCGATCTTCATCCAATTGGGTAGTTATCTTGGAAAAGAAACTATTCATACTTGGATCTCTTCTGAACCTTGGAAGAGGAATGAAGAGATCAAGCTAGAAATGCTTTCTCATGCTGGGCCAAATTGGGTATGGATGGATATGTGACTATAATCCTCTCAATGCTTGATTTGGGAAATGCATGTGGTATAATCAGTGACCATACTTCATCTCTTCTCATGAGCAATTGACCAAGGAATTGGCTATTGATCAAGATTTGAGAGATTGAATTACAAGAAATTGTAATTCAATCACTTAAGATTGCCAAGGAGATCAATGAGTGCATTGATTGAGGAAGAGATGAGAATGAACATGATCCGGAGGATTGAAATATCTCTTGATCCCAATGTTCATTTTATTTTTAGTTCTTACATTTACTTTTCTTGTCATTTTACTTTTCTGCACTTTACTGCTTTTTTTACTTTTCTGTCAATTTCCATTTCCTTGTTACTTATCACTCCATTATGATTCATCTAACTAGGATAATCAATTAACCATTGATTTCTTAATCCGTTAATCTCTGTGGGATTCGACCTCACTCTATTGTGAGTTTTACTTGACGACAATTCGGTATACTTGCCGAAGGGAGATTTGTTGAGAGACAAGTTTTCCGTGCATCAAGATTGTTGGCTTGAAGTAAGCTATGGTTATTTTGTAATTCTTAGTCAGGAAATTAATAATAAAAATGGTTGGGTTTATAAGAAGTAATTAACATAAAATAAATAATACTTGTTATGCAGTAATGGAGAACAGATTAAGGTTTTGGAGATGCCCTGTCTTCTGAATCTCTGCTTTCCTATTGCCTTCTTCTTCACGCACGTAGGTCTCCTTCCATGGCAAGCTGTATATTGGTAGATCACCGTTGTCAATGGCTACCATCCATCTTCTCAGTGAAAATGGTCCAAATGCGCTGTCACCGCACGGCTAATTATCTGTCGGTTCTCACTCATGTTGGAATAGAATCCGTTGATCCTTTTGCATCTGTCACTACGCCAAACACTCGCGAGTTTGAAGCTTGTCACAGTCATCCATTCCCAGATCCTACTCGAAATACCACAGACAAGGTTTAGACTTTCCAAATCTCAGGAATGGCCACCAATAACTCTAGCCTATACCACGAAGACTCTGATCATGAACCAGGAGGCTAAAAGATACACACTCAAGCTAGTACAGATAGAATAGAGGTGGTTGTCAGGCACGCGTTCATAGGTGAGAATGATGATGAGTGTCACGGATCATCACATTCATCAGGGTGAAGTGTGAGTGAATATCTTAGAAATAGAAACAAGTGTAATTGAATGAAAAACAGTATTAATTGCATTAATTCATCGAAACACAACAGAGCTCCTCACCCCCAATCATGGGATTTAGAGACTCATGCCATTAGAAATACAATTTTTAGATGTAAAAATGTCATCCGGTACAAAATAAATCTCTAAAAGTAGTTTTTATACTAAACTAGTAGATAGGGTTACAGAAAATAAGTAACTAAGTGCAGATAGTGCAGAAATCCACTTTCGGGGCCCACTTGGTGTGTGCTTGGGCTGAGTAATGAAGCCTTCACATGTAGAGACTTCTTTTGGAGTTAAATGCCAGGTTGCAGCCTGTTTCTGGCGTTTAACTCTGGTTTGTAACCTGTTTCTGGCGTTTAACTTCAGAATAGGGCAGGAAGTTGGCATTTGAACGCCAATTTGCATCGTCAAAACTTTGGCAAAGTATGGACTATTATATATTGCTGGAAAGTCCTGGATGTCTACTTTCCAATGCAATTGAAAGTATGCCAATTGTGCTTCTGTAGCTCCAGAAAATCCATTTCGAGTGCAGGGAGGTCAGAATCCAACAACATCTGCAGTCCTTTTTCAGCCTCTGTATCAGACTTTTGCTCAGGTCCCTCAATTTCAGCCAGAAAATACCTGAAATCACAGGAAAACACACAAACTCATAGTAAAGTCCAGAAATGTAATTTTTGCATAAAAACTAATAAAAACAGAGTAAAAACTAACTAAATTATACTAAAAACTACTAGAAAATAATGCCAAAAAGCGTATAAATTATCCGCTCATCAGCACGCCTACAACTTAAGAAGGTACTACAGTTAGGAGTTAATAAAGATCTTAGGGTAAGATGCACTCTTTTTCCTGAAAAGGTTTTTTAACGAGGCGCCAAGCCAAGATCTATGAACTACCTAACTTAGAGGGGTAAAGCGCCCACATGTATATATTTGCATATTTTCTATTTTAAATAAAGTTTTTTCATATTTTTTACAAATCCTTTTATCAAGACGCATTAATCTGAAATGCCAAAATTCATCGCCCGATTATAAAGCTACAGGTTGGCAAAAAGTGAAAATCAAATTCACTGCCTGATCACGATAAAGACCAACAAAGATGAAAACCGAATTCATCAAAGGTCATCCAAGCGAGGATCAAACTCAATTTCTACAAAATCGGCAAGATGAAAAGCGACAAAAACAGAATAATGCAAGAAGTTATCAAAAAGTGATCCATAAGAAAGGACCTGACGAGGACTTGACGTTGGGGATTTTTGCCAGTAAAGAATTTCATAAAAATAGTCGCGTTGTAGATATAGTCTCTAAACCAACAGAAATCCCTTTCGTTCAAACGTTTTGGTTGTCACAAGTAACAAACCCCTTAAAAATTGATAACCGAAGTATTCAAACCTCGGTTCGTCTTCTCAAGGAAATGCAGGGAAGTATGTTCTTATTATTGGTTATGGAGATTGTAGAATTGGGGGTTTTAAGAATGAGGGACAAATATGACAGTTGATTTAAATAGAAATTAAAATAAATAAACAAATACTGTCAAGCAAACTTTTGGCAAGGTATGAGAAATTGGAAGTCCAGGCTTAGTTATTCTTATCAACAACAATGAAAGTCGAATCTTAATTCCACTTAGTCAACTTTTACTAAAGCAAAGGAAAGTCAAGGGACTAATTAGCTTGATCTTCGAATCCTATTTATTTCCTAAGAAAAGGTTGAGATTGTTGAAGTTCAATTCAATTAGCAAAGATAACAGTTATCAATTATGTTGAGATAAGATAACTCCTGAGTTACTGCTTTCTTAACCAAAACCAAAAGAAGAAAAAGTAAAATTGCTGGAATAAAAATGCCTTCAGATGTAAAGAAACAATAACATAAATTAAAGAAACCAATCATGAATTCAAGTACCTCAAATAACATTAATAAGTGAAATTGTAATCTAACATGAAGAGTTCATAAACTAAATTGGAAGAATAAATAAAAATAAAGAACCTGGGATTGAGAGTTACTCCTAAAACTAAGAGAAGTCCTAAATCCTAATCCTAAGAGAGAGAGAGGAGAGAACCTCTCTCAAAACTGAATCTAAAACATGAGAAGTGGAAATTGGCGAGCTCTCCTTGAATGGATGCATTCCTTCACTTCATAAACTATGGTCTATGCCTTCTGGACTTGGATTTGGGCCAAAAAGGGCTTCAGAATTCGCTATGAGCGTTTTCTGCAATTTCAGGTGCGCAGCCTCTGTCACGCGTCCGCGTGGGTCACCCGGTCGCATCATTCGGAGCTTTTCCTTGTCACGTGGTCACGTCAGTCAGGCGGCTGCGTCATATGCGTTCTGCTTAAGGCGCGCGATCGCGTCAGTCATGCGGCCGCGTCGCTGCTGATTCGCGCTTGGCACGCGATCGCGTCGTCTATGCGATCGCGTGCATAGCAGTTTCTTCAAGGACTCCATTTCGTGCTTTCCTTCCATTTTTGTATGTTTCCTTTCCATCCTTTGAGTCATTCCTGCCTTAGTAGATCTAAAACTACTCAATACACTAATCACGGCATCGAATGGAAATAAAGGTAATTAAAATAATTAATTTTAAAGCATAGGAAACATGTTTTTCACATACATCACATAATAGGGAAGGGAAAGTAAAACCATGCAATTAACATGAATAAGTGGGTGAAAGATTGAATAAATCACTCAAACTAAGCACAAAATACGTCATAAAATATGGGTTTATCAACCTCCCCACACTTAAACAATAGCATGTCCTCATGCTAATTCCAAGGTAATAAATAAGGTTAAAGTGATGGAATGTCATGCAATGCAATCTAATATAAATGCAACTACCTAAATGAATGATGCATCATGCAATTCTAATTTATTCACTCATATATAAAGCTTACAGGTAGTTAAATTAATTCACATTCTCAAGGAGTCATATATATATATAGCCAAGCCTTAGATAATCAATAAGCACTTTTACAGTTGAGATGGGAGAAAAAGCATTTTATGAACTTGCAAGATAATTAGATAATTCAAACAGAGATAAATGTTAATGAGCTATTGAACCCTCACTGGATTTGTGTTTACTCTCTAGTCACTCAGTGTTTATTGGGTTAATCACTCTATTCCTCTTTTTATTCTTCCTTTCTATAACTTTGTTCTTCATCTAACCAATCAACAATTATAGAATACAGTCATACCTAAAATCATAAGGTCTTTAATTAAGGTTGTAATGGGGCCAAGGTAAAGGTAAGGATATATGTATAAGGCTAAGTGAGCTAATAAGTGAATCCTTTATTAGACTAAGATCTCACCTAACATACATACATAGTAAAACAAAACTTCTTTACCTATTTTCCCATATTTTCCCACTTGACGTTACATGCTCATGTTTCAATTTTTTTTTATCCCATCTGCATTGCTTTTATTTTGCATTTGGAGAATTCTTTTTGTTTCCCCTTTATTAAATACTGAAAAATAACTTTTTTTTAAAAAAAATGAACATGGTAATTTAATCACTTTGATTTCCATGACCATGCTTCCCAAAATTTCTTATTTTGAGTTATTTTTATCCTTTTCAATTTTTCTACCTCTTGTTTTTATCATCCATGTTCCCAATAGGTTTCCCACATTTTAAACTATTCATAATTTTCTATCTTAGGCTAACCAAGGATTCAACTTGAAATTTTATTTTGTTTTTCTGCTTAAGGCTAGTAGTGTGGCTAAATAGACTAAAAGGGGTTTAAAGGCTCAAGAGGGCTAACAAGGGTGATGTGAAAGGTAGGTTATTTTTGGGATAAGTGAGCTAAAATCAAATAATGGCCTCAATCATTCTTTTGGTATTTATCTATATTCTATATTCTATATTCTATAATTGGACATATAGATTAAAACAAAGAAAAGAATACCAGAATATAAAAGAAGGGCGGAACACACAGGAATAAAAATTATCGTTTAAATGTAACCATACAATTAAGCTCAAAACTCACAGGCTATGTGTTCTCTAGCTTAAAAATCATTTATCACTTATGTATGTCATGCAGGTTTAGTTAAAAATTCTCATTATTCTCAATGTAAAAATTATATTGAATGGCTTTAAAGTTCTAGTGTTTCTCCTTGATGAAGTGTTGTTAACTTAACTACATGATGTAATGCTATATATACAAGGTTTATGGATTTAAATCTGTTATGTTCAAGTTCCTAGGTTACTTCCTTTTTATATTTTCAATTTAAACTAACTATCTTATGATAAAAAGGGTAAACTATACTAATTAATCCACTAATAAGTTAGAATTGCAAACTAAACTAAATAACTAAGATATGAACTAAAGTGCAAGATGCAGAAATAAAGTAAAAATACATAAAAGCAATGTATAAGTACTCAGAAAATAAAAATAAAAATAAAGAGAAAAATACAGAAAAATATCCAAAATAAAAGAAAAAGAGTCTGTAGTGGTTCACCAAAATAATACGCCAGAGATGGCGACCTCCCCACACTTAAAATGAAGCATCGTCCCTGATGCTCACTCACGCAGGGTGTGAAGGGGTGTCATCATTGGAAGGGATGGTAGCTGGTGTCTCTGTGGTGGCTGGCTGAATGTCCGGCTGCTGGAGAGGAGGGACTGTCTGAATGGAGATCTTAGGATCTACAGCCTGGATCTGCTGAGGTGCTGCTTGCTGGGTGTCTGCCTGCTCCGCCTCTCCCTGGGGATGGGTCTCTGCCTCGGGCGCATCCACCTCCTCCTCAGATGCCTCAAAAGATGTGTCAGGCTCGGAGGGGATGTCGCCGGATCGTATCATCAGCTTCAGGTGCTCGTAGCGTCGCTTGTTGCGATGCTCCATCTAGTCAAGTCGTCGAAACAAGCGGTGCACTAGATGATAGACAGGCTCTATGGCAGGTGGAGGTGCAGTGGTGGTGGCAGGGGTAGATGGTGCAGCAGTGGAGGAAGAGGGACCGGCAGATAGTGTAGTCGTATCATCAGTAGTGGCAGTCAGGAATGGGGGTCTGTAGCCCAAGGCCAGGAAGTTCCTGCTGTGCGGGATAAGCTTCTTGCACTCTGCAGCAGGTGGCCTTTCATCAGCATCCTCCCATGGCACGTCAGCTCGACGGCCCAGCTGTGTAACCAGATAGGGAAAGGGGAGAGTGCCGCAGACGTGGACCCTGGCCATGTAGTGCCGGATAAAGCGTGGCAGGTACAGGTCCATGCCCTCCATCACACACCAAAGGAGGGTGATCATAGCTGCTGGTATCTCAGTCTCGTGAGTACTCGGCATAATGTAGTTGCTGAAGATCTGATACCATAGCCGAGCCTCATCGTTCAGGTAAATTCGCTTGATCCCTTTGGGCATGGTGGTGTTCTGACCTATGATCCAAGGAACAGACGGGTCAAGGGTAATCCGGGCCTTGACTGCATCCCAGTCTTAGGCAGAAGTTTCAGAACCTCTTCTATTGCCTCATCAGTAACCAATATCTGCTTCCCTCTGAGGTTTACTGCATCTAGGGAAGTTTTGAAGTAGTTTCAGTAGAATTCCCTAACCCAAGATGCATTAACCTCAGTCAGAGGTCTCTCCAGAAAGAAACAGCCGCGTTGTTTGATCTTATCAGAGGTGTATTGCTGGAGTTCTTTTGGTATCTTCAAAGTCCACTCCAGGTATAGGTTCCTAGAGTTTGCAAACACTGGATACCTCAGCTCATAGTATCGGTTTGCAAACTTTACTGGGTCAGTGGCGGGAAGTAGCTGGTCGGCCTTCTCCTGCGGGGTAAAGGCTTTCTCCCGCAAGGAGGCGTCGTGCATGAGGTCGATGATAGACACAGAGGCTTCGCCTCATTTCCTTTTGCCAGTAGTGGCCTTGCCTTTGCCCCGTCTCTGGGAATCTGACATCCTGAAAAACAGAAAACCAGGATATAGTAAAAATAGGAAAGCAAATAGGCAAATAGTCAAAGAAAACACAAAGTGGCAAAGGAGCAATAGGATAATGAATATGAGTTAAGTAGAATGTGCATTTAGGATTGTATATGAGTGAAAAGTCTGAAAAGAAGAAATCACGATCCAAAATGTAATTGAATCCAAGTTAAATAGAAAAAATTAACATCATGCCTGGGTTAGAATGTTAAAAGAAAGTCAAAGAAAAGCAAGAAAAGAAGTTTTGAAAAGGTTAGGTTGGTTAGAGTTAAAATTAGTGAGTTAGTGAAAAATGGGTTAAAGTAAGAGGCATAATGAAAATAGACCATGGAACAAGTAATCACAGGTAGAAGCTATAGGTAACTCATATTTAAACAAGTAAAACAGTTTGATGATGATTCAAATATAGATAAAGAAAGCAAAAATAGGAATCAAACAACAAAATTGCAGTTTATGAACTAGGAGATCAAAGAAAATAAGAATGCATGCCTAAGCATTCATGAATTTGTTTGGTGAAATTATAGGAAAGCACAGTTGAAAATGCCAAAACCAAGACATGAACGGAAATATTTCACAGAAATTTGGGCAGCATTCCGGCTAAAATAGGACTTTCCCGAAAAATAAACAGCAAACAAGCAGTTCATATGAATCCAAATTAAAGCTTGCTATTACATATATGGAATATAAAAATGAAAGTTCAATGTAAAGAGCAGCAAATGCATGAAAGTACAGCATATGAACAAGATCACAGCAGCAACAGATTTGCAAATATGATAAAACAGAAATAAGAACAGTGCAAATAAACAGACCTAAATCCACTAACCACATCCTAGGCTACCTAACAACCTAAAATCTACTACAACATGCATATCTAACTATCCTAACATGAACAAAATGGAAAAATAAGAATAAACTACGAATGGATAAAAGGGATTGCGTGTTGCGGAACTTGGAAGATGAAAGAAGGAGGTTGGGGTACAGGGGTGGCTGGGGTGGTGGCGGTGACGTCCGGCGCGGCGGCTGGCGGCGGTGGGCACGGCGGTTGCTGCTGTTAGGGGGGTAGGGGCTTTGGGAAGGGTAATGGGGGAAGTAGCGGAGAGGGTTGGGGGTCGCGGGTAGTGGTGGGAGGCTGCGTGGTTGGGACGGTTGGCGGCGGTGGGTGGTGGCGCGGAGGGGAGCAGTGGCGGAGGAGGAGGGAGAAAGAAGAAAGAGGAAGAAAGAAGGGGGAAAGAGGGAGGGGGGTAGGTGGCGGCGGCGTCTGGGTGGTGGCGGCGTCTGGGTGGTGGCGCGGTGGTGGCTGGGTGGTGGTGGTTGAGGGTTGGGGAAGAAGAGAGGGAGAAGAGGAAGTGGGGGGGGCTGCGCGAATGTAGGGTTTCGCGTGACTGGGAGGGTTATATTTTTGAATCCACGCGGCCGCGTAGGGCACGCGGTCACGTGGTTGGGGTGAAAATGGGGTTGACGCGATCGCGTGGGGCGCGCGATCGCATAGAGGGGGTAAAAGAAGGGATGAGGCGATCGCTTGGGGCATGCGATCGCGTCGCTGGAAATTATGCTAAACGCATGAATCCAGCGTCGTTCCAGTGCAACTCTCTGTCTCCTATTGGGAATTGTGCAATCCATGCAACGCGATCGCGTCGCTCACGCGATCGCGTGGGATTGGTTGTGTGCATGGGACGCGATCACATGGGGCATGCGATCGCATGGGCTATTTTTTGCTAGACACACAACGGCCGCACGATTCCAGCCTAACTTTCTGGACGTTGGATGTTGACGCCGATCTCCAGGTCACGCGGCCGCGTGGATGACACGGTCGCGTGGGAAGTGTAGTTCGCCATTTGACGTGATCGCATGAGTGATGCGGTCGCGTCGCGCACCCTTTTTTTTATATGCAGAATGCGGAATGCAATATGCAGAATGCAGTGCTTGATGTGAATACTGTGTATGATTCCAGGTTTAAAACTGCAAAAGGAACGATCATACCACGGTGTGTTGTCTCCCACCTAGTACTTTTAGTTAAAGTCCTTAAGTTGGACATTTGAAGAGCTTCCTGTTATGGTGGCTTGTGTTTAAATTCATCCAAAAATCTCCACCAGTGCTTGGAATGCCAATAGCCTCTGGGGTCCCAAACTAGGCATGTAAAGCTTCTGAGCAGCTTCAAACAGATTTTCAGGCTTCCGGGGTGACAAATGTCAGATTAGATTCCAGGATCCCAAGCCTTGGATCTAAATCCGCCTTCGTCTTAATCTATATTTTTCCATTTGGGCAATTTAGAAAGTAGATTCTCACCATAGTGACCAAACGTTTTCCGAGATCCATTCAATTGAGCTTGATACCAATCCGTGCACTTCAAGTTGAAGCGTGGAACCTTATTGAACCTTGTACACCAGCTCTGAGCACGAGCCATTTCCCTCTTACTCTTAAAGCCGCATAGAGCTCTAAGCTGGCCATCTGTTTCAAGTAAACCATATTCAAGTGAATAAGTAAAGTTAAAGGTTAAGGACTGTACCCACTTGAAGCTTGTATTAGGCGGTAATGGCCTTGGGGTAGGTGATTCCAATGGTTCTGTGAGTTCTACTCCCTTGTGTTCTTCTGTGAATTCCTCAACTTCCTTGTAAGGTTCTTCAAATGCATCTGAGTCCTGGTCAAAGTCTTCTATGTCTTCCTCGTCACTTGAGTCATAGATGGGAGGTTGAGAGAAATCTACCTCTGCATCATCTTCGTATTCATTTGGGGAAGATTTTTCGATCTCAGAGAATTCAATTGCGGATGCAAGTTCATTACTAAGAGAGCTTGACTTGCGACTATCATTATCAAGGGAATTTATGTCCTGGTTATTTCGTCTAGTTCTTCATAAACGACTTGCCTTGGGGATTGTGCAATATCCTCCTTAGCATTAACTGTAAGGTCCTTGACGGAGTTCTCCTCAGCTTTGGATTCCCATGGAGGTTCAGCGTCTCCTAGATCTTCATCCAACTCTTCTTCTTGTACAATGACAGCTTCTTCTACTTGTTTGAGTACGAATTCCTGCTCTGTCTTGTCCACTGGAGTTTCTAATATCTCCTTCATGCTACGCCCTTCATTAAATTGTCCACATGGGGCTGTGGTTGGTCGTTGAATGTTTGCGCGTCTAGAAACTAATTGAATTACTTCTTGCTCCAGTTGTCGAATAGTTGCTTGAAGTTTATTTACTGTTGCCTTGAGGCGAACCTCTGATTCTCGGGGTGATGGATTTGGACATGAGACATAGGGAAGTGGTGGTGCTTAGGAGTGATTGGATTGGAACTGGGGTGGAAAAGGATCATACGGTGGCAAATGGTGAAGAGAAGCTTGCGAGTGTGGTGGTTTGAGGTTATGTTGAGAGGATGGTCTATAGGCACGGGGTGGGGCTTGTTGGTAGTTACAAGATTGTCCACCATATCTATCAGCTGGGTATGCATTGTAGAATGGTCGCTGTCCATGATATCTTGGAGGCTGTTGTTGCCTAAAGGGTTGATTAGATCCTCTTGGCTCCATCCATCCTTGATTGGTCTGACCTTGATGCATATTCCTGCTGTAACTTCTATTTCCTTCAACAAAGTTAGAACCAAACTCAAAGCGAGAGGGGTGAGAGTTCATAGTAGCAAATAAAATTAAAAAGGAAAAACAGAAATAAATAAACAAGTAAAAGAAAAATATGTACAATAACCAATAATAAGGCACACGTTAGCAGTTCCCCGGCAACGGCGCCATTTTGACGTTGGAGATTTTTGCCAGTAAAGAATTTCATAAAAACAGTCGCGTTGTAGATATAGTCTCTAAACCAACAGAAATCCCTTTCGTGCAAACGTTTTGGTTGTCACAAGTAACAAACCCCTTAAAAATTGATTATGGAGATTATTCAAACCTCGGGTCGTCTTCTCAAGGAACTGCAGGGAAGTATGTTCTTATTATTGGCTATGGAGATTGTAGAATTGGGGGTTTTAAGAATGAGGGACAAATATGACAGTTGATTTAAATAGCAATTAAAATAAATAAACAAATACTGTAAAGCAAACTTTTGGCAAGGTATGAGAAATTGGAAGTCCAGGCTTAGTTATTCTTATCAACAACAATGAAAGTCGAATCTTAATTCCACTTAGTCAACCTTTACTAAAACAAAGGAAAGACAAGGGACTAATCAGCTTGATCTTCGAATCCTATTTATTTCCTAAGAAAAGGTTGGGATTATTGAAGTTCAATTCAATTAGAAAAGATGACAGTTATCAATTATGTTGAGATAAGATAACTCCTGAGTTACTGCTTTCTTAACCAAAACCAAAAGAAGAAAAAGTAAAATTGCTGGAATAAAAATGCCTTCAGATGTAAAGCAACAATAACATAAATTAAAGAAACCAATCATGAATTGAAATACCTCAAATAACATTAATAAGTGAAATTGTAATCTAACATGAAGAGTTCATAAACTAAATTGGAAGAATAAATAAAAATAAAGAACCTGGGATTGAGAGTTACTCCTAAAACTAAGAGAAGTCCTAAATCCTAATCCTAAGAGAGAGAGAGGAGAGAACCTCTCTCAAAACTAAATCTAAAACATGAGAAGTGGAAATTGGCGAGCTCTCCTTGAATGGATGCATTCCTTCACTTCATAACCTCTGGTTTATGCCTTCTGGACTTGGATTTGGGCCAAAAAGGGCTTCAGAATTCGCTATGAGCGTTTTCTGCAATTTCTGGTGTGCAGCCTCTGTCACGCGTCCACGTGGGTCACGCGGTCGCGTCATTCGGAGCTTTTTCTTGCCACGCGGTTGCGTCAGTCATGCGGCCACGTCATATGCGTTCTGCTTAAGGTGCGCGGTAGCGTCAGTCATGCGGCCGCGTCGCTGCTGATTCACACTTGGCACGTGATCGCGTCGTCCATGCGATCGCGTGGATACCAGTTTCTTCAAGGACTCCATTTTGCACTTTTCTTCCATTTTTGTATGTTTCCTTTCCATCCTTTGAGTCATTCCTGACTTAGAAGATCTGAAACTACTCAACACACTAATCACGGCATCGAATGGAAATAAAGGTAATTAAAATAATTAATTTTAAACCATAGGAAACAAGTTTTTCACATACATCACATAATATGGAAGGGAAAGTAAAACCATGCAATTAACATGAATAAGTGGGTGAAGGATTGGATAAATCACTCAAACTAAGCACAAAATACATCATAAAATATGGGTTTATCAGGTCTTAATAAAAATAGGTTGCTAAAAATAACTTAAAGACGGACCGACATAAAGAAGTCGGACGAGTCGACTACAACAACAAAAGTTATAAAAGTAAATCCCTAGAAAGAGGCCTGGCCAGCCCTAAAAAATAGGATTACTAGAAATAACATATAAGGGACCGACATGATGAAGTCGGCCCAACAAAATCACAAAAGTTATAAAATGTAATCCATTAAAAGAGACCTGACAAGGGCCGAACAAAATGGATTATTAGAAGTAACTTATAAGGGAACAACCTGACGAAGTCGGCCCAACAAAGCTACAAAAAGTTATACAAAGTAATCCACAAAAGAGACCTGACAAAGGTCTAAATAAAATGGATTACCTAAATAGCTTAGAAGGGACCAACATGCAGAAGTCGGACCAAAGCTACAGAGTTATAAAAAGTAAACCCCAAGGGATTACTAAAAATAATTCGCAAAGAAATCGATCGATAGAAGGCATGCGCTATAAGGGACTCAAGTCGGACCCGGAAAGCCCTGACCTCAATAAAGATCAATCTACAAGTACTGTATGATAAAATGTGAAGAAGGCTAGTTGAACAAAGCTAGCTCCAACTAAAGCAGGAAATAAAGCACAAAGGCAATCAAAAGAAGTCGGACAGCAAGATTCCAACACTCTCAAGATTCCAGAAAAGTGTTAAAAAGATGCAGACAAGCATGTCACAAAATAACAGACTCAAAAGGCCATCTGAAGTCGACCCCAAGAGGCTTGAAAAACTACTTTTTTTTTTTTCAAAATAAAGTTGCTAAAAGAAAAGCAACTAAAGTATCCAAAGTCAAATAAACCACCAATTACAGAAATAAAAGTTTAAAAGCCCACAGGCCGGGCTATCCATAATACATCAAAGAAAATTATGAAGGATTCAAAGACTCCTCAATGGCGGCATCTCGGGGTGAAGGAGGACGAGTCTGGAGGGGTACAGCGTCGACAGTCCCATCCGCCCGATTCAGGATCAGGGTGTTCGACCCTGGCTGTAGGCTTAGAAGAAGTCGGGACAACAGAAGTCTTGGTGGATGGCACAGGGGGTGGATCGACATCATCATCATCATCAGGGTAATCAGGGACAATCTTACCATCTTTTATAATGTTGTCCAAGCAAAAAAGGATGAGGTTGAGCTCGGGCGCAAGAACTCGAACCTGATCCTTCAAATTCTCATAAGCAGCATTCACACTACCTACAAGATGACCCTGGAGTTCGGTA
The DNA here is from genome assembly GCF_059453495.1 of Arachis ipaensis. Lineage (NCBI taxonomy): Eukaryota > Viridiplantae > Streptophyta > Magnoliopsida > Fabales > Fabaceae > Arachis > Arachis ipaensis. The sequence goes on from NC_142441.1 coordinate 57,297,924, forward strand.
TAGTCAGCTCGAACAGATTCCAAACTCTCCCTAAGATCCATTATCTCCCCATATTTAAGACATAGCTCTCCTTATGTTTCACCGCCATATCCTCAGCCAACTTTGCAGAAGCCACAGCAGCAGTAGCTCGAGTCTTCTCACCCTCCAACTCCTTTTCTAGCTTCACTACCTTCACTTCAAGCTCCTCCTTAAAACCCTTGATCCGGTCGAACTCCAATTTGGCCTCCTCCAAAAAAGCCTTCGTTGCATGAATAGGAAGATCCTGGGCAGTTCGGTATAAAGCCGCCCCTATATGTGCCATCTTAATGCTACTCCGGGTAATGAAGTCCAAGTGATGAAGGAGGGAAACATCGTCAGTAGGAATGACACCATAAGGAGCAATTTGTTGATCAACAAATCCAACGGCATCAAAGTCAAGGCCGTCCAAATTGAAAGGCTCAACAGTCCTCTGCCTTTTTGGAGGAGGGCCAACAGTAGGTGAGGAAGTAGCAGCAGAGGTCTGGGGAGGATCAACCAAATGAACCTGAGGAGTTGGGATCATCCTACTCAGCCCAGTAGAGCTCAAACCCAGCTTCTTAGGAGGAACTTGAGAAGATCCCTCTCCTACAGCTTTAGTCGCGATATTCTGGGCAGCAGTGGCCTTCCTCGCCTTTTTAAAGGCTTTCATGGAATCATTGGTCTTTGCCATCTCTAAAAAAACAAATCAACCAAAAAGCAATTTACAAACTAGAAGGAAAAGAAGTAAAGTAAATAAAAATAGAGCAAAAAGAAGTCGGTCACTACCCAATGCAGTACGGACAAGAGAGGGGTCCCCCAGAAATCTCTTTGTGTCGAGATGAGGAGGTTCCCCCCAAATATCTTCCAACACGTTCACAAAGGCCTGCTCAACCCCATCAAGCATTTCCTACGAGTATTGAGACACCACAACATTCTTTTGCCAACACAAGGGGAAGGCAGGTTCACCATTCGACTCTAAGAAAATTGGTCGAGCTCCCTCAACAGCTCGAACCTTAAAAAAATAGTTCTTAAAATCCCTAAAAGACTCATCATACATAGAAAACACTTTGTGCCCTTGAGCAGACCTGAAAGAAACCCAAGAAGCTTTTTTTTTGGTAGTCCCGGGCTTGGTCAAAACAAAAAGATATAGAAAGAGAGTTTGAGATGGTATGACATCCAACTCTCGGCAAAGCAATTGAAAGATCTTGATAAAGCCCCAGGAGTTCGGATGGAGCTGGGATGGAACTACATTACACGACCACAACAAGTTGGTCTCAAAAGAGGTAAAAGGAAAGGTAATGTTCAGCTGGCTAAAAAAATAGTCGTATGCATAGAAGAAGGGACGTTCCCCCTTGGACAGAGCCAGAAAGCAAACCCTTTCATTGGAGTCAGGCGCTACCAATTCATAGTTTTTCTCTTGATCCCTACTACTACAAATTCGATGATGTTTTCTAAGTTCCGCACAGAACTCGGAATTAACTACGGAAACACACATCAGGACGAGGGAGTCCTGCCAGTTAGACATACCCTCAGGAACCTTGGAAGATGTCTCGACAACATTTTTGCGAGAAGACATGGTCAACTACTCCTACAGCAAGAAAAAGAAAATGGATTACTAACCAAAACAGCTCGGGCAAAATAACAAAAATCAGCTCGGACAAAACATGACTCAAGCATACAAACAGTAAAAGGAAAACCCCAAGACGCACACCAAGGTCTAGGGGCATCCTTTGGACGTAGTGACAGAGTAAGGACTCAGAAAAAATCTACAAGGCTACATCCCAACAAAACTCTCAGCAAAGAAAAATAACCCTTTTCCAAACAAGCAACGCTCCGAGAAGAAAATTGCAAATCAAAGCAAGTCATCAGAAAATCGTTATCTTTTACAAATTTATCAGCAAAGAAAACTATCAACAGGGCGAAAGTCATCAAAGGAGCAATCTTTTTTAGAAGCAAGCAGATTCATAAGCCTCAGTAATGACATGCAGTTCATATCAAAGGACACAAATCAGAAACAATAACGGCACGCAAAAACCCTAAATGCAAAAAGGATCATTCAAAATCAAAGAAACTCTCAGAGCACACGTCCCAATGATAATCAGATGCATGACAAACGCAGAAAAAGATTCAAGCTTTCTAATATAAAACCAAGCAAGATCAAAACTTTTCAAGCATAAAGTAAGTACGAAAAGAAAGAAAGAATAAAAGAGGACCAACCTGTAAAGTAAAGAAGGCAACGAAGGCGGAAACAAACGGCGAGTCCACCAAGGAGAGCACGAAGATGTGAAATCTTGATGGCAAGAGAAACAAAGAGTCGCAAACGAAACAGAAGGATAAAAGAGAAAAATGGAAGTTACAGCAAGCAAAAGAAAGAGAAACAGAAAAAAGCTTTGGTGTAATTCAAAATGAAAGTAGGAGGCAAAAGAAACGAAACATTAAGGAGTTAATGGGGCATTAAAAACCCTCGCATGTTCCCAAGGCAAGGAACGCATGTTTTCAAAAATTAAAGAGGTAAAGAAAAAAAACGGTCCGCATTCAAAAAGGAGGCTCTACAAAAGAGATCAACAAATGCCCGAGCTCAGCTTCTCCAAAGAAGGATTGAAGCCCTGAAACTAGGGACTCAACCTCAAAAGGAAGACCACACTCGAGCAGGGGCACTGTTCATACCCTGGGTCGAGCTGTCCGACCCGTGTTGCTTGACGATAAGTCGACCGACCTCTTCAGGTCAGGACTATCCGACCTCTTCATAAAGAGGTCGGCCAAATCACCAGGAAAAGCCCAAAAAGGGCCCAAACAGAGGACACGACCCAAATCCAAAGCCAGCCCAAGCCTATAGAGATAAGGGCGGTTCCCTTGAAGGTAAGATGACTTCACTCAAATATAAGATAAGATAAGATAACTATCTTATCTCCAGAAAGGTTACTCGTCACCATTACAAATACACCGGAGCACCTAGGTATAACTCATACTCTGATTCTACAAAATACCTGCTTTATACCCTTGCTAACTTAAGCATCGGAGTCCCTTGCAGGTACCACCATCCTCCGGTGACAAAGGATCAGCAGCATTGCCAGTCCAACAAGTCGGACACGACAGCTCCGGCCACCACCCACAAGCCAGACACGTCATCTCTGACCAACACAAAAGATCTCGTCCGAGATTGACCTATAGTTTTAGGTAACCCTCGGAACATGTTCCAATACAAAGTCATGTTCCTCACTGTCCACCAGAGTTTCTAGTGTCTCCTTAATGCCACGCCTCTTCTATTGGTTCTCCATATGTAGCCATGAGAGTGCTTTGAGGATCGAAGCACAGAGAGGCTAAATTACCTACTACCTCGGTCAAGGTAGTTATGAACTCTTGTGTCATCCTTTGCATCTCTCTTTGCTCTTGAAGAATAACACTTAGAGTGTCATGCATTGAAGATTGGGGTGGATATGAAGGTTCATTGCTTGGGTGGAAAGGTTCATGATAGGAGGGTGGTTCATCATAATAAGGGTGTGGTGGTTCAACACTATCCATCTTTTCCACTTGTTGCACAACACACTTCAATTCCTTGTTCTCAAGTTGAGATTCTTTAGCCATGAGATCTTCGTGTGCTTCTCGGCTTACCGCTCGCTCCAATTGATGAAGGGTTCATGAAATTGATCCAGTGTTTCCTTGAGACGATCCTTTGACACTTGTTCCTCTTAGATAAAATAATTAGGATCATATGACTCTTGGATTGATAGACATGGACATGGTGTATATGGAGGTGGTGGTTCTTGGGAGTAATTGGGTTAGAATTGGGGTGGCTCTATATACGGTTCATATGGCTCATGAGGTGGTTGGTATGGTGGATAAGGATTAGGATCATATGAGGGTGTTTGGTAGTAGGGTGCTTGTGAGTATGGTGGTTCAAAGCTATGTTGAGGAGGGAGTTCATAGGCATATGGTGGGCCTTGTTGGTAACTACAAGGTAGTTCACCATATCCATTGTCTTGGTACGCACTTTGGTATGGCTCTTGCTCATAGTAAATTGGCGGAGGTTGATTGTCACGAAAAGGTCCACCATAACCATTGTCTTAGGATGCATCGTAGAATGGTTGTTGCTCATGGCACATTGGAGGAGGTTGTTGCCGAAAGGGTTGATCAAATCCTTGTGGCTCCTCCCATCTCTGATTGTCCCAACCTTGATGCATGTTCCCATTAAAGCTTCCATTCCCTACAAGATAATTGTGACCAAACTCATAGCCAAATGGATAAGAATTCATAGTAACAAAAGAAAGTAAAAATAAAAACTAATAAGAGAATAATGAGAATAAACTTCTAAAAATAGAAACAACTAACAAAGAACGAAGAAGCAAAATTATTCACAATATTTACAATAACCAATAATAAGGCATACGCTTGCAATTCCCCAGCAACGGCGCCAAAAATTGATGGGGGAAAAATCGTTAGTAAAGAATTTCACAAATCAAGCGTGTTGTTAGTATAGATATAAACCGACAATTAAACCTCAATCAAATTTAATTTGTATGTCACTAAAGCAAACCCAATAAAAATAACTGAAGTATTAAACCTCGGGTCGTCTCTCAAGGAATTGCAGGGAGATGTGTTACTTATAATTGGTTATGAGATTATATCTTTTTGGGTTTTTGAAATAAGGAACAAGGAAAGTAATTGGCAAGAAAGTAAACTAATAGCTAAGAAAGCTCTTGGAAAGGTATGAGAACTAGAAGTCCTGTCTTAGTTATCCTTATCAATTGTGACATCCATTGTCCATTGCTCCCACTTAGTTAACCTCTAACTACGGAGGAAAGTCAAGTGGATAAATCAATTTGATTCCTCAAGTCCTAGTCAACTCCTAAGGAGAGACTAGCTTTAGAGGGATTCAAGTCAACTAGCAACTTTCAATTATCAATCAACAAAGGAGTTTCATAACTCAAGAGTCTCCAATTACTCAACCAAAGCCAAAAGGAGAGAAATCTACATCTAAAACCTAAATTTATTTGAATGAATGAATTTTTGTTTCCATAATTCCTCCACTCTGCAACCTCTATTCTGTGTTTTCGGGTTTGGAACTGGGCCAAAAGGAGCCCAAAAATTGCCCCAGCGCTTTCTGCAATTTGTAGCGTGTGACGCTTTGTCACGCGTACGCGTCGTCCACGCGTACGCGTCGTTTGACAAGAATCCTTGTCACGTGTACGCGTCACTGCTAGCTTCTCAAAACTTCATTTTCTTGCGTTCCTTCCACTTTTGCATGCTTCCTTTCCATCCTCTAAGTCATTCCTGCCCTATAAAGCCAGAAAACACTTAACACACAGATCACGGCATCGAATGATAATAAAGGGTAATTAAAATTGAAAATTTAAATGCCTGGGAAACATGTTTTCAACTATATCCAGAATTAGGAAGGAAAATGTAAAACACGCAATTTATATGCATAAGTGTGAGAATAATGGATAAAAGCCACTCAATTCAATACAAAATAAACCGTAAAATAGGGATTTATCAATCTCCCCACACTTAAACATTAGCATGTCCTCTTGCTAAGTTCAAGAGAACCAAAAGAGTGGAGGTAGAATGGTGAAACTTATGCAATGCATCCTATCTAGACACGAGCTACCTACATGCATCATGCTATTCTAATTACTATCTATCTATATATATATAAGCATATATGTGGTCAAGGTGAGTCAAATTTAAAAGAAATCATATATGCTCAATTAAGGACTAGATCAATCATATCACAGCACATTCACAATTGAGGTGAGTTAATCAAAAGAGTTCACAAACTTGCAGGATAAGCAATGATCAAATACGGACATATGGAAATGAGCAATTGAACCCTCACTGGATTTATATATGCACTCTAATCACTCAAGCGTTTGGGGTTAAACAACTCAGATCTCCTCTAATCATGCTTTCTAAAACTTTGTTCTTCATCTAACCAATCAACAATTATCAAGTGTACAAATGCAAATATCATGAGGACTTTTCAAGGTTGTAATGGGGCTAAGGTAAGGATGAGGATATATGTATGGCCAAGTGAGCTATCATATGAATCTTTGACTAGCCTAAGTTCTCACCTAACACATATAGACACTCTATCCAATTCTAAAGTCAAGCTTAGCTACCCAAATTCTCACTTTTATATATTTCACATACTCATGTCTCAATTTTCATTCCATCACATATGCATTGATCTTTTTATTGAACTCAACATTGGGATAATTTTGTCCCCTTATTCATTCATTTTTTTTCTTTTATATATATATATATATATATATATATATATATATATATATATATATATATATGAAAGTATAGTAAATCAATGCATATGGTTTTTATAATTTCACATGAGTAGCACCCAAATTATCAATATTTGTCAATAGAAACAATACACATTCTCATCAACCAAAGTTCCCACATTTCCCCACACTTAGTTGACACACAATTTCTATCTTAAGCTATCCAAAGATTCGCATAAGGTAATTAATTGTTTTTCCTCTTAAGGCTAGTGATGTGGTGATATAAAGAAAAAAGGGGATTAAAAAAGCTCAAAGTGGCAAACAAAAGTAAATGGAATGGTTGGCTATTTGGGATAAGTGAGCTAATATCAAATGATGGCCTCAATCATATATATGCATGAATATACACTAAATAATGGTCATATAGAATGGAACAAACCATAGATTACAATCATGGAGAAGAAAACACACAAGAAAAAAAATCATGGTTAAATAATGTAACCATGCAATTAAGCTCATAACTCACGAGTTGTGTGTTCTTAGCTCAAATACCATATTCCAATTATATATACATATATATATCATGCAAGTTACAAAAAGTTTTAACTCAGATCAGTGTGAATCTTAAATGCCCTTTTTAAGAAAAAGATACATTCTTTGAAAATTTCATCAATTTGACCAACATTTCTTATATTATATATGTATACTAAATGAAATGATGTGATTGTGAAAAGTTAAAAATTTTTAGTTCACTCCCAATTTTCAATTTAAAGGCATAGGAAACATGTTTTCAACTATATCCAGAATTAGGAAGCAAAGTGTAAAACATGCAATTTATATGCATAAGTGTGAGAATAATGGATAAAATCTGCTCAATTCAATAAAAAATAAACCATAAAATAGCAGTTTATCAACGCCAGACCCTGGGCGTGCCGCGCTAGTTCAACTTTCCAGAGAGGAAAATGGTGCACACACAATGGGCGTGACACGCCAGACCCTGGGTGTGCCACGCTAGTTCAACTTTCTAGAGAGGAGAAGAAGAAGAAAAATGCCTGGGCGTGCCACTTAGGCTCGAAGGTATGGCACGCCAGGCTAACTGTTCATACCCTGGGTCGAGCTGTCCGACCCAGGCTGAGTCAACCGACTTCTTCAGGTCAGAACTACCCGAATTCTTCTCAAAAGAGTTTGGCCAAATCACTAGGAAAGCCCAGAAAAGGGCCCAAACAGAGGAACACGACCCAAGTCCAAAGGCAGCTAGAGCCTAGAGAGATAAGAGCAGTTTCCACATAGATAAAGATAACTCTACTCAAAGATAAGATAAGATAACTATCTTATCTCCAGGAAAAGATCACTCTACAAGATTATAAATACATTGGAGCACCCAAGTATAACTCATACTCAGATTCTACACAAATACCTGCTTAATACCCTTGCTAACTTAAGCGTCGGAGTTCCTTGTAGGTACTACTACCCTCTGGTGACAAAGGATCAGCAGCATTGCCAGTACAACAAGTCGGACGCGACAGCTCCGGCCACCACCCTCAAGTCAGACACGTCATCTCCGACCAACATAGAAGATCTCGTCCGAGATTGACCTACAGTTTCAGGTAACCCACGGAACATTGGCGCCGTTGCCGGGGACCTGGAAGTCATCCCATCATCATGGCAGACAACCTTGACAATGACCACAATTCTGATTTGGAGAACAGAACGCCACATAAGAACGCGGACGTCACACCAGACGATACTTCTCAGCCTAACAAAGACAAGAATTCACCAAGAACAGGAGTCATGGAGGCACTTCAAGCTCAACAAGATCGCCTCAAACAAATCGAAAAAGAGGTCGAATATCAAAGGGAGGCCGAGAGAGACCTACGAAGGGAAGCTAGGTGTCGCCGAGAATTAGAAGACAAGCTCCTAAAGCTTGAAGCCGATTGATAAACCACTATTTTATGGTTTAACTTGTGCTTAATTGAGTGGTTTTTATCAACTCTTTACCCACTTATTCATACTATTCGCATGTTTTATATTTTCCTTCCTGATTTTGTGCTATGATTGAAAACATGCCTCTTTGATATTATATTTGCTATTAATCCTCTCTTATTACCATTATATGCCTTGATATGTGCGTTAATGGTTTTCAGAGATTACAGGGCAGGAATGGCTTGGAGGATGGAAAGGAAGAATGCAAAAGTGGAAGGAATACAAGAATTTGAAGGAACTGCAAAGCTGTCAGCCTGACCCTCTTGCACAAAAACAGTCATAGCTTGAGCAACAGAGGTCCAAACGACGCAGTTCCAGTTGCATTGGAAAGCTAACGTCTGGGACTTCGATTTGATATATAATATGCCATAGTTGCCCTGACGCTAGGTAACGCGAACGCGTACTCCACGTGGACGCATCGCAGTGACGAAAATCAGCGTGGCAGATTTCTTCTCCAGCGATTTCTGGGCTGTTTTCGACCCAGTTTTCGGCCCAGAAAACACATATTAGAGGCTATAAAGTGGGGGAATCCATTCATTCATAACAATCAGCTCATAATTCACTATTTTAGGTTTTTAGATGTAGTTTTTAGAGAGAGAGAGGCTCTCTCTTCTCTCTTAGGATTTAGGTTTAGGATTTCTCTTAATTTTATGATTACTTCTCTTCAAGTACATGTTTAATATTCCTTTAATTTATTTTCTTTTTTTATTTATTACTTTAATTATTATTTATCTTTTTAATTTGACTTATGCTACATTTATGTTATTATTTTCTTATTTAATACACATTATTGAGGTATTTCAGATTTAAGATTGCTTTGCTTTATTTATATTGATGCTTTTAATTTAATTTAGATATTTTCTTCCTTTTGGCTTTGGTTAAGTAATTGGTAACGCTTGAGTTGTCAAATAAAGCAGTGGTTGAAATTGAGAGTTGCTAATTAATTTGTACTCCAATAACTCTAGTCTTTCCATAGGAATTGACTAGGACCTGAGGATCAAATTAATTAGTCCACTTGACTTAACTGAGTGGGAGCAGAATCCAATTCTCATCACACCTGATAAGGATAACAAGGATAGGATTTGCAGTTCTAAAACCTTACCAAGAGATTTTATTATTATTATTTTATTTTTCATGTCAATTAAATTACATGTTCCTTATTTTAAAAACCCCCAATTTACAAGACGCATAACCAATAATAAGAACACCTACCTACAATTCCTTGAGAAGACGACCCGAGGTTTAAATACTTCGGTTATCAATTTTAAAGGGGTTTGTTACTTGTGACAACCAAAACATTTGTGAGAAAGGACTTTTGTTGGTTTAGAAGCTATACCTACAACGAGGATTTATTCTACGAATTTCTAGGCCACGCAAAGGTTCTCTCTTCAAAATGGCGCCATTGCTGGAGAATTGCAAACATGTGCCTTATTATTGGTTATTGTAAATATTTGCTTTTTACTGGTTTATTTGTTTTTATTCTTGTTTTTATTTTTTTTGCTTTTCATAAATTAAGAGGTTATTGGTTTTTATTTAGTTATTAAAAATTTTTCAAAAAAAAAAATTTTTTCTTGGTGTTCATCTTGATCTTCAAGTTATTCTTCGTGTTCATCTTGAACTTCAACTTGTTCTTAGTTGTTTTCTTCGTTTTGATCTGAAAATTTTAAGTTTGGTGTCATTTTATTGTTTTTCTCTTTCCTCATTAAATTCAAAAATTCAAAATTTAAGACTCAAATTTCAAATTTTAAAATTTCAAATTTCAATTTTCAAAATTCAAATTTAAAAGTTTAAAATTCAAATTTAAAATTTCAAAATTAAAAATTTCAAAATTTAAATTTCAAAATTCAAATCTTTTTCAAAAAAATCATATCTTTTTCAAAATCTTATCTTATCTTATTTCAAAAATCAAATTTCAAAATTCAATATTTAAATTTCAAAATTCAAATTTAAAAATTTTAAAATTTCAAATTTCAAAATTTCAAAATTTAAAATTCAAATTTCAAAATTTAAATTTTCAAATTCAAAATTTAAATTTCAATAACCTTTTAATTTAAATTTGTTTTTATTTTTGTTTTTAATTTTTATTTGCTATTATGAGTTCTCACCCCATCGCTTTGAGTTTGGTTCCAATGCTATTGCAAGGAATGGAAATTATAACAGGAACATGCATCAAGGTCAAAATAATCAAAGATGGAAGGAGCCACGAAGATCTAATCAACCCTTTCGGCAACACCACCTTCCAAGATACCATGGACAACGACCATCCTACAATGCATGCCAAGATAATAAACCACCTTCTCAAAATAGCTTTGGACCACCATACTCACAAGCCCCTTTCCACCATTCACCTCCATATGACCCTAACCATCAACCACCATACCAACCACCTTATGAGCCAAATGAACCGTACATAGAACCACCCCCATTCCAACACAATTACTCTCATGAACCACCACCTCAATATACACCATCTCCTTATCATTATCAAGATGAACCACCTTCCTATTATGAACCCTCTCTCCTAACCAATGAACCCTCATATCCACCCCAACCTTCAATGGATGACAGACTTCGTGTTATTCTTCAAGGGCAAGAAAAGATGAATAAGAGTGTGCTAAATTTCACGGCTGCCTTAGGCAAGGTAGTAAATATAATAGCTTCCCAACATCTGAGCACTCAAAGTACTCCCATGGCTGCATGTGGAGAATCAAAAGAAGAGCGTAGCATGAAGGAGACACTAGAAACTTAGGTGGACAATGAGGAACATGGTTTTGTATTGGAACAAGTGGAGGAAGCCATAATAGTTGTAGAGGAAGAAATGGTTGAAGACCTGGGAGATGCTGAACCTCCATGGGAAAGTCAAGACATAGAGCCTCCTTCTAAGACGGTTGCATTTGATGTTGAGGAGGGTATACAACCTCCAAGGCATGTCATGGTTAAGGACTTGGAAGAGGTCGATCAAGAGATGGAGATTCAAGAAGAAGAAGCACAACCTCCCATGCCCTTGGAAAGCAGTGAAGAGGAGATTGAATTGGAAGAAAGCTACCAAGCGGAAGTGGTTGAAATTGAAGAAGCTTGCAAAGAGGTGGAAGATGTCAAAGAAGAGCACAAGGAAGTGGAGCTTTCAAGTTCATTAGAAATACCTCCCCCTAAGTTGCCATCATCCTTCACAACATTCAAGTGGGTAAAATTCATATCCCTTAGCTTTCTAATTCCATTTGAATATGGGCTACTGGAGACGGATGGTCAACTTAGAGCTCTTTGTGGCATTAAGAGTAAGAGGAAGATGGTTAGTGGTTGGAGTTGTCAAGCAAGGTTCAACATGGTTGTGTGCTCAAAGTTTAAATGCAAGGGTTGGTGTAAAGCTCAATTGTATGGGTCTAGGAAGTTGTTTGGCCGCTTTAGTGAGAATTCAGATTGCTTGCTACCCGGATGGAATCATAATGATCAACAAGAAGACGGGTGCAAAAGCAAGATTTGGGACCCTGGAATTCATTCTGGCAATCAACACTCTTGGGGCCTTGTCACTTGCTTTAACTTACTTGAAGGCTTTCTGCGCCTAGTTTGGGACCCGGAGGCTGTTGGCATTCCAAACATTGGTGGAGATTTCTGGACGAATTCAAGCACAAGCCACCATAACAGGAAGCTCATCAAATGTCCAACTTAAGGACTTTAACTAAAAGTGCTAGGTGGGAGACAACCCACCATGGTATGATCGTCCCTTTCTCAATTTTAATTTTATTTCGTTTTGTTTGTTTTTAGTTTTATTCTATTTTATTGAACCTGGAATTGTTCATAACATCCATATCAGCATTGCATTTTGCATTCTGCATTTTTCAAGCATAAAAAAATAAAATAAAATAAAATAAATAAAAAAATTTCGCACGCGACGCGACAGCGTCGCCGACGCGTCCGCGTCACAAGTGCATTAGGAAGAAAAGAAAAGTGAACAAAGAGTCACGCGAGAGCATGGTTGGAGGTGTGCCTTTGGCACAAATTGATCCACGCGACCGCGTCGCTGACGCATCCGCGTCATGTAGGAAAAATTCCTCCCACGCGTCCGCATCACCCACGCGAACGCATGCTCTAAAATTGACGTAAAAAAGGGTGTTTGGCAGCAAGTTAGGCTGGAATGGGGCTGGAACGGTGCTAGAAGCACAAGCCTTACCACGCGAACGCGTGCCCCACGCGTCCGCATCGCTTTTCAAAAATGGCCATTCACGCGATCGTGTCAATCACGCGACCGCGTCACCCAAAAATTTGGCAAAAAGAGTTTCGAACAAGGAGTTGTGCGAACGTGAGGCTGCACTCGCGTTAATGGCACAAATCACTCCACGCAAACGCGTGACCCACGCATCCGCGTTACTTCATAGAAGCGCTATCCACGCGAGCGCGTGACCCACGCGCTAGCGTCACCTACGCCGCACAACTTATCCAGATCAGCACCAAATATCTTATCTTTTCTTCCCCAATCCTACTTTTTCTTATCCTTTCTTACTTTCTTCTTCTTCATCTTTTTAACTTCTCATCCCTCTTCACTTCCATTCTATTTCATTTAATTTATTTGCATACTTTAATTCATTTCATTATTGGTGTTAGAAATTTATTTGGATTATTAAGGGAATTGTTTGACAATTATATATTAATTTTATGGGTTGCTTGCATGTTCAATTTAATACTTTCAATAGCTTATTTACCATGCTTGCTATGTGTTTGTGGAAAAGCCCGTATGGCATTGTGCACTATTTTTCAATTTTTTTTTGTCTACTACTCTAAATGCTTGTTTTTCACAAAACTCTTTTAATATTTTATTACTTAAATATAATTGTTATTACAAACATGTTGTTAGTTTGAAAGACTTGGTAATCTAACTTGGACAAGGAATGCTTGATCTATGCTACTCATGCCTTTGCCAACATACCAATAAACATCTTGCATTTAATTTTCATTACATGCACTTGCTATATTTCCATTGATGAACTTTTCACATGTAGTCATGACCATGTGTTAACGTCATTCTTCTTTATTGTGCATTGATTACCACCTTTCCCGCTCTCTTCCTTGCTCTAACCCTTAGCTTTAAAAGTTACTTTCTTTTTCCCTTTTTAGGACGGCCACCAAGAAGGGTAAAGAGAAAGCTACTCCCAAACCACTAGAAAGGAAAGGAACAAAAAGAGCCCCAGCTAAGGAACCACAACCCCCATCCATGTGCACATCTTGGCATGCACCGAGGACGGTGCAATCTTTAAGTGTGGGGAGATCGATACCGACTTCCAGGGGTTAGTTATTCTCCTATCTCAACACCAATGGTTTATTTTCCTTGTTAGTTGTTGCATTTGCAAGTTTAATTGCATGATTATTTGATTTTGTGCATATTTTACCACTTGGTTGAAGTAATATTTTCTTTTTCAAGAAACCTTTTAGAGCATTTCACAAATTTGAATAAAATTTAATGTTAAACTTGTTTGAAGAAATATTATACTGGAACATGGTTTAGAGCTTGAACACACAAAACCAGTGAGATTTTGAGCCTATTTGATTGGTTGCATTTTATCAAGCAAAATTTTATTTTTGGTGTGTGTTGTTCTCTCTAAAATTGTGATTTTTGTCTTGCTTAATTCTATATTTCCATTATTTGATGTATCCATCCATTTACATGATCGAGGCCTTTGTTTCACTGAGCTTACTGATGAGCGGATATTTTATACGCTTTTTGGGGTTAATTTCATATAGTTTTTAGTGTGTTTTAGTTAGTTTTTAGTTTATTTTCAGTAGTTTCTAGGAAAAATTCATATTTCTGGACTTTACTATGAGTTTGTGTGTTTTTCTGTAATTTCAGGTATTTTCTGGCTGAAATTGAGGGAGCTGAGCAGAAATCTGATTCAGGCTAAAAAAGGACTGCTGATGCTGTTGGATTCTGACCTCCCTGCACTCGGAATGGATTTTCTGGAGCTACAGGACTCCAAATGGCGCGCTTCCAATTGCGTTGGAAAGTAGACATCCAGGGATTTCTAGCAATATATAATAGTCCATACTTTGCTCAAGGAAAGATGACGTAAACTAGCGTTCAACACTAGTTCCATGTTGCAGTCTGGCGTCCAGCGCCAGAAACAGGTTACAAGTTGGAGTTCAACGCCAGAAAAGGATCCAAAGCTGGTGTTGAACGCCCAAAACAGCCCTATGCACGTGATTAGCTTATGTCTCAGCCCCAGCACACACCAAGTGGGCTCCAGAAGTGGATTTCTGCACTATCCATCTTAGTTTACTCATTTTCTGTATACCTAGTTTATTAGTCTAGTATTTAAACAACTTTTAAAGACTTATCTTGTATCTCATGACATTTTAGATCTGAACTTTGTACCTTTTGACGGCATGAGTCTCTAAACTCCATTGTTGGGGGTGAGGAGCTCTGCTGTGTCTCGATGAATTAATGCAAGTATTTCTGTTTTCCATTCAAACATGCGTGTTCCTATCTAAGATATCCATTCGCACTTCAATATGAATGTGATGAACGTGACAATCATCATCATTCCTCCACGAACGCGTGCCTGACAACCACTTACGTTCCACTGTAGAATGAATGAATATCTCTTAGATCTCTTAATCGGAATCTTCGTGGTATAAGCTAGATTGATGGCAGCATTCAAGAGAATTCGGAAAGTCTAAACCTTGTCTGTGGTATTCCGAGTAGGATTCAGGGATTGAATGACTGTGACGAGCTTCAAACTCGGGAGTGCTGGGCATAGTGACAGACACAAAAGGATAGTAAATCCTATTCCGGTACGATTGAGAACCTGCAGATGATTAGCCGTGCGGTGACAGCGCATCTGGACCCTTTTCACTGGAAGGATGGATGGTAGCCATTGACAACGGTGATCCACCAACACACAGCTTGCCATAGGAGGACGTGCGTGCGTGAATCAGAAAACAGAGGAAAGCAGAATTTCAGAAGACAAAGCATCTCCAAAACTCCAACATATTCTCCATCATTGCATACAAGTATAATTTGTGTTCTGCCCTTTTATTCCTTGCAACAAATTTGATAAGTAAATTATTTTATTGTTTTCCTGACTAAGAGTTACAAGATAACCATAGATTGCTTCAAGCCAACAATCTCCGTGGGATCAACCCTTACTCACGTAAGGTATTACTTGGACGACCCAGTGCACTTGCTGGTTAGTGGTACGAGTTGTAAAAAGTGTGATTTACAATTCGTGCAACAATTTTTTGGCGCCGTTGCTGGGGACCGTTTGAGTTTGGACAACTAACGGTTTACTTTGTTGCTTAGATTAGGAAAAAATTTTCTTTTTGGTTTAGAGTCTTTTATTATTTATACCTTGTTAAAACACTTTAAACTTATAGCTCAATTAGCTAGAGCGTGGTGCTTATGTTCTTAGTAATTGGCTAGCCTATTTTTAAAATCTTTTTCAAAAATAATTTTTCTTTGAGTAAATCTTATGCCAAATTTTAAGTTGGTGTTTTCTTGTTGATTTTTCTTTGTTTTTCGAAAATTTTAGTTTGGTTTTCTAAAAATTTTAAGTTTGGTGTTCTTTCTTCATGTTCTTGTGTTCTTGTGAGTCTTCAAAGTGTTCTTGAGTTTCCTTGTGTCTTGATCTTAAAATTTTTAAGTTTGGTGTTCCTTGGTGTTTTCCCTCCAAAATTTTCGAAAACAAGGAGCATTAGATCTAAAAAATTTTAAATCTTGTACTATCTTATTGTTTTTCTCTCTCCTCTTTAAATCCAAAAATATATTTTCTCTCTATTTTAAAGTAAATTTTTGAAATTTACCTTTAAAATTCAGATTTTTATTTCAAAATTTAAAACCTTTTTCAAAAATCATCATATCCTTTTCAAAACTTCCTAACCACTTTCTCTCTCCTCATTTTTTTCGAAAATCTTCAGCTATTTTTATTTATTTTATTTTTATTTGTTTTGTTTTCGAAATAAATAAATAATTATATAAATAAAAATATTTTCTTCTATTTTACATCATCTCCCTTTCTCCATCATGGACCTAAGCGGAAATGAACAGTCCAAGAGGACTCTGGGGTCATATGCTAACCCCTCTACTGCTTCATATGGGAGTAGTATCTACATACCCTCCATTGGAGTCAGTAGCTTTGAGTTGAATCCTCAGCTCATTATCATGGTGCAGCAAAGTTGCCAGTATTCCGGTCTTCCACAAGAAGAACCTATAGAGTTTCTGGCACAGTTTTTATAGATTTCTGACACAGTACATGATAAGGAACTAGATCAGGATGTCTATAGATTATTACTGTTTCCATTTGCTGTAAAAGACTAAGCTAAGAGGTGGTTAAATAACCAACCTAAGGCCAGCATAAGGACATGGAAACAGCTGACAGAAAAATTCCTGAATCAATACTTTCCCCCAAAACGGATGACACAGCTAAGGCTGGACATCCAAGGCTTTAAACAAGGAGATAATGAATCTCTTTATGATGCCTGGGAGAGATACAGAGAGATGCTACGAAAATGCCCGTCTGAAATGTTTTCAGAGTGGGTTCAGTTAGACATCTTTTACTATGGGCTTGCAGAAAGAGCTCAGATGTCTCTAGATTACTCAGCTGGTGGATCTATCCACATGAGAAAGACAGTTGAAGAAGCCCAAGAGCTCATTGATACAGTTGCCAGAAATCAACATCTGTACCTAAGCAGTGACCCTTCCATGAAAGAAGAGGTTAAAACAGTAACTGCTGAACTCAGTCCTGTAAAACAAGCTACTGAATTTGATCAGTAATTGGACTTTCTAACAAAGCAGTTAGCCGAATTCAAGGATAGACTACAAGAGACAAGGATGGCTAATATAAATATGGAAGAACAATTGAAGCAAACAAAGCAGCAGCTGTCAAAACAAATAACAGAAGAATGCCAAGCAGTTCAATTGAGAAGTGGAAAGACATTAAATACCCCACCTCAAGGCAGCAAGAAGCCAAGAAATGAGCAAACCACCCAAAATCCACCTAAGGACAGTAAGAGCCCAGGGAAAAATAATTCTGGCGCTAAAACGCCAGAAATTGGGTGGAAGGCTAGCGCAGAACGCCCAGACCATGCTCAAGACTGGCGTTCAACGGCAGAAACAAGCAAGGATCTGGCGTTGAACGCCCAAAAGAAGCACAGTTCTGACGTTCAGACGCCAGGAACAGGTGAGGAGCTGGTGTCTAACGTCACTCCAGCTTCTAACTCTGGCACTCAATTGCCAATGAGGGATCAGACACACACAAGTGCTAATGACAACCCATCTAAAAAGGCTTCTTCAACCACTTCTGTAGGAAATAACCCTACAGCAACTAAGGTTGAGGAATATAAAGCCAAGATACCTTATCCTCAAAAACTCCGCCAAGAGGAGCAGGATAAGCAATTTGCTCGCTTTGCAGATTATCTCAGGACTCTTGAAATAAAGATTCCATTTGTAGAGGCACTTTAGCAAATACCTTCTTATGCCAAGTTCATGAAAGAGATCTTGAGTCATAAGAAGGATTGGAGAGAAACTGAAAGAGTTTTCCTCACTGAAGAATGCAGTGCAGTCATTATGAAAAGCTTTCCTGAAAAGCTTAAAGACCCTGGGAGTTTTCTGATACCATGCTTATTAGAAGGTAATTGCACCAAGACAGCTTTATGTGATCTTGGGGCAAGCATCAACCTAATACCTGCATCCACTATCAGAAAGCTTGGTTTAACTGAAGAAGTTAAACTAACCCGGATATGTCTCCAACTTGCTGATGGCTCCATTAAATACCCATCAGGCATGATTGAAGACATGATTGTCAGAGTTGGGCCATTTGCCTTTCCCACTGACTTTGTAGTGCTGGAAATGGAGGAGCACAAGAGTGCTACTCTCATTCTAGGAAGACCCTTCCTAGCAACTGGACGAACTCTCATTGATGTCCAACAGGGGAAATAACCCTGAGAGTCAATGATGATGAGTTTAAGTTGAATGCTGTCAAAGCCATGCAGCATCCAGACACATCAAAAGACTGCATAAAAGTTGATCTTATTGACTCTTTGGTAGAAGAGATCAACATGGCTGTGACTCTCGAATCAGAGTTGGAAGACATCTTTAAAGACGTTCAGCCTGATTTGGAGGATTCAGAGGAAATGAAAGAGCCTTTGAAACTTCCTCTAGAAGAGGAAAAACCTCCTAAACCCGAGCTCAAACCATTACCACCATCCCTGAAATATGCATTTCTGGGAGAAGGTGACACTTTTCCAATGATCATAAGCTCTGCTTTAAATCCACAGGAAGAGGAAGCACTTATTCAAGTGCTAAGGACACACAAGACAGCTCTTGGGTGGTCCGTAGGTGACCTTAAGGGCATAATCCCAGCTAGATGCATGCACAAAATCTTATTGGAGGATAATGCTAAACCAGTGGTTCAACCACAGAGGCGGCTAAATCCAGCCATGAAGAAAGTGGTGCAGAAAGAGGTCACCAAATTACTGGAGGATGGGATTATTTATCCTATTTCTGACAGCCCCTGGGTGAGCCCTGTCCAAGTTGTCCCCAAAAAGGGAGGCATGACAGTGGTTCATAATGAAAAGAATGAACTGGTTCCTACAAGAACAGTTACAGAGTGGCGCATGTGTATTGACTACAGAAGGCTCAATACAGCCACCAGAAAGGATCATTTTCCTTTACCATTCATAGACCAGATGCTAGAAAGACTAGCAGGTCATGATTATTACTGCTTTTTGGATGGCTACTCAGGCTATAACCAGATTGCAGTAGACCCCCAGGATCAAGAGAAAACAGCATTCACATGTCCATCTGGAGTGTTTGCTTATAGAAGGATGCCATTTGGGCTGTGTAATGCACCTGCAACCTTCCAGAGATGCATGCTCTCTATCTTCTCTGATATGGTGGAAAAATTTCTGGAAGTCTTCATGGATGACTTCTCAGTATATGGAGACTCATTCAGCTCCTGTCTTGATCACCAGAAACTAGTTCTGAAAAGATGCCAAGAGACCAACCTGGTTTTAAACTGGGAAAAATGTCACTTTATGGTGATTGAAGGGATTGTCCTTGGGCATAAAATTTCAAACAAGGGAATAGAGGTGGATCAAGCAAAAATAGAGGTAATTGAAAAATTACCACCACCTGCCAATGTTAAGGCAATTAGAAGCTTTCTGGGGCATGCAGGATTCTATAGGAGGTTTATAAAGGATTTTTCAAAAATCACAAAACCTCTGAGCAATCTGCTAGCTGCTGACACGCCATTTGTGTTTGACACAGAGTGTCTGCAGGTGTTTGAAACGCTGAAAGCCAAGCTGGTCACAGTACCAGTTATTTCTGCACCAGACTGGACATTACCATTTGAGCTAATGTGTGATGCTAGTGATCACGCCATTGGTGCAGTACTAGGGCAGAGGCATGACAAGCTTCTGCATGTCATTTATTATGCTAGCCGTGTTTTGAATGATGCCCAGAAAAATTACACAACCACAGAAAAAGAATTGCTTGCAGTGGTTTATGCCATTGACAAGTTTAGATCATACTTAGTAGGATCAAAAGTAATTGTGTACACAGATCATGCTGCTCTTAAATATCTACTCACAAAGCAGGATTCAAAACCCAGACTCGTAAGATGGGTGTTACTTCTGCAAGATTTTGATATAGAAATAAGAGACAGAAAAGGGACAGAGAACCAAGTGGCTGACCATCTGTCCCGGATAAAGCCAATAGAAGGGACGTCAGTCCTCTCTCTTGAAATCTCTAAGACCTTTCCTGATGAGCATTTGTTTGCCATTCAGGAAACACCATGGTTTGCAGACATTGCAAACTACAAAGCTGCAAGGTTCATTCCCAAGGACTACAGCAGGCAACAAAAGAAAAAATTAATTACTGATGCAAAGTACTACTTGTGGGATGAACCCTATCTCTTTAAGAGATGTGCAGATGGCATAATCCGTAGGTGTGTGCCTAAAGAAGAAGCACAAAGGATCTTATGGCATTGCCATGGGTCGCAATATGGAGGTCATTCCGGAGGTGAGCGAACAGCCACCAAGGTCCTCCAATGTGGCTTCTACTGGCCTACACTCTACAGAGATTCCCGAGAGTTTTTACGTAACTGTGACAGTTGCCAGAGAGCTGGTAATTTGCCTCACAGTTACGCCATGCCTCAACAAGGAATCTTGGAGATTGAGTTGTTTGATGTATGGGGTATTGATTTCATGGGGCCTTTCCCACCATCATACTCAAACACTTATATTCTGGAGGCAGTTGACTATGTATCAAAATGGGTTGAGGCCATTTCCATACCCACCAATGATACTAAAACAGTGCTGAAGTTCCTCCAGAAACATATATTCAGCAGGTTTGGTGTTCCCAGGGTACTAATCAGTGATGGGGGCACTCACTTCTGCAACAAACAGCTTTGCTCTGCCATGGTCTGGTATGGGATTCGCCACAAGGTGGCGACTCCATATCATCCACAGACAAATGGGCAAGCTGAAGTCTCTAACAGAGAACTAAAAAGAATCCTGGAACGGACTGTAAGTACCCGTAGAAAGGATTGGGCACGAAGCTTGGATGATGCTCTGTGGGTTTACAGAACAGCATTCAAGACTCCTATAGGGACCTCTCCATACCAACTTGTGTATGGTAAGGCATGCCACCTGCCCGTGGAACTGGAACATAAAGCCTACTGGGCAACCAGATTCCAAAACTTTGATGCCAAATTAGCTGGAGAAAAAAGATTGCTCCAGCTAAATGAGCTAGAGGAATTCAGATTCACTGCTTTCGAAAATGCCAAGCTTTATAAAGAGAAATAAAAAAAGTGGCATGAAAAAAAGCTGTCATCTAGAATCTTTGAACCAGGACAAAAGGTTCTGTTGTTTAACTCTAGGCTCAGGCTATTCCCCGAGAAACTGAAGTCCCCGTGGAGGGGACCATATGTGATTACAAGTGTATCACCATATGGTTATGTGGAGCTTCAAGATATTGATTCTGATAAGAAGTTCATTCTTAATGGACAGAGAATCAAGCACTATCTTGAAGGCAATGTTGAGCAAGAGTGCTCAAGGCTGAGGCTAGATTAAAAAAATCAGCAAGGTCCAGCTAAAGACAATAAAGAAGCGCTTGCTGGGAGGCAACCCAGCCATGGGGCATCACTTCCTCTAAGCATTTTGCCCTATTCTTGATTTTATTTGTTTATATAAAGTTCACTGATACTAAGGTAAAGAGTCAATTGTATAAGTTGACAGGGTTACAGAAAGATTCTGCACACAAAATAGAGAAAAAGAGCTCACTGGCAAGAAAACGCCAGTAATAGTCTGTTTTTGGCGTTCAACGCCCAAAAGAAGCATCCACTGGGCGTTGAACGCCAGTAAGGATAGCCATCTGGGCGTTAAACGCCAGAAAGAAGCATCTTCTGAGCGTTGAACGCCAGAAAGAAGCTCCTTCTGGGCATTTAACGCCAGATTTACAGCATCCTGGGCGTTCAGAAAAATGCCCAATGACAAAGGAGTTCCTGGCGTTCAACGCCAGAAAGAAGCAACTGCTGGGCGTTGAACGCCCAGGAGAAGCAGCAGTTGGGCGTTGAACGCCCAAAACATGCAGTGTTTGGGCGTTCAAACGCCAGGATGGTGGGGAGGAGGTAATTTCGTTTTTTTCTTCATATTTTTCATTTTAATCTTAATTTTCATGTTTCAATTCATGATTTCTTGCATAAACATGTTACAAACCCTGATTTCTAAAATCCCTAATTTCTAAAAACCCTTCTTTAAAAATATTAAATGTATCTTAATCCATAAGCACAAATCCTTTTTTTCAATCCAATTCAACTCTTTTTCAAAATTTTCAAAACAAATCTATCTCTTTTCATTCAAAAATCTTTCCAACTAATCAATATCTTTTTCAAATCTCCATATTATCTTTTTCAAAAATCCAATTTTATCTTTTTCAAATATCTTTCATATCTTTTCAATTTTAAATTCTATCTTTTCTTATCATACTTATTTTTTTTAAAAAATCATATCTTCTATCTTATCTTTCTCCCTATTTTCGAAAACCCCCTCCCTTTTAAAAACCCATTCGGCCTCCTTCCTCTCATCCACCATCCTACACTAGCTCTCCTTCTATCCCTCTCCTTTCTTTTCTTTTGCTTGAGGACAAGCAAACCTCTAAGTTTGGTGTGTTTATCCGTGATCACTAAACCATACCCACTAAGATCATGGCTCCTAACGGAAAACAACCCACTCCAAGAGGCAAGAAAGAGAGTGTTCCAAAACCACTTTGGAATCAAGGGAAGTTCTTAACTAAAGAACATTCAGACCATTATTACAAAATAATGGGTTTAAGATCAGTGATCACGGAAGTTAGATTCGATCTGAAAGAAGGTGAATATCCGGAGATCCAGGAGCAAATTCGAATCAGGAACTGGGAAATCCTAGCTAATCCTGAAACGAAAGTGGGAAGGAATATGGTTCAGGAGTTCTATGCTAATATGTGGCAAACAGACAAGCAAAGACTATCTGGATCTGCTCTCTATGACTATCGGACCTTGGTCAGAGGAAAGATTGTTCATACCCACCCTGACAAGATCAGGGAGATCTTAAAGCTACCTCAGCTGAAAGATGATCCAGACTCCTTCAATAGGAGAATGATGAGAACAGACAAGGGCCTGGAGAAGATTCTAGAGGATATATGTATCCCTGGAGCCAGGTGGACCACCAGCACGAAAGGTGTCCCAAATCAACTCAAAAGAGAAGATCTCAAACCAGTCGCCAGAGGATGGCTGGACTTCATTAGGCATTCTCTGCTGCCCACTAGCAACCGTTCTGAAGTCACTATTAGAAGAGCAGTGATGATCCATTGCATCATGATGGGAAAAAAAGTGGAAGTTCATCAACTGATTTCAACTGAATTTTACAAAATTGCAAACAAAAATTCCAAAGATGCCAGGTTGGCTTATCCAAGCTTGATTTCTATGCTCTGCAAGGACGCTGGAGTAAGGATGGGAATAACTGAGTATATCTCAGTTGAGCGACCAATCACCAAAGCATCAATGGAAAAACAACAAGCACAGGATGACCCCATCAAGAAGAGAACACAGGAATTTCTCCCAGAAATCCCTCAATCTGAATACTGGGAGTATCTTGAGACATCTATTACCAAGATGCAAGAAACTATGGAACAAATAAAGAAAGAACAAAAGGAACAAAGTAGCATTCTTTGCTATTTGCTTAAAGAACAGGAGGATGAAGGGCGTGATTTAAGGTAATTGAAGCGCCAGAAATTATCTCTTGAAGGACCAAGCACCCCACAGATTAGAGGAACATCCACTTCCCAGAACAAAGGTTGTTAAATTCCAATCTTAGCCTTAACTCTGTGATAACTGTTTTCATTCTAGTTTTACCTTAGGAGTCATATAGTAGTAATTAGTATCTATATTTTTTATTTTATCTCCAATTAAGCTATAATTTAATTTTATCATCATCATTAAACATGAATAAAATAGAAGAATTTCTTTAGAATAAGAGGAAATATTTTTTGAGTTTTTAATAAGATAAATTCTAATTATTTACATGTGGTGGCAATGCTTTCTGTCTTCTAAATGAATACTTGAACAGTGCATATGTCTTTTGAATTTGATGTTTAAGACTGTTAAATATGTTGGCTATTGAAAGAATGATGAACACGAGACATGTTATTGATAATCTGAAAAATCATAAAAATGATTCTTGAAGCAAGAAAAAGCAGTGAATACAAAAGCTTGCAGAAAAAAAAACATAGAGAAAGAAAAAGAAAAAGCAAGCAGAAAAAGCCAAAGCTCTTAAAACCAAAAGGCAAGAGCAAAAAGCCAATAGCCCTTAAAACCAAAAGGCAAGGGTAATAAAAAGGACCCCAAGGCTTTGAGCATCAGTGGATAGGAGGGCCTAAAGGAATAAAATCCTGGCCTAAGCGGCTAAACCAAGCTGTCCCTAACCATGTGCTTGTGGCGTGAAGGTGTCAAGTGAAAACTTGAGACTGAGAGGTTAAAGTCAAGGTCCAAAGCAAAAAGAAGAGTGTGCTTAAGAACCCTGGACACCTCTAATTGGGGACTTTAGCAAAGTTGAGTCACAATCTGAAAAGGTTCACCCAATTATGTGTCTGTGGCATTTATGTATCCGGTGGTAATACTGGAAAACAAAGTGCTTAGGGCCACGGCCAAGACTCATAAAGTAGCTGTGTTCAAGAATCAACATACTGAACCAGGAGAATCAATATCACTATCTTAATTCTGAGTTCCTATAGATGCCAATCACTCTGAACTTCAATGGATAAAGTGAGATGCCAAAACTGTTCAGAAGCAAAAAGCTACTAGTCCCACTCATCTAATTAGAATCTGAGCTTCACTCAAAAAAAAAACTCTGAGATATTATTGCTTCTTAAATTATTTGTATTCTATTTTATTTATCTAGTTTCTTGACGACAAGCAACGGTTTAAGTTTGGTGTTGTAATGAGCGGATATTTTATACGCTTTTTGGGGTTAATTTCATATAGTTTTTAGTGTGTTTTAGTTAGGTTTTAGTTTATTTTTACTAGTTTCTAGGCAAAATTCATATTTCTGGACTTTACCATGAGTTTGTGTGTTTTTCTATAATTTCAGGTATTTTCTGGCTGAAATTGAGGGACCTGAGCAGAAATCTGATTCAGGCTGAAAAAGGACTGCTGATGCTGTTGGATTCTGACCTCCCTGTACTCGGAATAGATTTTCTGGAGCTACAAGACTCCAAATGGCGCGCTTTTAATTGCGTTGGAAAGTAGACATCCAGGGCTTTCCAGCAATATATAATAGTCCATACTTTGCTCAAGGATAGATGATGTAAACTGGAGTTCCACGCCAGTTCTATGTTGTAGTCTAGCGTCCAGCGCCAGAAACAGGTTACAAGTTGGAGTTCAACGCCAGAAAAGGATCCAAAGCTGGCGTTGAACGCCCAAAACAGCCCTATGCACGTGATTAGCTTAAGTCTCAGCTCCAGCACACACCAAGTGGGCCCCAGAAGTGAATTTCTGCACTATCCATCTTAGTTTACTCATTTTCTGTAAACCTAGTTTATTAGTCTAGTATTTAAACAACTTTTAGAGACTTATCTTGTATCTCATGACATTTTAGATCTGAACTTTGTACCTTTTGACGGCATGAGTCTCTAAACTCCATTGTTGGGGGTGAGGAGCTCTGCTGTGTCTCGATGAATTAATGCAAGTATTTCTGTTTTCCATTCAAACATGCATGTTCCTATCTAAGATATCCATTCGCACTTCAATATGAATGTGATGAACGTGACAATCATCATCATTCCTCCACGAACGCGTGCCTGACAACCACTTATGTTCCACTGTAGAATGAATGAATATTTCTTAGATCTCTTAATCGGAATCTTTGTGGTATAAGCTAGATTGATGGCAGCATGCAAGAGAATCCGAAAAGTCTAAACCTTGTCTGTGGTATTCCGAGTAGGATTCAGAGATTGAATGATTGTGACGAGCTTCAAACTCGTGAGTGCTGGGCATAGTGACAGATGCAAAAGGATAGTAAATCCTATTCCGGTACGATTGAGAACCTGCAGATGATTAGCCGTGCGGTGACAGCGCATCTGAACCCTTTTCACTGGAAGGATGGATGGTAGCCATTGACAACGGTGATCCACCAACACACAGCTTGCCATAGGAGGACATGCGTGCGTGAATCAGAAAGCAGAGGAAAGCAGAATTTCAGAAGACAAAGCATCTCCAAAACTCCAACATATTCTCCATCATTGCATACAGGTATAATTTGTGTTCTGCCCTTTTATTCCTTGCAATCAAATTTGATAAGTGAATTATTTTATTGTTTTCCTGACTAAGAGTTACAAGATAACCATAGATTGCTTCAAGCCAACAATCTCTATGGGATCGACCCTTACTCACGTAAGGTATTACTTGGACGACCCAGTGCACTTGCTGGTTAGTGGTACGAGTTGTAAAAAGTGTGATTTACAATTCGTGCACCACTTACATACCCATATGGCCTTAACCTTTTCATTATCCATTGCAAACCAATGTTGAGCCTATTATACCCCTTTGTTCTTTACTTTAGCACATCATTAACTCTAAGCGGAAAACAATAATGTCCTTAATTTGAATCCTTGGTTAGCTTAGACTAGTGAGAGTGCTCATAAATTAAGTATGGAGAAAGTTGAATTTGGAAACATTTGGTTTGAGAATTGAGTATGTTAGAATTTTCTGAAAATATGAAAAAAAATGTTTAGGACATGATTCATGCATCCAATAATTTAATCATATGCATTGAGAAAAATAAAAGAAAAGAAAAAAAAAAAAATATATATATATATATATATATATATATATATATATACAAAAAAAAAGAAGTGAGAAAAAGAAAAGAAAAAAGAGCAAAAAGGGGACAAAATGCCCTAAAGTAAGTGGTGAAAGCAATGCATATGTACTGTACTTGAAATTAGAATGCATGAATATGTGAAAAACATAGTTAATGGGCAGTTAGATTTTGCATTGTAATTACATGGATTGTCTTAAGTTAGGTGGGAAAAGTTTAAGTTAATTAAAGGATTCAGATTTTAGTCCACTTGGCCAAATACAATCCTACCTTGACCCTAATCCCATTACAAAAATTAAAAGACCTCTTGATATGTGTATATGTGCATTAAATTTTTGTTGATTGTTAGATGAAGAGCAAGCCTTAGAAAGCAAGGTTAGTAGAGAATTGAGAGAATCGAAACCTTAAACACATGAGTGATTAAAGTGTATACACTTCCGGTGAGGGTTCGATGCTCGATTCTTTGTTCCCGGCTTTCATGAGCTATTTTCTTCTGCAAGTCTATTTGTACTTCATTTTTATGATTTGAATTAGTGAAATCCAGTTCATGTTTGTTCTTGAAGGGTTTATTTACTTTTAACCAAGTAGATAGAAACATTTTTTTGCATGTAGTTGCATTCCTATAGATAGGTTGCATTTCATACATTCTACCATTTCTCTTCACCCCTTTATAGCTTCTCTTGAGCTTAGCATGAGGACATGCTAATGTTTGAGTGTGGGAAGGTTGATAAACCACTATTTTATGGTTTATCTTGTGCTTAATTGAGTGGTTTTTATCAACTCTTTACCCACTTATTCATACTATTCGCATGTTTTATATTTTCCTTCCTGATTTTGTGCTATGATTGAAAGCATGCCTCTTTCATCTTATATTTACTTATTATTAATCCTCTCTTATTACCATTATATGCCTTGATATGTGCGTTAAGTGTTTTCAGGGATTACAGGGCAGGAATGGCTTGGAGGATGGAAAGGAAGCATGCAAAAGTGGAAGGAATACAAGAAGTTGAAGGAACTGCAAAGCTATCAACCTGACCCTCTCACACTAAAACAGTCATAACTTGAGCTACAGAGGTCCAAACGACGCAGTTCTAGTTGCGTTGGAAAGCTAATGTCCGAGGCTTCGATTTGATATATAATATACTATAGTTGCCCTGATGCTAAGTGACGCGAACGCGTGCTCCACGCGGACGCATCGCAGTGACAAAAATCAGCGTGGCAAATTTCTTCTCCAGCAATTTCTGGGCTGTTTTCGACCCAGTTTTTAGCCCAGAAAACACAGATTAGAGGCTATAAAGTGGGAGAATCCATTCATTCATAACAATCAGCTCATAATTCACAATTTTAGGTTTTTAGATGTAGTTTTTAGAGAGAGAGGCTCTCTCCTCTCTCTTAGGATTTAGGATTAGAATTTCTCTTAATTTTAGGATTACTTCTCTTCAAGTACAGGTTTAATATTCCTTTAATTTATTTTCCATTTTTATTTATTACTTTAATTATTATTTATCTTTTCAACTTGACTTATGCTACATTCATGTTTTGATTTTCTTATTTAATACACATTATTGAGGTATTTCAGATTTAAGATTGCTTTGCTTTATTTATATTTATATTGATGCTTTTAATTTAATTTAGATATTTTCTTCCTTTTGGCGTTGGTTAAGTAATTGGTAACGCTTGAGTTGTCAAATAAAGCAGTGATTGAAATTGGGAGTTGCTGATTAATTTGTACTCCAATAACTCTAGTCTTTCCATAGGAATTGACTAGGACCTGAGGATCAAATTAATTTGTCCACTTGACTTAACTGAGTGGGAGCAAAATCCAATTCTCATCACACCTGATAAGGATAACAAGGACAGGATTTCCAGTTCTAAAACCTTGCCAAGAGATTTTATTATTATTATTTTATTTTTCCTGTCAATTAAATTACCTGTTCCTTATTTTAAAAACCCCAATTTACAAGACTCATAACCAATAATAAGAACTGTAACGACCCAATTTTTAATATGTCTAGATCATACCGGAAACTGAGCGCTACCAATTTGTCTTCCTAATTATTATCTATTATTTATCATATGAGCCTGATTCGTTGTTAAACGCGTAGTTAATTTGCGTGGTGTATATTTTTTTTTGAAAACGTTTGGATTAATAGACAGAATCATTTAAAATCAATTCACAAGTAATAACAGATAAAACAGTTATAAACAACCACACAAAAATACGTCACAAGTAGTTGACAACGTTCGGTGACTCAGCCTTTATTAGCATATAGACTGTTAGTTAGAACACCCCTAGATATAGCTAAATAATATCTATATACATATATATACATACAACATCCCAGGTCCTGACCTGTTCAAGAGGTCCCTGAGCTGGCACCTAGGCTAGCCTATACTCTATACTCACCTAGTCCCTCTAAACTACTAAAGCGAGGGAAAGTACGTTCTAGGTCTTCAAAACTCAAGTCAAGTGGAACGTCATCAAAAGATAGAACATCATCTGCTACTCCTCTACACGATCAGACTTTTCCATAGGACGTGTCTCTGGTACCTCATGAAGTAGCCACGCAATAGGAATCTCGTACACAGGATTTAGGTTAAAGTGCGCATACGAACGGGGTGCAGACGTTGGCTGGTCTCACAGTATATACATATAATCAGAGAACGATATTCACCCTAGACTCAGAAGACTCCCTAGAGCGAAATCCCTTTTTGCGTACAATCATCAGCGAACTATGGAAAGGAACTCTTACTTCCATCTGAAGGGGAAAGGGAGAGAGAAGGGGTAAGAACTGGGGAGTTCTTAGTAGGGTCGGGGTTATTAGTTACGTTCATTTATTTGGGGTCTATTAGTAGACGAATAACATAATATAGCGAAGCAGTATACAGAAGATAAAGATAGAAAGAGAAAGTAGAGACAACAAGAAGCAGAACACAAACAAAAGAATACAAGAAAATAAAGCACAAAAATAGCATACGAGCAGACAAACATAAAGAAGTAGATCACACATAGAAAGGAATGCAACAGAGAATGATGCGCAGACAAGAATGATGCATGTCTAGCCCTAGCGTAGGCCATGAGCTCATGTGTCGGTTAGCATCTGCATTCCCGACATTTATCCGGTCACGAGTTCACGATTTCCCAGATACGATTTTCCGTTCAAATAAATGTGCATATAATTATTAGCAGCTCTATTGAGACAGCCTCTGCTTTCTACTCGCAGGAAATATACTCTTGGGAACGGAAAATTACTCTTGGGTTGCCTTAGGGCAATAGATAAATAAACAAACATCCCTTGGGTTGCATTAAGCAACAAATATATATATAATATCTCTTGGGTTGCATTAAGCAACATATATATATATATATATAGTATCTCTTTATTATATTACTCTTCTCTTTACATCTCTTTACTCTGCTCTGGTTTCTCTTTTCTCTGTATCTCTTTACTCTGCTTTAATTACTCTGTTCTCTGTATCTCTTTTCTCTTCTCTGATTACTCTTTTCATCTGTATCTATATTACTCTTTTTCTCTTTATCTCTTTACTTTACTCTGGTTACTCTGTTTTCTGTGTTTCTATACTCTGCTCTGATTTCTCTGCTTAACGCATGTATTTAAAGCTTATGTAAATTTCGGTATGAATAGTTAGCCTGTGCCAAGTATAGGTTCATTAAGTCTATACTGAAACAGTTTAACTTTTCATATTATACCTAACCCTAGTCGCAACTCAAGTACTAACTAAGTTGCCCTAGTTCGTTCACTAGTCTCTGTCTGTTTTTCTGTTGTTAAAATTTTACAGACTTCTTCTTTGGTTTTTATCTTTTTTTTAACTTTTTATCTTTTATTTATCCTTGCCTCACTATCATGTTATTACCACTCCCTAAGTGTTTTATGAAGGTAATTATGAGATTCTGCACTTAAAGTTGTCTTTCTAAAGCTTTTACAGAAAACTGCCTTTTCTGCATTATTTTATTATTTTTATTAAAATATTATTTTTAATTAAATATTATTATTTAATATTTTATTATTATTTATTATTTTATTATTAAATTTTCGAAAATTAACTTTACTTTAACCTTTATCCTTTAAAATTCACTTTTTACCACCCGTAACTTTTAATATTTCTACTTTTACCACCCTAACTTCCAGAAATTACCATATAACCCCTTAAACACCAAAAATTTTACTCCCTTGCCCTTTCTAAGATCTAAAAGGTGTTCTTCAATGTTCTTCACCACACTCAAAGTGTTCTTCATGTTCTTCATAAATTCTTCAGATTCTTTCTCTATTTTTACCCGTTTTTCAGTCTTTTTAGCAACCGATTTTTACCATAATTCAAAATAAAATTGCAGCCACTAAAACCCCATCTTTTCTACATGATTTCAACACCAATTGAACCTCAATTTAAGCTTAGGATTTCGTTTTTCCAGCTGCCCAAGAACATGAACTTTAAAGCTTGAATTTCGTCAAATTTCATCAAAATTTCACCAAATTTTCACCAAGAATCAGTCATATATGCAACCAATTTTTAGCACAGCCAAATAATACAAGATTCACACAACTCAAACACAAATAATCAAGATTAATTTCGTGACACCCTACCTAGTTTTGCTGCTCCTAATTCGGTTAAACTTTCAGGTGGTCCTTAAGCACTTTTTCCTCCTAAATCACACCAAGAACAACTTTAAATCCAAAAACCCTCAACTGACCAAATCTCACTCAGTATGTTAGGAAGAGATATCTCACCTTAGACTTGCTGGAAATTCACGTTTCTTGGCCCTCAAGTCAAGTTAAGCTTGATTCCTAAGGAAGAACATCAAGAAAACACATGTTTTGCATGGTTTTCCTTAAAAACCGAATTGAAATGGGAGGGAGACAGCCATCTCACCTTATTTCCATCCTTGATAAGTTACATGGTTATGTAGAGGAAGAAGAGAGGATCATTTTGGTGAAATCGGAGTTTTGATTTGAGTTTTAGTTTAGAAGAAATCAAGCTTTGAAGATTAAGTGTTTATGAAAGTTTCTCTCTTTTCTCTCTTGTTATTTTAGGCCAAAATGATGAAATGAGACAGCCTTGGAGGTCTTGGGGGTGTAAGGTGAGTTGTGATTGGTTGGCTTGGAGGTGGATTAAAGTAATATTAAAATATCTCTGGTGTATAACTACTAAAACTAGGTGTACCGGAACACTCGTAAAAACATCTCTAAAAATTATTTTCTGAGCTACTATTATAAATGACACTAGTAACATATTTATTATGAGAATAGAACATGTATAATGAGGCCTTAGCATTGCTAAATTCATCAGAGAGTGCTGGTGCTAAGCTGCACTAGTAAACCGTAAACTCGGTTAAACCGATTTTCTGTTTTTAACAAAAATAGACCAAGTAACCTGATAATATCATTCAAGCATGTTCTTATACTAATATAATGATAATATTATACTATTATCTCTCTCCTCTCATGAATCGAGTCCGGTTCGTCAAACAGAGACTATTTACGAAAATCAGAATCAAAACTGCCAACCGATACGGTTCAAAAACTAGGTTCTTCGCGATTGCATTATCGAGCTTGCCTCAAAGGAGGTTCTAGCTTAAAGATGGCATAATGATAATGAGGATTAAGATGCTTGATGATATAGCAGAGATGTTCCCTTTACTGATCTTCCGGAGAAATCCGTACTTTCAGAAAAGATCTCATGTACTCGAAAATCAGGGTTATTACATTCTACCCTCCTAAAAGAAAATTTTGCCTTCAAAATTTCAGTTACCTAGGAATAAATGTGGGTAATCAGCTTTCATCTTATCTTCCAGTTCCCAAGTGTGCTCTTCCTCTCCTCTTGGTTCCCATGCTACTTTGACTAAGCGAACAGTCTTGCCTTTTAGCTGCTTATCACTTCTTTCTACGATCTAAACCGATGATGCTTGATATGTCAAATCATTTCATAACTATACTGTCTCTGGTTGTAAAACGTGAGTCTTGTCGGGAATATATTTCTTAAGTTGCGAGACATGAAAAACATCATGAAGGTTTGATAAATAAGGAGGAAGGACTATTTGATAAACTACTAGACCGACTCTTTTAAGTATTTGGAAAAGTTCTATGTATCGTGGGTTAAGCTTTTTAGTCTTAAGGACTCTACCTATTCCAGTAATCGAGGTTACTTCTAGAAAGACGGTTTCCGTCACTAAACTCTAAGGGTCTACATCTATTATCGGCATAGCTCTTTTGACGGCTTTGTGCTGTCTGGATCTTCCGACGAATCTCCTTTATCTTCTCAGTAGTTTCTTACACTAATCCTGGACCTAAGACACTAGCTTCTCCATTGTCATTCCAACACAATGGTGTCCGACATCCTCTTCCATAGAGAGCTTCATATGATGTCATCCCGATACTTTATTGGAAACTGTTGTTGTAGACGAATTTGACCAAAAGCAAATACTTATCCCAGCTGCTTTGGTTGTCTATCATACATGATCGTAACATGTCTTCTAACGTCTGGATTGTCTGCTATGATTGTCCGTCTATCTGAGGATGGTATGCTATACTCGTGTGCAATTCTGTTTCCAACGCTTTCTGAAAAGCTCCCCAAAATCTAGTAGTAAACCTCGAAACTTGATCTGAGACAATTTACGAAGGTATCCTATGTAGTCGTACGATTCCTTGAATATATATTCGTTCCAGCCTTTCTAAAGTATAGTCAACTCGAATCGGAAGGAAGTGCGCTGACTTTGTCAACCTGTCCACAATTACCTAGATGGCATCGTGTCCAGTTGAGGTCCTTGGCAATCCTGTGACAAAATCCATAGAAATCTGCTCCCATTTCCATTGTGGTATTTCTAAGGGTTGCAGGGTTCCTGACAGCTTCTGATATTCCACCTTCATCTTCTGGCAGGTTAAACATTTTGAGACATAATCAGCTACTTCTTTCTTTAAGCCTGGCCACCAGAACATTTATTTCAAATTTCGATACATCTTTGTCACCCAGGATGCATAGAAAATCTACTTTGGTGAGCTTCAGCAAGAATCTTTTGTCGCAATTCTCCAGAGTTAGGCACACAAATTCTTTTCTTGTACCTCCATAGGCCACTACGATCCTATCTCACAGCTTCTTCAGCTCTGCAAGCAATGGTGACATCCAGTACAGTTCTATGGAAATCGGTCCGGCTCCAAGTACTAGATCAATGCTGAATTCTATCTCTCGCTGAGGAGGAAACTCAGGTATGTCATCCAAGAAAACATCAGGAAATTCCTTCATCATTCAGATTCGTTCTAAGCTTAATTCACTATCATTCGAGCTAGCCGCTAACAGAACGTACCCCTCACAATCACTCCCACCTAATGTAACTCTTACAGAATTCAAATATAAAGTGTGGGACAGAAATGGTTTAGTACATAGACTATCAGATGGAATAACAGCAGTTCTTTTAAAATAATCAAGGAAAACATGATACTTAGATAACCAATCTAATCCTAAAATAACTTCTAAACCACATAGAGGCAAACAGATTAGATCGTGTATAAAAGTCATGTTCCTAATAGTGAATGGTACTTGCAGGAACACTAAACTGGTAAAAACATTTTGGGATGCAGGTGTATGGACAATCAAGTAAAAATTCAATTTAAAGAAATATAATCCTAACTCGTGAGCAATAGTTAGAGAAATAAAGAATGCGATGCACCCGAATCATACAGTACAGTTAGAAATCGATTCTTGACATAACCTGACCTTGAATGAGGGCGTTCAATTGCACAACATCGTCAATAGTGATAGCAAACACTCATCCTTGTTGCTGGGTTCTAACTGAATCTTGAGTAAATCCCTTCAGATAATCCTTGGCAATGTGTCCAAGTTCTCCACAAGCATAGCAGTTAGGTGATCCAAACTGGCAAGACCTGTTACTATGCTCTTTTCCGCATTGCTTACATGCAGGGTTTATGTAAGCCTGACGGGCTCGTTTACCATTGCCATTCCTTACTTTACCTCGAGCGATAAATCCAAACTTTATAGTATTGCCAGCGGACTCATCTACCATTCTTTTTCGACAGTCTCTTGCCCGATGTCCTTCCTTATTACAGTAGTAACATAAACCTGTTCTGAACCGGCAAAGCC
Source organism: Arachis ipaensis (assembly GCF_059453495.1). NCBI lineage: Eukaryota > Viridiplantae > Streptophyta > Magnoliopsida > Fabales > Fabaceae > Arachis > Arachis ipaensis. Next base: position 57,332,588 of record NC_142441.1, read on the forward strand.
TACTACCATGATGCTTTCCACAAGTTGGGCATACTACACCACTTTGAGCTTGGTGAGGTTGATTCTCATGTCCTTGTTCAATGTCACGGTTATTGTCACTACCATTACTACGAGTTAAAAGGCTGACATCTCGGTGGTTTCCATTACATCACTGGAATTGACCAATGGCTTTAAAGTTGCGACCTTGAGGGGCTAAATTTTGAACAAAGTCTCTTTGTGAATCCTCCCTACGACTTGCTCGAGCTATCGCCACCTTCTTTGAACATTCTTCCACTAGTTTACTTTTATTCACCAGTTCAGCAAAATTTCGTATCTCTAGCGAAACAACAGAATTCATCAGTTCTTCTCGGAGTCCTCCTTCAAACCTTAAACACTTCCATTCCTCAAAGTCTTCTGGGTTCCCTTGACAAATCTTGGAGAAACGGCACAAGTCATTGAACTTACGGGCATACTCAGCAATAGTCATATCCCCTTGTTTCAACTGCATAAGCTCCATCTCCTTAGCATCTCGTGCTGCTCCCAGAAAATACTTTTTATAAAATTCGTCCCTAAAGATATCCTAAGGAATGTCATTTTCAGTTTGTTGTAGCAGTCGCTGTATCCCCTGCCACCAGAACTCAGCTATTCCCTCGAGCATATAAGTAGCAAACTCCACGTGTTGTCCTTCCGGAACATGTTGCACTCTCAGTGATCGTTCAATACCTCGAATCCAATTATCAGTGTCAGTCGCAACGAGTGTACCCTTGAACTTAGAGGGATTAACCTTCAGAAATGTCGCAAGGGTCATAGGTCTTTCAGGATGCCCTAAGTTGTTCTCATCATTCCCATTATCTTCTCCGTATTCATTCTCGTTCCCATTTCTCACTCCGAGACATTCAACAGCCCTAGCCACTACTACAGCAGCTTCACGCACTACTTCAGCCACGTTGTTCATGGTAGCCATAAACGTTTCCTGTTCCCTCTCGTAGTTAACATTAGGAATTCCTTCCCGTACACCTCGTCTCCGTGAACCCATTGTAGTCCTGTTTACACCAAACAATCATTGTTAAGGTGATCAGTCTTAACACTTCAAGTCAAGTGTGAACATTCCCAAAATGAAAACATAGAGACAATTGATGACAAGTCATCTTAGCCTATTTTAACTAGTCTTTTTCTTTTGTTTTCATTAGAATTATGCACTTTCTTGAGCTACAAGCAAGCCAATTAGCTAGATTTTCATGTTTCCTTTGATTTAATCAACCATGTATGAATTCATGCTATTTCATGAGGTTTTATACTATAATTGTCACATATTATGAAAGAATGAATATCTCATGATTTTAAGCATAGCTTTGATGTGTTTGGTTGATTAATGATAGGTGAAGAAAGCTTGGAGAAAGGTTGAAGCAAGAAGGAATAGCTAGGAGTAAAGAGAAGACAATGGAATAAGTGAAATTGAACCAGGAAACAAAAAGCTGGACCTAAAGTTAGCCTCAAACTTTTGCACAAACTTTTGGGTGAAAAGTTAGCCCCAACGTTAGCCCCTAACTTGGAGGCTAACGTTGGCATGATGAAAATCACTCCCTGGGTACCAAAAGTTTGCGCCAACGTTAGCCCCCTAACTTGGTGGCTAACGTTGGCACATGAAAATCACCCCTGGGCACCAAAAGTTTGCGCCAACGTTAGCCCCCTAACTTTGAGGCTAACGTTGGCATAAAGAAAACCTCCCTGGGCACCAAAAGTTTGCGCCAACGTTAGCCCCCTAACTTGGTGGCTAACGTTGGCACATGAAAATCACAAGGGGAGGAGCAAAAGTTTGCGCCAACGTTAGCCCCTAACTTGGTGGCTAACGTTGGCGCCACAAGTGCACAAGGTAAGGCCAACGTTAGGGCCAAAGTTAGACCCCTAACTTTGGCACCAACATTGGTATCAGATGGATATAGTTGCTGATATGAAAAGTTTGGGCAAAAGTTAGCCCCCTAACTTTTGCTCAAACTTTTAGTCCAACTTTTGCAAAACTCCAACCCGGTTCAATTGGTTCACTTTGGTTCTTCTCCAAACTTCAAGAGCAATCAACCAAGGCCTCTTTCAACCCAATTCCACCAAGAGCAAAGGCCCAACTCAAGGCTTGAAGATCATTTGAAGAAAGTGTATAAATAGGATAGAATTCAAGTTCTTCGGGGAGCTTTTCTTTTGGAATTTTCATAATAGTTTTCGGAGAGCTTTGGATATTGAGTGATCTTTAATTTCTTTGTCTTGGGGAAGGAGAATTCACTTCTCTTCCTCTCAGTTTTATTGCTTTCAATTTCAATTACAATTGTCTTGGATTTTGGGTTGGAGAATTGAAGAAATTCTGTTTCAATCTCAACCTTGGATCTCACTGCTTTATTTACTGCTTGATTGAATTTCAAGTTCTGTTAATTGCTCTTCATCCACTTTCTTTGAATTTCAATTTCAATTTCTTGTTGGATCTAGGAAGGCATTGAGATCTAGACTTGGTTTTTTAGTCTCTGGGTCCTGAGATCTAGTTTCCCAATTTTACATTTTCTGTTTACTGTTTTCATGTTTATTTACTTTTCTGCTTCAAGATCCAATCTAACCCAAGCCTTCTTCTACTTCTCTGCTTGATGCAATTTACTTTTCTTGCATTCTAAGTTTCTGCTATTTAATTTCTTGTTCTTTAAGATTCAGCATTTTAATTCCCTGTTCTCTTTACTTCCATGCAATTTAATTTCTGCAAATCACAAAACACTCAACCAAATCTTGATTCGCTTGACTAAATTAACCACTAAGCTAAAATTGCTCAATCCTTCAATCCTTGTGGGATCGACCTCACTCCCGTGAGTTTTTATTACTTGATACGACCCGGTACACTTGCCGGTTAGATTTGTGTGTTTTGGGAGAAATTTATTTTTCACCAAAATACTCATCAAGTTTTTGGCGCCGTTGCCGGGGATTGATTAGATTGACAATGATTAAGTGAAGTGGTGATCTAGATCAAGCATTTCTTCTTTAATTTTCGACTAACCCACTAACTGTTTGATTTTTTGGTTAAACTAACTAACACTTCAATCTAGCAGTAGATTGAAGTGTCACTGGTTTTGTGCATTTCTCATGCTCTACTTGTATGTCAGGTACAAGAAGAACCATACCCAATTTTCATGAACAAGACGAAAGAACTCTCAGGAGGTTAAGAAGAGCTGAAAGAGGGAAAAATATTGTTGGAGAAGAGGAATCAGACGAAGAATTCTAAGAGATGGAGGAACATTCAACCAATCCACCAGGTGGAGCAGACAACAACAATGACAACCCACCCCAGAGGAGAGTTTTGGCTTCCTATACCTTTGCAAATCCTAGACATTGTGGGAGCAGCATCTTGGCTCCAAATGTCAATGCTAACAATTTTGAACTCAAGCCACAACTCATCACTCTGGTTCAGAACAATTGCTCTTTTGGTGGAGGACCACTTGAGGACCCACACCAACATTTATCCACTTTCTTGAGGATATGCAACACTGTCAAAACTAATGGAGTGCCTCCTGACAGTTACAAACTAATGCTATTCCCATTTTCTCTCAAGGACAAGGTCACTCAATGGTTGGAATCTTTTCCACGGGACAGCATCAATAACTGGGATGATTTGGTAACCAAGTTTCTTGCCAAGTTTTACCCACCTCAGAGGATTATAAGGTTGAAGGCTGAGGTACAAACATTTACACAAATGGAGGCTGAACCCATCTGTGAGGCATGGGAGAGGTATAAGGCTCTAATCAGGAAATGTCCTCCTGCCATGTTTAATGAGTGGGAGAAGCTGCAGAACTTCTATGAAGGCTTAACACTGAAATCCCAGGAAGCTTTGGATCATTCAGCTGGAGGTTCCTTGCAACTCATGAAAACTGCAGAAGAGGCTCAAGAACTCATTGATATGGTGGCCAACAACCAATATTTCTTTGCTCATCAAAGAGGCCGCCAACCATCACAAAGGAGAGGAGTAATGGAACTAGAAGGAGTGGATTCAATCCTGGCTCAAAACAAATTAATGCAGCAGCAAATTCAACAACAATTTGAGCAAATGACCAAGAGGATTGATGGCCTCCAAGTTGCAGCAGTTAACACCAACCAACCATTAGCCACATGGGGGCAAAATGAAGAAATCCAAGAGGAGCAACAGCAGGAACAAGTCCAGTACATGCATTCAAGCCCAAATGAATTCTATGGTGATACCTACAACCCCTCATGGAAAAATCACCCCAACCTCAGATGGGGAGACACTCACAACCAAAACCAACACCCATGGCAGAGGAATTCAAACCAAAACAACCCAAGAAACAACCAAAACTACAACCATCAGCAGACTAACCAAAACACATACAGAAAACCTCAAAACAACTACCCTAATCTCAACCAATACCAATCCAATAACCAACCCACCAACCAAAATGCCTATCATCCACCACCCACATCTCACAACCCATCACAAGCACCACCTGAACCTCAAAGACTCACCAACTTAGAGACCTTGATAGAAAAAATGATGAAACACCAGGAAATAACAAACAAAAACCATGAAGCATCATTAAAGAGCCTAGAGAGGCAGATTGGGCAACTCTCCAAGCAAGTATCTGTTCAGAGATCTTCAAACTCACTGCCCAGTGACACAATCCCAAATCCCAAGGAGGAATGCAAGGCAATACAATTAAGGAGTGGGAGAACATTGATAAGCAACAATGACACTACACAGAAGCAAGCAGAGGGCATCAAAGAACCAACAGAGGATGAGAAGCAAGCAAAGGACGATGAAGCTAAGGAGCAAGTTGTGATGCCAAACAAAAGCACTGAGAAACTTAAAGAGAAGGACAACCAGCCACATAGCTCAAAGAAAGTAATCCAGGGACAGCAGCAAATAGGAAAGAGCATCACACCTCCACTGCCATATCCCCAGAGGTTTAACAAAGAGGTTAAAGACCAGCATTTTCACAAATTCCTTGAGATTTTTAAGAAGCTGGAAATCAATATTCCCTTGGCTGAAGCACTTGAGCAAATGCCTCTATATTCCAAGTTTCTGAAGGATCTTATCAACAAGAAAAGAAGTTGGCTTGAGAAGGAAACCGTATTACTCACCGAGGAATGCAGTGCTGTGATTCAACGGGGTATTCCACCAAAACTTAAGGATCCGGGAAGTTTTGTAGTCTCATGCACTATTGGCAAGATAATTCTCAATAAGGCTCTCTGTGACCTGGGTGCCAGCATCAATTTAATGCCTCTCTCAATGATGAGAAAACTTGCAATAGAAGAGCTTAAACCCACCAGGATGTCACTAGTCATGGCTGACAGATCAATCAAGACACCCAGTGGAATTGTGGAGAATCTGTTAGTGAAGGTTGGGGAGTTTATTTTCCCAGCAGATTTTGTAATTTTGGATACTGAAGAAGAAGGAAACGACTCAATCATTCTGGGAAGGCCATTTCTACACACAGCAAGGGCCATCATTGATGTAGAAAAAGGAGAGATGATCTTCAGGGTCCATAATGAACAAATGGTCATAAATGTGTTCAAATCAATGCAACACGTTCTTGAGCAAGAGGATTACGTAAGAGTGGATATGATAGACAGTTTGGTGGAAGAAATATTGGAAGAAAATTTTCAAAAGCAAGAAGGAAATCAAGGGGCAACAGAGGAACAAGTAACTGAGATCACTACTGAGCCAGATGAAAGACAAGACAAGAAGGAAGATGTACGGAAACAAGAACTGAAACCTTTACCAACCCATCTCAAATATGCATTCCTTGGCACATCGAAAAGCTTCCCAGTGATCATAAATTCATCCCTGACAAAGAAGAAAGAGGGAGAACTTCTTGATGTACTCAAAGCCCACAAAGATGCTTTGGGATGGACCATTGATGACCTGAAAGGTATCAGCCCTGCAGTATGTATGCATAGAATCCTCTTGGAAGACAATTCCAAACCAGTGGTTCAACCTCAAAGGAGACTAAATCCCACAATGAAGGAAGTTGTCCAAAAGGAAGTAATGAAGTTGTGGAATGCAGGGATAATCTTCCCAATATCTGACAGCCCATGGGTGAGCCCGGTTCAAGTTGTACCAAAAAAGGGAGGAATGACGGTCATCACTAATGAGAAGAATGAGTTGATTCCTACTAGAACAGTGACTGGATGGAGGATGTGCATAGACTATAGAAGGTTGAATGATGCGACCAAAAAGGATCACTTCCCTCTCCCGTTCATTGATCAAATGCTGGAAAGGTTGGCTGGCCATGCGTATTATTGCTTTTTGGATGGATATTCTGGGTATAATCAAATCGTGGTGGACCCCAAGGATCAAGAGAAGACTGCCTTTACATGTCCATTTGGAGTCTTTGCATACCGAAGGATGCCCTTTGGGCTTTGCAACGCCCCTGCCACATTTCAAAGGTGTATGCTATCCATCTTCTCTGATATGGTCGAAAAGTTTTTAGAGGTCTTCATGGATGACTTCTCTGTTTTTGGTGATAATTTCAATGCTTGCCTAAACCATTTAACCCTTGTCTTGAAACGGTGCCAAGAAACTAATTTGGATTTAAACTGGGAGAAATGCCATTTCATGGTACCCGAAGGGATTATTCTTGGCCATAAAGTTTCAAGAAAAGGGATAGAGGTTGATAAGGCAAAGGTTGAGATCATAGAAAAACTCCCTCCACCAATTAATGTGAAATCTGTTAGAAGTTTCTTGGGGCATGCCGGATTTTACAGAAGGTTTATCAAGGACTTTTCAAAAATAGCCAAACCTTTGAGTAATCTGTTAATGCTTGATAACCCTTTTGTTTTTGATGAAAACTGCCAGCATGCCTTTGAAACTTTAAAAAATAGACTCACAACAGCACCAATCATCACACCTCCAGATTGGGAATTACCTTTTGAACTCATGTGTGATGCAAGTGACATTGCAATTGGTGCTGTACTTGGGCAAAAGAAGGGAAATTTGCATCATGTCATATATTATGCAAGTAAAGTGTTGAATGAGGCCCAAAGAAATTACACCACAACAGAAAAAGAGTTGCTAGCTGTAGTCTATGCATTTGATAAGTTTAGATCATATCTGATAGGATCCAAAGTTGTGGTTTACACTGATCATGCTGCACTTAAGTATTTGATGTCAAAGCAGGATGCTAAACCAAGACTCATCAGATGGATACTGCTCCTACAAGAATTTGACATTGAGATAAGAGATAGGAAGGGCACTGAAAATCAGGTCGCTGATCATCTGTCAAGGCTACCACATGAAACAAGTCAAAAAGCATCCCAGCCCATAAATGAAAGCTTCCCAGATGAGCACCTTCTGCAGATCCAGCAAGCACCTTGGTTTGCTGACATAGCAAATTACAAAGTGGGAAGGAAGATACCGCAAGAGTTCTCTAAGCAAAAAGTGAAGAAGTTGATCAACAAAGCAAGGAAATTTTCATGGGATGAACCCTTCTTATTCAAGAGATGCTCTGATGGAGTGATCAGAAGGTGTATTCCTGAAAGTGAAGTGAGGGACATCTTGTGGCATTGTCATGGTTCAGCTTATGGTGGACACTTTGGCCCAGAAAAAAACAGCCGCAAAAATACTGCAGAGTGGCTTCTATTGGCCAACTATCTTCAAGGATGCCAGAGAATATGTACACCAATGTAATGAATGCCAGAAAACAGGAGGATTAACAAAAAGGAATGAGATGCCTCAAAACTTTATCTTAGAATTAGAATTGTTCGATCTATGGGGAATTGATTTCATGGGGCCTTTTCCTCCTTCCTATTCTTTTAGATACATCTTGGTAGCAGTGGAATATGTCTCAAAGTGGGTGGAAGCCATAGCCACAACCACCTGTGATGCACAGATTGTCCTCCAATTCCTTAAAAAGCACATCTTCACTAGGTATGGAGTGCCCAAGGGTCTTGTTAGTGATGGTGGTAGTCACTTTTGCAACAAACAGATGGAGAAACTCCTCCACAAATATGGAGTAATTCACAAAGTAGCCACACCTTACCATCCTCAGACTAACGGCCAAGCTGAACTTGCAAATAGGGAATTAAAGAAGATCCTAGAGAAAACAGTGGGAATCACAAGAAAAGATTGGGCTAGAAAGCTAGAGGATGCATTGTGGGCGTATAGGACAGCTTTTAAAACTCCTATTGGCAAGTCACCTTTTCAGCTTTTGTATGGCAAATCCTACCACCTCCCTGTGGAGCTTGAACACAGAGCTTTTTGGGCCACTAAACTCCTCAACCTTGATCCCCGAGCTGCAGGAGAAAAAAGGTTGTTACAACTAAATGAGTTGGATGAATTTAGACTAGAAGCTTATGAAAGTGCTAAGATATACAAGGAGAGAGCTAAGAAGTGGCATGACAAGAAGATCACAAAGAAGGAATTCAAGCCAGGACAGCAAGTGCTCCTGTATAATTCGAAGCTTAAAATTTTCCCTGGCAAACTGAAGTCTAAGTGGACTGGCCCATACTTGGTGACAAAGATTTTTCCCTATGGGAATATTGAACTGCTAGATGAGGCAACAAAGAATCAATTCACAGCAAATGGTCACAGAGCAAAGCTGTATTTGGGAGGACAATGGGATAAGGAAAAAGAGGTTCAACACCTACAGCCCTCTTAAAAAGAATTGAAAGATGTCAAGCTAGTGACAATAAAAGAGCGCTTGTTGGGAGGCAACCCAACCTGAGGTAGTTTTCTTTTCATAACTTTTTCAATAAGATTGTTGGATAACTGCTATGTATTGCAAGAAGCTAAGTTTGGTGTTCCACCAAAACTTCATTTAAAATTACATTCTAACTTCCCGCACATTGCTAGTTCCAAGCAATCAAACAGATTTTTCAAACAACTTAACTGTTTTTGTTTAGTCTCAATTTCATAACCTTTAGCAAGGACACAAAAGTTTGCCCAGAGTTAACCTGTTGAATCAGAAGAAGTAGCAAGGAATTAAGTCTGGGAGTTAACCACCAATTGAAGATACTATGCATCAAGACTCAAAAAAGGGGTACAGCAGAAAGAAGAACAAAAGAAATGCAACCCAATAGGTTGTATCTATACTTAACCTTTGCTGTTGAGAAATACTTTTGATTGATATCTTGTTAAATTGTTTATTCAGTTCAAACAGATTCAAATTTCTTTTAAAATAAGTAGGCTAGTTTATGTGTGTGCTTGTGTGTTTACTTTCACTTGACAAGAAGCATGTTTTGTCCCCTACATCTTTAAGTTCAATAAAAGAAAAGTTTGAATGTGAAGCAAGATGATCTCTGTTAGATAGAAGTAGAATAAAAGTAAATGGTGGTATGTGTGTGATTGTATGATAGCTCACTTTTAGTGAATAAAGAGCTAGGATATCTCTTTCTAAGTAAAGAGTGGCCTACTGTCTATGAATCTCAATTAAATAAAAAAATTCCTTGGTTAGAAAGAAAAACAAAAAGAAGGAAAGAAAAGAGATAGCCAAAAAGTGGCAGAACAAAAGGAAACAAAAAGAAACAAAGATGGACACCAATAGCTTGAACTTTAAAATATATGCCTGTGATGTTTTTGTACTAGGATCTGCTTGGATTAGTAAGCTCTTAGGAGTGCATCAACACTCGGTGACTTGGGTTAACTAATCCGGGATCATCAGCTGAAAATCCACTATCAAGAGCAACCTAACTACAAGGCATTTAGTAACCCAAAGAGGTGCTGGGCATCAATGTTTTAAGAAGGAATGTGAGCCAAGTGTCTATGGTGAATAATGTGTCAAGTATAAAGAAAAGAAAATGAACTTGCTACACATGACACTCAAATAAAGCTTATAAACAAAGTAATAGCCAAGGATAAAGGAATAATGAGAGGTCATAGCAGTATGTTACTTGAAGCTTGAAGGAGACTTTCTAGGCCTAGGAGTCAGTAAGAAGTGAGTATTTACATATCCACACAAAAAATCCCATGAACTATCAAAAAATACTCTGCCAGCATGAACATCCTCTTCCATTTCATTCTTTCTTCTCAATAAATCTTTTCTTGCTTGGGGACAAGCAAGCTTTAAGTTTGGTGTTGTGATGACAAGTCATCTTAGCCTATTTTAACTAGTCTTTTTCTTTTGTTTTCATTAGAATTATGCACTTTCTTGAGCTACAAGCAACCCAATTAGCTAGATTTTCATGTTTCCTTTGATTTAATCAACCATGTATGAATTCATGCTATTTCATGAGGTTTTATACTATAATTGTCACATATTATGAAAGAATGAATATCTCATGATTTTAAGCATAGCTTTGATGTGTTTGATTGATTAATGATAGGTGAAGAAAGCTTGGAGAAAGGTTGAAGCAAGAAGGAATAGCTAGGAGTAAAGAGAAGACAATGGAATAAGTGAAATTGAACCAGGAAGCAAAAAACTGGACCTAAAGTTAGCCTCAAACTTTTGCACAAACTTTTGGGTAAAAAGTTAGCCCCAACGTTAGCCCCTAACTTGGAGGCTAACGTTGGCATAATGAAAATCACTCCCTGGGTACCAAAAGTTTGCGCCAACGTTAGCCCCCTAACTTGGTGGCTAACGTTGGCACATGAAAATCACCCCTGGGCACCAAAAGTTTGCGCCAACGTTAGCCCCCTAACTTTGAGGCTAACGTTGGCATGAAGAAAACCTCCCTGGGCACCAAAAGTTTGCGCCAACGTCAGCCCCCTAACTTGGTGGCTAACGTTGGCACATGAAAATCACAAGGGGAGGAGCAAAAGTTTGCGCCAACGTTAGCCCATAACTTGGTGGCTAACGTTGGCGCCACAAGTGCACAAGGTAAGGCCAACGTTAGGGACAAAGTTAGACCCCTAACTTTGGCACCAACGTTGGTATCAGATGGATATAGTTGCTGATATGAAAAGTTTGGTCAAAAGTTAGCCCCCTAACTTTTGCTCAAACTTTTGGTCCAACTTTTGCAAAACTCCAACCCGGTTCAATTGGTTCACTTTGGTTCTTCTCCAAACTTCAAGAGCAATCAACCAAGGCCTCTTTCAACCCAATTCCACCAAGAGCAAAGGCCCAACTCAAGGCTTGAAGATCATTTGAAGAAAGTGTATAAATAGGATAGAATTCAAGTTCTTCGGGGAGCTTTTCTTTTGGAATTTTCATAATAGTTTTCGGAGAGCTTTGGATATTGAGTGATCTTTAATTTCTTTGTCTTGGGGGAGGAGAATTCACTTCTCTTCCTCTCAGTTTTATTGCTTTCAATTTCAATTACAATTGTCTTGGATTTTGGGTTGGAGAATTGAAGAAATTCTGTTTCAATCTCAACCTTGGATCTCACTGCTTTATTTACTGCTTGATTGAATTTCAAGTTCTGTTAATTGCTCTTCATCCACTTTCTTTGAATTTCAATTTCAATTTCTTGTTGGATCTAGGAAGGCATTGAGATCTAGACTTGGTTTTTTAGTCTCTGGGTCCTGAGATCTAGTTTCCCAATTTTACATTTTCTGTTTACTGTTTTCATGTTTATTTACTTTTCTGCTTTAAGATCCAATCTAACCCAAGCCTTCTTCTACTTCTCTACTTGATGCAATTTACTTTTCCTTGTTTAAATTCTGCAAATCCAATCCCCAATTCCCTTTACAATTCCAGCCGTTTACATTTCTTGCACTTTAAGATTCTTGCAATTTACTTTTCTTGCATTCTAAGTTTCTGCTATTTAATTTCTTGTTCTTTAAGATTCAGCATTTTAATTCCCTGTTCTCTTTACTTCCATGCAATTTAATTTCTGCAAATCACAAAACACTCAACCAAATCTTGATTCGCTTGACTAAATTAACCACTAAGCTAAAATTGCTCAATCCTTCAATCCTTGTGGGATCGACCTCACTGCCGTGAGTTTTTATTACTTGATACGACCCGGTACACTTGCCGGTTAGATTTGTGTGTTTTGGGAGAAATTTATTTTTCACCAAAATACTCATCAACAATCATGCAACATATATCACTGGGATATCCTATACGCATGAGACACACAACAGAGTATGCAACGAAGCATAGTCTGTCCACTCCCCAGGCTCTACTGGGAACGAACTGCTCTGATACCAAATTGTAACGACCCAATTTTCAATATGTCTAGATCATATTGGAAACTGAGCGCTACCAATTTGTCTTCCTAATTATTATCTATTATTTATCATATGAGCCTGATTCGTTGTTAAACGCGTAGTTAATTTGCGTGGTGTATATTTTTTTCTGAAAACGTTTGGATTAATAGACAGAATCATTTAAAATCAATTCGCAAGTAATAACAGATAAAACAGTTATAAACAACCACACAAAAATACGTCACAAGTAGTTGACAACGTTCGGTGACTCAGCCTTTATTAGCATATAGACTGTTAGTTAGAACACCCCTAGATATAGCTAAATAATATCTATATACATATATATACATACAACATCCCAGGTCCTGACCTGTTCAAGAGGTCCCTAAGCTGGCACCTAGGCTAGCCTATACTCTATACTCACCTAGTCCCTCTAAACTACTAAAGCGAGGGAAAGTACGTTCTAGGTCTTCAAAACTCAAGTCAAGTGGAACGTCATCAAAAGATAGAACATCATCTGCTACTCCTCTACACGATCAGACTTTTCCATAGGATGTGTCTCTGGTACCTCATGAAGTAGCCACGCAATAGGAATCTCGTACACAGGATTTAGGTTAAAGTGCGCATACGAACGGGGTGCAGACGTTGGCTGGTCTCACAGTATATACATATAATCAGAGAACGATATTCACCCTAGACTCAGAAGACTGCCTAGAGCGGAATCCCTTTTTGCGTACAATTATCAGCGAACTATGGAAAGGAACTCTTACTTCCATCTGAAGGGGAAAGGGAGAGAGAAGGGGTAAGAACTGGGGAGTTCTTAGTAGGGTCGGGGTTATTAGTTACGTTCATTTATTTGGGGTCGATTAGTAGACGAATAACATAATATAGCGAAGCAGTATACAAAAGATAAAGATAGAAAGAGAAAGTAGAGACAACAGAAAGTAGAACACAAACAAAAGAATACAAGAAAATAAAGCACAGAAATAGCATACGAGCAGACAAACATAAAGAAGTAGATCACACACAGAAAGGAATGCAACAGAGAATGATGCGCAGACAAGAATGATGCATGTCTAGCCCTAGCGCAGGCCATGAGCTCATGTGTCGGTTAGCACCTGCATTCCCGACATTTATCTGGTCACGAGTTCACGATTTCCCGGATACGATTTTCCATTCAAATAAATGCGCATATAATTATTAGCAGCTCTATTGAGACAGCCTCTGCTTTCTACTCGCAGGAAATATACTCTTGGGAACGGAAAATTACTCTTGGGTTGCCTTAGGGCAACAGATAAATAAACAAACATCTCTTGGGTTGCATTAAGCAACAAATATATATATAATATCTCTTGGGTTGCATTAAGCAACATATATATATAATGTCTCTTTATTATATTACTCTTCTCTTTATATCTCTTTACTCTGCTCTGGTTTCTCTTTTCTCTGTATCTCTTTACTCTGCTTTAATTACTCTGATCTCTGTATCTCTTTTCTCTTCTCTGATTACTCTTTTCATCTGTATCTATATTACTCTTTTTCTCTTTATCTCTTTACTTTTCTCTGGTTACTCTATTTTCTGTGTTTCTATACTCTGCTCTGATTTCTCTGCTTAACGCATGTATTTAAAGCTTATGTAAATTTTGGTTTGAATAGTTAGCCTGTGCCAAGTATAGGTTCATTAAGTCTATACTGAAACAGTTTAACTTTTCATATTATACCTAACCCTAGTCGCAACTCAAGTACTAACTAAGTTGCCCTAGTTCGTTCACTAGTCTCTGTCTGTTTTTCTGTTGTTAAAATTTTACAGACTTCTTCTTTGGCTTTTATCTTTTCTTTAAATTTTTATCTTTTATTTATCTTTGCCTCACTATCATGTTATTACCACTCCCTAAGTGTTTTATGAAGGTAATTACGAGATTCTGCACTTAAAGTTGTCTTTCTAAAGCTTTTACAGAAAACTGCCTTTTCCGCATTATTTTATTATTTTTATTAAAATATTATTTTTAATTAAATATTATTATTTAATATTTTATTATTAAATTTTCGAAAATTAACTTTACTTTAACCTTTAACCTTTAAAATTCACTTTTTAGCACCCGTAACTTTTAATATTTCTACTTTTACCACCCTAACTTCCAGAAATTACCATATAACCCCTTAAACACCAAAAATTTTACTCCCTTGCCCTTTCTAAGATCTAAAAGGTGTTCTTCAATGTTCTTCACCACACTCAAAGTGTTCTTCATGTTCTTCATAAATTCTTCAGATTCTTTCTCTGTTTTTACCCGTTTTTCAGTCTTTTTAGCAACCAATTTTTACCATAATTCAAAATAAAATTGCAGCCACTAAAACCCCATATTTTCTACATTATTTCAACACCAATTGAACCTCAATTTAAGCTTAGGGTTTCGTTTTTCCAGCTGCCCAAGAACATGAACTTTAAAGCTTGAATTTCATCAAATTTCATCAAAATTTCACCAAATTTTCACCAAGAATCAGTCATATATGCAACCAATTTTTAGCACAGCCAAATAATACAACATTCACATAACTCAAACACAAATAATCAAGATTAATTTCGTGACACCCTACCTGGTTTTGCTGCTCCTAATTCGGTTAAACTTTCAGGTGGTCCTTAAGCACTTTTTCCTCCTAAATCACATCAAGAACAACTTTAAATCCAAAAACTCTCAACTGACCAAATCTCACTCAGTATGTTAGGAAGAGATATCTCACCTTAGACTTGCTGGAAATTCACGTTTCTTGGCCCTCAAGTCAAGTTAAGCATGATTCATAAGGAAGAACATCAAGAAAACACATGTTTTGCATGGTTTTCCTTGAAAACCGAATTGAAATGGGAGGGAGACAGCCATCTCACCTTATTTCCATCCTTGATAAGTTACATGGTTATGTAGAGGAAGAAGAGAGGATCATTTTGGTGAAATCGGAGTTTTGATTTGAGTTTTAGTTCAGAAGAAATCAAGCTTTGAAGATTAAGTGTTCATGAAAGTTTCTCTCTTTTCTCTCTTGTTATTTTTGGCCAAAATGATGAAATGAGACAGCCTTGGAGGTCTTGGGGGTGTAAGGTGAGATGTGATTGGTTGGCTTGGAGGTGGATTAATGTAATATTAAAATATCTTTGGTGTACAACTACTAAAACTAGGTGTACCGGAACACTCGTAAAAACATCTCTAAAAATTATTTTCTGAGCTACTAGCATAAATGATACTAGTAACATATTTATTATGAGAATAGAACATGTAGAATGAGGCCTTAGCATTGCTAAATTCATCAGAGATGCTGGTGTTAAGCTGCACCAGTAAACCGTAAACTCGGTTAAACCGATTTTCTGTTTTTAACAAAAACAAACGAGATAACCTTATAATATCATTCAAGCATGTTCTTATACTAATATAATGATAATATTATACTATTATCTCTCTCCTCTCATGAATCGAGTCCGGTTCGTCAAACAGAGACTATTTACGAAAATCAGAATCAAAACTGCCAATCGATACGGTTCAAAAACTAGGTTCTTCGCGATTGTATTATCGAGCTTGCCTCAAAGGAGGTTCTAGCTTAAGGATGGCATAATGATAATGAGGATTGAGATGCTTGATGATATAGCAGAGGTGTTCCCTTTACTAATCTTCTGGAGAAATCCGTACTTTCAGAAAAGATCTCATGTACTCGAAAATCAGGGTTGTTACAAGAACACCTCCTTGCAATTCCTTGAGAAGACGACCCCAGGTTTAAATACTTCGGTTATCAATTTTAAAGGGGTTTGTTACTTATGACAACCAAAACATTTGTGAGAAAGGACTTTTGTTGGTTTATAAGCTATACCTACAACGAGGATTTATTCTGCGAATTTTTAGGCCACGCAAAAGTTCTCTCTTCACCGATCTCAAAGCTAAAACTACCCGATCCAGCCATGAAGATAGCCCCCGCAAGGACCAAGACCCATTTACCAAAGAGATCATGAAGGCCAAAATCCCAAAAGACTTCAAACCCCCTGACATGACTCTGTACGACGGCACATCAGATCCCAGCCATCATCTCAGTAATTTCAGAAGTAGAATGTATCTCACCGATGCCTCAGATGCAATTCGGTGCAAAGCCTTCCCAACTACCTTGACGAAGACAGCAATCAAATGGTTCGACAATCTGCCCCTAGGTCCATCTCAAGCTTTGACGACTTAGCCAAAAAGTTTCTAGCCAGATTCTCCATCCAGAAGGACAAAATTAAGCCGCCCCAAGCCTATTAGGGATCAAGCAAGGAGATCAGGAAAGTCTTCGCAACTACATGGAAAGATTCAACAAAGCATGTCTGGACATACAAAATCTACCAACAGAAGCAGCCGTTATGGGTCTCATCAATGGCTTACGAGAGAGACCTTTTAGTCACTCCATATCGAAAAAATATCCTACATCTCTGAATTAAGTGCAAGAACGAGCAGAGAAATACATCAATATGGAGGAAAACTCTAGACTAGGAGAGACCTCAAAATTCGGATTCTCCTACTCCTCCCGAGATAAGGATAAAGAGTCCAAGAAAAAAGAAGATCAGCATGGAGAAAAGATCAAGAAATACCATAATTACACCCTTCTTCGGGTGTCACTTGTGGATGTTTACCGAGAAGTATGCCATACTGAAAAAATACTCCCACCTCACCCACTCAAAAGCAAGAAAGGAGGAGGAAATCAGACAGAATACTATGAATGCCATCGAATTTATGGACATCCCACCAACGAGTTCTTCGATTTGAAGAATTTCATAGAAAAATTAGTGAGAGAGGGGAGACTAGATCGGTACTTAGCCAGCAAAACAGATGAGCCCAGAAAAAGAAGAAGGGACAAAGAGGTCGGACGAACTGAACGACAACCTCGTACCCTGGAAAGACACGTCCACATGATACACGAAGGATTTGCGAGAGGAGGAATCTCCAAATCATCTCGCAAAAGACATCTTAAAGAAGTATATCATGTCGAGGGAGGAGAGGGAACACCCAACCTCCCTACTATTACTTTCACTAAAGAGGACGCAACTGGTGTCATCTTTGGATATGACGATCCCATGGTCATCACTATCATATTGGCCAACGCTAATCTCCACCGCACATTGGTGGACTACGGAAGCTCGGCTGACTTCTTGGTCAAAACCGCCTTCGACAAACTCGGCCTAGAGGAAAAATAGCTCAAAGCACACCCTAACAACTTATTCGGATTAGGAGACACTCCAATCCAACCACTTGGATACATCTCACTGCACACAACCTTTGGAAAGGAAAGCCGGTCAAGGACACTCAACATAGACTACATTGTAGTCGACGTAAGTTCAGCCTACAACGCCCTGTTAAGTCGGGCAACATTAAATCAGCTCGCAGCAGTAGTTTTAACTCCGTATCTATGCATGAAATTCCCAACTCCAGAAGGGATTTCTACGATAAAAGGAGATCAGAAGATAGCGCGATGCTATTACAATGAAAGTCTGAACCTCAGAGGCAAAGGGGAAGAAATCCACGCCATCGAACTCGGGGGAATTCGAGGTCAGGAAGAACTTCGTCCACAACCTGAGGGCGAGATAGAAAAAGTCCAGATTGGAGATTTCCCAGATACAACAACCAATATTGGCACTGTCCTAAGTAGGGATGTAAAGGAGCCCCTAATATAGTTCTTAAAAGATAACGTCGACCTCTTTGCATGGAAGGCCACAGACATGCCGGGCATAGACCCCAAACTAATGTGCCACAAACTGGCACTATATCCAGGATCTCGGCCAGTACAGCAAAGGCATAGAAAGCTCAGACCAGAAAGATCCCAAGCTGTGGAAGAACAGGGGCAAGCTCTACTAGAGGCAGGATTCATAAGAGAAGTCAAATACCCACTATGGCTAGCCAACGTCGTCCTAGTAAAGAAATCAAATGGGAAGTGGCGGATGTGCACCGACTATACCTATCTCAACAAAGCTTGCCCAAAAGATCCCTATCCACTCCCAAGTATCGACACCCTAGTGGATGCTTCCTCCAGATACAAATACCTCTCATTTATGGACGCTTATTCGGGATACAATCAAATCCCGATGTATCCACCCGATCAGGAAAAAACTTCATTCTTAACCCCAAAAGCAAACTACTGCTACGTCATCATGCCATTCGGACTTAAAAACGTAGGAGCCACGTATCAAAGATTAATGAATAAGGTCTTCGCAGACCATATCGGGAAACTTACGGAGCTATATGTGGACGACATGTTAGTAAAAACACAAAGCAAGGAGGCATTACTATCTGACCTCGCCCAAGTGTTCAATACCATACGTAAGCATGGCATGAGACTTAATCATGCAAAATGCACCTTCGCAGTAGAAGCCGGAAAATTTCTGGGATTCATGCTTACACAAAGAGGAATAGAAGAAAACCTGGACAAGTGCCAGGCCATAATCGACATGAAAAGCCCGAGCTGTGTCAAAGAGGTACAACAATTCAACGGGCGACTAGAAGCCTTGTCCAGATTTCTAGCCGAATCTGCCATAAGATCTCTCCCCTTCTACGCCACTCTAAGGAAACGAAAAAAGTTCGAATGGACACCTGAGTTCGAACAAGCCTTCCAGGAGTTTAAAAAAAATTCCTCGGACAACCACCCATCCTTACCCGACCAAAGAAAGAAGAAGCACTCGTACTATACCTTACAGTAGGAAGTCGGGCAGTAGCTTCAGCACTAGTCAGGGAGGATGAAAGTGGACAATAGCCCGTATACTTCATCAGCAAAGCACTACAGGTGATGACAAGTCATCTTAGCCTAGTTTCACTAGCATTTTTCTTTTGTTTTCAATTGAATTATGCACTTTATTGAGCCATAAGCAAGCCAATTGGGTAGATTTTCATGCTTCCTTTGATTTAATCAACCATAGATAAATTAATGCAATTTCATGAGGTTTTATGCTATAATTGTCACATATTATAAAAGAATGAATATCTCATGATTTTGAGCATAGCTTTGATGTGTTTGGTTTATTAATGATAGGTGAAGAAAGCTTGGAGAAAGGTTGAAGCAAGAAAGAATGGCTAGGAGGAAGGGAGGACAAAAAAAGTTTGAGAGGACAAAAAAAGTTTGAGCAAAAGTTTGCCTCAAACTTTAGCTCAAACTTTTGGAATAAGTGAAAACGAACCAGGGAGCAAAAAGCTTGACCAAAAGTTTGCCTCAAACATTTGTGCAAACTTTTGGGCAAAAAGCTTGAGCAAAAGTTTGCCTCAAACTTTTTGGCAAACTTTTGGCATCACAAATCAACACCCTGG
The DNA here is from genome assembly GCF_059453495.1 of Arachis ipaensis. NCBI lineage: Eukaryota > Viridiplantae > Streptophyta > Magnoliopsida > Fabales > Fabaceae > Arachis > Arachis ipaensis. Next base: position 57,351,935 of record NC_142441.1, read on the forward strand.
AGAGCAAAAGTTTGCGCCAACGTTTGCCTCAAACTTTTTGGCAAACGTTGGCGCCATGAACAACACACCCTGGAGAGCAAAAGCTTGCGCCAACGTTTGCCTCAAACTTTTTGGCAAACGTTGGCGCCATGAGTGTGCAAGGGGGAGCCAACGTTTGAGCAAAAGTTTGACCCCAAACTTTGGCTCAAACATTGGTAGCAGCAAGGATGGGGTGGCTGATATGAAAAGTTTGAGTAAAAGTTTGCCTCAAACTTTTACTCAAACTTTTACTCAAGCTTACATGATTCCAAACCCGGTTCACTTCGGTTCTTCTCCAAACTCCAAGAGCAATCAACCAAGGCCTCTATCAACCCAATTCCATCAAGAGCAAAGGCCCAATTGAAGGCTTGAAGACCATTTGAAGAAAGTGTATAAATAGCATAGAATTTAAGTTTTTGAGAGAGCTTTTCCTTTTAGTTTTCATAGAGAGTTTTCGGAGAGCTTTTGGTGTGGAGTGAGTTTTAATTTCTAAGTCTCGGGGAAGGAGAATTGAATTCCCTTCCTCTTAGTTTTCTTGCTTTAAATTTCAATTACAATTGTCTTGGATCTTGGGTTGGAGAATTGAAGGAATTCTGTTTCAATCTCATCCTGAGACCTCTCTGTTTCTTTACTGCACAATTGAATTTAAATTTCTGTTAATTGCTTCTTCATCTACTTTCTCTGCAATTTACATTTCCTTTGCAATTGTTCTTGTTGGATCTAGGAAGGCATTGAGATCTAGACTTGGTTATCTAGTCTCTTGGGTCCTAAGATCTAAATTATCATTTTACATTCTCTGTTTACTGCTTTCAAGCTCATTTACATTTCTGTTTCAAGATCCGATTCAATCCAATTCATCTTCCACTCTTATGTTTGTTGAATTTTACTTTGTCTTGTTTAATTTCTGCAAATCCAATTCCCAATTCCCTTTACAATTCAAGCCATTTACATTTCTTGCACTTTAAGATTCTGCAATTTACATTTCTTGCGTTCTAAGTTTCTGCCATTTAATTTCTTGTTCTTTAAGATTCAGCACTTTAAATTTCAGTTCTCTTTAATTTCATGCAATATACCCATTCCCTTTACTTTCTATGCAATTTAAATTCTGCAAATCACAAATCTCTCAACCAAATCTTGATTCGCTTGACTAAATCAACCACTAAACTAAAATTGCTCAATCCTTCAATCCCTGTGGGATCGACCTCACTCCCGTGAGTTATTATTACTTGATGCGACCCGGTGCACTTGCCGGTGAGTTTTGTGTCGGATCGTTTTCCGCACATCAAGTTTTTGGCACCGTTGCCGGGGATTGATTAGATTGACAATGATTAAGTGAGGTGGCAGTTTAGATCAAGCACTTTTTCTTTAATTTGTGACTAACCCACTAACTGTTTGAAGTTTTGTCTCAACTGACTACACTCAATTTTCAAGAGTATCACTGTGTGTTCCGTTGTTGATTTATATGTCACAGGAAAGAAGAGCGGCCAGAGGGAAGGATATCATTGAAGAAGGAGTTTCTGAGAAAGAAGAACACCACAACATGAAGCCGCAACTCATTACACTAATCGAGAACAATTGTTCCTATGGTGGAAATCCATTGGAGGATCCTAAACAGCACCTATCCATTTTTCTGAGGACCTGTGGTGTTGTCAACCTCGATAGTGTAAATCATGATGCCTATAAGCTCTTGCTGTTTCCTTTCTCACTGAAGGATGAAGCGGCACAATGGCTTGAAACTTTTCCCCAAGGAAGTATCACTAGTTAGGATGATTTGGTTGCCAAGTTTCTAGCCAAATTCTCCTCATCCCAACAAAACATCAAGACGAAAGAGGGAATACATCCATTCATACAAGGAGAGGAAGAACCATTGTTCAAAGCATGGGAAAGATACAAGAAAGCAAGTGACAAAGTGGGTTTCCAAGCGTTCTATAAAGGACTAACCCCAGAAACAAGAAGAGCGGTGGATTACTTCTCAGATGACCTACTCAAAGCAACAGCAACTGGCCAAGGAACTGCAGAGTTCAATGACAAGAGAGCCAATAACCAACACTCATTTGAGACACCACAGAATGCAACTTCAGAAAAGGAAGTAATAAATCTTGAAGGAATAAAGGCAGTCATGAATCAAAACAAACAGCTACACCAGCAAACTCAGCAACAATTGGAGTCAATAGCTAGATAGATTGATTTTCTACATCCTACTACAGTGAATGCACAAGTTCCACCATGGAAACTACATTCCTATCTGAGAATGAGGGAATCTCAACATCAGGAACAAAGGGACTTCAACTACAACAACACCAATTTCCCAAACCTGCAAAAACACCACCATACCAACAACAATCACTACATACCACCACACTACCCACCCTTCCAACCCCCAACACCCCACAACCAACCAATCTCACAAGACTCTCAGAGGATCACCAATCTGGAGATCTTAGTAGAGAGAATGATGACACATCAAGAGATGATAAGCAAACACCAGGAGGCCTCACTTGGGAGAATTGAGAGGCAAATGGAACAATTAGCTAAGAATCTCACAGAAATGAGTGAGAAGAGGGCTCAAGGAAAAGAATCACTCATCCAGGATGAGCATCACAAAGCAAAGCGTCACTTAGGAGGACAAGGGGACAAGGAGAAGGAAGCTCAGAATCTGAACTGAGCAAGTACAGAGGATGTCAAGCTAGTGACAATAAAAGAGCGCTTGTTGGGAGGCAACCCAACTGGAGGTAACCATCTTTTCATATCTATTTTAATAAAAAGGCTAATTAGTTTTGTCTATATTGCTAGAAGCTAAGTTTGGTGTTACACACCAAAACAATATAAAGGAGAATGAAGGATTCTAAGTTTGGTGTTTCACCAAAATCCCATTATAAAACACATTCTCACTGATGAGTATTTTGGTGAAAAATAAATTTCTCCCAAAACGCACAAATCTAACCGGCAAGTGTACCGGGTCGTATCAAGTAATAAAAACTCACGGGAGTGAGGTTGATCCCACAGGGATTGAAGGATTGAGCAATTTTAGCTTAGTGGTTAAATTAGTCAAGCGAATCAAGATTTGGTTGAGTGTTTTGTGATTTGCAGAAATTAAATTGCATGGAAGTAAAGAGAACAGGGAATTAAAGTGCTGAATCTTAAAGAACAAGAAATTAAATAGCAAAAACTTAGAATGCAAGAAATGTAAATAGCGGAATCTTAAAGTGCAAGAAATGTAAACAGCTGGAATTGTAAAGGGAATTGGGGATTGGATTTGCAGAATTTAAACAAGGAAAAGTAAATTGCATCAAGCAGAGAAGTAGAAGAAGGTTTGGGTTAGATTGGATCTTGAAGCAGAAAAGTAAATGAACATGAAAACAGTAAACAGAAAATGTAAAATTGGGAAATTAGATCTCAGGACCCAGAGACTAGAAAACCAAGTCTAGATCTCAATGCCTTCCTAGATCCAACAAGAAATTGAAATTGAAATTCAAAGAGAGTGGATGAAGAGCAATTAACAGAAATTGAAATTCAATCAAGCAGTAAACAAAGCAGTCAGATCCAAGGTTGAGATTGAAACAGAATTTCTTCAATTCTCCAACCCAAAAATCCAAGACAATTGTAATTGAAATTGAAAGCAATAAAACTGAGAGGAAGAGAAGTGTATTCTCCTTCCCCAAGACAAAGAAATTAAAGATCACTCAATATCAAAAGCTCTCCGAAAACTATTATGAAAATTCCAAAAGAAAAGCTCTCCGAAGAACTTGAATTCTATCCTATTTATACACTTTCTTCCAATGATCTTCAAGCCTTGAGTTGGGCCTTTGCTCTTGGTGGAATTGGGTTGAAAGAGGCCTTGGTTGATTGCTCTTGGAGTTTGGAGAGGAACCAAAACGAACCAATTGAACCGGGTTTGAGTTTTGCAAAAGTTGGACCAAAAGTTTGAGCAAAAGTTAGGGGGCTAACTTTTGCCCAAACTTTTCATATCAGCAGCTATATCCATCTGATACCAACGTTGGTGCCAAAGTTAGGGGTCTAACTTTGGCCCTAACGTTGGCCTTACCTTGTGCACTTGTGGCGCCAACGTTAGCCACCAAGTTAGGGGGCTAACGTTGGCGCAAACTTTTGCTCCTCCCCTTGTGATTTTCATGTGCCAACGTTAGCCACCAAGTTAGGGGGCTAACGTTGGCGCAAACTTTTGCTCCTCCCCTAGTGATTTTCATGTGCCAACGTTAGCCTCCAAGTTAGGGGGCTAACGTTGGTGCAAACTTTTGGTGCCCAGGGAGGTTTTCTTCATGCCAACGTTAGCCTCAAAGTTAGGGGGCTAACGTTGGCACAAACGTTTGGTGCCCAGGGAGGATTTTCATGTGCCAACGTTAGCCTCAAAGTTAGGGGCTAACGTTGGCGCAAACTTTTGGTACCCAGGGAGTGATTTTCAAGTTCCAACGTTAGCCCAAAAGTTAGGGGCTAACGTTGGGGCTAACTTTTCACCCAAAAGTTTGTGCAAAAGTTTGAGGCTAACTTTAGGTCCAGCTTTTTGCTTCCTGGTTCAATTTCACTTATTCCATTGTCTTCTCTTTACTCCTAGCTATTCCTTCTTGCTTCAACCTTTCTCCAAGCTTTCTTCACCTATCATTAATCAACCAAACACATCAAAGCTATGCTTGAAATCATGAGATATTCATTCTTTCATAATATGTAACAATTATAGTATAAAACCTCATGAAATAGCATGAATTCATACATGGTTGATTAAATCAAAGGAAACATGAAAATCTACCTAATTGGCTTGCTTGTAGCTCAAGAAAGTGCATAATTTTAATGAAAACAAAAGAAAAAGACTAGTTAAAATAGGCTAAGATGACTTGTCATCACAACACCAAACTTAAAACTTGCTTGTCCCCAAGCAAGAAAAGATTTATTGAGAAGAAAGAATGAAATGGAAGAGGATGTTCATGCTAGCAGAGTATTATTGATACTTCAGGGGGTTTTGTGTGGATATGTAAATACTCACTTCTTACTGACTCCTAGGCCTAGAAAGTCTCCTTCAAGCTTCAAGAAACATACTGCTATGACCTCTCATTATTCCTTTATCCTTGGCTATTACTTTGTTTATAAGCTTTATTTGAGTGTCATGTGTAGCAAGTTCATTTTCTTTTCTTTATACTTGACACATTATTCACCATAGACACTTGGCTCACATTCCTTCTTAAAACATTGATGCCCAGCACCTCTTTGGGTTACTAAATGCCTTGTAGTTAGGTTGCTCTTGATAGTGGACTTTCAGCTGATGATCCCGGATTAGTTAACCCAAGTCACCGAGTGTTGATGCACTCCTAAGAGCTTACTAATCCAAGCAGATCCTAGTACAAAGACATCACAGGCATATATTTTAAAGTTCAAGCTATTGGTGTCCAGCTTTGTTTCTTTTTGTTTCCTTTTGTTCTGCCACTTTTTGGCTATCTCTTTTCTTTCCTTCTTTTTGTTTTTCTTTCTAACCAAGGAATTTTTTATTTAATTGAGATTCATAGACAGTAGGCCACTCTTTACTTAGAAAGAGATATCCTAGCTCTTTATTCACTAAAAGTGAGCTATTATACAACCACACACATACCACTACTTACTTTTATTCTACTTCTATCTAACAGAGATCATCTTGCTTCACATTCAAACTTTTCTTTTATTGAACTTAAAGATGCAGGGGACAACACATGCTTCTTGTCAAGTGAAAGTAAACACACAAGCACACACATAAACTAGCCTACTTATTTTAAAAGAAACAAACATAATGCAAATACTTTTAATTAAAAAGAACTACTTAAAGATGCAAAGACACTTAGAACAGATAGAATGCATGTTTTTTTTTTTCTTTGTAGTGATGAACAAGGAGCAAGTCCACCTTTCATTTGTCATGCCTTTTCTTTCTCCTTTCATACACTTGGCTGCTAGTGTTCCCACCATTCGTGTTTGGTGCCTGTTGACCTCGCCAAAAGCCAGCCTTATTCATAGCCTCCTCCACTCTATCTTCAAGTCTCATAGCATTGCTTACCTCTACCTCACTTCTCTTTTGGAAGAATTCATCAAAAGTTGGGAAAGCCGGATCCGTAGTTCAGTTTGATTTGGCTATTGATGTTGTAATCGGCTTGTACTTCATACCTTGCATCTTGGAGTGTTGTGAACTCTTTGAGAGCCCTCAAATTTTCAGCTTGCATCTGTTCCAACTTTCCAAAAGATTCATGAGATTGAAAAGCATGTTCTTCTTGCATCACAAGGAATCTTGACTCGAATTCACTTTGTTTGTTCATTATTCTTAACTCCCTTTCTTCTTGTGCTTGTTGGTTTTTCATGTACAGAGAATGGTATTCCTCTTGCCTTTCTTGGATTCTCGTGTACTGTTGTGACAATCTTCCTATTGCTTCTTGCATTTGAGTCATATCCATATTGCCATGTGGGAAAAAGTGTGGCTGTTCCTCCTCCTCTTGTGGCTCTTCTTCTATGTGTGGCTCATCTTCTTCCATTGGTTCTTCTCTTTCCCTTCTTCCATGTGGTCTTCGGCCTTGATGTGCTTCAAGGGGCATCATCATTCATTCAATGGTTATGGGCATGCCTTGGCTTAACCACATTGGATTCTCCTCTTCCATTGGAACTTTAGCCTTTGCACACAACCTCCAAATGGTACTCGGATAGTATAACCAAGATCCGGCCGAATTCTTCTCAGCCAGCTTTTGAATGTCTTTTGCAAGGATGTCATGAACTCTTATCTCTCCTCCCACAATGATGCAATGCAGCATCACGGCTCTCTCCCTGTTAACTTCTGAGGTGTTCACTGTGCCCAGAATTGATCTTTTCATCAACTCATACCATCCTTTTGCTTCCGGGGTGAGGTTACATCTCTTCAGGTACTTATATCTGTTCTTGTCATCTCCTTCCCACTCTGAGTTCTCCATACAAATGTCTCTCGCAATCTCATCATAATCCTGATTCTCATTCAATCTTTGTTGGTATCCCGGTTCACTAAAGCGGACTGACTTTAGTTTCAAGACTTTCTTGATTGCATCCGGGCTAAAGTCTACTTCCACCCCCGCACATAGCTCTTGTACGTTGGGGGCTCACGCATGTCAAGCCTTGGGACATTTGCATAGAACTCTCTTATGATATTGGCATTGATTCGGATGGCTGGTGATGCAAGTTCCTCCCACCTCCTCTTCCGAATTTTGTCCTTCATTTCTTGACATCCATCATCCGGCAACAAGAATGGAATTTCAGGATAGATTCTTTTCTCGTTCATTCATTGAATTTGCATTTGATGAAACCAAGACTTGAATCTTCGTTGGTCATATTCATGTGTGTCTTCCTCCACCATGGGATCTTTCCCTTTTCTTCGTTTGGTTCTTGAGGAGGAGGCCATGATCACTTGGTTGGTTGAGTCTTGTGAGGTTAGAAGGAGTATGAAGAATGTTGGAGAGTTTGATGTGTGTTTGGAGCAAAAAGAAATTGAGACCGAACTTGCTATGACAAGAAATGATGAAGAGAAGTTTAAATGGTTGGAGTTTAAAGTAAGAGAAATGTTGCACAGAGCTTGTTATGTTGAGGAGTGATGAAGGGAGTGAAGTTTCCAAGGTTGGAGTGATTCGGTCATGTGCATGGCTTGAAGGTGGTATGCTTTTAAATGAGCAATGAAGGGCTGGGATGCAATTAGACTTATGGAGATCAAAGGTATGCATGTAAGGATGAATGAAGACAAAGTTTGCTCCTTCCCTTGCCTTTGCCGTGATCATTCTCAAGGAGTGGCAGATTTCTTTTTCGAGGCATGTGATGAGATTTTGTCCACATGCTATGCTTTCCTTTGTCTTGTCTTTTTCTTTGAAGATTCTTTGACTTCCTAGTCACCACAACAAGACAACATACATTAGTTTTATCCAACCGTAGCAAGAGTGTTCTTTTTATTAATACTATGTGAACCATCAATTCTTATATCATTTGAACCGTGACACTCTCCTTTGAGGACACCAAACTTAATGCTTGGTCATATATAAAGAAAATGAGTATCTTCCTCCAATTAGTGAGATTCAAATGTTAAATGTTCATAAGAATTGTTTTCATCATACTTTCTTTTTCTCCCTTTTTTTTTTTTCATGAAGGATCAATTGTATCCCTAAATCGGTGCATCAAGGTTTGATGAACACCAAACTTGTTTCTTGTCAAAGGGTACATCACAATTAATGCCTTCATTACCGGAAAAGAATTTTTCCATTTATAAGATTTTGGAAAACAACAATTGTATGATTATTGATGCATGAGTTTCTACTTTTCATGAAGCTATGTGGACACCAAACTTGGTGTTTGGCCATATGCTTTGTCAAGATACTCCAAACATGCAAAATGGAATTATTTGTAACATTGGTTTAGTGTGCTTGAAGGCACACCAAACTTAGCATATGTTTCAAAATAGTGCATGCAGTCAATGGACATGTTCATGAAAAGAGAAAAGAATTCATGCTCAATTGATCATAACTTATTGAATTTAAAATGACATGAATCTTAAAGCATGGGTTGCCTCCCATAGAGCGCTCTTTTATTGTCATTAGCTTGACATTGAGGGTTTCTTTTATGGTGGTTGGTGCTTGTAGGGCCTCAATTTGTCTCCTCTGACCGTGATCCTCTTCTTTGTTCTCTGGTGTTCAATTTCAGCATGCTCTAATGAGAGTATGTTGCTGACAGTGTAGTAATCCTCAGTTTGTTGAGTTGCCCCCAGCTGTTGATATATCAGTTGCACTTTGTCACCATTGGAAACCCCTCTGTTGGAATCTTTCTATTCTTCCAACCCCTTTTTACTTTGTTTCTGCGTTTCATCTTTCCTTTTGTTGATCTTTCTTTTCTGGCCGTAGGCTTTCCTTGGGGGCCTCTCTTTTCAGTGGCTAATACTCTAATATCCTCTTGGGTTTCTTCATCAGTCTGCACAATCCTTAGCATTGGGATGTTGCTGTGACCTTCCTGGTCATTTTTCATATAGTCTTTCTTCTCCTTGCTAAATTGTGCCTCTGGTAATACTTTCAGAGTGACACTCTGGTCATGCATCCTGAGAGTTAATTCCCCTTCCTCTACGTCTATGATAGCTCTAGCAGTGGCCAAGAATGGCCTTCCCAGTATAACAGAGTCACCATCATCATCGTTTGATTCTAGAACCACAAAATCAGCAGGGTATATAAAACTGTCCACCTTGACCAAAAGATTTTCAATTACACCCCTGGGGTATACCATTGACTTGTCTACCAGCTCCAGAGACATTTGTACTGGTTTGACCTCCTCTATATGCAGCTTTTTCACCAAGGAGGATGGTATTAAGTTAATACTTGCTCCGAGATCGCACATTGCTTTAGTGATGGTCAATTCCCCAATGGTGCAAGGCAACAGGAAGCTCCCTGGGTCCTCAAGCTTGGGAGGAAGCCCCTTTTGAATCAAGGCCCTGCATTCCTCAGTAATCATTATGGTTTCTTTCTCATCCCAGCTTCTTTTCTTGTTGACAAGCTCCTTCAAGAATTTGGCATACAGAGGCATTTGCTCAAGTGCTTCAGCCAAGGGGATATTGATTTCCAGCTTCTTAAAAATCTCAAGGAATTTGTGAAAATGCTGGTCTTTAACCTCTTTGTTAAACCTCTGGGGATATGGTAGTGGAGGTGTGATGCTCTTTCCTATTTGCTGCTGTCCCTGGATTACTTTCTTTGAGCTATGTGGCTGGTTGTCCTTCTCTTTAAGTTTCTCAGTGCTTTTGTTTGGCATCACAACTTGCTCCTTAGCTTCATCGTCCTTTGCTTGCTTCTCATCCTCTGTTGGTTCTTTGATGCCCTCTGCTTGCTTCTGTATAGTGTCATTGTTGCTTATCAATGTTCTCCCGTTCCTTAATTGTATTGCCTTGCATTCCTCCTTAGGATTTGGGATTGTGTCACTGGGCAGTGAGTTTGAAGATCTCTCAACAGATACTTGCTTGGAGAGTTACCCAATCTGCCTCTCTAGGCTCTTTAATGATGCTTCATGGTTTTTGTTTGTTATTTCCTAGTGTTTCATCATTTTTTCTATCAAGGTCTCTAAGTTGGTGAGTCTTTGAGGTTCAGGTGGTGCTTGTGATGGGTTGTGAGATGTGGGTGGTGGATGATAGGCATTTTGGTTGGTGGGTTGGTTATTGGATTGGTATTGGTTGAGATTAGGGTAGTTGTTTTGAGGTTTTCTGTATGTGTTTTGGTTAGTCTGCTGATGGTTGTAGTTTTGGTTGTTTCTTGGGTTGTTTTGGTTTGAATTCCTCTGCCATAGGTGTTGGTTTTGGTTGTGACTGTCTCCCCATCTGAGGTTGGGGTGATTTTTCCATGAGGGGTTGTAGGTATCACCATAGAATTCATTTGGGCTTGAATGCATGTACTGGACTTGTTCCTGTTGGTCCTCTTGGATTTCTTCATTTTGCCCCCATGTGGCTGATGGTTGGTTCGTGTTAACTGCTGCAACTTGGAGGCCATCAATCCTCTTGGTCATTTGCTCAAATTGTTGTTGAATTTGCTGCTACATTAATTTGTTTTGAGCCAGGATTGAATCCACTCCTTCTAGTTCCATTACTCCTCTCCTTTGTGATGGTTGGCGGCCTCTTTGATGAGCAAAGAAATATTGGTTGTTGGCCACCATATCAATGAGTTCTTGAGCCTCTTCTGCAGTTTTCATGAGTTGCAAGGAACCTCCAGCTGAATGATCCAAAGCTTCCTGGGATTTCAGTGTTAAGCCTTCATAGAAGTTCTGCAGCTTCTCCCACTCATTAAACATGGCAGGAGGACATTTCCTGATTAGAGCCTTATACCTCTCCCATGCCTCATAGATGGGTTCAGCCTCCATTTGTGTAAATGTTTGTACCTCAGCCTTCAACCTTATAATCCTCTGAGGTGGGTAAAACTTGGCAAGAAACTTGGTTACCAAATCATCCCAGTTATTGATGCTGTCCCTTGGAAAAGATTCCAACCATTGAGTGGCCTTGTCCCTGAGAGAAAATGGGAATAGCATCAGTTTGTAACTGTCAGGAGGCACTCCATTAGTTTTGACAGTGTTGCATATCCTCAAGAAAGTGGATAAATGTTGGTGTGGGTCCTCAAGTGGTCCTCCACCAAAAGAGCAATTGTTCTGAACCAGAGTGATGAGTTGTGGCTTGAGTTCAAAATTGTTAGCATTGACATTTGGAGCCAAGATGCTACTCCCACAATGTCTAGGATTTGCAAAGGTATAGGAAGCCAAAACTCTCCTCTGGGGTGGGTTGTCATTGTTGTTGTCTGCTCCACCTGGTGGATTGGTTGAATGTTCCTCCATCTCTTGGAATTCTTCGTCTGATTCCTCTTCTCCAACAATATTTTTCCCTCTTTCAGCTCTTCTTAACCTCCTGAGAGTTCTTTCGTCTTGTTCATGAAAATTGGGTATGGTTCTTCTTATACCTGACATACAAGCAGAGCATGAGAAATGCACAAAACCAGTGACACTTCAATCTACTTCTAGATTGAAGTGTTAGTTAGTTTAAGCGAAAAATCAAACAGTTAGTGGGTTAATCAAAATTAAAGAGAAAGTGCTTGATCTAGATCACCACCTCACTTAATCATTGTCAATCTAATCAATCCTCGGCAACGGCGCCAAAAACTTGATGAGTATTTTGGTGAAAAATAAATTTCTCCCAAAACGCACAAATCTAACCGGCAAGTGTACCGGGTCGTATCAAGTAATAAAAACTCACGGGAGTGAGGTCGATCCCACAGGGATTGAAGGATTGAGCAATTTTAGCTTAGTGGTTAAATTAGTCAAGCGAATCAAGATTTGGTTGAGTGTTTTGTGATTTGCAGAAATTAAATTGAATGGAAGTAAATAGAACAGGGAATTAAAGTGCTGAATCTTAAAGAACAAGAAATTAAATAGCAGAAACTTAGAATGCAAGAAATGTAAATAGCGGAATCTTAAAGTGCAAGAAATGTAAACAGCTGGAATTGTAAAGGGACTTGGGGATTGGATTTGCAGAATTTAAACAAGGAAAAGTAAATTGCATCAAGCAGAGAAGTAGAAGAAGGTTTGGGTTAGATTGGATCTTGAAGCAGAAAAGTAAATGAACATGAAAACAGTAAACAGAAAATGTAAAATTGGGAAATTAGATCTCAGGACCCAGAGACTAGTAAACCAAGTCTAGATCTCAATGCCTTCCTAGATCCAACAAGAAATTGAAATTGAAATTCAAAGAGAGTGGATGAAGAGCAATTAACAGAAATTGAAATTCAATCAAGCAGTAAACAAAGCAGTCAGATCCAAGGTTGAGATTGAAACAGAATTTCTTCAATTCTCCAACCCAAAAATCCAAGACAATTGTAATTGAAATTGAAAGCAATAAAACTGAGAGGAAGAGAAGTGTATTCTCCTTCCCCAAGACAAAGAAATTAAAGATCACTCAATATCAAAAGCTCTCCGAAAACTATTATGAAAATTCCAAAAGAAAAGCTCTCCGAAGAACTTGAATTCTATCCTATTTATACACTTTCTTCCAATGATCTTCAAGCCTTGAGTTGGGCCTTTGCTCTTGGTGGAATTGGGTTGAAAGAGGCCTTGGTTGATTGCTCTTGGAGTTTGGAGAGGAACCAAAACGAACCAATTGAACCGGGTTTGAGTTTTGCAAAAGTTGGACCAAAAGTTTGAGCAAAAGTTAGGGGGCTAACTTTTGCCCAAACTTTTCATATCAGCAGCTATATCCATCTGATACCAACGTTGGTGCCAAAGTTAGGGGTCTAACTTTGGCCCTAACGTTGGCCTTACCTTGTGCACTTGTGGCGCCAACGTTAGCCACCAAGTTAGGGGGCTAACGTTGGCGCAAACTTTTGCTCCACCCCTTGTGATTTTCATGTGCCAACGTTAGCCACCAAGTTAGGGGGCTAACGTTGGCGCAAACTTTTGCTCCTCCCCTTGTGATTTTCATGTGCCAACATTAGCCTCCAAGTTAGGGGGCTAACGTTGGTGCAAACTTTTGGTGCCCAGGGAGGTTTTCTTCATGCCAACGTTAGCCTCAAAGTTAGGGGGCTAACGTTGGCGCAAACTTTTGGTGCCCAGGGAGGATTTTCATGTGCCAACGTTAGCCTCAAAGTTAGGGGCTAACGTTGGCGCAAACTTTTGGTACCCAGGGAGTGATTTTCAAGTTCCAACGTTAGCCCAAAAGTTAGGGGCTAACGTTGGGGCTAACTTTTCACCCAAAAGTTTGTGCAAAAGTTTGAGGCTAACTTTAGGTCCAGCTTTTTGCTTCCTGGTTCAATTTCACTTATTCCATTGTCTTCTCTTTACTCCTAGCTATTCCTTCTTGCTTCAACCTTTCTCCAAGCTTTCTTCACCTATCATTAATCAACCAAACACATCAAAGCTATGCTTGAAATCATGAGATATTCATTCTTTCATAATATGTAACAATTATAGTATAAAACCTCATGAAATAGCATGAATTCATACATGGTTGATTAAATCAAAGGAAACATGAAAATCTACATAATTGGCTTGCTTGTAGCTCAAGAAAGTGCATAATTTTAATGAAAACAAAAGAAAAAGACTAGTTAAAATAGGCTAAGATGACTTGTCATCACTCACTTTCTGCATAATGTTGGCTTCAAGCATATTGGATGAACTAGTTAGCTATTTTGCTGTTTCCTAGTTTTCAGTTCCATGGCTTTTGAAAAAGAAAAAAAAAGAGAGAAAAAAATTATCACACATGGTTAATTTGATGCATGAAAACCATTGGCAAGGTACTAAGTTTGGTGTTCCCACACCAAAGTAAGTTCAAAGGACTACAAATAAATCATGCAGACTAACCATTTTCTCTAAGTTCTTGGGGAACAAGCAACTTTCAATATCACTGCAGGGTACCATACAAACTTTTGGAAAGATTTAGCATCATCTATCAAAAGGAAGAGAGAGGAATGTAAAGATCGGCAATGATGATGAGGAAGAGGAAAGCAAGCGAACTTCAAAAGGTTGTATTGTTCAGTGATTATTTTGTATCAGATGCTACTAAATTGAAAGTTACATGATACCCCTGCCTGCCTGCATAGCATAGCTTTTCTGTAATTCAATAAGCAAGATGCTTGATCACTTACAACACTATACTTTCCAAAACTTGTTTGCACTCAATATTTCAAAAAAAAAAAAATGCATCACATGAAAGTTCTTTGAAAAGAAGGATTGAGGAATCAAACAATCTTGAGGCAAGCAAAAGATTAGGAGAAGTGGTGGTTCTAGTTGTATGATTATGTATTGAGGTTGCATGCTTGTGAAAACTTGCATGGGAGCTCATAGGCAGGACATGAAGTTCAAAGAAGTATTGTGGAGATTCTCAAAAATCTATTGATCCAAGAAGCAGCAAACAAAACAAAAGAAAATAAAGAAAATACAAAAGCAAAAAGAACATGGCCCAAGGCTCTGAGCATCAATTACTAGGCAGAAAAAGAAAGAAGAAACAAAACTCAAAGAGTTGTTAGCCTAGTAAATGCTTGTGGTTGAGTTGTGTCAAAGAAAGAGGCTTGAGCAAGTAAATTCTTAGGGGTGCTTTAACACCTAATACCTTAAAACCAACTGGTTTAGGAGTATTGATTGAAAGCTTATCTAAAGAGCCGCTTTGAGACATGACACTTAGAGTCGAGGCCAAAGCACAGAAACTATAAGCTGCTTCAAGGTGACTACATATAAAGAGATCTCCATGATACCATTTGGATGAAAATCCTAAAACCTAAGACTCCCAATATGTGAGGACTAGTAAGCACTGAAGCCCTTATATGAGCATATAATTTAGAGTTCACCCCACTGTTACTTGATCACTTCACTCACAGGACCTGACAAGTTGTTCTTCAATCCGTCTTAATTGAAAGAACCTCTGAGCATAATTAGTTTCCTTGCTTGGGGACAAGCAAGCTTTAAGTTTGGTGTTGTGATGACAAGTCATCTTAGCCTAGTTTCACTAGCATTTTTCTTTTGTTTTCAATTGAATTATGCACTTTATTGAGCCATAAGCAAGCCAATTGGGTAGATTTTCATGCTTCCTTTAATTTAATCAACCATAGATGAATTAATGCAATTTTATGAGGTTTTATGCTATAATTGTCACATATTATGAAAGAATGAATATCTCATGATTTTGAGCATAGCTTTGATGTGTTTGGTTTATTAATGATAGGTGAAGAAAGCTTGAAGAAAGGTTGAAGCAAGAAGGAATGGCTAGGAGGAAGAGAGGACAAAAAAGTTTGAGCAAAAGTTTTCCTCAAACTTTAGCTCAAACTTTTGGAATAAGTGAAAACGAACCAGGGAGCAAAAAGCTTGACCAAAAGTTTGCCTCAAACATTTGTGCAAACTTTTGGGCAAAAAGCTTGAGCAAAAGTTTGCCTCAAACTTTTTGGCAAACTTTTGGCATCACAAATCAACACCCTGGAGAGCAAAAGTTTGCGCCAACGTTTGCCTCAAACTTTTTGGCAAACGTTGGCGCCATGAACAACACACCCTGGAGAGCAAAAGCTTGCGCCAACGTTTGCCTCAAACTTTTTGGCAAACGTTGGCGCCATGAGTGTGCAAGAGGGAGCCAACGTTTGAGCAAAAGTTTGACCCCAAACTTTGGCTCAAACGTTAGTAGCAGCAAGGATGGGGTGGCTGATATGAAAAGTTTGAGTAAAAGTTTGCCTCAAACTTTTACTCAAACTTTTACTCAAGCTTACATGATTCCAAACCCGGTTCACTTCGGTTCTTCTCCAAACTCCAAGAGCAATCAACCAAGGCCTCTATCAACCCAATTCCATCAAGAGCAAAGGCCCAATTGAAGGCTTGAAGACCATTTGAAGAAAGTGTATAAATAGCATAGAATTTAAGTTTTTGAGAGAGCTTTTCCTTTTAGTTTTCATAGAGAGTTTTCGGAGAGCTTTTGGTGTGGAGTGAATTTTAATTTCTAAGTCTCGGGGAAGGAGAATTGAATTCCCTTCCTCTTAGTTTTCTTGCTTTAAATTTCAATTACAATTGTCTTGGATCTTGGGTTGGAGAATTGAAGGAATTCTGTTTCAATCTCATCCTGAGACCTCTCTGTTTCTTTACTGCACAATTGAATTTAAATTTCTGTTAATTGCTTCTTCATCTACTTTCTCTGCAATTTACATTTCCTTTGCAATTGTTCTTGTTGGATCTAGGAAGGCATTGAGATCTAGACTTGGTTATCTAGTCTCTTGGGTCCTAAGATCTAAATTATCATTTTACATTCTCTGTTTACTGCTTTCAAGCTCATTTACATTTCTGTTTCAAGATCCGATTCAATCCAATTCATCTTCCACTCTTATGTTTGTTGAATTTTACTTTGTCTTGTTTAATTTCTGCAAATCCAATTCCCAATTCCCTTTACAATTCAAGCCATTTACATTTTTTGCACTTTAAGATTCTGCAATTTACATTTCTTGCGTTCTAAGTTTCTGCCATTTAATTTCTTGTTCTTTAAGATTCAGCACTTTAAATTTCAGTTCTCTTTAATTTCATGCAATATACCCATTCCCTTTACTTTCTATGCAATTTAAATTCTGCAAATCACAAATCTCTCAACCAAATCTTGATTCGCTTGACTAAATCAACCACTAAACTAAAATTGCTCAATCCTTCAATCCCTGTGGGATCGACCTCACTCCCGTGAGTTATTATTACTTGATGCGACCCGGTGCACTTGCCGGTGAGTTTTGTGTCGAATCGTTTTCCGCACATCAACAGGGATCCGAGCTGAAATATAAAAAAATAGAGAAGTTCGCCTATGCTCTCATACTAACTTCTCGACGACTTCGCCCATATTTTCAAGCTCACACCATCAAGGTCCGAACCAACCAACCCATGAGAAGTATTCTATAAAAAATAGATTTAGCAAGAAGAATCCTACAATGGGTAGTCGAGTTGTCTGAATTCGACCTTCAATATGAAGTTCGGACAGCCATCAAATCCCAATATCTGGCCGATTTCATCGCAGAGTATACTAACACCCCAGAAATCCTTACAAATTAGAATCTTTACGTGAATGGCTCTTCAAATAAAACTGGGAGCGGAGTAGGTGTGATAATAGAAAGCAATCAGGGAACCCAAATCGAACTTTCCCTGAAGTTCGACTTCCTTGCCTCCAATAACCAGGCTGAGTACGAGGCGTTATTGGCTGGTTTGAAGCTGGCTAAAGAGGTGGGAGCCCAAAAGCTTGTCATCTTAACTGATTCACAAGTCGTCACCTCGCAAATAGCATGGACCTACCAAGCTAAAGACCTTGCCATGAAAAGTACCTGGACAAAACCCAGGAACGACTCGGACAATTCAAGGAATATGAGGTCCGACATTTACCTTGAGAACAAAATGCCCGAGCTGACGCACTCTCAAAATTAGCCAGCACCAAACCAGGGGGCAATAATAGAAGCCTCATCCAGGAAAAACTGTAGAACCCGTCAATCTTGGAAGAAGACAAAGTCCTAGCCATATTAGGTCAGGATCAAGGGTGGATGACTCCCATAATCAGCTACATCAAATCAGAGATACTCCCTACAGATAAAGAAGAGGCAAAGAGGTTAAAGCGAGAGGCACAGTATTACACCATCATAAACAACATCCTATACAAAAGAGGGATTTCAACGCCCCTACTAAAATGTGTACCAACCTCTAACACAAAAGAGATCTTGGAAGAGATACATAGTGGCACATGTGGCAATCATCTCGGAACCCGCACTCTTGCCAAGAAAGTACTCTGAGCCAGATTCTTCTGGCCAACTTTGCAAAAAGAAGCCATCGAGTTCGTCAAGACATGTCCACCATGTCAAAAATATGCTAACTTCCACATCGCCCCACCAGAGGAGCTCATCGTCATAACATCACCTTGGCCATTTGTAAAGTGGGGACTTAATCTCCTCGGGCCCTTCCCTTAAGGTTTGGGACAAGTCAAGTTCCTCATCGTAGGGGTAGATTATTTTACAAAATGGATTGAAGCAGAGCCCCTAGCCAATGCCACTGCCCAAAGAAGTCAGAAATTCCTACATAGGAACATTGTCACAAGGTTTGGAATCCCATATTCCATTACCATAGACAATGGCACTCAATTCATAGATGCAGGCTTTAGAAAGTTGGTAGCCGACTTGAAAATAAAGCATCAATTCACATCCGTAGAACACCCCCAGGCCAAAGGACAGGCAGAAGCCGCCAATAAAGTTATATTAGCCGGGCTAAAATAGAGATTACAAGGTGCAAAGGGATCCTGGGTTGAAGAGCTCCCACAAGTCCTATGGGGATATCGGACAACGCCACACTCCATGACAAGGAAATCACCCTTTCGACTAGCTTATGGAATGGAGGCAATGATCCCAGTAGAAATCAAAGAAGGGTCCCCTAGAACGATCTTCTACAGTGAAGAGGCCAACTCCCAACTTCAAAAAAAAAAGAGCTCGACTTACTTTCAGAAATACGGGAAAGAGCTCAGATCGGGGAGAAAGCGCTAAAACGTCGAATGGCCTCAAGATACAATCAAAAGGTAGTACAGCGAAGTTTTGCCAACAACGACCTCATCCTAATCCGAAATGATATCGGAACAAGTCGATCTGGAGAGGGAAAACTCGCGGAAAACTGGAAGGGACTCTACCGAGTCATAGAAGTACTCGGAAACGGCTACTAAAGGCTGTCTGAACTCGAGGAGCGAGAGCTTCCAAAGTCATGGCACACCTGCAACCTAAGAAGGTATTATAGTTAGGAGGTAATAAAGATCTTAGGATAGGGTGCACTCTTTTTCCTGAAAGATTTTTTAAAATGAGGTGCCAAGCCAAGATCTATGAACTGCCTGACTTAGAGGGGTAAAGCACCCACATGTATATATTTGTATTTTGAATAAAGTTCTTTCATATTTCCTACAAATCCTCTTTATCAAGACGCATTAATCTGAAATGCAAAAATTCATCACCCGATTATAAAGCTATAGATCGGCAAAAGTGAAAACCAAACTCACTGCTCGATCATGATACGGTCAGTGAAGATGAAAACCGAATTCATCAAAGGTCAGGCCAAGCGAGGATCAAAATCGGCAAGATGAAAAGCGACAAAAACAGAATAATGCAAGAAGTTAAAAAAAGTGATCCATGAATAGAGGCCTGACAAAGTCTGAAACAAAAAATGGATTGCTAGAAATAACTTAGAATGGACCGACATTAAAGAAGTCGGACCAGATCAAAGCGACAAAAGTTATAAAAAGTAACTGTTCATACCCTGGGTCGAGCTATCCGACCTGGGATGATTAAAACGACAAAGCGACCGACCTCTTTAGGTCAAGCGGACCGACTTCTTCTTAAAGAACTCGGCCATATCGACAGAAAAGCCCATAAAGGGCCCAAGTAGAGGAACACGACCCAAATCCAAAGGCCGTCCAAGCTTATAGAGATAAGGGCGGTTCCCTTGAAGATAAGCTGACCTCAACTCAAAGATAAAGAGAAGATAAGATAACTAACTTATCTTATCTAGAAGGGTCACTCTACAACTACTATAAATACACTGGAGCACCCAGGTATAACATATACTCTGATTCAACATAAAAACCTGCTTAATACCCGTGCTAACTTAAGCATCGGAGTCCCTTGCAGGTACCCCCCACCCTCCGGTGACCAAGGATCAGCAGTGCAGCAAGTCCAACAAGTCGGGCACAACAGCTCCGGCCGCCACTAGCCAGCCGGACACGTCATCTCCGACCAGTACGAAAGATCTCATCCGAGATCGACCTCCAGTTTCAGGTAACCCTCGGAACATTGACGCCGTTGCCGGGGAACCTGGAAGTCATCTCATCACCATGGCGGACAACCATGACAACGATCACGATTCAGATCTAGAAAATAGAACGCCGCACAAAAATGCGGACACCCCACTAGAAGACACCCCAGAATCCAATGGAGACAAAAATACATCTAAACCGGGAGCAATAGAAGCTCTTCAAGATCGCTTGAAACAACTTGAAAAAGAAACCCAACAACAACGAGAAATCGGAAAAGATCTACAAAGAGAGGTACGGCGACGTCGAGAGTTGGAAGAAAAATTACAGCAATTAGAAGCCGATCTCAAATCAAAGGCCCCTCGGATCACTCCTGAGGAAAGCTCACGTAAAGAACAGGATCCATTCACTAGGGAGATCATGAAAACCAAAATCCCAAAGGACTTCAAACTCCCAGATATGACTTTATATGACGGTACCACAGATCCCAACCACCATCTCAGCAATTTCAGAAGTAGAATGTACCTTACCGACGCCTCAGACGCCGTTCGCTGCAAAGCTTTTCCAACAACTTTCACGAAGACAGTAATCCGACAGTTCGACAACTTACCTCCAAAGTCCATCTCAAACTTCGACGACCTGGCCAAAAAGTTCCTGGCCCGATTCTCCATCCAGAAAGATAAAGCCAAGCACACCCCCAGTCTACTAGGGATCAAGCAAGGAGATCGGGAGAGCCTCTGCAACTACATGGAAAGATTCAACAAAACATGCATGGACATACAAAGCTTACCAATAGAGGCCACCATCATGGGACTCATCAATGGCCTACGAGAGGGACCATTTAGCCAATCTATATCAAAGAAGTACCCTACCTCATTAGACGAAGTACAGGAGCGAGCAGAAAAATACATCAACATGGAAGAAAACGCTCGGTTGGGAGAAACCTCAAAATCTGGGAACCCCTACCGAGATAAAGACACGGAATCCAAAAAGAAAGAAGATCGACATGGGGAGAAAATCAAAAGGTACCATAATTACACCCCTCTCAGGGCATCCCTGGTCGACGTATACAAAGAAGTCTGCCACACAGAGAAAATCCCCCCAGCGTGACCACTCAAAGGCAAAAGGGGAGGGGGAAATCGGAAGGAATATTGTAAATACCATCGAGTTCGAGGGCACTCCACCAACGAGTGCTTCGACTTAAAGAATATCATAGAAAAATTAGTAAGAGAAGGAAGATTAGATCGATTTCTGGCTACCCGAGATGATGACCAAAGAAAAAGACGAAGGGACGAGGATGACGGACGAACTGAACGATCACCTCGGACACCAGAAAGACATGTCCACATGATACATGGCGGATTCGCAGCAGGAGGGATCTCCAAATCCTCCCGCAAAAGATATCTCAAAGAAGTATATCATGTCGAAGGAGAGGAAGAAGCGCTCAACATCCCAGCGATAACATTCACTAAGGAAGACGCGTCGGGCGTCATCACAGGACATGACGATCCCATGGTTATCACCATCATATTGGCAAACGCCAACCTACACCGCACCTTAATAGACCAAGGGAGTTCTGCCGACATCTTATTCAAAACAGCCTTTGATAAACTCGGCTTAGAAGCAAAAGAACTTAAAGCATATCCAAACAGTCTGTTCGGGTTAGGAGATACCCCGGTTCGACCACTAGGATACATACCACTACATACAACCTTCGGAAAAAGGGACCAATCCAGGACCTTCAAAATAGATTACATCGTAGTCGATGTAAGTTCAGCTTACAATGCTCTCATAGGTCGGACAACACTCAACCAACTCGGCGCAATAGTCTCGACCCCACACCCATGTATGAAATTCCCAACTCCGAAAGGGATAGCCACGATAAAAGCTGACCAAAAGATGACACGTCACTGTTATAACGAAAGCCTAAACCTCAGAGGCAAAGGAGAAGAGTTTCATACAATTGAAATGGGCAGAGCCCAGCAACGAGAAGAACTCCGTCCACGACCAGAAGGCGATATAGAGAAGATTCAAATTGGAGACACCGCGGACAAAACGACCAATATTGGCACGATCCTAAGAGGAGACTCAAAAGAATTACTGATACAATTCTTACGAGATAATGTCGATCTCTTCGCATGGAAAGCCGCAGACATGCCAGGCATAGACCCTAAGCTAATGTGCCACAAGTTCGCGGTCTACCTAGGATCTCGGCCGTTGCAGCAGAGACGAAGGAAACTCGGGCCAGAACGATCCAAAGCTGTGGAAGAACAAGTACAAGCACTACTGGAGGTAGGATTTATAGGAGAAGTCAAGTACCCACTATGGCTAGCTAACGTCGTCTTGGTGAAAATATCAAATGGGAAGTGGCGAATGTGCACCAATTACACCGATCTCAACAAAGCCTGCCCAAAAGATCCATACCCACTCCCAAGCATCGACGCTCTGGTAGATGCTTCCTCCGGATACAGATACCTCTCGTTTATGGACGCATATTCGGGATACAACCAAATCCCCATGTATCCACCAGATCAGGAAAAGACCTCGTTCTTAACGCCAAAGGCAAACTACTGCTACATCGTGATGCCTTTCGGTCTCAAGAACACAGGAGCTACTTATCAAAGGCTAATGAATAAATTCTTCTCAGATCACATCGGAAAAATCATGGAAGTTTATATGGACGACATGTTGATAAAGACACAGAGCGAAGATACATTATTATCCGACCTGGCTCAAGTGTTCGACACCATAAGGAAGCACAACATGCGACTCAATCCCGCAAAATGCACCTTCGCAGTATCGAGCAGGCAAATTCTTAGGTTTCATGCTCACACAAAGGGGAATTGAAGCAAATCCAGACAAATTTCAAGCCATACTCAACATGAAGAGCCCAACCTGTGTCAAAGAAGTACAACAACTCAACAGGAGATTGGCCGCCCTATCCCGATTCTTAGCAGGAGCTGCGATAAAATCCCTCCCCTTCTATGCTACGTTAAGAAAGGAAAAACAATTCGAATGGACGACAGAATGTGAGAAAGCCTTCCAAGACTTCAAGGAGTTCTTAGGACGGCCACCTATCCTATCCCGACCACGAGAAGGAGAATCGCTCATATTGTATCTCGCAGTAGGGAACCGGGCAATAGCCTCGGCACTAGTCAGAGAAGACGAAAATGGGCAACAACCTGTCTACTTCATTAGCAAGGCACTACAGGGATCCGAGCTGAACTATCAAAAAATAGAAAAATTTGCCTACACTCTTATCCTAACATCTCGACGACTCCGCCCGTACTTCCAGGCTCACACCATTAAGGTTCGAACTAACAACCCATAAAAGGAATATTGCAGAAAACAGATCTAGCAGGCAGAATTCTACAATGGGCAGTCGAGTTGTCAGAGTTCGATCTCCAATATGAAGCTCGGATGGCAATTAAATCACAATATCTGGCCGACTTTATCGGAGAATTCACAGATGCCCTAGAAACCCCGACAGAATGAAACTTTTACGTGGATGGTTCTTCAAATAAAACCGGAAGCGGTGCAGGCGTGATAATAGAAAGCAACCAAGGAACCCAAGTTGAGCTTTCCCTCAAGTTCGGGTTCCCCGCCTCAAACAACCAGGCAGAATATGAAGCATTATTAGCTGGTTTGAAGCTGGCTAAAGAGGTCGAAGCTCAAAAACTCAACATCTACAGCGATTCACAAGTGGTCACATCACAAATAACAGGGAGCTACCAAGCCAAAGATCCCACCATGAAAAAGTATTTGGATAAAACCAAAGAACAGCTCGGACAAATCGGGGAGTATAAGATCTGCCACATACCCTGCGAACAAAATGCTCGAGCTGATGCACTCTCAAAACTAGCCAGCACCAAACCAGGGGGCAACAATAGAAGCCTCATCCAAGAAATGTTGCAAAACCCGTCAATCTCGGATGAGGAAAAAGTCCTGACTATAACAAGTCAGGACCAAGGATGGATGACCCCTATAGCCAACTACCTCAAAATAGGAACGCTCCCCACAGAAGAAAAGGAGGCAAAGAGGTTAAAAAGGGAGGCACAGTACTACACCATCATAAATAACATCCTGTACAAAAGAGGAATCTCAACACCTTTACTAAAATGCGTGCCAACCTCCAACACAAAGGAAGTGCTAGAAGAAATACACGGTGGTATTTGTGGCAATCATCTCGGAGCACAAGCTCTCGCCAAAAAAGTACTCCAGGCGGGATTTTATTGGCCAACTCTACAGAAAGAAGCCACAGAATTTGTAAAGACATGCCCACCATGTCAAAAACATGCCAACTTTCACATCACCCCGCCAGAAGAGCTCATCAGCGTGACCTCGCCTTGGCCGTTTGCAAAATGGGGACTCGATCTTCTTGGCCCCTTCCCACAGGGATCAGGGCAAGTTAAATTCCTCATAGTAGGGGTAGATTACTTTACAAAGTGGATCGAGGTAGAGCCCCTAGCCAATGCCACCGCTTAAAGAAGCCGGAAATTCTTATATAGAAACATTGTCACGAGATTCGGGGTTCCATATTCAATAACCACAGACAATGGCACTCAATTTACAGATGCAGGCTTCAGAAAACTAGCAATCGACTTGAATATAAAGCACCAGTACACCTCCATTGAACATCCACAAGCCAACGGACAGGCCGAAGCTGCTAACAAAGTCATACTGGCCGGATTAAAACAGAGATTACAAGATGCAAAGGGAGCCTGGGCAGAAGAGCTTTCACAGGTCCTATGGGCATATCGAACAACGCCACATTCCACCACGAAGGAATCCCCCTTCCGATTAGCATACGGAGTATAGGCGATGATTCCAGTAGACATTGAGGAAGGGTCGCCCAGAGTAGTTCACTACAATGAGGGAGCAAACTCCCAACTTCAGAGGGAAGAGCTCGACTTGCTACCCGAACTCTGGGAAAGAGCTCGGATCAGGGAAGAAGCTCTAAAGCACCGAATGGTTTCCAGATATAATCAAAAGGTAGTGCCGAGAAGTTTTGCAGAGAATTATCTCATCCTAATCCGAAATGATATCGGAATAACTCGACCAGGAGAAGGAAAGTTGGCAGCAAACTGGAAAGGACCCTACCGAGTTGTAGAAGTACTTGGAAAGGGCTACTACAGACTGTCTGAACTCGATAGACGAGATCTTCCCAGGTCGTGGCACGCTTGCAACCTAAGAAGGTACTACAGTTAAGAAGAGATAAAAGATCTCATCATTGGATGCACTCTTTTTCCTGAAAAGGTTTTTTAATGAGGCACCAAGTTGAGACTAAGACAATCCCATATGTATCTATTTGCACTGTTCCTTTAAATAAAATATATTTTAGATATTCTACAAAGATTTCAAGACGCATTAATCAGAAGCATTCATCGTCCAATTATAAAGCAACAGATCGGCAGAAAGTGAAAAAGAATTTCACTGCACGATCACGATAAAGACAACCGTCCGATAAAGGTGAAAACGCGATTCACCAAAGGACGATCTAGAAATGACAACCACTTTCTACAAATCGGCAAAGATGAACACAGAATAATGTAAGAAGTTATCGAAAGTGATCTAAAAAAGAACCTGACGAGGTCTTACGGATCGCTAAAATAATAACTTAAAGACTGGTCGAACATTGAGAAGTCGAACCAAGTCAAACCAAGTTATAAGTAAACCCTGGAAAGAGGTCTGGCCAACCCTATTAAAGAGGATTACTTTAACCTAGAAGGGCCCGACATAACAAAGTCAGCCTAAAACTGAAAAGTTATTAAGGTAGTCCCTGAAAGAGATCTGACAAAGATCCAAGAAAGAGGACTACAAAAAATAACTTAAGGGAGACCGACATAACCAAGTCAGACTCCTACTACTGAAAAGTTATTAAGGTAGTACCTGAAAGAGATCTGACAAAGATCCAAGAAAGAGGACTACAAAAAATAACTTAAGGGAGACCGACATAACCAAGTCGGACTCCTACTACTGAAAAAGTTATTAAGGTAGTCCCTGAAAGAGATCTGACAAAGATCCAAGAAAGAGGACTACAAAAAATAACTTAAGGGAGACCGACATAACCAAGTCGGACTCCTACTACTGAAAAGTTATTAAGGTAGTCCCTGAAAGAGACCTGACAAAGATCCAAGAAAGAGGACTACAAAAAATAACTTAAGGGAGACCGACATAACCAAGTCGGACTCCTACTACTGAAAAGTTATCAAAATAATCACTGAAAGAGACCTGACAAAGGTCTAAGAAAGAGGATTACAAAAATAACTTAAAAAGAGATCGACCTGACGAAGTCAATCTCCTACAAACAAGTTATAAAAGTAATCTCTGAAAGAGAGGATTACAATAATAACTTAGAAAGGGACCAACGCAAAGGAACCGATCACAAATATGGAAAACCGAGAAACAAGTTGGACCCCACAAATCGTAACCTCAAATGATTCAAGCTACAAACAACAAAATAACCCAAGGAGGTCGAGCTGCAAGATATCACACATCAGCAGAAAATAGAAAAATGTCAAATCAAAAGGCATTATATAAAATCTGCAAAAGTTGCAAAAGCCTCGAAGGCCAGCAAAATCTAAGGGTGGCGAGCCACCTTTTTTGTTTGTCAGAATAAAAGTTGTTAGAAAAGCAACTAGGAAAGTGTCAATAAAAAAATAAAAAAGTTTTAAAAAGCCCACAAGCCGGGCCAACTACACAAATTCCCAGGAAAGAGATCAACAAGCATCAGGAGCCTTCTTGGCAGCATCAGGACAAGGAGAAGGAGGACGAGTCTAGATCGGCATAGCATCCACAGTTCCATCATCCCGATTCAGGATCTGGCAATCCGAGTCGGGCACAGCAGGGGGAACGAAAGAGGTCGGCACTTTGGTAGAGGACACAGGGGGAGGAACAACATCATCATCATCACCCTCATCATCAGGGACAATCTTGCCATCCCTGACTACATTATCCAGGCTAAAAAGGGTGAGGTCGGCCTCGGGAGCAATGACCTGAACTTGCTCCCTCAAGTTCTCATAAGCAGCAGTCACGCTGCCAACAAGATGACTTTGGAGCTCAGCATAATCTTCCCGAACACTGTCAAGCTCCCCCCTCAGGCGCATCACCTCCCGATAAGATGAAAGGTAACTCTCCTTGTGCATCTAGACGGCGTCCTCAGCCAACCTCAAAGAAGCCGCCAATGACTGAGAACTCGCCTCCTCATTCTTCAAGTCCTTCTCCAGCTTGGCTACCTTCGTCTCAAACTCCTCCTTTAACTCCTTCATCCGATCAAACTCTTGTTTCGCCTCCTCCATAAACGCCTTAGTAGCATGGAGAGGAAGATTCTGAGCAGTCCGATATATGGCAGCCGACATATATGCCATCTTCACATGATTTCGGGCCATAAACTCCAAGTGATGGAGGATGGACACATCGTCCATAGAGAGAGCACCGTAGGGACCGATTTCTTGATCCACAAATTCAATAGCATTAAAATCAGGAGCATCGAGGTCAAAGGGCTCAGCAGTCTTATGTTTTTTATTGGGAGGAGCAACAGAAGGAGCAGCAGAGGTGACGTGAGGATCTACCAAACGAACTTGGGGTATAGGGATCACCTTCTTCACCCCGGCGAAACTCTGCACTGATGGCTGCTCGCGCACTTGGGAGGATCCCTCCCCAGCCGCCTTGGCAGCAACATTTCTGAGAGCAGTCGCCCTCTATGCCCTCTTAAAAGCTTTCATGGATTCACTATTCTTCATTGCTTCTGCAAATAAAATAGAAAATCAGTTACAAGTTGGACAAGTCGGAAAGACAGCTACAAGCAACATACAGGGATAATAAAGAAAATACAAAGATACCCAGTTCAGTTGAAGAAGAGAAGGATTGGTTAGAAATTTCTTTGTGTCGAGGTAGGGAGGTTGACCCTAGCGTTCTTCCAGGATAGTCACAAAGGCTCGCTCAGCATCATCGAACATCTCCCACGAATACCTGGAGACCCTCACGTCTTTTTGCCATTCCAAGGGAAAAGCAGGTTCGTCATTTTCATCCAGAAAAAAGGGGCGAGCTCCTTCAACAGCTCGGACCTTGAAGAAGTAGTTTTTAAAATCACAGAACGACTCGTCAAACATGGAAAAAATCTTCTTTCCCTGGGTAGAACGAAAGGAGACCCAAGCTGACTTTTTTTTTACCACACCGAGCTTAGTCAAGACAAAAAGATAGAAAAAGAGAGATTGGGAAGCAGGAATACCAAAACCATTGCACAACAATTGGAAAATTTTAATAAAACCCCAGGAATTGGGGTGAAGTTGAGAAGGGGCAACATTACAAGACCATAACAGGTCGGTTTCAAGTTTGGTAAAAGGAAGGGTGATACCCAGCTGACCAAAGAAAAAATCATAAGCATAAAAGAAAGGGCGACCATCAACAACCCGAGTTGAAAAGCAGACTCTCTCGTCAGAAGGGGGAGATACAAGTTCATAGTTTTTCTCATCACCAGAATTACTACAGACACTATGAAACTGCCTAAGCTGAGCACAAAATTCAGAATCAACCAGCGAGACACACATGAGAACCATGGAGTCCACCCAATCGGCCATACCCGCGGGAACCTGGGAAGGCATCTCTACAATGTTATTTCGTGGAGACATGAGGTCAACTAAATCCTACAAAAAGAAAAGAAGAATGGATTACTTAAAAACATCTCGGATAGAGGGCAAAACATCTCGATGGACGGATAAACAAAAAGGAAAAACCCCAAGACTCAAGACAAAGGTCTTGGGGAATCCCTTGGAGGCAGTAAACAAAGCAAGATCTTTAAGTTATTTCTACAACCTACATCCCAGCACTCATCAAAATAAAATCCAGAAAGAAAACAAAGGAAGCAAAAAATGCAAAAGGTCCACCCCCTACAGTTTATCAGCGGAAAAACAGCAAAGGCGCAAACTTTTTTGAAATCAAACAAAAAATCATCAGCAAAGAGCAAGCACCAAGATCGAACATGCCAAGTAGAAATCATCAAAAGTGCAAACTTTGTCAAAATCAAAAAGAAATCTCCAAACAAAGCGAGGAACAGAGGCAGATTCGCTATCGATATCAGACATGAAACAACCAGAAGCAAAATCCTAGAGAGCCTCGACGGAAATGCCAAAAGAATGCGTAAAAGGAAGTCAAAGAAAACACATTACAGTGACAAGCAAATACAAGACCACAAAAAAGATTCAAACTTTCAAACATGCAAAATCAAAGCTTCACTAAAAAACTGAAGACGAAGCTATGAAAGAAGCAGGAAAGCTAGTACCAACCTTGAAAAAGTAGCAAAGCTTCAAGGAAATTAAGGATGGAGGACGAAGTCTGGAATTGCCTTCTCACGAGCAAAAAAGCACGAACAAAAGCAGTATCACAGAGAGAAATACGAAACTACAAAACTCCAGGCGAAAATAGAAGCTTCAGAAAATCACCAAGCGTCGTCGCAAGAAAAGGTGAAATGAGGGTGAAAGGCAGAAAATGAATAAGTGCGAAGAAGTTACGAAAAGGGCGAAGGAGAGAAACCATTTCTTGAAATCCAAAATTCAAAAATAGAGAAGTTAGGGGAAACGGGGCAATTAAATGCCAAATAAATGTGGATATTAAAACCGCTTGCATTCCCAAAAAAATGCTAATACAAAAGCACGCGCTTATAGAGGAAAAACGTTCTACATTCAAAAGCTGCTACAAAAAGGAGTCGACAAAATGCTTGAGTTCGGCTTCGCTACAAGAAGTTAAGGACTCGACCTCGACAAAGAAGACCGAGCTCAAGCAGGGGCACTGTTCATACCCTGGGTCGAGCTATCCGACCTGGGATGATTAAAACGACAAAGCGACCGACCTCTTCAGGTCAAGCGGACCGACTTCTTCTTAAAGAACTCGGCCATATCGACAGAAAAGCCCATAAAGGGCCCAAGTAGAGGAACACGATCCAAATCCAAAGGCCGTCCAAGCCTATAGAGATAAGGGCGGTTCCCTTGAAGATAAGCTGACCTCAACTCAAAGATAAAGAGAAGATAAGATAACTAACTTATCTTATCTAGAAGGGTCACTCTACAACTACTATAAATACACTGGAGCACCCAGGTATAACATATACTCTGATTCAACATAAAAACCTGCTTAATACCCGTGCTAACTTAAGCATCGGAGTCTCTTGCAGGTACCCCCACCCTCCGGTGACCAAGGATCAGCAGTGCAGTAAGTCCAACAAGTCGGGCACAACAGCTCCGGCTGCCACCAGCCAGCCGGACACGTCATCTCCGACCAGTACGAAAGATCTCATCTGAGATCGACCTCCAGTTTCAGGTAACCCTCGGAATAGTAACCCATAGAAAAGAGGCTTGGCCAGCCCTGAAAATGGATTACTAGAAATAACTTAGAAGGGACCGACATGATGAATTCGGCCCAAGAAAACTACAAAAGGTTATAAAAAGTAATCCATAAAAAGAGACCTGACAAGGTCCAAATAAAATGGATTACTAGAAATAACTTAGAAGGGACTGACATGCGGAAGTCGGCCCAACAAAACTAGAAAAAGTTATAAAAGGTAATCCATAGAAAGAGACCTGACAAAGTCCAAATAAAATGGATTACTAGAAATAACTTAGAAATGACCGACATGAAGAAGTCGGCCCAAAGCGATTAAAGCTACAAAGTTGATAAAAGTAAATCCAAAAAAAGAGACCCAGCAAAGTCCAACTAAAATTGGATTACTAGAAACAACTCAGAATCAAACAGAAGAAGTCGACAGGCAGGAGGCGTGCGCTAGAAGGGATGCAGCTCGACCCAAAGAAAGCCACGACCTCTCCCAAAAACAAATCACGAAGTGTTCTATGAATGAACACTCAAGACAAAGCTAGCCTCAAAAAGACACTTTGACCAAAACAAGAAAGAAACCAACTCTAGAGAAATCAAAAAAGAGCTTGGACAGCAAAAAAAGCTCCAACACTTTTAAAGATTCCTGGAAACAACAAAAGATTGCAAACAAAGCACATCAAGAAGAAAAGCACAGCTGCTATCATTAACACTCAGAAGGCCACCAGAAGGTCGACCTCAAGAGTTCAAAAAGTATTTTTTTCCAATAAAAGTTGCTAAAGAAAAAGCAACTACAAAAGTCACAGTCAAACACAAATTATCAAAATAAAAGTTCAAAAGCCCAGAAACCGGGCTATACACATCAAGATTCATAAATAGAAACTACAACGGATTCAAAGATTCTCTAGTGGCGGCATCTCGAGGCAAAGGAGGACGAATCTGAAGGGGGACAGCATCAACAGTCCCATCAGAATGGTTCAGGATCTGAACATCAGGATCCGACTCAGGATGGCCGACCTCAGCTGCAGGAGTTGGAGAAGTCGGCACAACAGAAGCCTAGGTAGAGGGCACAGGAGGTGGATCTACATCATTATCATCTTCATCCGGGGCAGGGACAATCTTCCCATTTTCCACAATATTGTCCAAGCTGAAGAGAGACAGGTCAAGATCGGGAGCAAGAACTTGGACCTGATCCTTCAAGTTCTTTTAAGCAGAAGTCACACTGCCCACGAGATGACCCTGGAGCTCGGTATAATCAGCCTGAACAGAGTCCAACCTCTCCTTGAGCTCTACCATCTCACCATAAGTTAGGACATAGCTCTCCTTATGCTTCAGTGCCATCTCCTCAGCCAAGTTCGCAGAAGCCACCACAGCAGTAGCCCGAGTCTTCTCACCCTCTAACTCTTTTTCCAGCTTTGCCACCTTCACCTCAAGATCCTCCTTCAACCCCTTGATCCTGTCAAACTCTGATTTGGCCTCCTCTATAAAAGCCTTTGTTGCATGAATGGGAAGATCCTGGGCAGTTTGGTATAAAGCTGCTCCTATATGTGCCATCTTAATGCTGCTCCGAGTAGTAAAGTCCAAATGACGAAGGAAGGAGACATCATCAGTAGGAACAACACTATAAGGAGCAATTTGCTGATCAACAAACCCAACGGCATTGGTGTGCAAAAATCATGACGGTTCCATTCCTTGGTAACGGCGCTAAAAACTCAATACGCACGTTCATGATCTTAGTTCTTTGTCACAACTTCGCACAACTAACCAGCAAGTGCACTGGGTCGTCCAAGTAATAAACCTTACGTGAGTAAGGGTCGATCCCACGGAGATTGTCGGCTTGAAGCAAGCTATGGTCACCTTGTAAATCTCAGTCAGACGGATTCAATTGATTATGGAGATTTAGTAATTAAAAGATAAATAAAATATAAAATAAAGATAGTGATACTTATGTAATTCATTGGTGAGAATTTCGGATAAGCATATAGAGATGCGTTCGTTCCTCCTGAACCTTTGCTTTCCTATTGTCTTCATCCAATTATTCATACTCCTTTCTATGACAAGCTGTATGTTAGGCATCACCATTGTCAATGGCTACTTCCTATCCTCTCAGTGAAAATGGTCCAATACGCTGTCACTGCATGGCTAATCATCTGTCGGTTCTCGATCATACTGGAATAGGATCCATTGATCCTTTTGCGTCTGTCACTACGCCCAGCACTCGCGAGTTTGAAGCTCGTCGCATCCATCCCTTCCCAGATCCTACTCGGAATACCACAGACAAGGTTTAGACTTTCCGGATCTCAAGAATGGCCGTCCATGGATTCTAACTTGTACCACGAAGATTCTGATTAAGGAATCCCAGAGATACTCATTCAATCTAAGGTAGAACGGAAGTGGTTGTCAAGAATGCGTTCATAGGTTGGAAATGATGATGACTGTCACGATCATCACATTCATATTGAAGTGCGAATGAATATCTTAGAATTAGAATAAGCTTGAATTGAATAGAAAAATGATAGTACTTTGTATTAATTCATGAGGAATAGCAGAGCTCCACAACTTAATCTATGGTGTGTAGAAACTCTACCGTTGAAAATACATAAGAACAAGGTCCAGGCATGGCCGAATGGCTAGCCTCCTAAGGAGGGTTCAATCATCAAAACATGATCAAAATATGATTCGAAGATGTAAATACAATAGTAAAAAGTCCTATTTATGCTAAACTAGTTACTAGGGTTTACAAAGATAAGTAAATGATGTAGAAATCCACTTCTGGGGCCCACTTGGTGTGTGATTAGGCTGAGCATTGAGCTTTACACGTGTAGAGGCTTCTCTTGGAGTTGAACGCCAGCTTGTAACCTGTTCTGGAATTTAACTCCACTTTGCAACCTGTTTCTGGCGTTTAACTCCAGAATACAACTTGGAACTGGCGTTGAACGCCAATTTGCATCGTCTAAACTCGGGCAAAGTATGAACGATTATATATTGCTAGAAAGCCCTGGATGTCTACTTTCCAACGCAATTGAGAGCGCACCATTTGGAGTTCTGTAGCTCCAGAAAATCCACTTTGAGTTCAGGGAGGTCAGAATCCAACAGCATCTGCAGTCCTTCTTCAACCTCTGAATCTGATTTTTGCTCAAGTCCCTCATTTTCAGCCAGAAATTACCTGAAATCACAGAAAAACACACAAACTCATAGTAAAATCCAGAAATGTGAATTTTATTTAAAAACTAATAAAAATATACTAAAAACTAACTAAATCATACTAAAAACTATGTAAAAATAATGCCAAAAAGCGTATAAATTATCCGCTCATCAGGCATCAAAGTCAGGGGTGTCCAAATTGAAAGGCTCAAAAGTCTTCTATCTTTTTAGAGGAGGGCCAACAGTAGGAGAAGAAGTAGCAGTAGAAGTCTGGAGAGGATCATCCAAATGGACCTGAGGAGTTGGAATCATCCTCCTCGGCCTAGCAGAGCTCAAGATTGGCTTCTTAGGAGGAACTTGAGAAGATCCCTCCCCTGCAGCCTTAGCTGAGATATTCTGGGCAGTGGTAGCCTTCCTTGCCTTCTTAAAGGCTTTCATGGAATCATTGGTCTTTGCCATCTCTGAAAAAACAAATCAACCAGAAAACAAGTTACAAATTGGAAGGAAAAGAAGCAAAAGCAAGTAAAACAGAGCAAAGGAAGTCAGTCACTACCCAGCTCAGCTCGAACAAGAGAGGGGTCCCCCAAAAATCTCATTTTATCGAGATGGGGAGGTTGCCCCTAAATATCTTCTAACACATTCATAAAAGCCTGCTCGACCTCATCAAGCATCTTCCACGAGTATCGAGACACCACAACATTCTTTTGCCAACACAAGGGGAAGGCAGGTTCATTATTCGACTCTAATAAAAATGCTCGAGCTCCCTCAACAGCTCGGACCTTAAAAAAGTAATTCTTAAAGTCCCTAAAGGACTCGTCATACATAGCAAACACTTTATGTCCTTGAGCAGACCGAAAGGAAACCCAAGAACCTTTCTTTTTTGAAGAAATCCTGGGCTTAGTCAAAACAAAAAGATAAAGAAAGAGAGTTTGAGAAGGTTTGACATCCAACTCTTGGCAAAGCAACTGAAAAATCTTAATAAAGCCCCATGAGTTAGGATGGAGCTGGGACAGAGCTACATTACATGACCACAGCAAGTCAGTCTCGAAAGAGGTAAAAGGTAGGGTAATGATCATCTGGCTAAAAAAGTAATCGTCAGCTTAAAAGAAGGGGCGTTCCCCCTGGGTTAGAGATGGAAAGCAAACCCTCTCGTCAGAATCCGGTGCCACCAACTCGTAGTTCTGCTCCTGATCGCTACTACTACAGATTCGGTGATGTTTCTAAGCTCCGCGCAGAACTCAGAATTAACTACGGAAACACACATCAAGACGAGGGAGTCCGGCCAGTCGGACATACCCTCGGGGACCTTGGAAGATGTCTCGACATTATTTTTGCGAGAAGACATGGTCAACTAGTCCTACAGCAAAGAAAAAGAGAGAGGGATTACTAAATAAACAGCTCGGGCATAACAAAATAGCTTAGACAAAAACAGATATAACTCGACCTAAGGCACACAAAGCAGAAGCAATAGCAAAAGGAAACCCCAGGACACAACCCAAGGTCCAGGGGCATTCTTTGGAGGCAGTAACAGAACGAGGACTTAGAAAAATCTACAAGGTTATCTCAGCAAGAAAAATAACCTTCTTTCAAACAAAAGACACTCCGAGAAAAAAGTCACAAAATTAAAAAGTCATCAAAAGTAGCCATCTTTCAATAAAGCTACTAGCAAAGGAAACTGTCAACATCAAACAGATCAAAATCACCAAAGGCACAATCTTTTTCAAAATCAAGCAGTTCATAAGCCCCAAAAAGTACGATCAGAAGCAGTGACAACATGCAAAACCCTAAAAGCATCAAATTATCAGGGAATACACCAAGGAGCATATATAAGTCGAAGGAACTCCAGAAAACATGCATCACAGCAACAATCAAGCATGACGATATGAAAAGGTTCAAGCTCTATAACGTAAATTCAAGCAAAATCAAAACTTTGCCAAAAAATAGAATAATGCAAGCACGAGGAAGAACGGTGAAAGAACTAAAAGAAAGAGATATAAAGAAAACCAACCTGCAAAGGGGAGGAGACAATGAACACTGAGAAGTTGAAGCAACAACAAGGCCGAAAATCACCTCTCCAAAGAACAAAGCACCAACAATCACTAATGGCGCCACAGGGAGAAGCGCAAAAACGTGAAAGCAAAGAGTCCCAGGCGAGCCAGAAAAACAGAAGGGTAAAGAATGGAGTTTCAAAGAAGCAAAGAGAGAAAATAGAAAGCAAAAGTCTTTTTGGCAATTCAAAATGAAAAGAGGGAAAATAGAACATTAAGGAGTTAATGGGTCATTAAAAAACCTCGCACGTTCCCAAGGCAAGGAACGCATGTTTTCAAAATTAAAGGAGTAAAGAAAACGTTCCGCATTCAAAGGGAAGCTCTACAAAAAGTGATCAACAAATGCTCGAGCTCGGCTTCTCCGGAGAAGGATTGAAGTCCTAAAACTAAGGACTCGACCTCAAAAGGAAGACCACACTTGAGCAGGGGCACTGTTCATACCCTGAGTCGAGCTGTCCGACCCAGGCTGAGTCAACCGACTTCTTCAGGTCAGAACTACCCGACCTCTTCTCAAAAGAGTTCGGCCAAATCACCAGAAAAGCCCAGAAAAGGGCCCAAACAGAGGAACACGACCCAAGTCCAAAGGCAGCTCAAGCCTAGAGAGATAAGGGCAGTTTCCACAGAGATAAAGATAACTCTACTCAAAGATAAGATAAGATAACTATCTTATCTCCCGAAAAAGATCACTCTACAAGATTATAAATACACTGGAGTACCCAGGTATAACTCATACTCTGATTCTACACAAATACCTGCTTAATACCCTTGCTATTAAGCATCGGAGTCCCTTGCAGGTACCACCACCCTCCGGTGATGAAGGATCAGCAGCATTGCCAGTACAACAAGTCAGACGCAATAGCTCCGGCCACCACCCTCAAGTCGGACACGTCATCTCCGACCAGCACAGAAGATCTCATCCGAGATCGACCTACAGTTTCATGTAACCCACGGAACACTAACCAAGATTTAAAAAGACCTGGTCATGCCACTTGGGCTCGAAGGCGTGGCACGCCAGGGAACTTGATGCATGGAGCGTGCCACTAGGTGAGCTAGGCGTGGCACGCCAAGCCAATTCAGTGGCTAGGCGTGGCATGCCACTCAAGCGCCAGCCACACGCCAAGCCTGGAGAAGTCACGTTTTTAGAGTTTTTATTTCTTTCCCTCTAGCTGTAATTTTCTTTTCTCTTTTGTATTTTATTGATTCTAGTGCTAGGAGTAGTATAAATAACCCCTGAAAGTACCGAGAAGGGGTTGTTGAGTAGTAATTTTTGTTAAAATATAGTAAGATTTACTTTTCACATCATCTCTTCCATCTCTTGTACTTTTCTCTTAAGCTATAAGTAGCTAAATTTCCTCTCATTAGGAGAGGGAGCTCTGTTGTACTTGATGGATTAATGATAGTGAATTTCTTCTTTTCTTTATCTTCTCTTTGATTTGCTAGAAGGAATTTTGTTTTAATGCTAGTTGATGAGCGGATAATTTATACGCTTTTTGGCATTGTTTTTAGTATGTTTTTAGTAGATTTTAATTAGTTTTTGTTATATTTTTATTAGTTTTTAAATAAAAATCATATTTATGGAATTTACTATGAGTTTGTGTATTTTTCTATGATTTTAGGTATTTTCTGGCTAAAATTGAGGGACCTGAGCAAAAATCTGATTCAGAGGCTGAAAAAGGACTGCAGATGCTGTTGGATTCTGACCTCCCTACACTCGAAGTGAATTTTCTGGAGCTACAAAAGCCCAATTGGCTCGCTCTCAATTGCGTTGGAAAGTAGACATCTTGGGATTTCCAAAAATATATAATAGTCCATACTTTGCCCAAGATTTGATGGCCCAAACTGGCGTTCAAAGTCAGCATAGAAATTCTGGCGTCAAAACGCCAGAACTGGCATAAAAACTGGAGTTAAATGCCCAAAGTGGCACAAAAGCTGGCATTTAACTCCAAGAAAAGTCTCTACACGTGAAAGCTTCAATGCTCAGCCCAAGCACACACCAAGTGGACCCGGAAGTGGATTCTGCATCATTTACTCATTTTTGTAAACCCTAGGCTACTAGTTTTCTACAAAAAGGACCTTTTGCTATTGTATTTTACACATTTGATCAGACTTTTCATCTTGGAACTTGTATGTTCACGCTTTGGGAGGCTGGCCATTCGGCCATGCCTAGACCTTTTGTTCTTATGTATTTTCAACGGTAGAGTTTCTATACACCATAGATTAAGGTGTGGAGCTCTGCTGTTCCTCATGAATTAATGCAAAGTACTATTGTTTTTCCTGTTCAATTCACGCCCACTTCTTCTCTAAGATATACACTCGTTCTTCAACCTGATGAATGTGATGATCCGTGACACTCATCATCATTCTCACCTATAAACACGTGCCTGACAACCACCTCTGTTCTACTTGCAATAGCTTGAATGTGTATCTCTTGGGTTTCTAATCTAAGATTAGAACCTTCGTGGTATAGGCTAGAATTATTGGCGGCCATTCCTGAGGTCCGAAATGTCTAAACCTTGTCTGTGGTATTCCGAGTAGGATCTGAGAAGGGATGACTGTGACGAGCTTCAAACTCGCGAGTGTTGGGCGTGTGACAGACGCAAAAGGATCAATGGATCCTATTCCAACATGATCGAGAACCGACAGATGATTAGCCGTGCGATGACAGCGCATTTGGAACATTTTCACTGAGAGGATGGGAAGTAGCCATTGACAACGGTGATGCCCAACATAAAATCTTGCCATGGAAAGGAGTATGAATGATTGGAAGAAGGCAATAGGAAAGCAGAGGTTCAGAAGGAACAAAGCATCTCCATACGCTTATCTGAAATTCCTACCAATGAATTACATAAGTATCTCTATCTTTAGTTTATGTTTTATTCATATTTTAATTATCAATTCTCCATAACCATTTGAATCTTCCTGATTGAGACTTACAAGATAACCATAGCATGCTTCAAGCCGACAGTCTTTGTGGGATCGACCCTTACTCACATAAGGTTTCTTACTTGGACGACCCAGTGCACTAGCTGGTTAGTTGTGCGGAGTTGTGACAAAGAGTTGAGATTACAATTGTGCGTACCATGATGTTGGTGCCATTGATGATCACAATTTCGTATACCATGTTTTTGGCGCCGTTGTCGGGGATTGTTCGAGTTTGGACAACTGACGGTTCATCCTGTTGCTTAGATTAGGTAATTTTATTTTATGTTTAAGCTTTTTACTTCTTATTTTCGAAAATTTTTTTACAAAAATACAAAAAAAAAATTAATTTTATATTCTGTTCCTCAAAGTTTTTAATAATGAATTCTAGAGTTTTATGATGATTTGTTGAAGTCTGGCTGGCTGTGAAGCCATGTCTAATCTTTTGGACCGAGTTATCAACTTATCATCACAAGAGCTTGTTGATTTCCATCAATTTTGCTGTTTAAAGTAATGATTTGCTAAAGTAATACGCGAAAATTAATAATTAACGTATAACCACCGGCAAGTATACCGGGTCATATCAAGTAATAAAACTCACTAAAAGTGAGGTCGATCCCACGGAGATTGGTAGATTAAGCAACTTTAGTTAAATGGTAAATTTAGTCAAGCAAACATGGTTTTGATTTCATGAGATTTGTGATTTTTGAACATAATTGCAAAAATTTAAATGGCAAGGAATTTAAAGAACTTGAATAATGAAGGCAAATTAAATGACTGAAAGTAAATAACGGAAACTTAGATTGCAAGAAACTTAAATGACATGGAAAATAACCTGCATGAAAGTAAAGGTTGCAGAATTTTAAAGAGCAGAAGAGTAAATTGCAAGAAATAGATAAATAGAATGTAAATGGCAAGAATGATAAATTGCAAAAAGATAAAAGGGAATTGGGTAATGGGTATTCAAAGAACTAAAGAACAAAATAGATGAGAATTAATGATGGAGAGATCATTAGGGATTAGAGATGCAAATTCTCATGAATTGATGTTGATCAATTCCTTCTCAATCATGGGTATAGATCCATGGCAGATTGTGGGTAATTGAGTCCCAATCTCTTGGTAACTCAATTTCTCTCAACACAACCAATTGCCACTCTCGTGATCTAATTGTTCATGAGAAGAGATGAAGTTCAATTTCTAATCCAAGCCACACAACTTCCATAATCTCAACTAAGGGAGGTTACATCTCACATACCAACCCAAAGTGTATTGATCAAAGAAATCATGAAAGGATGAACTCTAAACTGAATTATGTAGCTCCTTTCTCAAGTTCACCACATAATTTATATAGATTCAATCCCTCTCTCGATGGTGATTAAATCTGCGAAGAACAAGAGTTTCCTCTTAGATGAACAACTTGAATTGAGAAGGAAAAGAAAAGTTATCAACCCATTCAAATGAGCAGAGCTCCTCCCCCTAATGAAAATGGGGTTTAGTGAATCATAGCTCTAAATTCAACAACAAATGCAAAAGTAAACATTAAAATTTTGTAGTGAAGAATATTGAAGAATGAAGAAGAAGTTCTTGAAAACTGAAATTCAAAATTTCCAAAAGAAAACAAAATAGAGGACCCCTCGAAGCAGTAAAACAGAAATGCTAGTTTTAAAATATAAAAGTCTAAGTGTAAAAAGTAAAAGTGTCTGAGAGTCCCTAAAAGTAAAAAACTATTCTCTATTTATACCATTCCTAAAACTCCTTGAAATTCTCCTTTTGGGTTAGCAATTTGGGCCTTGCTCTTGTTGATTTTGCTTCATGAAAGAATTCTTGTCAAACAGAGGAAACAGGGCTCATTCTCATTGCTCTGGTCCAATGGCCTGGCGTTGTTGCCCAAGTTATTAGCAAAACACGCCAGTGACAACGTGCATGGCACTTTCCTGGGAGTGGGGCATGGTGCTTGGGCGTTGTTGCCCAAGTTGTTGCCCAAACACTTGGCCCTTTCTGCCTTTTTGAACTCAGTTTTGATGCCCAAAGTTGCCTCTGGTTTGAGCTTTAGTTTTGATATATGGTTGGAAAGCTCTTGATGTCTACTTTCCAATGCATTTGGAAGCATCTCAATTGGATCTCTGTAGCTCAAGTTATGTACCATTGAAGAAGGCAAGGTAAGGCTGCCTGGCGTCGTTGCCCAAGTTGTTGGCAAAACACGCCAGCAACAACGCCCTTAGTCTCTGAGGCTCTAAATGAAGCCAGCTTTTGAAGCTTTAAATGAACTCCAATCCCACACTATTATATATGGTTGGAAAGCTCTTGATGTCTACTTTTCAATGCCACTGAAATCA
This sequence comes from Arachis ipaensis, assembly GCF_059453495.1. Taxonomy (NCBI): domain Eukaryota; kingdom Viridiplantae; phylum Streptophyta; class Magnoliopsida; order Fabales; family Fabaceae; genus Arachis; species Arachis ipaensis. The sequence continues at coordinate 57,392,476 of NC_142441.1, forward strand.
CCTCATTTGGAGTTTTCTAGCTCAAGATATGTTCCTTTGAAGATTACAAGGTCAGGCTCCCTGGCGTTGTTGCCCAAGTTGTTGGCAAAACACGCCAGCAACAACGCCCATGCCTCTTCTTTGGTGATTTCCTGGCGTTGTTGCCCAAGTTGTTGGTAAAACACACCAGCAACAACGCCCATTCCTCTTCTTTGGTGATTTCCTGGCGTTGTTGCCCAAGTTGTTGGCAAAACACGCCAGCAACAACGCCCATGCCTCTTCTTTGGTGGCTTCTTGGCGTTGTTGCCCAAGTTATTGGCTGAACACGCCAGGAACAACGCCCATGCCTCTTCTTCCTGGCAGCTTGATTTGTTGAGAGTTGTTGCCCAAGTTGTTGGCGAAACACGCCAGCAACAACGTGACTCCCTCTCCTTTGGTAATTTCCTGGCGTTGTTGCCCAAGTTATTGGCCGAACACGCCAGGAACAACGCTCAAGTCTTCTTCTCCCTGGCAGCTTGATTTGTTGGGCGTTGTTGCCCATGTTGTTGGTGAAACACACCAGCAACAACGTGACTCCCTCTCCTTTGGTGATTTTCTGGCGTTGTTGCCCAAGTTATTGGCAGAACACGCCAGGAACAACGCTCAAGCCTTCTTTTCCCTTTCTCCATCACCTGCCATAAACCAAAGAATTTTCCTCAAAGTTTCGCCATCTTATGGAATAATTTTCAAGGGAATCATTCACATCAACTTATATATAAACTCCTTGAGCCATTTGCATGAATTATGCCAAATTTCACTTAGTTCTTAGTTCATGGATGCATGGATGAAAAACTCACAAAATTGCTCATTTATTTCAAAGAAAGTGAATGAAATTAAGCTAAAACTAACTAAACTAACTAGTTAAATTGGTAAATATGCAAATGCATCACAACACCAAACTTAAAATGTTGCTTGTCCTTAAGCAAGAGAGAAAAAGAATAGATAACAGACTTTAAGATGCAAAAATATCTTAACAGAAAGGAACTTCTTTCAAGAACTCTATCATCCTTGATTGTGTAGTCATTTGTTCAATGCAAATGATCAAAGCTAATTCACTTCTTTATCAAAATGCTTGCTTTAGTATTAGACTAGCTAGCTTTATTAGACTCCTTTTTTCACACCTTTTCACATACTCCATCTTTTTTTCTTTTTCAGTTTTCTTTGCTTCCATTGAGCTAAAAATCTTGTCTTAAGGCGGCTCTTTAGCATAAGCTTTCAATCAACAATCCCAATCCAGTTGGTTTAAGTTGTTAAGTGTTGAAACACTCTTAAAGATTTACTAGCTCAAGCCTCTTTCCTTAACACATTCAATCACAGGCATATAACTTTGAGATTTTATTTGGATAGTGGTGTCCAGCACCTCTTTGGGTTGCTAAATGTTCTGTTATGGAGCTACTCTTGAACGGGGTTTTCAATCGATAATCCCGAGTTAGTTAACTCAAATTATCGGGTGATGAAGCACCCCTTGGATTTACTAACCCAAGTATATCCCCTAACATCAATCACCACAGACACATATCCAAATTTGGTCATTGATGCCTAGCTTTTCATTTTCTTCTTCTTTTTTTTTTTTTCATTTAGAGTCTTGTAACCTTCGACCAACTAGTCTTGTGTAAGCAAGCATTTCTTAATTTCTTGAGCCTTGATTTATTTACAAAGAAGGCATGTATACTAGCACTTTTTATAGGATGACTTTATTCTTTCTAGGTTAGATTTCTCTCTATTCTTGTTCAAATCTCATCTTTTATTCAATTATCAAACAAAAGGACATAGGACAAACATACATTTCAAACATGATGTACGTATGAACATGCATAACATAAACATGAAAATGCATAAAAGAGAAATCTTAGAAGGTATGTCATGTTTCAGACATACATCTTCTTTATTTATTGAAATACTGAAAGAAACTTCACCACCTTTAAGCGTTGGGTTCCTTTCCTTTGCTTGATTCTCCTTGCTTTCCCTTGCCTTTTGGATCTTGCCTTTTCTTGCTTCTTATTTCCCCTTGTTGTTTTGTTGTTGAGTCCTCCTCTATTTTCTTCCATATCCCTGAACTTACCATCCTCTCCTCTAGCCTTTGAACATTAAATTTCACCCTTGCAATTTCCTGCTCTTCTAATACCTTTTGTGCTTCATTGAATGTTTGGAGTTTTGGGTTGAGCACTGGGAGTGTTCCACAAAGGTAGCTGAGTTTTTCTTGGGTGCACATATCATAATCAATTCTGTCTCTGTGTCTAGCCTCTTTGAACATTCTGTTTTCATTGAATTCTCTGTAAAGCTTGTATGTTCTGTCATCCATTCTTTGAAGAAGTTCCCTTTGTTGAGCTTGCTCTTTCCTCAACTGAAACTGTTCTTGTATTACTTTATTCATGGATCTTTCATATCCAGCAGTTGAGTTATTGATGGCTTCATACATCTTGGTATATTGATCTTGTTGTAGTTCCATCATGTGCGTTTGATATTCCCTCTACTGATGATGCCAGGGCATTTTGGCCAGTTTCACTGACCTTTTCTTTACTGTTTTTAAGGTAGTTTCATGCATTTTCTTAGGAAATAAGCTAGTTTTGGATAGATATTCACTTACATCTTGATTCAAGCAAACATTGTGAACTTTGAATGATTTCATGAGAATTTTGCATGAATTATATGATAAATTGGATGATGCATGATCCCATGATTAAGAGCAAGACTTTGATGCACTTTGTTTGATTGATTTCAGGCCAAAAGAAGAAGAGAAGAAGCCACGTTAGTAGGTACGTTAGTTACACTAACGTGGGCACTAACGTGGAAGGAAGGAAAGCCCCAACGTTAGTAAGAAAAGTTAGTGGCATTAACTTTGAAGAAAGGAAATGGAGCCAACGTTAGTGACACTTAACATTATCACTAACGTTGGACCAAGCTCATAAGTGGCCACGTTAGTCACCACGTTAACTTAGTTAACATGGCCTCTAACGTTAAGAAGAAAAGGGGAAGCCAACGTTAGTGTCATTCAACTTTCTCACTAATGTTGGCCAAGTCACAAGAAGCCACGTTAACTCCCACGTTAACCTAGTTAACGTGAAAGCTAACGTGAAGAAACTAGGTGGTCGACAACGTTAGTGACACCAAACATTGTCACTAACGTTGGGATGAATACACACTATCCCCAAGAAGCCACGTTAACTCCCACGTTAACCTAGTTAACGTGGAAGTTAACGTGAAGAAGAGAAGTTGTCGACAACGTTAGTGACACCAAACATTGTCACTAATGTTGCCAACACAAGCCACTATGAGCCACGTTAACTCCCACGTTAACTTAGTTAACGTGGAAGTTAACGTGGCACCTGGCAGCCTGACCATGCCTTCTTCAAACACGCATAACTTGAGCCACAAAACTCCAAATGAGGTGATTCTAGTAGCATTGGAAAGTAGGATTCCAGAGCTTTCCAAGCATATATGGCACTACATGGTTGACACTAAATTTAAGGGAGAAAACTTGCCCCGAAAGTGCAATGATGAACATGGTATCAACCTGTATTAAGGCCAACTGACCTCTTCACTTTCCAAGAAGTGTAACTCGAGTTGTAGAGCTCCAAATGATGCGCTTCCAAGGGCATTGGAAAGTATACATCCAGGGCTTTCCAACAATTTATAATAGTATGGGGTTCACACTAAGTTTTAGCTTCAGAAACTGGCAATAATAAAGCCCTGATCGCTAGCGTTATTGGCAATCAACATTTCCAGTAACGTTGGCATATATGCCAGCGACCATGTCCACTTCAAAGGAGCATAACTTGAGCTACAGAGGTCCAATTGAGGTGATTCTAGTTGCGTTAGAAGGATGACATTCATAGCTTTCCAACGATATATAATACTCTATAGTGGGTATGAAATTTGAGCATAAACAAGAGGCATCTTTTAAGCCCCAAAAACACCAACTGGGCAGCAAGTGCAGCGTTAGCCACAATAACTTTAGCACTAACGCCACACTTGTAGCGTTAGTGTGGCAAACTTTAGCAATAACTTTAGCACCTGGGCCTCAACTTAACTCACTTCTCTCTCAAGTCCACTTCAAAGCTCAAGCAAGCAAGCCCACAATTGTCAACCAATCAAGACCACAAGAAGCATCTAGAATAGGAATTTTCATTTTATTATAATTTGCTTTTATTTTCATTTTGTAATTTAGGAGAGCCTATATAAAGGCCTTAGTTTTTACATTCTGGGACATTCTGGAATTCTGGAGAATTGAAGGAAGGGGGAGAGAGTGAAGACCAATTCGAACTTCTGTGAATTGGCACACTCTAAGGGGAGTGGGTCTTCGGACCCCTCCCCTCAACCACTCTTCTTCCTTTTCTCTTCTTTTCTTCCTTAGGAGTAGTTTCATTTTAGTTGTAATTTTCATTTATGAATTTTGAAGTTTCAGTTTTAGTTTTTATCTTCATCTTTACTTTTCTGCACTTTCTTTCTTTTCTATTTTTGTAGAGCAATGACCAACTAACTCTTTACATTGGGTTAGAGAGATCTATTGTGATTCAATGGATCAATTGTAGTTCTTATTCTTCTCTTCTTTCTTTTCTCTTGATTTTAATTGAAAGCTTTTGATCTTCATCCAATTGGGTAGTTATCTTGAAAAAGAAACTATTCATACTTAGATCTCTTCTGAACCTTGGAAGAGGAATGAAGAGATCAAGCTAGAAATGCTTTCTCATGCTGGACCAAATTGGGTTTGGATGGATATGTGACTATAATCCTCTCAATGCTTGATTTGGGAAATGCATGTAGTATAATCAGTGACCATACTTCATCTCTTCTCATGAGCAATTGACCAAGGAATTGGCTATTGATCAAGATTTGAGAGATTGAATTACAAGAAACTGTAATTCAATCACTTAAGATTGCCAAGGAGATCAATGAGTGCATTGATTGAGGAAGAGATGGGAATGAACTTGATCCGGAGGATTGCAATATCTCTTGATCCCAATGTTCATTTTATTTTTAGTTCTTATATTTACTTTTCTTGCCATTTTACTTTTCTGCACTTTATTGCTTTCTTTACTTTTCTGTCAATTTACAATTCCTTGTTGCTTATCCCTCCAATCTGATTCGTCTGACTAGGATAATCAATTAACCATTGATTGCTTAATCCGTTAATCTCTGTGGGATTCAACCTCACTCTTTTGTGAGTTATTAATTGACGACAATTCGGTACACTTGCGGAAGGGAGATTTGTTGAAAGACAAGTTTTCCGTCCATCAAGTTTATGGCGCCGTTGCCGGGGATTAATTGTGATTAACAAACTACCGGTTAGTTGATTACCTAGATTAGACATTTTCTTTTGTTTTGCTTTATTCATGTAATTACTTTAGTTCTTTATTTTCTATGCTCTCTAACTGTTTGTGTTAATGCCTCACCAAGAAGCCCCTGTTCGTGACAGCTTTGGCTCTTGGTGATTTTGTTATTAATACAACAGTTCTTTACTCAACTTCTTTCCAAATAAAATTGGCATATGATCACATTCTAAGTTTGGTGTTGCCCTGCAACAATCTATTTTCAATCTTTCTGGATACTTGCATCAATTCTAAGAGAAAGTGTCACACTAAGTTTGGTGTGCCACTTATTTTTCTATGCAATGTATCCAGCAACACCACTTGTTTGTATAATCATAATGCCTTTGCTTCTTAGGCTTGCAGTGTTATCCTAAATTCTTGCTTGCTTAACCACATACATCACTTACATTTCAGTATGTAAGACATTCATGACCCATCAGAGACCCCACCACCACTGTTTTATTTGCTGCTTGAAGACAAGCAATTAGTCTAAATTGGTGTGGGAAGGGAGAAAAGTAGGAGAAGAAGGGCAACAACAATAAAGATGAACTACAAGGTGGTAAATTTCCTTTCTCCTCTTACTTATTTCCAGTACATTCAATTGCATGATTGTCTTCTAAGTTCTTTGTATGTATGTGTGCTTGTTCCCTGTAAATAAGCATGTCAATTCTGTCTTTTAAACTTTTTATTGATTAAGGCTGTGTTTTCTAGTCTGAATGTCATTATTGCATCCTTACTTTGCTTACTTGTATGCTTGTCCCTTTTGAATCAAATGAAAGGAGAATGAGTGTTTTTAAAAGACCAGAGTAGAGTTCATACTATGGAATGAGTTCATGAGTTTGTGGTGTGGTCATAAGTTAGCTAAGTTGGTTCAACCACAAGGGTGGAAAGACAACTATCTGTCATGAATACTATGCTTGAGACACAGCCCATGAGACTAGCTAAATAAGAAGATCCTAATAAGAAAGAGGGAAAGAACAATGAAAGTGGAAGAATAAAAGAAAAAAAGTAAGCAATAAAGCTAGGCACCAATGGTTTTAATCTTGAAGCATGTGTCTGTGGTGCTCTTGTGTGAGGGATCTACTTGGATAAATAAGCTCTTTGGGGTGCTTTATCACTTGGTAACTTGGGTTAACTAACCCGGGATTATCAGCTGAAAGTCCACTATCAAGAGTAACCTTCACTACAGAGCATTTAGTAATCGAAAGAGGTGCTGGACACCAAGGTCTCAAGAAAAGAAAATAAATTAACCATATGCCTGTGGTGTGTATGTATGGGGGAGAGACTTGAGCAAGTATGTCCTTAGGGGTGCTTCAACACCTAGCACCTTGAACCAACTAGTTCGGGAGTGTTGGCTGAAAGCTTATTTTAAAGAGTTGCCCCCTTACAGAGCACTTAGCTTAAAGAACACAAATAAGCCCTGAAATGACAACAAAAGGATCAATGAATAAAAGTCTCATGGGATGCAATCACAGTGAGTATTCTAGGACATGATAAAGGTCTGAAAGCCAGGAATGAACCTAAGTTGCTATGCATGAAACCACCATAAAACCAGGGACATGACTTCCACAAGAATGACTCATTTCTCTTGGCATTCCATTCATCATTCTCTTGTTCCAGTACTTGCTTAGGGACAAGCAAGCTTTAAGTTTGGTGTTGTGATGCCAGGGTATTTTGGCCAGTTTCACTGACCTTTTCTTTACTGTTTTTAAGGTAGTTTCGTGCATTTTCTTAGGAAATAAGCTAGTTTTGGATAGATATTCACTTACATCTTGATTCAAGCAAACATTGTGAACTTTGAATGATTTCATGAGAATTTTGCATGAATTATATGATAAATTGGATGATGCATGATCCCATGATTAAGAGCAAGACTTTAATGCACTTTGTTTGATTAATTTCAGGCCAAAAGAAGAAGAGAAGAAGCCACGTTAGTAGCTACGTTAGTTACACTAACGTGGGCACTAACGTGGAAGGAAGGAAAGCCCCAACGTTAGTAAGAAAAGTTAGTGGCATTAACTTTGAAGAAAGGAAATGGAGCCAACGTTAGTGACACTTAACATTATCACTAACGTTGGACCAAGCTCATAAGTGGCCACGTTAGTCACCACGTTAACTTAGTTAACGTGGCCTCTAACGTTAAGAAGAAAAGGGGAAGCCAACGTTAGTGTCATTCAACTTTCTCACTAACGTTGGCCAAGTCACAAGAAGCCACGCTAACTCCCACGTTAACCTAGTTAACGTGGAAGCTAACGTGAAGAAACTAGGTGGTCGACAACGTTAGTGACACCAACCATTGTCACTAACGCTGGGATGAACACACACTATCCCCAAGAAGCCACGTTAACTCCCACGTTAACCTAGTTAACGTGGAAGTTAACGTGAAGAAGAGAAGTTGTCGACAACGTTAGTGACACCAAACATTGTCACTAACGTTGCCAACACAAGCCACTATGAGCCACGTTAACTCCCACATTAACTTAGTTAACGTGGCACCTGGCAGCCTGACCATGCCTTCTTCAAACACGCATAACCTGAGCCACAAAACTCCAAATGAGGTGATTCCAGTGGCATTGGAAAGTAGGATTCCAGAGCTTTCCAAGCATATATGGCACTACATGGTTGACACTAAATTTGAGGGAGAAAAACTGCTCCGAATGTCCAATGATGAACATGGTATCAACCTGTATTAAGGCCAACTGACCTCTTCACCTTCCAAGAAGTGTAACTCGAGTTGTAAAGCTTCAAATGATGCGCTTCCAAATGCATTGGAAAGTAGACATCCAGGGCTTTCCAACAATGTATAATAGTATGGGGTGGACACTAAGTTTGAGATTCAGAAACTGAAAATAATGAAGCCCTGATCGCTAGCGTTATTGGCAATCAACATTTCCAGTAACGTTGGCATATATGCCAGCGACCATGTCCATTTCAAAGGAGCATAACTTGAGCTACAGAGGTCCAATTGAGGTGATTCCAGTTGCGTTAGAAAGCTGACATTCAGAGCTTTCCAACGATATATAATACTCTATAGTGGTCATAAAATTTGAGCACAAACAAGAGGCATCTTTTAAGCCCTAAAAATACCAACTGGGCAGCAAGTGCAACGTTAGCCACAATAACTTTAGCACTAACGCCACACTTGTAGCGTTAGTGTGGCTAACTTTAGCACTAACTTTAGCACCTGGGCCTCAACTTAACTCACTTCTCTCTCAAGTCCACTTCAAAGCTCAAGCAAGCAAGCCCACAATTGTCTACCAATCAAGACCACAAGAAGCATCTAGAATAGGAATTTTCATTTTATTGTAATTTGCTTTTATTTTCATTTTGTAATTTAGGAGAGCCTATATAAAGGCCTTAGTTTTTACATTCTGTGACATTCTGGAATTATGGAGAATTGAAGGAAGGGGGAGAGAGTGAAGACCAATTCGAACTTCTGTGAATTGGCACACTCCAAGGGGAGTGGGTCTTCGGACCCCTCCCCTCAACCACTCTTCTTACTTTTCTCTTCTTTTCTTCCTTAGGAGTAGTTTCATTTTAGTTGTAATTTTCATTTATGAATTTGAAGTTTCAGTTTTAGTTTTTATCTTCATCTTTACTTTTCTGCACTTTCTTTCTTTTCTATTTTTGTAGAGCAATGACCAACTATCTCTTTACATTGGGTTAGAGAGCTCTATTGTGATTCAATGGATCAATTGTAGTTCTTATTCTTCTCTTCTTTCTTTTCTCTTGATTTTACTTGAAAGCTTTCGATCTTCATCCAATTGGGTAGTTATCTTGGAAAAGAAACTATTCATACTTGGATCTCTTCTGAACCTTGAAAGAGGAATGAAGAGATCAAGCTAGAAATGCTTTCTCATGCTGGACCAAATTGGGTTTGGATGGATATGTGACTATAATCCTCTCAATGCTTGATTTGGGAAATGCATGTGGTATAATCAGTGACCATACTTGATCTCTTCTCATGAGCAATTGACCAAGGAATTGGCTATTGATCAAGATTTGAGAGATTGAATTACAAGAAATTGTAATTCAATCACTTAAGATTGCCAAGGAGATCAATGAGTGCATTGATTGAGGAAGAGATGGGAATGAACTTGATCCGGAGGATTGCAATATCTCTTGATCCCAATGTTCATTTTATTTTTAGTTCTTATATTTACTTTTCTTGCCATTTTACTTTTCTGCACTTTATTGCTTTCTTTACTTTTCTGTCAATTTACAATTCCTTGTTGTTTATCCTACCAATCTGATTCATCTTACTAGGATAATCAATTAACCATTGATTGCTTAATCCGTTAATCTCTGTGGGATTCGACCTCACTCTTTTGTGAGTTATTACTTGACGACAATTCGGTACACTTGCCGAAGGGAGATTTGTTGAGAGACAAGTTTTCCGTGCATCAAGTTTATGTATAAACTTGATGCACGGAAAACTTGTCTCTCAACAAATCTCCCTTCAGCAAGTGTACCGAATTTGTCGTCAAGTAAAAACTCACAATAGAGTGAGGTCGAATCTCACAGGGATTGATTGATCAAGCAACTTTAATTAGAAGAATGTTCTAGTTGAGCGAATCCAGAATTTGGGTTGAGAGTTGCAGAAAATAAAATGGCGGGAATGTAAATAACAGAAAAGTAAATGCTAGAATTAAAGGACTGGAAGTAAATGACTAAAAATAAATTGCAGAATTGTAAATGGGAATTGGGGATTTGCTCATAAAAGTAAATGGCAGAAATTAAAGAGAATGGGTAAGATCAGAGATGGGGAGTTCATTGGGCTTAGGAGATGTTGCAATTCTCCGGATCAAGTTCATTTTCATCTCTTCCTCAATCAATGCACTCATTGATCTCCTTGGCAATCTTAATTGATTGAATTACAATTTCTTGTAATTCAATCTCTCAAGTCTTGATCAATAGCCAATTCCTTGGTCAATTGCTCATGAGAAGAGATAAAGTATGGTCACTGATTATACCACATGCATTTCCCAAATCAAGTATTGAGAGGGTTATAGTCACATACCCATCCAAACCCAATTTGGTCCAACATGAGAAAGCATTTCTAGCTTGATCTCTTCATTCCTCTTTCAAGGTTCCAAAGAGATCCAAGTTTGAATAGCTTCTTTTCCAAGATAACTACTCAATGGGATGAAGATCGAAAGCTTTCAAGTAAAATCAAGAGAAAAGATAGAAGAAGAATAATGAAAATTAGTATTGATCCATCAAATTACAACAGAGCTCCTTAACCCAATGAAAGGGGTTTAGTTGTTCATAGTTCTAGAAAATGAAAACAAAGATGGAGAATACATCATAAAACTAGAAAATGCAGAGAAGGTAAAATACAGAGAGTAGTTCTCTTTTTCCAGCCTCTAGAACTCCTTTAACAATTCAAAGCTACTCCTATATATACTACTCTTCTCAGCTTCTAGTTTGCTCTTCAAGTCTTGGGCCTTTGGATCTTGAGTTTGAAGCAGTTCTTTTCTTCATTTGGGCTTGGCTTTACTTGCAGAGAGAAAGTGCTAAGTGGGCAGAGACTTTTGCTCAGGGCGTTAGGGGTGTTAACATTTAGTGAAAGTATAAGTTCGAGAACGTTAGTGACACTTAACATTTTCACTAACGTTCCAATGTACCCCTTTGCCTCACGTTAGAGCCCACGTTAACTAGGTTAACGTGGCTTCTAACGTGGCCTTGCCAACCTTCGAGAACGTTAGTGACACTCAACATTGTCACTAACGTTCCAGTGTGCCCCTTTTTGCTTCACGTTAAAGCCCACGTTAACTAGGTTAACGTGGCTTCTAACGTGGCTTTGCCAAACTTCGAGAACGTTAGTGACACTCAACATTGTCACTAACGTTCCAATGTGCCCCTAGATCTCACGTTAGAGTCCACGTTAACTAGGTTAATGTGGCTTCTAACGTGGCCATTCTTAGCCATCCCAACGTTAGTGACAATGTTGAGTGTTACTAACGTTGGCTCATCATTCATTCCTCATCGTTAGCTTCCACGTTAACTAAGTTAACATGGAAGTTAACGTGGCTCCTTGGGGAGTTGTGTGGTTGCTTCCAACGTTAGTGACGATGTTGAGTGTCACTAACGTTGTCGACAACTCTCACTTCTTACGTTAGCTCCCACGTTAACTAAGTTAACGTGGGAGTTAACATGGTGTGTTGCATCCTTAGGCCAACGTTAGTGACAATGTTGAATGTCACTAACGTTGGCTTCTCTTCCCCCTTTAACGTTAGAGGCCACGTTAACTAGGTTAACGTGGGCTCTAACGTGGCCACTCATGAGTGTTTGCCAACGTTAGTGACAATGTTAAGTGTCACTAACGTTGGCTCAACTTTCCTTCTCCACGTTAGAGTGCACGTTAACTTAGTTAACGTGACTCTTAATGTGGGTAATGATGGCTTTGAGAGTGTTATTGGCAATCACTTTTCTCATTAACCTTGCAAGTTACCTCCCTTTTCTTGCTTCCTTTGGTCCTGAAATCAAGCAACAGAGTGCATCAAAGTTCTAGTCCAAGTCATGCGTAATGCAGCATACAATTTGTCACTAAATTCATGCAAAATCCTCATAAAATAATGTAAAATGCACAATGTATGCTTGAATCAAGGTGTAGGTGAATATCTACCCAAAACTAGCTTATTTCCTAAAGAAATGCATGAAACTACCCTAAAAAGAGTAAAGAAAAGGTCAGTAAAACTGGCCAAGATGCCCTGGCATCACAACACCAAACTTAAAGCTTGCTTGTCCCTAAGCAAGTACTGGAACAAGAGAATGATGAATGGAATATCCAGAGGAATGAGTCATTCTTGTGGAAGTCATGTTACTGATTTTATGGTGGTTTCATATATAGCAACTTAGGTTCATTCCATTACTGGCTTTCAGACTTTTATCATGTCCCTAAACACTTACTTTGTTTATATCCCATGAGACTTTTATTCATTGATCCTTTTATTATTATTTCAAGGGTTATTTGTGTTATTTAGGCTAAGTGCTCTGTAAGGGGGCAACTCTTTAAGATAAGTTTTCAGCCAACACTCCCAAACCAGTTGGTTCAAGGTGCTAGGTGTTGAAGCACCCCTAAAGACTTACTCCCTCAAGTCTCTCCCCCATACATACACACCACAGGCATATAGTTTATTTATTTTCTTTTCTTGAGACCTTGGTGTCCAGCACCTCTTTGGGTTATTAAATGCTCTGTAGTGAGGGTTACTCTTGATAGTGGATTTTCAGCTGATAATCCCGGGTTAGTTAACCCAAGTTACCAAGTGATAAAACACCCCTGAGAGCTTATTCATCCAAGTAGATCCCTCACACAGGAGCACCACAGACACTTGTCTCAAGGTCCAAACCATTGGTGCCTAGCCTTATTGCTTACTCTTTTTCTTTTGTTTTTCACTTCCATTGTTCTTTCCCTTTTCTCTTATTAGGATCTTGTTATTAACTTAGTGTTCATACCCAGGGTCGAGCTGTCCGAACTGGGATGTTCAGTAGCGAAGCGACCGACCTGTTCAGGTCAAGCGGACCGACTTCTTTACGAAGAACTCGGCCAAATCGACAGCAAAGCCCAATAAAAGGGCCCAAATAGAGGAACACGACCCAGAATCCAAAGGCAATCCCAGCCTACAGAGATAAAAGCGGTTCCCTTGAAGATAAGCTGACTTCACTCAAGATAAGATAAGATAAGATAGGATAACTAACTTATCTTATCAGAAAGGTCAGCCCACGCTACTATAAATACACTGGAGCACCCAGGTATAACTCATACACTGATTCCACATAATAAACCTATTTAATACCCGTGCTAACTTAAGCATCGGAGTCTCTTGCAGGTACCCCCCACCCTCCGGTGACCAAGGATTCAGCAGGGCAGTCAGTACAACAAGTCGGACACAACAGCTCCGACCAGCACAGAAGATCTCATCCGAGATCGACCTACAGTTTCAGGTAACCCTTGGAACATTGGCGCCGTTGCCGGGGACCTGGAAGTGATCCCAAAACCATGGCGGACGGCCATGACAACGACCACGATTCAGATCTGGAGAACAGAACACCGCATAAGAACGCGGACACTACGCTAAAGGATACCCCAGAATCCAACGGGGACAAAAACTCACCAAATCCGGGAGCCATGGAAGCACTCCAAAATCGTTTAAAACAACTTGAGAAAGAAACCCAACAACAATGGGAGATCGGAAAGGATCTGCAAAGAGAGGTACGGCGACGTCGAGAACTAGAAGAAAAACTACAGCAATTAGAGGCCGACCTCAAAACGAAAGCTCCTCGGACCACTCCTGAGGAAACTTCACGCAAAGAACAGGACCCATTCACCAGGGAAATCATGAAGACCAAAATTCCAAAAGACTTCAAGCTTCCGGATATGGTTTTATACGATGGCACCACAGATCCCAACCATCATCTTAGCAATTTCAGAAGCAGGATGTACCTTACCGATGCCTCAGACGCCGTTCGCTGCAAAGATTTTCCAACAACTCTCACAAAAACGGCGATAAGATGGTTCGACAACCTACCTCCGAAGTCCATCACAAACTTCGACGACCTGGCCAGATTCTCCATCTAGAAAGATAAGGCTAAGCACGCACCCAGTTTACTAGGGATCAAGCAAGGAGATCGGGAGAGCCTTCGCAACTACATGGAAAGATTCAACAAAACATGCATGGACATACAAAGTTTACCAATAGAGGCCGCCATCATGGGGCTTATCAATGGCTTACGAGAAGGGCCTTTCAGCCAATCCATATCAAAGAAGTATCCTACCTCCCTAGACAAAGTACAGGAGCGAGGAGAAAAATACATCAACATGGAAGAGAACGCTCGGTTGGGAGAAACCTCAAAATATGGAGCCTCCTACCGAGACAAAGACAAGGACTCCAAAAGGAAAGAAGACCGACAGGGTGAGAAAATCAAAAGTACCATAACTATACTCCTCTCAAAGCATCCTTGGTCGACATATACAAAGAAGTCTGCCATGCAGAGAAAATTCCCCCAGCACGACCACTCAAAGGCAAAAGGGGAGGAGGAAATCGGAAGGAATATTGTGAATACCATCGGATTCGAGGGCACTCTACCAATGAATGCTTCAACTTGAAAAACATCATAGAAAAATTGGTAAGAGAAGGCAAATTAGATCGATTTCTGGCCACCCGGGATGATGACCAAAGAAAAAGACGGAGAGACGAAGAGGATGGACGAACTGAACGGTCACCTCGGACTCCAGAAAGGCACGTCCACACGATACATGGCGGATTCGCAGGAGGTGGGATCTCCAAATCGTCCCGAAAGAGATATCTCAAAGAAGTATACCACGTTGAGGGAAAGGAGGAAGCACCCGACATCCCGGCGATAACATTTACTAAAGAGGACGCATCCGGCATCATTCCGGGACACGACGATCCCATGGTCATCACAATTATACTGGCAAACACCAATCAACACCGCACACTAGTAGACCAAGGGAGTTCTGCCGACATCTTATTCAAAACAGCTTTCGACAAACTCGGCTTAGACGAAAGGGAACTTAGAGCATACCCGAACAATCTGTTTGGACTAGGAGACAACCCGATACAACCATTGGGATACGTATCGCTACACACTACTTTTGGAAAAGGGAACCAATCTAAGACCCTCAAAATAGACTACATAGTAGTCAACGTAAGTTCAGCCTACAATACTCTCATAGGTCAGACAACACTCAATCAACTCGGCGCAATAGTCTCAACCCCACATCTATGCATGAAATTCCCAACTACAGAAGGGATAGCCACGATAAAAGCAGATTAAAGGATGGCACGTCGTTGCTATAACGAGAGCTTAAACCTCAAAGGAAGAGGAGAAAAGTTTCATACAATTGAGCTTGGTGGAGCTTAGCGTCGGGAAGAACTCCGTCCGCACCCAGAAGGCGAGACAGAGAAGGTTCAGATTGGAGATACCTCGGATAAAACAACTAATATCGGCACGGTCCTAAGAGGAGATTCAAAAAACTCACTGATACAATTCCTACGAGATAATGCCGACCTCTTCGCATGGAAAGCCGCAGACATGCCAGGCATAGACCCTAAGTTAATGTGCCACAAGTTGGCAGTCTATCCAGGATCTCGGCCGGTACAGCAGAAGCGAAGAAAACTCGGACCGGAACGATCCCAAGCTGTGGAAGAACAAGTACAAACGCTACTGGAGGCAGGATTCATAAGAGAAGTCAAGTACCCACTATGGCTAGCCAACGTCGTGTTGGTGAAAAAATCAAACGGGAAATGGCGCATGTGTACCGATTACACCGATCTCAACAAAGCCTGCCCAAAAGATCCATATCCACTCCCAAGTATTGACGCTCTGGTAGATGCTTCCTCCGGATACAGATACCTATCGTTTATGGACGCCTATTCAGGATACAACCAAATCCCCATGCATCCACCAGATCAAGAAAAAACATCGTTCTTGACACCCAAAGCAAACTACTGCTACATCGTGATGCCTTTCGGTCTCAAAAACGCGGGAGCCACTTATCAAAGGTTAATGAACAAAGTCTTCTCTACTCACATCGGGAAAATCATGGAAGTATACGTGGACAACATGTTGATAAAAACACAAAGCGAAAATACATTACTGTCCGACCTGTCCCAAGTATTCAACACTATAAGGAAACATGACATGCGATTCTACCCCGCAAAATGCACCTTCGCAATTGAAGCAGGCAAGTTCTTGGGATTCATGCTCACACAAAGGGGAATCGAGGCAAATCCAGACAAATGCCAAGCTATACTCAACATGAAGAGCCCAACCTGTGTCAAAGAGATACAGCAACTCAACGGGAGATTGGCCGCCCTATCCCGATTCTTAGTAGGAGCTGCGATAAGATCTCTCCCCTTCTATGCTACTTTAAGAAAGGGAAAACAGTTCGAATGGACGACAGAATGTGAGCAAGATTTTCGGGACTTCAAGGAGTTCTTAGGACGGCCACCTATCCTATCTCGACCACAAGAAGGAGAACCACTTGTATTATATCTCGCGGTAGGAAATTGAGCGATAGCCTCAGCACTAGTCAGAGAAGACGAAAATGGGCAACAACCCGTCTACTTCATTAGCAAAGCACTACAGGGATCTGAGCTGAACTACCAGAAAATAGAAAAATTTGCCTATACTCTCATCCTAACATCTCAACGACTCCGCCCATACTTTCAGGCTCATACCATTAAGGTCAGAACTAACCAACCCATAAAAGGAATACTGCAGAAAACAGATTTAGCAGGCAGAATTCTACAATGGGCGGTCGAGTTATCAGAGTTCGACCTCCAATATGAAGCTCGGACGGCCATCAAATCACAATATCTAGCCGACTTCATCGCAGAATTCACAGATACCCCGGAAACTCCCACAGAATGGAATCTCTACGTGGACGGCTCCTCAAATAAAACTGGAAGCAGCGCAGGCGTGATAATAGAAAGCAACCAAGGAACCCAAATTGAGCTCTCCCTCAAGTTCGGGTTCCCGGCCTCCAATAACCAGGCGGAATATGAAGCACTATTAGCTGGTTTGAAGCTGGCTAAAGAGGTCGGAGCTCAAAAACTCAACATTTACAGCGATTCACAAGTGGTCACATCACAAATAACAGGGAGCTACCAAGCCAAAGATCCCACCATGAAAAAGTATTTGCATAAAACCAAGGAACTGCTCGGACAAGTCGGGGAATATAAGATCTGCCACATACCCTGCGAACGAAATGCCCGAGCTGATGCACTCTCAAAACTATCCAGCACCAAACCAGGGGGCAACAATAGAAGCCTCATCCAGGAAATGCTGCAAAACCCATCAATCTCGGAAGAGGAACAAATCTTTGCCATAACAAGTCAGGACCAATGATGGATGACCCCCATAATCAACTAACTCAAAGAAGGAACACTCCCCGCAGAAGAAAAGGAGGCAAAAAAGTTAAAAAGAGAGGCACAGTACTACACCATCATAAACAACATCCTATACAAAAGAGGAATCTCAATACCTTTACTAAAATGCGTACCGACCTCCAACACAAAGGAAGTACTAGAAGAAATACATAGCGGCATTTGTGGTAATCATCTCGGAGCGCGAGCTCTCGCCAAAAAGGTACTCCGGGCAGGATTCTATTGGCCAACTTTACAAAAAGAAGCCACAGAATTTGTAAAGACATGTCCATCATGTCAAAAACACGCCAACTTTCACATCGCCCCGCCAGAAGAGCTCATCAGCGTGACTTCACCTTGGCTATTCGCAAAATGGGGACTCGACCTTCTCGGCCCCTTCCCACAGGGATCAGGACAAGTTAAATTCCTCATAGTGGGCGTAGATTACTTTACGAAGTGGATCGAAGCAGAGCCCCTAGCCAATGCCACCGCTCAAAGAAGTCGAAAATTCTTATATAGAAACATTGTCACGAGATTCGGGATTCCATATTCGATAACTACAGACAATGGCACTCAATTCATAGATGCAGGCTTCAGAAAACTAGTAGCCGACCTGAATATAAAGCACCAGTACACCTCCGTTGAGCATCCACAAGCCAATGGACAGGCCGAGGTGGCTAACAAAGTCATATTGGCTGGACTAAAATGGAGATTATAAAATGCAAAGGGAGCCTGGGCAGAAGAACTTCCACAGGTCCTATGGGCATATCGAACAACTCCACATTCAACCACGAAGGAATCCCCCTTCCGATTAGCATATGGAACAGAAGCGATGATCCCAGTAGAAATTGAGGAAGGATCGCCAAGAGTAGTTCACTACAATGAAGGAGTGAACTCCCAACTTCAGAGAGAAGAGCTCGACTTGTTACCCGAAACCCAAGAAAGAGCTCGAGTCAGGGAAGAAGCTCTAAAACGCCGAATGGCTTCCAGATATAATCAAAAGGTGGTGCCAAGTTTCATAAAAAATGATCTCATCCTAATCTGAAATGATATCGGAATAACTCGACCAAGAGAGGGAAAACTGGCAGCAAACTGGAAAGGACCCTACCGAGTTATAGAAGTGCTTGGAAAGGGCTACTACAGACTGTCCGAACTCGATGGACGAGAGCTTCCCAGGTCATGGCACGCCTGTAACCTCAGAAGGTACTACAATTAGAAAAAAGTATATAAAAGACCTCATCATTGGATGCACTCTTTTTCCTGAAAAGGTTTTTTAATGAGGCACCAAGTTGAGACTCAGACAATCCCATATGTATATATTTCTCCCTTTTCTTTTAAATAAAATATTTCTGAGATATTCTACAAAGATTTCAAGACGCATTAATCTGAAGCATTCATCGTCCGATTATAAAGCGACAGATCGGCAGAAAGTGAAAAACAATTTCACTATACGATCACGATAAAGACAAACCGTCCGATAAAGGTGAAAACGCGATTCACCCAAAGGACGATCTAGAGATGACAACCACTTTCTACAAATCGGCAAAGATGAACACGGAATAATGTAAGAAGTTATCGAAAGCAATCTTAAAAAGAACCTGACGAGGTCTTACGGATCGCTAAAATAATAACTTTAAGACTGGCCGACGTTGCCAAGTCGGACCAAGTCAACCCAAGTTATAAGTAAACCCTGGAAAGAGGTCTGGCCAACCCTATTAAAGAGGATTACTTTAACTTAGAAGGGCTCGATACGACAAAGTCAGCCCAAAACAAAAGTTATCAAAGTAGTCCCTGAAAGAGATCTGACAAAGATCCAAGAAAGAGGACTACAAATAACTTAAAGGAGACCGATATAACCAAGTCGGACTCCTACTACAACTAAAAGTTATTAAAGTAGTCCCTGAAAGAGATCTGACAAAGATCCAAGAAAGAGGACTACAAATAACTTAAAGGAGACCGATACGCCAAGTCGGACTCCTACTACCACTAAAAGTTATTAAAGTAGTCCCTGAAAGAGATCTGACAAAGATCCAAGAAAGAGGACTACAAATAACTTAAAGGAGACCGATATAACCAAGTCGGACTCCTACTACCACTAAAAGTTATTAAAGTAGTCCCTGAAAGAGATCTGACAAAGATCCAAGAAAGAGGACTACAAATAACTTAAAGGAGACCGATATAACCAAGTCGGACTCCTACTACCACTAAAAGTTATTAAAGTAGTCCCTGAAAGAGATCTGACAAAGATCCAAGAAAGAGGACTACAAATAACTTAAAGGAGACCGATACGCCAAGTCGGACTCCTACTACCACTAAAAGTTATCAAAGAAGTCCCCGAAAGAGATCTGACAAAGATCCAAGAAAGAGGACTATAAATAACTTAAAGGAGACTGATACGCCAAGTCAGACTCTTACTACTACTAAAAGTTATCAAAGTAGTACCGGAAAGAGATTTGACAAAGATCCAGGAAAAGGATCACAAAAATAACTTGGAAATGGACTGCGAAAACAACTCGGAGACCAACTTGAAGGGATCTGGTCACAAATCGAGCGAGAACGAACCAAAAATCAAGTTAGATCTACCTAGCCACAACCACAAAGGATTCAAAATTCAAAATGCAAAAGCAGTCCAAAAAAGCGGTTAAGCTGTAAGGCTCCAACATTCACGGAAAAAGAAATACTAAGTTCAGCACAAAAGACAAAATCCACAAGGTCAAAAAGCCTCGGAGGCAACCAAAACCTACCACAAAGAAACTAAAGCATGCTACCATTTGTTTTTTTATAAAAAACAAAAGTTGCTAAGGCGAGCAACAGGAAAGTGTCAGCAAAACGTAAAGAGTTTAATAAAGCCCACAGGCCAGGCCAACCACATGTCCAGAATAAACATAAAAAGCTAAGAATCAGATGACTTTTTAGCAGCATCAGGCTGAGGAGACGGAGGCCGAGTCTGGAGAGGAACGGCATCTACCGTACCGTCATCCCGATTCAGAATTTGGCAGTCGGGATCAGAAACAGGAGGACCGACCTCGGCAGGGACAGCAGGAGTCGACACCTTGGTAGAAGCTACAGGGGGAGGATCGACATCATCCTCGTCCTCGTCATCAGGGACAACCTTGCCATCCCTGACAACGTTCTCCAAGCTGAAGAGGCTCAGATCAGCCTCGGGAGCAATAACCCGAACTTGTGCCTTCAGGTTTTCATAGGCAGCAGTTACACTGCCAACAAGGTGACCTTGAAGTTCGGAATAATTCTCCCGGGCATTCTCCAATTTTTCTCTTAGGCGCAACACCTCCCGGTAAGATGTCAAATAACTATCCTTATGCCGCATAGCCGTGTCCTCGGCCAGTTTCAGAGAGCCAGCCAAAGAAGTAGAAATAGCCTTCTCATTTTCCAAATCTTTCTCCAACCTGGCCACCCTTACTTCAAGCTCCCCTTTCAAATCCTTCATCCGATCAAACTCCTGTTTGGCCTCCTCCATAAAAGCTTTAGTGGCATGAAGAGGGAGACTTTGAGCAGTCCGATATAGGGCCGCCCCCATATGTGCCAACTTGATACCACTACGAGTGATGTAATCAAAATGATGAAGAATCGACGCGTCGTCCATAGGAAGAACACCATAAGGACCGACTTGTTGATCTACAAACTCAACTGCATCAAAGTCAAGAGCGTCAAGATTGAAAGGTTCAGCTGTTATTTGCTTCTTACTAGGAGGGGGACCAGGAGCCGCAACGGAAGATTGTGGAGGATCAACCTGACAGACCCGAGGGGTAGGAATTGCTCTCCTAGGCCCAGGAGAACTCGGTATAGGAGGTTTAACCAGAGGCTGAGAAGATCCCTCTCCAGCCGCTTTGGCCGAGAGGTTTAGTGCTGCGGTCGCCTTCTTTGCCTTCTTATAGGCTCTTATAGAATCATTATTCTTCGACATCTCTAAAAAACACAAAAAACAAAAGACAAGTTACAACACAGGAGAAACAAAGCCCGGGAGCAAGTATAAAAATAAATCAGGCAATACCCAAGGCAGCCCGAACCAACGATGGATCACTCAAAAATCTCTTCGTGTCTAGGTGGGGTGGCTTCCCCCATAAATCTTCAAGAACGACCACAAAGGCCTGCTCAACCTCACTAAGCATTTCCCACGTATAACGTGGCACTCTTACATTCTTTTGCCACTCCAGAGGAAAAGCAGGTTCATCATTTTCATCAAGAAAAAAGGGGCGAACCCCCTCGATGGCATGGACCCGGAAGAAGTAGTTCTTAAAATCTTTAAACGACTCATGATACATAGCAAAAACTTTATGCCCCTGGGCCGACCTAAAAGAAACCCAGGAAGCTTTCTTTTTAGAGGAACCCCCAGGTTTGGCCGAGACAAAAAGATAAAGGAAAAGAGTCTCGGAAGGTGTTATATCCAACTCCAGACAAAGAAGCTGAAATATTTTGATAAAACCCCAAGAGTTTGGATGCAGCTGAGAGGGGGCAATGTTGCAAGACCACAACAAATCAGTTTCAAAAGCAGTAAAAGGGAAAGTAACGTTCAATTGGCTGAAAAAGTATTCATAAGCATAGAAAGAGGGACGCTCCCCCTCGACGGAAGTCAGAAAACACTCTCTCATCAGAATCAGGAGCAACAAGCTCATAATCACCCTCGCGGGAACCGTTAGCACAAATCCTATGGCGCTTCCTCAGCTCTGTGCAAAATTCAGCATCCACAATAGAAACACACAACAAAACAAGGGAGTGCAGCCAATCGGACATCCCCTCGGGAACTCTGGAAGACATCTCTACAATGTTATTGAGAGAAGACATGAGGCCAACTAAATCCAACAAAGTAAAGAAAGAAGAGGGGATTACTAAAAACATCTCGGACAAGGGAAAAACAACTCAACACGATGCAGGAAGATCACACAGAAAAGGAAAACCCCAAGACTCAAACCAAAATCTTGGGGCATCCTTTGGAGGCAATAATCAGGCAAAGTTTCCAGAAAAAATCCACAACTCGCACCCCAGTACCTCTCAGAAAGAAAAACAAATGAAAGCGAAAATGCAAAAAGGATCGCTCTCATACGGTTTATCAGAAGAAAACACTATTTCTACAGTTTAGTAAAAACGGTCAAGAGGAAAGGTGCAAACTTTTTTCAAAATCAAGTAAAAGGCAAGTACCAACACCGAGCATACCAAACAAGAAATCATCAAAGACACCAGCCCCTTTTTCCAGAATCAAATGCGTTATCATCAAAAGCACAAACAAGAAATAACATGCAGAAGCCCTAGAACACATCAAAGCAATAGGAAAGGCGAAAAAGACTCATAACACGCATTACGACTACAACCAAGGCACAGTAGAAGCAGAAAGGTCCAAACATCCCTCAAAGCAAAATCACAACTTAATCACAAAAAAGCCAAAAGCAGCGAAAGAGAAAAGAAAATGCGAATGGAACTCACCTGGAGAAGAGAAAGCTTCAAAAGGAAAAGATGTAAGTCGTCTCGATAATCGCCGGGCAACGCCGCCACGAAAGAAAAGAAGAAGCGAAGGCAAAAAAAAGAGAACGAGAATAACGGAGAAAATGATGAAGCAGTTACAAAAGAGCAAAAGAAGAGAAACTGTCTCTGAGCTTTCAAAAATCAAAATAAAGAGCCAAAAGAAAAAACGGAGCAATTAAAGCTAATTAATTAGGGCATTAAACCCTCACACGTTCCCCAAGACAAAGTGCTAATACAAAAGGGCGCGCTTTTAGAGGAAAACGTTCTACATTCAAAAAAGCTGCTGCAAGGGAATCGACAAAATGCTTGAGTTCGGCTTCACTAAAGAAGGATCGAAGTCGAGAACTCGACCTCAAAAAGAAGACCGAGCTCAAACAGGGGCACTGTTCATACCCAGGGTCGAGCTGTCCGAACCGGGATGTTCAGTAGCGAAGCGACCGACCTGTTCAGGTCAAGCGAACCGACTTCTTTACAAAGAACTCAGCCAAATCGACAGCAAAGCCCAATAAAAGGGCCCAAATAGAGGAACACGACCCAGAATCCAAAGGCAATCCTAGCCTACAAGGATAAAGGCGGTTCCCTTGAAGATAAGCTGACTTCACTCAAGATAAGATAAGATAAGATAGGATAACTAACTTATCTTATCAGAAAGGTCAACCCACGCTACTATAAATACACTGGAGCACCCAAGTATAACTCATACACTGATTCCACATAATAAACCTGTTTAATACCCGTGCTAACTTAAGCATCGGAGTCTCTTGCAGGTACCCCCACCCTCCGGTGACCAAGGATTTAGCAGGGCAGTCAGTCCAACAAGTCGGACACAACAGCTCCGACCAGCACAGAAGATCTCATCCGAGATCGACCTACAGTTTCAGGTAACCCTCGGAACACTTAGTCTCATGGGTATATCCAAAGTTAAGTATTCAGGATAGATAGTTGTCCTCCTAGCCTTGTGGTTGAACCAACTTAGCTAACTTATGACTACCCCAAAGATTCATGAATGCACTTCCACATTATGAACTCTACTCTGGTCTTTTTAAAAAAACATAAACATTCTCTTCTTCATTTGATTTAAAATGGACAAGCTTACAAGTAAATAAGGGAAAGATGCAGTGACATTTAAACCAGAAATCATGGACCTATTCAGAAAGAAAACTTAAAAGACAGAATTTAAAAAGTTTAAACATAACATGGAAGCAGGTTCTATTTCATACAAGATCTTCCTTATTTTAAAGCATAGAAAACGATGGACTAAAAAGAACTCCACCACCTTTCATTCATGTGGATGCCCATGCTCCCATCCTTGCTTGTCCTCATTGTGTCTCTCTTGAGTGCTTGTGCTCCCACTTCCTTTGCCTTTTCCAAGCAGCTTCTTCCAGAAACCACCATCTTCCATCTTCTTCTTGAGTGTCTCTTTTTGCTGTTTCACCTTCCTCTCTTCTTGTTCTACAAAATCTTTTTTGACCTCATCATATGTAGGGATGGCATAGTGTAGCTGATGCATATTACTAGTCATGTTGTTCAACTTGGCTTGAGTGTTCACATAGAACTCCTCCCTATGTAGTTGCCTTCCTTCATTGAGTACACTGAACTCATTGAAAGTTTTCATTTGGGCTATCTGCCACTGGTTGAGTTCTTGCAAGTGCTTCTCTTGAAGCTCTTGCCTCTCATTCACTTGGTTGATGGCTTGAGTGAGCCTGGAGTAGTGTTCCTGCTGCTGCTCCATTTGTTGTTTTTGCCATGCTTCCTGTTGGCTCAGCCAGTTGGTTTGAAGGTTCAGTATTTGCTCTTGTCCTTCCATAGGTCTCATCCCCAAATCCTCAATGGCTCTTAGAAGGTGACTCATGTTCAAGTTGGCTGGATCAGAATACTCTCCTTGTTGATATTCTTCCTGATGAGGTTCCTTTTGGTGAACTCTTTCTTTTGCTTTTGCTTTTCCTATTTGTGGTCTTCTTTGTTGTTGAGCAGGTGTAGTATAAACCAATCGCTCGAGTGTAACTGGCCTCCCTGGGTTCACCCAGTCTGGATTGCTGTCCTCAAATACTACCTTGGCCTTATTACATAAGCGGAGAATGGTGCTGGGGTACCAAAGCCTGGCACCTGAATCAACCTTCTCAGCCGAATCTTGAATCCCCTCGGCGATGAGCTCATTCACATTGATTTCCCCACCTTGTATTAAGCAATGCACCATAGTAGCTCGATTGATGTTTACCTCTGAATTATTTGCAGCTGGTAGAATGGACCTCCTCACAAGTTCAAACCACCCCTTGGCTTCAGGGCTCAGGTCTCCTCTCTTGATGAACTTGGGACTCCCATCTGTGTACCTCTCCCAGTCAGCTGCTATAACACAGATGTCTGCCACTATCTCTGAGAGCTCATTATTATCAGGGCTTCTACTTATCCTTGCCTGATAACTTTCCTCATCAAAACGAGGTGATTTCAGGTGAAGAACTCTTGTTATGGCATTTGGGCTGAAGTCCACCTCTTTTCCTCTTACGTAACTTTTGAAGGTTGGGGCCATAGTTTTATCCTCTCTTACTACATTCGCATAAAATTCTTTGATGAGGTTTTCATTGATCTTCCCCTCTGGACTTGTGAGCAATTGCCACCCCCTCTGTTCGATTTTCTCCAGAATTTGTGGTGACTCATCTGCATTGATTTGGAAGATTAACTCTGGCAATATCTTTCTCGCCGTTATCCATTCGAATTCACGTTCATGAAAGGCAGTTTTGAATTTCTTCTCATTGAAAGGAACACTCTCCATGGGTTCCTTCCTCTTTTGCCTCTTTGAGCTTGATGATGCCATGAATTGAGTTTCTGTTTTGAGATGGAGGTTGGAGGATACGGAGAGATGAGGAATAGGTTGGCTAGGACAGAGTGTGATGAAGGGGTTTGAGCAAGCCGAAAGTATGAAGTGTGGAGACTGGGAATTTGAGTGTGAGGAATGATCATGCACTAAGGTTCACTTATATAGGGAGATCATGAGTGGATGGAAGGTGTGGATTGCAAGGATTGTTTCTTGATGGACGGTTGGGGTTGTGTATGAAGGAAGGACAAGGATCATCACTTAATGAGAGTGATTGGTTCTGTCTTCAAGGGTCTTCTTTCTCCAATGTTGCATGGCAGCGTTTCCCCATGCATTCCCTCTTGAGACATTTGTGTAGTGCTCTTCATTAAGTGGTGAAATCTCCCCCATTTAATTGTCCAATCAATCCCCTTTTTATGCTTCTTTTCCTTTCCTATAAAGATTTAAATAAGGAAATTAATATCATAAAAATCAAACTCTACGGCTAGAATAATAAATAGAAGAAAAAGAGTTTGTTTATTTATGAATTTCAACTAACTAACTACTTGTGTATCCTTATGCATTTTGGTGGCACCATGGGGTGACACCAAACTTAGTTTGAAGCAACGTGATGAAAAGTTTTGTTCAAAGCTCCTAAGACTAGCATGCATCTTGGCTTGCTTTGAACACCAAACTTGTTCTTCACTATATACTGCATGATAAAGATTGCACCAAGTGTTTGTCAAGTTTGGGTTGAAATTCATAAACATTGATTTATTCATTATTTTAAAAACATATAAAACATGGGTTGCCTCCCATGAAGCGCTTCTTTAGCGTCACTAGCTTGACGTTTTTCCCTTATCAGGGTGGTTGGTAGTGCTTAAAGTCCTCCCCTCTTGCTGTGGACTTATATCCATTGGTTGGATCAACGATCTCCACATGTTCCAGGGAAAGAGCTCTGTTGATAGTGAAGACCTTGGGTAACTGAGATGGTACAGTGGGGAGATTAGGGGGAATATCTGGGAAGTAAGTTGAGACAACTCTATCCCCTGGAGAGAAGTCTTCCGTAGGGATTTTCTTGTTCCTCCATCTCCTTGGTACCTTCTTCTTTGTTTCTTTTGAGGTTGCCTTCCCCTTGGTGACCTCTTTTTTCCAAGGAGTTGTGATGCTGTCTTCACCTGCCTCTAGAGGTTTAGGTTCCTCCAACTTTTCCTTGAGCTGTGGCAATTGCTGTTTTCCTTGTTTATCTATTAAGGAGATCTCAGAATGAAATGGCTGTGCTTTAGTGCTTGTTTCCTCCTTCAGTGTCTCATTATCATTTGTGCTTAGTTCCTTGTCCTCTTGATCTGTTTCTTGTGAGAGTTTGAAAATATTGAAGCTGAGTCGTTCATCATGGATTCTCAATATTAGCTCCCCTTTCTCTACATCGATAAGTGCTCTGACCGTAGCTAGGAATGGTCTTCCCAATATGATTGGATGAGTGTGACTCTCTTCCATGTCCAAGATGACAAAGTCTGTTAGGAGAAAGTATTTCCCAACCTTTAGCAACACATTTTCCACCACTCCTATTGCTTGCTTTTGAGTTTTGTCAGCCAGTCTGATGATTACATCTGTGGGTATTATCTCATTGATCTGCAGCCTCTTCGCCAGGGATAAGGGCAGTAAGTTGATGCTAGCCCCCAAATCACATAGTGCTCTATCGAACATAGTTTCACCTATGGCACAAGGGATGTGAAAACTCCCTGGGTCTCTTCTTTTTGTAGGCAACTCAGGTTGAATAAGGGCACTACATTCCTTGT
Source organism: Arachis ipaensis (assembly GCF_059453495.1). NCBI lineage: Eukaryota > Viridiplantae > Streptophyta > Magnoliopsida > Fabales > Fabaceae > Arachis > Arachis ipaensis. Next base: position 57,419,765 of record NC_142441.1, read on the forward strand.
TCATCACTATAGTCTGGCCTCCTTTGAGTGAGCTTTTCCTAGGAAGAAGTTCCTTCATATACTTGATGAATGCAGGCATTTGTCGAATTGCCTTGATGAATGGTATGTTTACATCCAGAGATGCAAACATGTCTAGGAACCTTGAGTATATTCTCTTTCCCACAGCACCATTGAGCAGTTGAGGAAAGGGTGCATAGAACTTCAGCAGCTCTTGTTGTGAGATTTCTGGTTCTTGGCGATCTCTATCCTCCTCCTTTGTTGAGTTATCTTCAGGTTGTTTGCAAAGTTTGCCTTGCTTGTCTTCAGTCTCTTGATCACTCGCAGTAACCATTTTGCAATCTTCCCATCTTACTTTCTTTCCTTCTCCTTTGGGGTTTTTCTCTGTGTCACTTGGGAAGCTATCAGTAGGTTTGGGAATCTTCTCAGCTAAATATCCCACCTAGAATTCCAGCTTCCTGATGGTCTCTCCCTGGTTCTTAATATTGGCTCGCACCTCCTCTTTGAACACCTTATTTTCTTGAATCTCTTGGCATATTCCTTCAAGTAAGGCCTCAATCTTAGAGAGCTTGTCATCAATTGATGAGTGATTTGGAGCAGATGTGCCACTTTGGTTTTGATAAGCATGCGGAGAAGTGTTGTTGTGGGGGTGTTGAGATGTCCTCTGTGTGAATTGCTGGTGAGCTGCATTGTTGTTGGAGTTGTAACGTCTCTGGTCTTGGTTTTGATCTTGCTCACTTCCCCACCCAAAGTTTGGGTGGTTTCTCCATCCAGGGTTGTAGGTCTTGGAGTATGGATCATAGTTTTTCCTTGGTGAATTCCCAATGTAGTTGGCTTGCTCCTGACTCCCCTCTGCTTCTTCATTCACTCCTTCTTGGGTTGTTGATGAAGTGGAGATTGCTGCTACTTGGTTCATCTCCATCTTCTTGGTGAGGTCAGCCAGCTGCTGGGTAATGAGCTTGTTTTGGGCCAACAGAGCATCTACATTGTTTAGCTCCATTACTCCTCTTGTGTTCCCTCTTTCGGAAGCATAGAAGTAATCGTTCTCTGCTACTGTTTCAATAACATCTATGGCTTCCTCAATAGTCTTCTTCTTGTTCAAAGATCCTCCGAATGAATGGTCTACGGCCTTCTTTGACTCATAAGAGAGTCCTTCATAGAAAATGTGCAGCTGCACCCATTCGTTGAACATGTCAGGTGGACACCTCCTTGTTAAGTCCTTGAACCTCTCCCATGCTTCATATAGAGTCTCACCATCTTGTTGCCTGAAAGTTTGGACCTCAGCTCTCAGCCTATTGATTCGTTGAGGAGGGTAAAATCTTGCTAAAAATTTGTTCACCATGTTTTCCCAAGTTGTCAAGCTTTCCCTTGGGAAAGATTCCAGCCACTTGGCTGCTTTGTCCCTAAGTGAGAATGGAAACAAGAGTTGTCTATAGGTATCAGGATGAACACCATTAGACTTCACTGTGTCACATATTCTCAGGAAGGTGGTCAAATGTTGATTGGGGTCTTCTTGAACACCTCCTCCAAACGAACAGTTGTTCTGAACAAGGGTGATGAGCTGTGGTTTAAGTTCAAAGTTGTTGGCATGGATTGTTGGCTTTTGGATGCTACTTCCACAATTGCCTGGGCTTGGATTGATGTAAGAGCCCAAAACTCTTCTATCCTCCCCAGCATGATTTGCTCTACCTCCTCCCCCATGGTTGTGATCTTCTTCTTCATGATGGTTTTCCATGTTGTCTTCCATGTTTGTTTCAAAGAATTCCTCTTCTTCCTCAGCACCAACCACTTTCTTTCCTCTTGCCTCCCTCCTTAATCTAAGGAAGGTCCTCTCAGGTTCAGAATCGAAGGAAGTTGAAGCCCCTGCTTCTTCTCCCTGTCATACAACCATCAAGTGCAAGCAAGAAAAGATAGGTGCAGAAAGTATTTGTGTCAGAATTACTGTTAGTTGTGGGTGATGCAATATATCAAACAGTTAGTGGGTTAGCAAACAGAATTCAAAATAACAAAGAAAAACAAAAGAGTAGAGGGGGAAGGGAAGAAGTTTAACTAAAACAAAAAGTAAATCACTCAAACAGAAGATGAAATTCATAAAATAAAAATGCTCAATCTAGTGATCTTCCAATTTAATCATTGTTGATGCACAATCAATCCCCGGCAACGGCGCCATAAACTTGATGCACGGAAAACTTGTCTCTCAACAAATCTCCCTTCGGCAAGTGTACCGAATTTGTCGTCAAGTTAAAACTCACAATAGAGTGAGGTCGAATCCCAAAGGGATTGATTGATCAAGCAACTTTAATTAGAAGAATGTTCTAGTTGAGCGAATCCAGAATTTGGGTTGAGAGTTACAGAAAATAAAATGGCGGGAATGTAAATAATAGAAAAGTAAATGCTAGAATTAAAGGACTGGAAGTAAATGATTGAAAATAAATTGCAGAATTGTAAATGGGAATGGGGAATTTGCTCATAAAAGTAAATGGCAGAAATTAAAGAGAATGGGTAAGATCAGAGATGGGGAATTCATTGGGCTTAGGAGATGTTGCAATTCTCCGGATCAAGTTCATTTTCATCTCTTCCTCAATCAATGCACTCATTGATCTCCTTGGCAATCTTAATTGATTGAATTACAATTTCTTGCAATTCAATCTCTCAAGTCTTGATCAATAGCCAATTCCTTGGTCAATTGCTCATGAGAAGAGATGAAGTATGGTCACTGATTATACCACATGCATTTCCTAAATCAAGTATTGAGAGGGTTATAGTCACATACCCATCCAAACCCAATTTGGTCCAACATGAGAAAGCATTTCTAGCTTGATCTCTTCATTCCTCTTTCAAGGTTCAAAAGAGATCTAAGTTTGAATAGCTTCTTTTCCAAGATAACTACTCAATGGGATGAAGATCGAAAGCTTTCAAGTAAAATCCAGAGAAAAGATAGAAGAAGAATAATGAAAATTAGTATTGATCCATCAAATTACAACAGAGCTCCCTAACCCAATGAAAGGGGTTTAGTTGTTCATAGCTCTAGAAAATGAAAACAAAGATGGAGAATACATCATAAAACTAGAAAATGCAGAGAAGGTAAAATACAGAGAGTAGTTCTCTTTTTCCAGCCTCTAGAACTCCTTTAATAATTCAAAGCTACTCCTATATATACTACTCTTCTTAGCTTCTAGTTTGCTCTTCAAGTCTTGGGCCTTTGGATCTTGAGTTTGAAGCAGTTCTTTTCTTCATTTGGGCTTGGCTTTACTTGCAGAGAGAAAGTGCTAAGTGGGCAGAGACTTTAGCTCAGGGCGTTAGGGGTGTTAACATTTAGTGAAAGTATAAGTTCAAGAACGTTAGTGACACTTAACATTTTCACTAACGTTCCAATGTACCCCTTTGCCTCACGTTAGAGCCCACGTTAACTAGGTTAACATGGCTTCTAACGTGGCCTTGCCAACCTTCGAGAACGTTAGTGACACTCAACATTGTCACTAACGTTCCAGTGTGCCCCTTTTTGCTTCACGTTAAAGCCCACGTTAACTAGGTTAATGTGGCTTCTAACGTGGCTTTGCCAAACTTCGAGAACGTTAGTGACACTCAACATTGTCACTAACGTTCCAATGTGCCCCTAGATCTCACGTTAGAGTCCACGTTAACTAGGTTAACGTGGCTTCTAACGTGGCCATTCTTAGCCATCCCAACGTTAGTGACAATGTTGAGTGTCACTAACGTTGGCTCATCATTCATTCCTCATCGTTAGCTTCCACGTTAACTAAGTTAACGTGGAAGTTAACGTGGCTTCTTGGGGGGTTGTGTGGTTGCTTCCAACGTTAGTGACGATGTTGAGTGTCACTAACGTTGTCGACAACTCTCACTTCCTATGTTAGCTCCCACGTTAACCAAGTTAACGTGGGAGTTAACGTGGTGTGTTGCATCCTTAGGCCAACGTTAGTGACAATGTTGAATGTCACTAACGTTGGCTTCTCTTCCCTCTTTAACGTTAGAGGCCACGTTAACTAGGTTAACGTGGGCTCTAACGTGGCCACTCATGAGTGTTTGCCAACGTTAGTGACAATGTTAAGTGTCACTAACGTTGGCTCAACTTCCCTTCTCCACGTTAGAGTGCACGTTAACTTAGTTAACGTGACTCTTAACGTGGGCAATGATGGCTTTGAGAGTGTTATTGGCAATCACTTTTCTCATTAACCTTGCAAGTTACCTCCCTTTCCTTGCTTCCTTTGGTCCTGAAATCAAGCAACAGAGTGCATCAAAGTTCTAGTCCAAGTCATGGGTAATGCAGCATACAATTTGTCAAGAAATTCATGCAAAATCCTCATGAAATAATGTAAAATGCACAATGTATGCTTGAATCAAGGTGTAGGTGAATATCTACCCAAAACTAGCTTATTTCCTAAAGAAATGCATGAAACTACCCTAAAAAAAGTAAAGAAAAGGTCAGTGAAACTGGCCAAGATGCCCTGGCATCAGTTGATCCATCCATTGAGCTTGGGTTCCTCTTTGTTGATCCATCAATTGCCAGAGCTCCCTTTGTTGTTGAGCTTGTTCATCTTGGCTTCTTTGAATTTGTGAGTATTGCCAAGAGATTCCTTCTAATGCGGCTTGGAGTTGGTTCATGCTCAATGTACTTGGTTCATCTCTATCTTCTTGTTGTTCCCTTTCTTCTTGCTCCTCCCCTTGTCTTGCTTCTTTCCTCCTCTTTCTTCTTGCTAAAGGCTGCCTCTCTAATTGGACCGTGGTGACATGCTCCATCAATCTTTTGGCGATAGGCTTCCCAGGGGAGATTATTTATGTGTCATCAAATTCTTTAAATGGTACTCCAGCCTCCTCACACAAACGCAAGATAGTGCTAGGATAACCCAGCCAGCTGTCTTTTTGAACACCTTCAGCTATATTTAAGATGTTCTTGGCTATGGTTTCTCCCACATCTATCTCCCCTCTTTTCATTATGCAGTGGATCATTATAGCTCTGTTTAGTATCACCTCCGAGTTGTTTGAAGTGCAGATTAATGATCTTCTCACTATGTCATGCCATCCTTTTGCTTGAGGTAGGAGATCACCCCTTCTGAGTTTGAGTGGTTGTTTGTTTGAGTCCAACACCCAGTCTGTGCCTACTTTGCATAGATCACTTAGAACGTCTACACATTTTGGGTCATATTTAACCCTCTCTTCATAGCTAGGTTGCTTGAACCGTTTTGGCTTGGTTTTTAGCACTCTATTGATGGTGTCGGGGCCAAAGGGAACTACCACCCCTCGTACAAAACTCAAGTATGGTTCTTCCTCATCATCTTTCTTTATGACATTGGCATAAAACTCATGGATGAGGAGCACACTTATAACTTGGGGTTGATCACAGAGAAGCTCCCATCCCCTTTTTCTAATCACTTTTTGTATGTCAGGATATTCTTCATCTTCTAGCTTAAAAGGCACCTCCGGGACAATGTCTCTGCCTCTGCTTGTCATCCAATTAAAGATTTGTTCATGGTTTTGGAATTTGAACCTTCTTTCATCAAATGCGGGTTGCTCTTGCATGGGTTGCTTATCTTTCTTCCTCCTAGCTCGTGATGATGAGGCCATTGAATTGTGATGGCCGAATCTTTCCAACACCAAACTTGAAGCAAGGCTTGTCCTCAAGCATACAAGAAGTATAGCTGAGTGAGGCTTAGAATGATAAGTTTTAAGATAAGAAATGAAGGCTTGAAAATGATTGAAAAGGAGTTGTGGAATGAAGATGATATAGGTGGCTTAAAGGCCAAGGTTTGTGAAACAAGGATGAAGCACAAGAAGAGTGTTTTCGGATGAAAGAATTGGTGAAGTATGGTAATGGTATATATAGATGGGAAAGCAAAGTGAAGTGTGTTTGTAGTTGTGGGGGGGGGGGTTCAACGTTACTTTGAATGGTGGAAGCATTGTCTAAATGGTTTGGTTGTGTCATGGGAAGCATGAATCTTCTTGCTAATGCATGTTGAGCACTCTTCCCAAAGTACAAACTCTAAGACACATGTGACTTCCTTTTTCTTCTATGTGCATCCGTGAACTCCTCTCCCAAGATTCTCCATCACGTCTTTCTTTCCATTTCTTGCAACAAGAATTTAAAACCTTGATATTCTTAAAATGTTTTGACTTGTGCTTACAAATCTTTAATGAAATTCTAATGCAAAATTGATTAAACTAAAAAACATTAATGATAAAAATTATTTTCAGATGCCAAAAAAAAATAACTAAAATATTTTTTTTGAAAAAAAAAATAATATATATATATATATATATATATATATATATATATATATTGTTCTTTTTCTTGCATTTTTGTATGTGTGGACACCAAACTTAATTTGTGGCTAAGTGTTGCAAAAAGAAATTTTTTGCAGTTGCTTCAAGGTTGGTCACACCAAACTTAGTGTTTTACATACACTAGATGCATATTGTTATCTTTATTTTCTTAGATATATATGATGCAACCCCTCATTGTTGATTATTTAAAACATAAAAATAAAAGACTCCTGTGCATGAGTTGTCTTCCATGAAGCGCTTGTTTATTGTCCTTAGCTTGACAATGCAGCTTCCTTGCTCATGCTAAAAGTTGCACACTCTCTTCCTTGCTCCAGGGGCCACTAAGATAACGTTTCACCCTATGTCCATTGACTGTGAAGGTCTCTTTTGAAGTTTCATCAAGTAATTCCACATAGCCATGAGGGGATACTTTGGTGATGGTGTATAGACCAGTCCATCTAGATCTCAACTTCCCAGGGAAAATCTTTAGTCTTGAGTTGAATAGCAACACCTTTTGGCCTGGTTCGAATGTTCTTGGGGAGATCCTTTTGTCATACCACCTCTTTACTCTTTCCTTGTATATTTTGGCATTTTCATATGCCTCCAATCTGAATTCTTCCAATTCATTGAGTTGTAGTAACCTCTTTTCTCTTGCTGCTTGAGCATCTAAATTCAAGAGTTTGGTGGCCCAAAAGGCCTTGTGTTCAAGCTCAACAGGTAGATGGCACGCTTTCCCATATACTAGCTGAAATGGAGATTTCCCTATGGGTGTTTTGAATGCTGTCCTGTATACCCAAAGTGCATCATCCAGCTTCTTTACCCAATCTTTTCTTGTTGCTCCCACAGTTTTCTCCAAAATCCTCTTTAGCTCTCTGTTAGCAAGTTCAGCTTGCCCATTTGTCTGTGGGTGATAGGGTGTGGCCACTTTGTGAGTAACTCCATATTTATGGAGAAGAGAATTTAATTGCTTGTTGCAGAAGTGGCTTCCCCCATCACTTATAAGTCCCTTGGGTACTCCAAATCTAGTGAAAATGTTTCTCTTTAGGAATTGCAAGACCACGTTGGTATCACATGTAGTGGTGGCTATTGCTTCTACCCATTTTGAAACATATTCCATAGCCACCAAAATGTATTTGAATGTGTAGGATGGAGGAAAAGGTCCCATGAAGTCTATTCCCCACAAGTCAAAGAGTTCCACTTCCAAAATGAACTTCTGAGGCATCTCATTTCTCCTTATTAAACCTCCTGTTCTTTGGCATTCATTGCAATGGCTCACAAAGTCTCTAGCATCCTTGAAGATGGAAGGCCAGTAGAAGCCACTTTGAAGCACCTTTGCAGCAGTTCTTTCAGCTCCAAAATGGCCACCATAGCTTGAGTTATGACAATGCCATAGTATGTCCTTCATCTCAACCTCCGGTACACACCTTCTTATCATTCCATCTAGGCACCTTTTGAATAGAAATTGTTCATCCCAAAAGAATAACTTAGCCTCATGTAACAGCTTCTTAACTTGTTGCTTTGTATACTCTTGTGGGATGCTCCTTCCTACTTTGTAGTTGGCCATGTCTGCAAACCAAGGGGTTTGTTGAATTTGCAAGAGGTATTCATCTAGAAAATTCTCATTTACTGGTTGAGAGGTGTCTTGACTCGTCTCCTGTGGCAATCTTGATAGATGGTCAGCAACTTGATTCTCACTACCCTTTCTGTCCTTGATCTCAATGTCAAACTCTTGTAGAAGCAATATCCTTCTAATTAGCCTTGGTTTGGCATCCTGTTTTGACATTAGATACTTGAGAGCAGCATGATCAGTGTAAACTAAGATTTTGGATCCAATCAAATATTGCCTAAATTTATCAAAAGCATACACCACAGCTAGTAGTTCTTTCTCCGTTGTGGTATAATTTCTTTGAGCTTCATTCAATACTTTGCTTGCATAGTAGATGACATGGTGCTTTTTGTCCTTTTTCTGCCCCAGCACAGCACCAATTGCAAGGTCACTTGCATCACATATAAGTTCAAAAGGTAATTCCCAACTTGGGGGTGTTATAATTGGTGTTGTGGTGAGCTTAGCTTTTAGAGTCTCAAAGGCCTGTTTACATTCATCATCAAAGGAAAAAGGGTTGCTCACCACAAGCAAGTTGCTTAGTGGTTTTGCTATTTTAGAAAAATCTTTGATGAACCGCCTATAGAATCCAGCATGGCCCAAGAAACTTCTAACAGCTTTTACATTTGTTGGTAGTGGAAGCTTTTCTATAATCTCTACTTTTGCCTTGTCCACCTCTATACCCTTTCTTGAAATTTTGTGACCAAGAACAATTCCTTCCGGTACCATAAAATGGCATTTCTCCCAGTTCAAAACCAAATTGGTTTTTTGGCACCTTTTCAAGATTAGAGTAAGATGGTGTAAGCAATCATTGAAAGAATCACCATAAACGGAGAAATCATCCATAAAGACTTCAATAAATTTTTCTACCATGTCTGAGAAGATTGATAGCATGCATCTCTGAAAGGTAGCTGGGGCATTACACAATCCGAATGACATTCTCCTGTAAGCAAAAGCTCCAAAAGGGCAAGTGAAGGAGGTCTTCTCTTGATCCATGGGGTCAACCACTATTTGATTATACCCAGAATACCCATCAAGAAAACAGTAATAAGCATGGCCAGGCAACCTTTCGAGCATCTGGTCAATAAAAGGGAGAGGGAAATGATCCTTTCGTGTGGCATCATTTAGCCTCCTATAGTCAATACACATCCTCCATCCTGTCACTGTTCTTGTTGGAATAAGCTCATTATTCTCATTAACAATAACAGTCATCCTACCTTTCTTGGGTACTATGTACACTGGGCTGACCCATGTACTGTCAGAGATAGGGTAAATGATCCCAGCTTTACATAGCTTCAGTACTTTCTTTTGAACAACCTCCTTCATTGTGGGATTTAATCTTCCTTGAGGTTGTACCACTGGTTTAGAATTTTCCTCCAAGAGTATTTTGTGCATGCATATGGCAGGGCTTATGCCCTTCAAGTCATTAATAGTCCACCCCAATGCATCTTTGTGAGCTTTCAATACCACAAGGAGTTTTTCTTCTTCCTCTGCACTCAATGTAGAGTTGATGATCATTGGGAAGCTGTCCTTTTCACCCAGGAATGCATATTTAAGATGAGGGGGTAATGGTTTCAACTCTTGTTGTGGCGCTTCTTCTCTCTTGGCTTCACTTGGTTCCTCTGGTGCTTCTAATTTGTTCTCTTCTTGTTCTTGGATGTCCTGGACTTCCTCCTGTTTCACTTGATGGTTTGTTTCAAATACTTCTTCCACCAAAGAATCCACCACATCAACCCTCATGTAACTCTCTTTCTCAGTGGGGTACTGCATTGCTTTGAAGACATTTATGGTCATTTGCTCATCATGTACTCTGAAGATTATCTCTCCCTTTTCCACATCAATGATTGTTCTAGCTGTGGCAAAAAAGGGTCTACCAAGGATAACTGAGTTGCTCCCCTCTTCATCCATATCTAGGACCACAAAATCGGCTGGGAATATAAAATTTTCCACTTTCACTAAGAGGTTCTCAACTACACCATTTGGTATTTTGATAGATCTGTCAGCAAGTTGGAGTGACATCCTTGTGGGTTTCAGCTCTTCTATCATCATTTTCTTCATCATGGTAAGAGGCATTAAGTTAATGCTTGCTCCCAAGTCACAGAGTGATTTATCAATGGCTATGCTCCCAATTGTGCAAGGTATGAGAAAGCTGCCTGGATCTTTAAGTTTTGGTGGCAGCCCCTGTTGAATGATGGCGCTGCACTCTTGAGTGAGAATCACTATTTCTTTCTCTTGCCAACTTCTCTTCTTAGTGATTAATTCTTTAAGAAACTTTGCAAATAATGGCATTTGTTCTAAAGCTTCTGCCAATGGAATGTTGATTTCATGTTTCTTAAAGATTTTCAAGAACCTTGGAAATTGTTGTTCCTTCGTCCCTTTGTGTATCCGGGTTGGGTAGGGAAGCTTTGGTACATATGCTTTCACTCCTTCATTCTTGCTCTCCTGTTGTGGCTTCACATTCTCCTTGTGATTGGGGTGGCTGTCTTGAGTGGATGTCTTGCTTTGTGGCTTTTCATTTCTTTGCTTTTTTGAGGTGTTGATCCTTTTTCTTTATCTTGCTTGTCTACTGTGTCTTGCTCCTTGAGTTTTGTCGCTTGCTTGTTAGAACTTTCTCTGATTACTTTGCCACTTCTCAACTGCAGAGCCTTACATTCTTCCCTTGGGTTAGGTATTGTATCACTTGGGAGGATGTTGGTCGACCGTTCAGCTAGTTTGGCCAATTGTCCCACTTGCCGTTCAAGGTTTTTCATGGTGACTTCATATCTCTCTTGCCCTTTGATCAAGGTTTGAGTGGACTAAGCAATTGTTTGTAGGGCTACCTCAAGACTTGAAATCCTATTTTCATGATGGTCAATTGGTGATATGATGGGGGCTGATTGTTGTTGCTAGAAATTGTTGGAAGGGCTGGTGTGGAAATTTTGTGGGTTGGATGTTGGTACAGGTGATGAGTATTTTGGTGAAAAATAAATTTCTCCCAAAATACATAAATCTAACCGGCAAGTGTACCGGGTCGTATCAAGTAATAAAAACTCACGGGAGTGAGGTCGATCCCACAGGGATTGAAGGATTGAGCAATTTTAGCTTAGTGGTTAATTTAGTCAAGCGAATCAAGAATTGGTTGAGTGTTTTGTGATTTGCAGAAATTAAATTGCATGGAAGTAAAGAGAACAGGGAATTAAAATGTTGAATCTTAAAGAACAAGAAATTAAATAGCAGAAACTTAGAATTCAAGAAATGTAAATTGCTGAATCTTAAAGTGCAAGAAATGTAAACGGCTGGAATTGTAAAGGGAATTGGGGATTGGATTTGCAGAATTTAAACAAGGAAAAGTAAATTTGCATCAAGCAGAGAAGTAGAAGAGGGTTTGGGTTGAATCGGATCTTGAAGCAGTAAAGTAAATGAATATTGAAAGCAAGCAACAAAATGTAAATTGGGAATTTAGATCTCAGGACCCAGAGACTAGAAAACCAAGTCTAGATCTCAATGCCTTCCTAGATCCAACAAGAACAATTGCAAAGGAAATTGTAAATTGCAAGGAAAGTAGATGAGAATCAAGTAACAGAAACAGAAATTCAATTGCAGTAAATAAACAGAGAGATCTAAGGATGAGATTGAAACAGAATTTCTTCAATTCTTCAACCCAAGATCCAAGACAATTGTAATAGAAATTGAAAGCAATAAAACTGAGAGGAAGAGAAGTGAATTCTCCTTCCCCAAGACAAAGAAATTAAAGATCACTCAATATCCAAAGCTCTCCGAAAACTATTCTGAAAATTCCAAAAAGAAAGCTCCCCGAAGAACTTGAATTCTAACCTATTTATACACTTTCTTCCAATGATCTTCAAGCCTTGAGTTGGGCCTTTGTTCTTGGTGGAATTGGGTTGAAAGAGGCCTTGGTTAATTGCTTTTGGAGTTTGAAGAAGAACCAAAACGAACCAATTGAACCGGATTTGAGTTTTGCAAAAGTTGGACCAAAAGTTTGAGCAAAAGTTAGGGGTCTAACTTTTGCTCCAACTTTTCATATCAGCTAACACCACTTTGCTGATACCAACGTTGGTGCCAAAGTTAGGGGTCTAACTTTGGCCCTAATGTTGGCCTTACCTTGTGTACTTGTGGCGCCAACGTTAGCCACCAAGTTAGGGGGCTAACGTTGGCGCAAACTTTTGCTCCTCCTTGTGATTTTCATGTGCCAACGTTAGCCACCAAGTTAGGGGGCTAACGTTGGCGCAAACTTTTGGTGCCCAGGGAGGTTTTCTTCATGCCAACGTTAGCCTCAAAGTTAGGGGGCTAACGTTGGCGCAAACTTTTGGTGCCCAGGGGTGAATTTCATGTGCCAACGTTAGCCTCAAAGTTAGGGGGCTAACGTTGGCGCAAATCTTTTGGTACCCAGGGAGTGATTTTCAAGTTCCAACGTTAGCCTCCAAGTTAGGGGGCTAACGTTGGGGCTAACTTTTCAACCAAAAGTTTGTGCAAAAGTTTGATGCTAACTTTAGGTCCAGCTTTTTGCTTCCTGGTTCAATTTCACTTATTCCATTGTCCTCTCTTCACTCCTAGCCATTCCTTCTTGCTTCAACCTTTCTCCAAGCTTTCTTCACCTGGTTCAATTTCACTTATTCCATTGTCTTCTCTTTACTCCTAGCTATTCCTTCTTGCTTCAACCTTTCTCCAAGCTTTCTTCACCTATCATTAATCAACCAAACACATCAAAGCTATGCTCAAAATCATGAGATATTCATTCTTTCATAATATGTAACAATTATAGTATAAAACCTCATGAAACAGCATGAATTCATACATGGTTGATTAAATCAAAGGAAACATGAAAATCTACCCAATTAGCTTGCTTATGGCTCAAGAAAGTGCATAATTCTAATGAAAACAAAAGAAAAAGACTAGTTAAAATAGGCTAAGATGACTTGTCATCACAACACCAAACTTAAAGCTTGCTTGTCCTCAAGCAAGAAATAAATTTATGCTCCAAGGTTCTTTCAATTAAGATGGATTGAAGAATAACTTGTAAAGTCCAGTGAGTGAAGTGATCAGGTACAGTGGGGTGAACTCTAAATCATGTGCTCTTGCAAGGGCTTCAGTGCTTATTAGTCCTCACATATTCGGAGTCTTAGGTCTTAGGATTTTCATCCAAATGGTATCATGGAGATCTCTTTATATGTAATCACCTTGAAGCAGCTTATAGTTTCTGTGCTTTGGCCTCGACTCTAAGTGTCATGTCTCAAAGCGGCTCTTTAGATAAGCTTTCAATCAATACTCCTAACCCAGTTGGTTTTAAGGTATTAGGTGTTGAAGCACCCCTAAGGATTTACTTGCTCAAGCCTCTTTCTTTGACACACTTCAACCACAAGCATTTACTAGGGTAACAACTCTTTGAGTTTTTGTTTCTTTCTTTCTTTTTCTGCCTAGTAATTGATGCTCAGAGCCTTGGGCCATGTTCTTTTTGCTTTTGTATTTTCTTTATTTTCTTTTGTTTTGTTTGCTGCTTCTTGGATCAATAGATTTTTGAGAATCTCCACAATACTTCTTTGAACTTCATGTCCTGCCTATGAGCTCCCATGCAAGTTTTCACAAGCATGCAACCTCAATACATAATCATACAACTAGAACCACCACTTCTCCCAATCTTTTGCTTGGCTCAAAATTGTTTAATTCCTCAATCCTTCTTTTCAAGGAACTTTCATGTGATGCATTTCTTGAAAATGGAGTGCAAACAAGTTTTGAAGATAAGAATGTTGTGAATGATCAAACACCTTGCTTATTGAATTATAAAGAAAGACTATGCTATGCAGGCAGGCAGGGGTAATTAAAAAAAAACTATGCTATGCAGATAGGCAGGGCAGATCAGGATACAATCCAACTTTCAATCACAGTAATATTTGATGTAAAACAATCACTTAACAATACAACCTTTTCGAGTTCGCTTGCTTTCCTTCTTCTCATCATCATCATTGCTGGCCTTTAGGTTCATCTTTTGTTTCTTTGATTGATGATTCTTAATCCTTCCAAAAGCTTGTATGGACCTCTGCAATGATATTGAAAGTTGCTTGTTCCCCAAGCACTTGGAAACAATGGTTAGTCTGGCTGATTTATTTATGGGCTTTTGAACTTACTCTGGTGTGAGAACACCAAACTTAGTACCTTGCCAATGGGTTTCATGCATCAAATTAACCATGTATAATAACTTTTTTCTTTTCTTCTTCTTTTTCAAAAGCAATAAAACTGAAAACTAGGAAACAGCAGAATAGTTAACTAGTTCATCCAACATGCTTGAAGCCAGCATTATGCAGAGAGTGAGAATGTGTTTTATAATGGGATTTTGGTGAAACACCAAACTTAGAATCCTGCATTCTCCTTTAGATTGTTTTGGTGTGCAACACCAAACTTAGCTTCTTGCATTATAGATAGAACTAATTAACCTTTTTATTAAAATATATATGAAAAGATAGTTACCTCCGGTTGGGTTGCCTCCCAACAAGCGCTCTTTTATTGTCACTAGCTTGACATCCTTCACTCTGTTCTCATGGAAGTTGAGGCTTCTGTTGCCTTAGGTTTCCTCCTCTTGCCATGGGCTTCCTTCCCTCTGTTTCTCTTTCCATAGCCCTCTTACTTTCCTCCATGACTCCCTTCTCTTTCAACACAGCATCCTTTTCATGGCTCTTTGGGTTCAGAGTCCCCTCCTTCTCACTTAATTCAGCAAGGTTTTGAACCAGTTGTTCCATCTGCCTTTCAAGTCTTCTGAGTGAAGCCTCCTGGTTCTTGCTTATCATCTCTTGATGTTTCTTTATTTCTTCCCGCTCTATTACCATCATTTCTTGAATTTTTATGGACCTCTCCATCAGCATTTCTAGAATATAGATTCTTTGAAAGGTTGGAAGTGGTTGTGGCTGTGTCAATTGTGGTGGTTGATGAAGGTCATTTTGAGCGAATGGTGAGGTAGGACGGGGTTGAAAGTGTGTGTGATTGTTGTTGTGGGGGTGTGTTTTGAATTGGTTTTTGAAGCTGGGATTGTTGCAGTTGAAGTCCCTTGGTTTTTGGTTTTGGTTCTCAACCCCCCTCCTATTAGAATGAGTTCTCCAAGGTGGATTGTACACATCATTCTGAGGCCTGTGTTGGAGCATGCTAGAGTGATTGCTTGGAGATTGTAGTTGCTCATAATTCTGTTGCTCATGGTTAATGACCCCAAAACTGTGTTCAGCTTGATTACTCCCATATGAGCTTTGAGTCAGGTTGTATGTATGTATTACAGCATGTCTCAACTCAGTGATTTTCCTAGCCATCATGTCCAGTTGTTGTAGAGTCTGCTGATGTATCTGCTTGTTTTGGCTTATTACTGCACGAGCACCTTCAATTTCTTTCTCTTGTGTGAATGGATGCACTTCTGCCTCTGGCTTAACAATTCTTTGTGATGGGTTCAATTTGACTAGGAGCCCATTCATCAGTTCTTCCCATCCGATAATGCTTCCTTGTGGAAAAGCTTCAAACCATTGGGCAACATCATTCATGGCTATGGATAGTTGCTTCAAACTATGGGTTACATTATCATCCAAGGTGGGGATATTACTCTCATGATTGCTAGAATTTGTTGAGTTCCCCTCCATGATTTGCACAGTCACAAAAATTCAAGTGATGATTGAATATTTTCAAGCTCAGAATGTGATTCAGAAGGTTAGCTGGCGCAAAGTATCAAACAGTTGATGGACTTGGGAGATTAGTGGCAGAAATTGCTTCTCTTGTGTAAGCAAGAGCATTGCATAGAGCCAGAAATTTCCCGAAAAACTTCACTTTGTTGCTAAAGCGAAGTTTCAGTCATCTCAGGCAAAAATTCAAACAGTTAGTGGGTTAGTCGAAATTAGAGAAAAATAAACAGAAAGTGCTTGATCTAGATCACCACCTCACTTAATCATTGTCAATCTAATCAATCCCCGGCAACGGCGCCAAAAACTTGATGAGTATTTTGGTGAAAAATAAATTTCTCCCAAAACACATAAATCTAACCGGCAAGTGTACCGGGTCTTATCAAGTAATAAAAACTCACGGGAGTGAGGTCGATCCCACAGGGATTGAAGGATTGAGCAATTTTAGCTTAGTGGTTAATTTAGTCAAGCGAATCAAGAATTGGTTGAGTGTTTTGTGATTTGCAGAAATTAAATTGTATGGAAGTAAAGAGAACAGGGAATTAAAATGCTGAATGTTAAAGAACAAGAAATTAAATAGCAGAAACTTAGAATGCAAGAAATGTAAATTGCTGAATCTTAAAGTGCAAGAAATGTAAACGGTTGGAATTGTAAAGGGAATTGGGGATTGGATTTGCAGAATTTAAACAAGGAAAAGTAAATTTGCATCAAGCAGAGAAGTAGAAGAGGGTTTGGGTTGAATCAGATCTTGAAGCAGTAAAGTAAATGAACATTGAAAGCAAGCAACAAAATGTAAATTGGGAATTTAGATCTCAGGACCCAGAGACTAGAAAACCAAGTCTAGATCTCAATGCCTTCCTAGATCCAACAAGAACAATTGCAAAGGAAATTGTAAATTGCAAGGAAAGTAGATGAGAATCAAGTAACAGAAACGGAAATTCAATTGCAGTAAATAAACAGAGAGATCTAAGGATGAGATTGAAACAGAATTTCTTCAATTCTTCAACCCAAGATCCAAGACAATTGTAATAGAAATTGAAAGCAATAAAACTGAGAGGAAGAGAAGTGAATTCTCCTTCCCCAAGACAAAGAAATTAAAGATCACTCAATATCCAAAGCTCTCCGAAAACTATTCTGAAAATTCCAAAAAGAAAGCTCCCCGAAGAACTTGAATTTTATCCTATTTATACACTTTCTTCCAATGATCTTCAAGCCTTGAGTTGGGCCTTTGTTCTTGGTGGAATTGGGTTGAAAGAGGCCTTGGTTAATTGCTTTTGGAGTTTGAAGAAGAACCAAAACGAACCAATTGAACCGGGTTTGAGTTTTGCAAAAGTTGGACCAAAAGTTTGAGCAAAAGTTAGGGTTCTAACTTTTGCTCCAACTTTTCATATCAGCTAACACCACTTTGCTGATACCAACATTGGTGCCAAAGTTAGAGGTCTAACTTTGGCCCTAACGTTGGCCTTACCTTGTGTACTTGTGGCGCCAACGTTAGCCACCAAGTTAGGGGGCTAACGTTGGCGCAAACTTTTGCTCCTCCTTGTGATTTTCATGTGCCAACGTTAGCCACCAAGTTAGGGGGCTAACGTTGGCGCAAACTTTTGGTGCCCAGGGAGGTTTTCTTCATGCCAACATTAGCCTCAAAGTTAGGGGGCTAACGTTGGCGCAAACTTTTGGTGCCCAGGGGTGAATTTCATGTGCCAACGTTAGCCTCAAAGTTAGGGGGCTAACGTTGGCGCAAATCTTTTGGTACCCAGGGAGTGATTTTCAAGTTCCAACGTTATCCTCCAAGTTAGGGGGCTAACGTTGGGGCTAACTTTTCAACCAAAAGTTTGTGCAAAAGTTTGATGCTAACTTTAGGTCCAGCTTTTTGCTTCCTGGTTCAATTTCACTTATTCCATTGTCCTCTCTTCACTCCTAGCCATTCCTTCTTGCTTCAACCTTTCTCCAAGCTTTCTTCACCTGGTTCAATTTCACTTATTCCATTGTCTTCTCTTTACTCCTAGCTATTCCTTCTTGCTTCAACCTTTCTCCAAGCTTTCTTCACCTATCATTAATCAACCAAACACATCAAAGCTATGCTCAAAATCATGAGATATTCATTCTTTCATAATATGTAACAATTATAGTATAAAACCTCATGAAACAGCATGAATTCATACATGGTTGATTAAATCAAAGGAAACATGAAAATCTACCCAATTAGCTTGCTTATGGCTCAAGAAAGTGCATAATTCTAATGAAAACAAAAAAAAAAGACTAGTTAAAATAGGCTAAGATGACTTGTCATCAACAGGAAAGTTATTTTGATGAGTTTGTAGATTGTTGTGGGGTCGTTGATATGTGTTTTGTGGTTTCTTGTATTGGTTAGTGTTGTTAGATGAGTGATTTTGGCTGTGTGTGTTGCGAGAATGGTTGGAGTTGTTGTTCTTCTGCCAATGGTTTTGATTATCACCCCATCTCAGGTTGGGGTGATTCCTCCAGGATGAGTAGTATGTGTCACCATGGAAGTCATTTTGAGAAGCATTTGAGGTGTTTTGCATGTATTGAACCTGTTCTTGTTGCTGCTCAACATTGCCTGCTTCATTTTGACCCCATTCAATTGAAGCTTGATTTGTTGTGCTCACTGAAGCTATTTGGAGGCCATCTATTCTCTTAGCCATCATTTTCATTTATTGCTGGATTTGTTGGTGCATCAACTTGTTCTGTGCCAAGATTGTGTCCACTCCTTCTAGTTCCAATACACCCTTCTTTTGAATAGGTTGGCGTTGCCTCTGATGAGCAAAGAAGTATTGGTTATTTGTCACCATGTCTATGAGATTCTGAGCTTCTTCGGTTGTATTCATCAATTGTAGCGAGCGTCCTGCAGAGTAATCCAAGGACTCTTGAGATTTTTTAGTCAACCCTTCATAGATATTTTGAAGTTTATCCCATTCACTGAACATCTCAGGTGGACATTTTCTAATCAGAGCTTTGTATCTTTCCCATGCCTCATACAATGATTCCCCATCCATTTGATTGAACGTTTGCACCTCTGTTTTTAACCTGATGATCCTCTAAGGCAGATAGAACTTGGATAGGAATTTATTCACCAGATCATCCCAAGTGTTGATACTTTCTTTGGGAAATGTCTCCAGCCATTGAAATGCCTTGTTCCTTAAAGAAAATGGGAATAATAGCAGCTTGTAAACATCTGGATGCACACCATTTGTCTTGACAGTTTCACATATTCTTAGGAAGACAGATAGGTGTTGATTTGGATCCTCAAGGGGGCCTCCTCCATAGGAACAATTGTTTTGCACGAGAGTGATGAGCTGAGGCTTCAATTCAAAGTTGTTTGCATGAACATTGGGAGAGAGTATACTGCTCCCACAGTGTCTTGGATTTGGGAGAGTGTAAGAAGCTAGAACTCTCCTTTGATGTGGGTTATTATTGTTGGCAACTCCCTCAGCAGGGTTATGTGAGTTGCCCTCCATGACCTAGTCTTCTCCTTCTGAATCCTCTTCACCAATTATCCCTTTTCCCGTTGCTTCTCTTCTTAACCTTCGGAGGGTTCTCTCGTCTTCAGGATTAAATCTCCTTGCCTCTGACATACACAAACACACAAACCAACAACACAAATGAAACACTCTATTGCTAGAGTGAAGTTAAAGTTAGCAAAACAAAATATCAAACAGTTAGTGGGCTTTAACAAGGAAAAGAAAAATGCTTAATCTAAACTACCATTTACTTAATCATTGTCAATCTCTTCCAATCCCCAGCAACGGCGCCAAAAACTTGATACGCGAAAATTAATAATTCACGTATAACCACCGACAAGTATACCGGGTCGTATCAAGTAATAAAACTCACTAAGAGTAAGGTCGATCCCACGGAGATTGGTAGATTAAGCAACTTTAGTTAAATGGTAAATTTAGTCAAGAAAACATGGTTTTGATTACATGAGATTTGTGATTTTTGAACATAATTGCAAAAATTTAAATGGCAAGGAATTTAAAGAACTTGAATAATGAAGGCAAATTAAATGACTGAAAGTAAATAACAGAAACTTATATTGCAAGAAAGTAAAGGTTGCAGAATTTTAAAGAGCAGAAGAGTAAATTGCAAGAAATAGATAAACAGAATGTAAATGGCAAGAATGATAAATTGCAAAAAGATAAAAGGGAATTGGGTAATGGGTATTTAAAGAACTAAAGAACAAAATAGATGAGAATTAATGATGGAGAGATCATTAGGGATTAGAGATGCAAATTCTCATGAATTGATGTTGATCAATTCCTTCTCAATCATGGGTATAGATCCATGGCAGATTGTGGGTAATTGAGTCCCAATCTCTTGGTAACTCAATTTCTCTCAACACAACCAATTGCCACTCTCGTGATCTAATTGTTCATGAGAAGAGATGAAGTTCAATTTCTAATCCAAGCCACGCAACTTCCAGAATCTCAACTAAGGGAGGTTACATCTCACATACCAACCCAAAGTGTATTGATCAAAGAAATCATGAAAGGATGAACTCTAAACTGAATTATGTAGCTCCTTTCTCAAGTTCACCACATAATTCATATAGATTCAATCCCTCTCTCGATGGTGATTAAATCTGTGAAGAACAAGAGTTTCCTCTTAGATTAACCACTTGAATTGAGAAGGAAAAGGAAAGTTATCAACTCATTCGAATAAGCAGAGCTCCTCCCCCTAATGAAAATGGGGTTTAGTGAATCATAGCTCTAAATTCAACAACAAATGCAAAAGTAAACATTAAAATTTTGTAGTGAAGAATATTGAAGAATGAAGAAGAAGTTCTTAAAAACTGAAATTCAAAATTTCCAAAAGAAAACAAAATAGAGGACCCCTCGAAGCAGTAAAACAGAAATGCTAGTTTTAAAATGTAAAAGTCTAAGTGTAAAAAGTAAAAGTGTCTGAGAGTCCCTAAAAGTACAAAACTATTCTCTATTTATACTATTCCTAAAACTCCTTGAAATTCAACTTTTGGGTTAGCAATTTGGGCCTTGCTCTTGTTGATTTTGCTTCATGAAAGAATTCTTGTCAAACAGAGGAAACAGGGCTCATTCTCATTGCTCTGGTCCAATGGCCTGGCGTTGTTGCCCAAGTTATTGGCAAAACATGCCACTGACAACGTGCATGGCACTTTCCTGGGAGTGGGGCATGGTTCCTGGGCGTTGTTGCCTAAGTTGTTGCCCATGTTTTTGTCCAAACACTTGGCCCTTTCTGCCTTTCTGAACTCAGTTTTGATGCCCAAAGTTGCCTCTGGTTTGAGCTTCAATTTTGTGCTCCACTATAGACTATGAAATATGGTTAGAAAGCTCTTGATGTCTACTTTCCAACGCATTTGGAAGCATCTCAATTGGATCTCTGTAGCTCAAGTTATGTTCCATTGAAGAAGGCAAGGTCAGGCTGCCTGGCGTTGTTGCCCAATTTGTTAGCAAAACACGCCAGCAACAACGCCCTAGTCTCTGAGGCTCTAAATGAAGCCAGCTTTTGAAGCTTCAAATGAACTCCAATCCTATGCTATGATATATGGTTGGAAAGCTCTTGATGTCTACTTTCCAATGCCACTGAAATCACCTCATTTGGAGTTTTCTAGCTCAAGATATGTTCCTTTGAAGAGTACAAGGTCAGGCTGCCTGGCGTTGTTGCCCAAGTTGTTGGCAAAACACGCCAGCAACAACGCCCATGCCTCTTCTTTGGTGATTTCCTGGCGTTGTTGCCCAAGTTGTTGGCAAAACATGCCAGCAACAACGCCCATGCCTCTTCTTTGGTGGCTTCCTGGCGTTGTTGCCCAAGTTATTGGCCGAACACGCCAGGAACAACGCCCATGCCTCTTCTTCCTGGCAGCTTGATTTGTTGGGCGTTGTTGCCCAAGTTATTGGCGAAACACACCAGCAACAACGTGACTCCCTCTCCTTTGGTAATTTCCTGGCGTTTTTGTCCAAGTTATTGGCCGAACACGCCAGGAACAACGCTCAAGTCTTCTTCTCCCTGGTAGCTTGATTTGTTGGGCGTTGTTGCCCAAGTTATTGGCAAAACACGGCAGGAACAACGTGACTCCCTCTCCTTTGGTGATTTCCTGGCGTTGTTGCCCAAGTTATTGGCAGAACACACCAGGAACAACGCTCAAGCCTTCTTTTCCCTTGCTCCATCACCTGCCATAAACCAAAGAATTTTCCTCAAAGTTTCGCCATCTTATACAATAATTTTCAAGGGAATCATTCACATCAACTTATATATAAACTCCTTGAGCCATTTGCATGAATTATGCCAAATTTCACTTAGTTCTTAGTTCATGGATGCATGGATGAAAAACTCACAAAATTGCTCATTTATTTCAAAGAAAGTGAATGAAATTAAGCTAAAACTAACTAAACTAACTAGTTAAAATGGTAAATATGCGAATGCATCATAAATCTTGGCTGGCCATTGGCCATGTCTAGTGTTTCGGACTGAAGCTTTCACTGAAAGCTTGGCTGGCTAGTAAGCCATGTCTAATTCCTGGACCGGAGTTTTAGACTAACATTGCAATGATTCCTGGAATTCTCATTAAAAATTTTGAATCTCTTTATTTTCTTTTCCATATAATTTTTGAAAAATCACAAAAAAATTTTATAAAATTATAAAAATAAAAAATATTTTATGTTTCTTGTTTGAGTCTAGTGTCTAATCTTAAGTTTGGTGTCAATTGCATTCTTCTTGCATTTTTCAAAAATATGCAATATGTTCTTCATTGATCTTCAAGTTGTTCTTGATGATTTCAGTGCTCTGATCTTTAATTTCCCTTATTTTGTGTCTTTTGTTATTTATTACATGCAATTTTTAAATTGCTATGGTCCTTAGTATACAAACATCTAAGTTTGGTGTCTTGCATGCATTGTTTATTTGATCTTAGTTGCATTCTTTTTATTATTATTGTTTCTCGTCATTAAAATTTCAAAAAAAAAATTTCAAAATTGTGTCTTTTCAAAACGCCCAGTGAAGAAGGAAAACTGGCATTTAAATGCCAGCCAGGGTACCTGGCTGGGCGTTAAACGCCCAAAAAGGTAGCATTTTGGGCGTTAAACGCCAGAATGGATGCCATTCTGGGCGTTTAACGCCAGGAGGACACTAGAAGGAAGATTTTGTTTTTAATTCAAATCTTTTTCAAATATTCATAATTTTTCAAAATCAAATTTTTTTTTCAAATCATATCTTTTCAATCATATCTTTTCAAAATCAATTTCTTTTCAATTTTTTTATTTATTACTATGATTCGGGTGCATCGCATTCTTTATTTCTCTAACTATTGCTTACGAGTTAGGATTATATTTCTTTAAATTGAATTTTTACTTGATTATCCATACACCTGCATCCCAAAATGCTTTGACCAGTTTAGTGTGCCTGCAAGTACCATTCGCTATTAGGAACAGGACTTTTATACACGATCTAATCTGTTTACCTCTATGTGGTTTAGAAGTTATTTTAGAATTAGATTGGTTATCTAAGTATCATACTTTCCTTGATTATTTTAAAAGAACTGATGTTATTCGATCTGATAGTCTATGTACTAAACCATTTCTGTCCCACACCTTATATCTGAATTCTGTAAGAGTTACCTTAGACGGGAGGGATTATAAGGGGTACGTTCTATTAGTGGCTAGCTCAAATGAAAGTGAACTAAGCTTAGAACGAATCCGAGTGGTGAAGGAATTTCCTGATGTTTTCCCGGATGACATACCTGAGTTTCCTCCTTAGTGAGAGATAGAATTCAACATTAAACTAGTACCTGGAACCGGACCGATTTCCATAGCACCGTGCCGGATGTCACCACTGGAACATGCAAAGTTGAAAAAGTAGTTGGATGAGCTACTTGGAAAAGAATTTATTCGACCTAGTGCATCATCTTGGGGAGCTCCAGTATTGCTAGTAAAGAAGAAGGACGGTGGAATCAGACTTTGCATAGATTACCGACAGCTAAATAAAGACACTATCAAGAACAAGTATCCACTTCCACGGATAGATGATTTGATGGATCAGTTGGAAGGTGCAACTGTGTTCTCAAAGATTGATTTTCGATCGAGCTATCACTAGATTCGAGTGAAAGAATCAGATATACCGAAGACTGTATTTAGAACTCGTTATGGTCACTATGAGTATACGGTTATGTCGTTTGGACTAACTAATGCTCCTACGATTTTCATGGAGTACATGAATCATTTTTTCCGTCCGTACCTTGATCAATTTGTAGTAGATTTCATAGATGATATTCTCATCTATTCGAAGACAGAAAGAGTGCATGAAGAGCATCTAAGGACTGTATTGCAGACACTGAGGACTCGGAAGTTATATGATAAACTATCAAAATGCGAATTCTGGACAGGGAAGGTGGATGGAATTTTTGAAGGACTATGATTTCAAATTAAGTTATCGCCCAAGGAAAGCGAACGTGGTGGCAAACACTTTAAGCAGGAATAATTTGAGTATCTCTTGGATGATGATACAGGAAGAAAAATTACTCGCGGAATTTGAGGACCTTAAGTTGGCTATGACTGAGACGTCAAGTGGAGTCCGTTTGGCCCAATTGCATATAACACCAGATTTTAAGATTAGTATTCAGCAAGCACAAGCACAGGACTCAGAAATGATGACGATGCTGAGACAGATGAACACAGAAGAACCAGAAGCTGTGAGACAGGATCGTAGTGGCCTATAGAGGTACAAGAACAGAATTAGTGTGCCTAACTCTGGAGAATTGCAACAAAAGATTCTTGTTGAAGCTCACCAAAGTAGATTTTCTATGCATCCTGGAGTGACAAAGATGTATCGAGATTTGAAACAAATGTTCTGGTGGCCGGGCTTAAAGAAAAAAGTAGCTGATTATGTCTCAAAATGTTTAACCTGCCAGAAGATGAAGGTGGAACATCAGAAGCTGTCAGGAACCCTGCAACCCTTAGAAATGCCACAATGGAAATGGGAGCAGATTACTATGGATTTTGTCATGGGATTGCCAAGGACCTCAACAGGACACGATACCATCTGGGTAATTGTGGACAGGTTGACAAAATCAGCGCACTTCCTTCCGATTCGAGTTGACTATACTTTAGAAAGGCTGGAACGAATATATATTCAAGAAAACGTACGACTACATGGGATACCTTCGTAAATTGTCTCAGATCAAGTTTCAAGGTTTACTACTAGATTTTGGGGAGCTTTTCAGAAAGCGTTGGAAATAAAATTGCACACGAGTATAGCATACCATCCTCAGATAGACGGACAATCAAAGCAGACAATCCAGACATTAGAAGACATGTTACGATTATGTATGATAGACAACCAAAGCAGCTGGGATAAGTATTTGTTGTTGGTCGAATTTGTCTACAACAACAGTTGCCAATAAAGTATCGGGATGGCGCCATACGAAGCTCTCTACGAAAGAAGATATCGGACACCATTGTGTTGGAATGACGATGGGGAAGCTAGTGTCTTAGGTCCAAACTTAGTGTAAGAAACTACTGAGAGGATAAAGGAGATTCGTCGGAAGATCCAGACAGCACAAGGCCGACAAAAGAGCTATGCCGATAATAGACGTAGATCCTTAAAGTTTAGTAAGGGAAACCATGCCTTTCTAGAAGTAACTTCGATTACTGGAATAGGTAGAGCCCTTAAGACTAAAAAGCTTAACCCACAATACATAGAACCTTTCCAAATACTTAAAAGAGTCGGTCTAGTAGCTTATCAAATAGCCCTTCCTCCTATTTATCAAACCTTCATGATGTTTTTTTTTATGTCTCGCAACTTAAGAAATATGTTCACGATGAGAGTCACATTTCACAACAAGAAACAGTACAGTTCTAAAATGATTTCACATATCAAGCATCACCAGTTTAGATCGTAGAAAGAAGTGATAAGCAGCTAAGAGGCAAGACTGTTCGCTTAGTCAAAGTAGCATGGGAACCAAGAGGAGAAGAAGAGCAAACTTGGGAATTAGAAGATAAGATTAGAGCTGATTACCCGCATCTGTTCTTAGGTAACTAAAATTTTGAGGGCAAAATTTTCTTTTAGGAGGGTAGAATGTAACAACCCTGATTTTCGAGTATATGAGATCTTTTCTGAAAGTACGGATTTCTCCGAAAGATCAGTAAAGGGAACAACTCTGTTATATATCATCAAGCATATCAATCCTCAATATCATTATGTTATCCTTAAGTTAGAACCTCCTCTGAGGCAAGCTCGATAATGCAATCGCGAAGAACCTTGTTTTTGAACCGTATCGGTTGGTAGTTTTGATTCTGATTTTCATAAATAGTCTCTATTTGTCGAACCGGACTCGATTCATGAGAGGAGAGAGATAATAGTATAATATTATCATTATATTAGTATTAGAAAATTCTTGAATGACATTATAAGGTTACCTGGTCTGTTTTTGTTAAAAACAGAAAATCGGTTTAACCGGGTTTACGGTTTACTGGTGCAGCTTAGCACCAACACTCTCTGATGAATTTAGCAATGCTAAGGCCTCATTATACATGTTCTATTCTCATAATAAATATGTTACTAGTTTCATTTATGCTAGTAGCTCAGAAAATAATTTTTAGAGATGTTTTTACGAGTGTTTCGATACACCTAGTTTTAGTAGTTGTACACCAGAGATATTTTAATATTATTTTAATCCACCTCCAAGCCAACCAATCACAACTCACCTTACACCCCCAAGACCTCCAAGGCTGTCTCATTTCATCATTTTGGCCGAAAATAACAAGAGAGAAAAGAGAGAAACTTTCATGAACACTTAATCTTCAAAGCTTGATTTCTTCTGAATTAAAACTCAAATCAAAACTCCGATTTCACCAAAATGATCCTCTCTTCTTCCTCTACATAACCATGTAACTTATCAAGGATGGAAATAAGGTTAGATGGATGTCTCCCTCCCATTTCAATTCGGTTTTCAAGGAAAACCATGCAAAACATGTGTTTTCTTGATGTTCTTCCTTAGGAATCATGCTTAACTTGACTTGAGGGCCAAGAAACATGAATTTCCAGCAAGTATAAGGTGAGATATCTCTTCCTAACATACTGAGTGAGATTTGGTCAGTTGAGAGTTTTTGGATTTAAAGTTGTTCTTGATGTGATTTAGGAGGAAAAAGTGCTTAAGGACCACCTGAAAGTTTAACCGAATTAGGAGCAGCAAAACCAGGTAAGGATTGACAAATTTAATCTTGATTGATTGTGTTTGAGTTGTGTGATTATGATATGGTTTGTCTGTTCTTGAAATTGATTGTTTGTATGAGTAATTCTTGTTGAAATTTTGGTGAAAATTTGATGAAATTTGATGAAATTCAAGCTGTGAATGTGTGTTCTTGTGGCTGCTGGAAAACGAAACCCTAGAGCTTAAATTGAGGTTCAATTTATGTTAAAATCATGTAGAAAAGATGGGGTTTTAGTGGCTGGAAATTTATTTTGAATTTTGGTAAAAATCGGTTGCTGAAAAGACTGAAAAACGGGTAAAAACAGAGAAAGAATTTGAAGAATATACGAAGAACACGAAGAACACTTTGAGTGTGGTGAAGAACATTGAAGAACACCTTTTAGATCTTAGAAAGGGCAAGGAAGTAAAATTTTTGGTGTTTAAGGTGTTATATGGTAATTTCTGGAAGATAGGGTGGTAAAAGTAGAAATATTAAAAGTTACGGATGGTAAAAAATGAATTTTAAAGGTTAAAAGTAAAAGGTAAGTTAATTTTCGAAAATTTAGTATTAAAAATAATATTTTAATAAAAATAATAAAATAATGCGGAAAAGGCAGTTTTCTGTAAAAGTTTTAGAAAGACAACTTTAAGTGCAGAATCTCATAATTACCTTCATAAAACACTTAGGGAGTGGTAATAACATGATAGTGAGGCAAAGATAAAGAAAAGATTAAAAGTTAAAGAAAACATAAAAACCAAAGAAAAAGTATGTAAAATTTTAATGACAGAAAAACAGACAGAGACTAGTGAACGAACTAGGGCAACTTAGTTAGTACTTGAGTTGCGACTAGGGATAGGTGTTATATGAAAAGTTAAACTATTTCAGTATAGACTTAATGAACCTATACCTAGAACACTCTAACTATTCATACCGAAATTTACATAAGCTTTAAATACACATGTTAAACAGAGAAATCAGAGAAGAATAAAGTAACACAGAGCACAGAGTAACCAGAGTAAAGTAAAGAGATACAAAGAGAAAAGAATAATATGATAAAGAGAAATGGTTTGAGCCAGGATATTGTAAAAGTGAAAGATGTAAAGTTTGTATAGTATGATTGAACAGAGAAAGAAAGAGGTACTGCATAAGAATGTGAAAATGATGATGAATAATGAGAATGATGATGAATGATGATAATGAGAATGATTATGTAATGATCTGCTGCGTGAAGGCAGTCAGATAGATAGTGGTACGACCACAGAACGTTTTCCAGTGTTACACAGCTATTGAGAGCTGTACCTACAACTGATAACCTGGGATCACTTGCAGAGGATATTAATTCATACACGGCTAGAATGCCGCACTTGTAAGGCAAGGATTGCTTACAGAGAATATGATTTCATACATGGCTGGAATGCCGCCACCTGTAAGGCAGAGTTTGCTTACAGAGGATATGACGCATACGTTGGTTAGTGAGAACTGTACCTATGCTGTCTGGAAGACCATACCCGTTTCAGCTGCTTCGGGTTACGTCGGGAGCGGGTAGAAACCGACAGATGAGCTCATTACCTGCGCTAGGGCTAGACATGCATCATACTTGGTTGCGCATTTCCTTTGTTATGATTGTGGTATGAATGTATGCTTTCCTTGTTTGTATTCCATTCTCTGCGCTTGTGTTATTTTCTTGTATTCTTCTGTTTGTGTTCTGCTATTTGTTTTCTCTATCTTCTCTAGTTATCTGTGTTTTCTAATTACTACTTCTTTGTATTCTGCTAATAGTCTGTTAAACAACATAGAATTAATGAACGTAACTAATAACCCCGACCCTACTAAGAACTCCCCAGTTCTTACCCCTTCTCTCTCCCTTCCCCCTTCATATGGAAGTAAGAGTACCTTACCATAGTTTGCTGATGACCATTCACAAGAAGAGGATTCTGCTCTAGATAGTCTTCTGAGTCTAGGGTGAATATCGTTCTCTGATTATATGTATATACTGTGAGACCAGCCAACATCTGCACCCCGTTCGTATGCGCACTTTAACCTAAATCCTGTGTACGAGATTCCTATTATGTGGCTACTTCATGAGGTACCAGAGAGACGTCCTGTGGAAAAGTCTGATCGTGCAGAGGAGTAGCAGATGATGTTCTATCTTTTGACGACGTTCCACCTGACTTGAGTTTTGAAGACCTAGAACGTACTTTCCCTCGCTTTAGTAGTTTAGTGGGACTAGATGAGTATAGAGTCTAGGCTAGCCTAGGTGCCAGCTTAGGGACCTCTTGAACAGGTCAGGACCTGGGATGTTGTATGTATATACATGTATATAGATATTATTTAGCTATATCTAGGGGTGTTCTAACTAACAGTCTATATTCTAATAAAGGATGAATCACCGAATATTGTCAACTACTTGTGGTGTATTTATTTGTGGTTGTTTATAACTGTTTTATCTATTATTATTTGTGAATTAATTATAAATGATTCTGTCTATTAATCCAAATGTTTTCAAAAAAAAAAAATACACCTCGCAAATTAACTATGCTTTTAACAACGAATCAGGCTCATATGATAAATAATAGATAATAATTAGGAAGACAAATTGGTACCGCTCAGTTTCCGGTATGATCTAGACATATTCGAAATTGGGTCGTTACAATTTGGTATCAGAGCAGTTTGTTCCCAATAGAGCCTGGGGAGTGGACTTACTATGCTTCATTGCATACTCTGTTGTGTGTGTCATGCGTATAGGATATCCCAGTGATATATGTTGCATGATTGTTTCTGTGTTTTCATTTTGGGAATGTTCACACTTGACTTGAAGTGTTAAGACTGATCACCATAACAATGATTGTTTGGTGTGAACAGGACTACAATGGGTTCACAGAGACGAGGCGTACGGGAAGGAATTCCTAATGTTAACTACGAGAGGGAACAGGAAATGTTTATGGCTACCATGAACAACGCAGCTGATGTAGTGCGTGAAGCTGCGGCAACAGCGGCTAGGGCTGTTGAACATCTTGGAGTGAGAAATGGGAATGATGAGAATAACTTAGGGCATCCAGAAAGACCTATGACCCTTGCGACCTTTCTGAAGGTTAATCTGCCTAAGTTCAAGGGTACACTCGTTGCGACTGACGCTGATAACTGGTTTCGAGGTATTGAACGATCACTGAGAGCGCAACATGTTCCGGAAGGACAACACGTGGAGTTTGCTACTTATATGCTCGAGGGATAAGCTGAGTACTGGTGGCAGGGGATACAGCGACTGCTACAACGTAATGAAGGTGACATTCCTTAGGATAATTTTAAAGATGAATTCTACAAGAAATATTTCCCAAGAGCAGTGCGTGATGCTAAGGAGATAGAGCTTATGCAGCTGAGGCAAGGGGATATGACTGTTGCTGAGTATGCTCGTAATTTCGATGACTTGTGTCATTTCTCTAAGATCTGTCAATGGAATCCTGCTGACTTTGAAGAATAGAAGTGTTTGAAGTTTGAAGGAGGCCTTCGTGATGATCTGATGAGTTCAATAGTTCCGCTGGAGATACGTAATTTTGCTGAATTAGTCAACAAGAGCAAGTTAGTGGAAGAACGTATTAAGAAAGTGACTGTGGCCAAGGTGAGTCGCCAAGGATTTCCACCAAGGCGTCTTAGCAATCATCAGGCAGCTGGGAGAAGGGTGCATTTTAAAGCGGGTGGTATACGACAACATAAGAACCTACAAGTTGGTAACATTACTGCTCGCCGTACGGGTAAGAATGGAGATAAAGTAAGGCAAGGCAATGGTAAACGAGCCCATCAGGCTTACATAAACACTGCATGTAAGCAATGCGGAAAAGAGCATGATAACAGGACTTGCCAGTTTGGATCACCTAACTGCTATGCTTGTGGAGAACTTGGACATATTGCCAAGGATTGTTCGAAGGGATTTACTCAAAATTCAGTTAGAACCCAGCAACAAGGACGAGTGTTTACTATCACTATTGACGATGTTGTGCAATCGAACGCCCTCATTCAAGGCCAGTCTTATGTCAAGAATCGATTTCTAACTGTACTCTATGATTCGGGTGCATCGCATTCTTTATTTCTCTAACTATTGCTTACGAGTTAGGATTATATTTCTTTAAATTGAATTTTTACTTGATTGTCCATACACCTGCATCCCAAAATGCTTTGACCAGTTTAGTGTGCCTGTAAGTACCATTCGCTATTAGGAACAGGACTTTTATACATGATCTAATCTGTTTACCTCTATGTGGTTTGGAAATTATTTTAGGATTAGCTTGGTTATCTAAGTATCATGCTTTCCTTGATTATTTTAAAAGAACTGCTGTTATTCCATCTGATAGTCTATGTACTAAACCATTTCTGTCCCACACCTTATATCTGAATTCTGTAAGAGTTACCTTAGACGGGAGGGATTATGAGGGGTACGTTCTGTTAGTGGCTAGCTCGAATGACAGTGAACTAAGCATAGAATGAATCCGAGTGGTGAAGGAATTTCCTGATGTTTTCCCGGATGACATACCTGAGTTTCCTGCTTAGTGAGAGATAGAATTCAGCATTAAACTAGTACCTAGAACCGGACCGATTTCCATAGCACCGTGCCAGATGTCACCACTGGAACTTGTAAAGTTGAAGAAGTAGTTGGATGAGCTACTTGGAAAGGAATTTATTCGTCCTAGTGCATCATCTTGGGGAGCTCCAGTATTTCTAGTAAAGAAGAAGGACAGTGGAATCAGACTTTGCGTAGATTACCGACAGTTAAATAAAGACACTATCAAGAACAAGTATCCACTTCCACGGATAGATGATTTGATGGATCAGTTGGAAGGTGCAACTGTGTTCTCGAAGATTGATTTTCGATCGAGCTATCACTAGATTCGAGTGAAAGAATCAGATATACCGAAGACTGTATTTAGAACTCGTTATGGTCACTAGGAGTATACGGTTATGTCGTTTGGACTAACTAATGCTCCTACGATTTTCATAGATTACATAAATCGTATTTTCTGTCCGTACCTTGATCAGTTTGTAGTAGTTTTCATAGACGATATTCTCCTCTATTCGAAGACAGAAAGAGTGCATGAAGAGCATCTAAGGACTGTATTGCAGACACTGAGGACTCGGAAGTTATATGATAAACTATCAAAATGCGAATTCTGGACAGCGAAGGTGGATGGAATTTTTGAAGGACTATGATTTCAAATTAAGTTATCACCCAGGGAAAGCAAACGTGGTGGCAAACGCTTTAAGCAGGAAGAATTTGAGTATCTCTTGGATGATGATACAGGAAGAAAAACTACTCGTAGAATTTGAGGACCTTAAGTTGGCTATGACTGAGACGTCAAGTGGAGTCCATTTGGCCCAATTGCGTATAACACCAGATTTTAAGATTAGTATTCAGCAAGCACAAGCACATGGCTCAGAAATGATGACGATGCTGAGACGGATGAACACAGAAGAACCAGAAGCTGTGAGACAGGATCGTAGTGGCCTATAGAGGTACAAGAACAGAATTTGTGTGCCTAACTCTGGAGAATTGCGACAAAAGATTCTTGCTGAAGCTCACCAAAGTAGATTTTCTATGCATCCTGGAGTGACAAAGATGTATCGAGATTTGAAATAAATGTTCTGGTGGCCGGGCTTAAAGAAAGAAGTAGCTGATTATGTCTCAAAATGTTTAACCTGCCAGAAGATGAAGGTGGAACATCAGAAGCTGTCAGGAACCCTGCAACCCTTAGAAATACCACAATGGAAATGGGAGCAGATTACTATGGATTTTGTCACGGGATTACCAAGGACCTCAACAGAACACGATACCATCTGGGTAATTGTGGACAGGTTGACAAAGTCAGCGTACTTCCTTCCGATTCGAGTTGACTATACTTTAGAAAGGCTGGAACAAATATATATTCAAGAAAACGTACGACTACATGGGATACCTTTGTAAATTGTCTCAGATCAAGTTTCGAGGTTTATTACTAGATTTTGGGGAGCTTTTCAGAAAGCATTGGAAACAGAATTGCACACGAGTATAGCATACCATCCTCAGATAGACGGACAATCAGAGCAGACAATCCAGACGTTAGAATACATGTTACGATTATGTATGATGGACAACCAAAGCAGCTGGGATAAGTATGTCGAATTTGTCTACAACAATAGTTGCCAATAAAGTATCAGGATGGCACCAAACGAAGCTCTCTACGAAAGAAGATGTCGGACACCATTGTGTTGGAATGATGATGGGGAAGCTAGTGTCTTAGGTACAAACTTAGTGTAAGAAACTACTGAGAAGATAAAGGAGATTCGTCGGAAGATCCAGACAGCACAAGGCCGAGAAAAGACCTATGCCGATAATAGACATAGACCCTTAGAGTTTAGTGAGGGAAACCATGTCTTTCTAGAAGTAACTTCGATTACTGGAATAGGTAGAGCCCTTAAGACTAAAAAGCTTAACCCACAATACATAGAACCTTTCCAAATACTTAAAAGAGTCAGTCTAGTAGCCTATCAAATAGCCCTTCCTCCTTATTTATCAAACCTTCATGATGTTTTTTTTATGTCTTGCAACTTAAGAAATATGTTCCCGGTGAGAGTCACGTTTCACAACCAAAAACAGTACAGTTATAAAATGATTTGACATATCAAGCATCACCAGTTCAGATCGTAGAAAGAAGTGATAAGCAGCTAAGAGGCAAGACTATTCGCTTAGTCAAAGTAGCATGGGAACCAAGAGGAGAAGAAGAGCAAACTTGGGAGTTGGAAGATAAGATGAGAGCTGATTACCCACATCTGTTCTTAGGTAACTGAAATTTTGAGGGTAAAATTTTCTTTTAGGAGGGTAGAATGTAACAACCCTGATTTTCGAGTACATGAGATCTTTTCTGAAAGTACAGATTTCTCCGGAAGATCAATAAAGGAAACACCTCTGTTATATCATCAAGCATCTCAATCCTCATTATCATTATGTTATCCTTAAGTTAGAACCTCCTCTGAGGCAAGCTCGATAATGCAATCACGAAGAACCTTGTTTTTGAACCGTATCAGTTGGCAGTTTTGATTCTGATTTTCGTAAATAGTCTCTGTTTGACGAACCCGACTCGATTCATGAGAGGAGAGAGATAATAGTATAATATTATCATTATATTAGTTTTAGAAAATGCTTGAATGACATTATAAGGTTACCTGGTCTATTTTTGTTAAAAACAGAAAATCGGTTTAACCGGGTTTACGGTTTACTGGTGCAGCTTAGCACCAGCACTCTCTGATGAATTTAGTAAAGCTAAGGCCTCATTATACATCTCATAATAAATATGTTACTAGTGTTATTTATGCTAGTAGCTCAGAAAATAATTTTTAGAGATGTTTTTACGAGTGTTTCGATACACCTAGTTTTAGTAGTTGTACACCAGAGATATTTTAATATTATTTTAATCCACCTCCAAGCCAACCAATCACAACTCACCTTACACCCCCAAGACCTCCAAGGCTGTCTCATTTCATCATTTTGGCCGAAAATAACAAGAGAGAAAAGAGAGAAACTTTCATGAACACTTAATCTTCAAAGCTTGATTTCTTCTGAACTAAAACTCCAATCAAAACTCCGATTTCACCAAAATGATCCTCTTTGCTTCCTCTACATAACCATGTAACTTATCAAGGATGGAAATAAGGTGACATGGATGTCTCCCTCCCATTTCAATTCGGTTTTCAAGGAAAACCATGCAAAACATGTGTTTTCTTGATGTTCTTCCTTAGGAATCATGCTTAACCTGACTTGAGGGCCAAGAAACGTGAATTTCCAGCAAGTATAAGGTGAGATATCTCTTCCTAACATACTGAGTGAGATTTGGTCAGTTGAGAGTTTTTGGATTTAAAGTTGTTCTTGATGTGATTTAGGAGGAAAAAGTGCTTAAGGACCACCTGAAAGTTTAACCGAATTATGAGCAGCAAAACCAGGTAGGGATTGACAAATTTAATGTTGATTGATTGTGTTTGAGTTGTGTGATTATGATATGTTTTGGCTGTGCTTGAAATTGATTGTTTGTATGAGTAATTCTTGTTGAAATTTTGGTGAAAATTTGATGAAATTCAAGCTATGAATGTGTGTTCTTGTGGCTGCTGGAAAACGAAACCCTAGAGCTTAAATTGAGGTTCAATTTATGTTAAAATCATGTAGAAAATATGGGGTTTTAGTGGCTGAAAATTTATTTTGAATTTTGGTAAAAATCAGTTGCTGAAAAGACTGAAAAACAGGTAAAAATAGAGAAAGAATTTGAAGAATATACGAAGAGCATGAAGAACACTTTGAGTATGGTGAAGAACATTGAAGAACACCTTTTAGATCTTAGAAAGGGCAAGGAAGTAAAATTTTTGGTGTTTAAGGGGTTATATGGTAATTTCTGGAAGATAGGCTGGTAAAAGTAGAAATATTAAAAGTTACGGGTGGTAAAAAGTGAATTTTAAAGGTTAAAAGTAAAAGGTAAGTTAATTTTCGAAAATTTAGTATTAAAATAATAAATAATAATAAAATATTAAATAATAATATTTAATTAAAAATAATATTTTTATAAAAATAATAAAATAATACGGAAAAGGCAATTTTCTGTAAAAGCTTTAGAAAGATAACTTTAAGTGCAGAATCTCATAATTACCTTCATAAAACACTTAGGGAGTGGTAATAACATGATAGTGAGGCAAAGATAAAGAAAAGATAAAAAGTTAAAGAAAAGATAAAAACCAAAGAAAAAGTCTGTAAAATTTTAATGACAGAAAAACAGACAGAGACTAGTGAACGAACTAGGACAACTTAGTTAGTACTTGAGTTGTGACTAGGGTTAGGTGTTATATGAAAAGTTAAACTATTTCAGTATAGACTTGATGAACCTATACTTGGGACAGGCTAACTATTCATACTGAAATTTACATAAGCTTTAAATACACATGTTAAACAGAGAAATCTGAGCAGAATAAAGTAACACAGAGCACAGAGTAACCAGAGTAAAGTAAAGAGATACAAAAAGAAAAGAATAATATGATAAAGAGAAATGGTTTGAGCCAGGATATTGTAAAAGTAAAAGATGTAAAGTTTGTACAGTATGATTGAACAGAGAAAGAAAGAGGTACTGCATAAGAATGTGAAAATGATGATGAATAATGAGAATGATGATGAATGATGATAATGAGAATGATTATGTAATGATCTGCTGCGTGAAGGCAGTCAGATAGATAGTGGTACGACCACAGAACATTTTCCAGTGTTACACAGCTATTGAGAGCTGTACCTGCAACTGATAACCTGGGATCACTTGCAGAGGATATTAATTCATACACGGCTAGAATGCCGCACTTGTAAGGCAAGGATTGCTTACAGAGAATATGATTTCATACACGGCTGGAATGCCGCTGATGAGTGGATAATTTATACGCTTTTTGGCATTGTTTTTAGTATGTTTTTAGTAGGATCTAGTTACTTTTAGGGATGTTTTCATTAGTTTTTATGTTAAATTCACATTTCTGGACTCTACTATGAGTTTGTGTATTTTTCTGTGATTTTAGGTAATTTCTGGCTGAAATTGAGAGACTTGAGCAAAAATCAGATTCAGAGGTTGAAAAAGGACTGCTGATGCTGTTGGATTCTGACCTCCCTGCACTCAAAGTGGATTTTCTGGAGCTACAGAACTCGAAATGGCGCGCTTCCAATTGCGTTGGAAAGGAGACATCCAGGGCTTTCCAGCAATATATAATAGTCCATACTTTGGCCAAGAATTGACGACGTAAAATGGCGTTCAACGCCAGCCTTCTGCCCAAATCTGGCGTCCAGCGCCAGAAAAGGATCCAAAACCAGAGTTGAACGCCCAAACTGGCACAGAACTTGGCGTTCAACTCCACAAATGGCCTCTGCACGTGCTACACTCAAGCTCAGCCCAAACACACACCAAGTGGGCCCCGGAAGTGGATTTATGCATCAATTACTTACTCAAGTAAACCCTAGT
The DNA here is from genome assembly GCF_059453495.1 of Arachis ipaensis. NCBI lineage: Eukaryota > Viridiplantae > Streptophyta > Magnoliopsida > Fabales > Fabaceae > Arachis > Arachis ipaensis. Next base: position 57,456,465 of record NC_142441.1, read on the forward strand.
GACTAGTTTATTATAAATAGGACCTCTTACTATTGTATTAGGCATCCTAGATCGTATTTTGATCCTGTGATCACGTTTTAGGGGGCTGGCCATCTCGGCCATGCCTGGACCTTCACTTATGTATTTTTAACGGTAGAGTTTCTACACTCCATAGATTAAGGTGTGGAGCTCTGCTGTTCCTCAAAGATTAATGCAAAGTACTACTGTTTTCTATTCAATTCTTCTTATTTCTCTTCTAAGATATCCATTCGCACCCAAGAACGTGATGAAGGTGGTGATTATGTGTGACGCTCATCATCCTTCTCCCTTATGAACGCGTGCCTGACAAACACTTCTGTTCTACATGAAATAAGCTAGAATGAGTATCTCTTAGATCTCCTAACCAGAATCTTCGTGGCGTAAGCTAGAATGATGGCGGCATTCAAGAGAATCCGGAAAGTCTAAACCTTGTCTGTGGTATTCCGAGTAAGATTCAATGATTGAATGACTGTGACGAGCTTCAAACTCGCGATTGTTGGGCGTTAGTGACAGACGCAAAAGGAGGGTGAATCCTATTCCAGCATGATCGGGAACCGACAGATGAATAGCCGTGCCGTGACAGGGTGCGTGAGCATATTATTCACTGAGAGGAGGGGATGTAGCCACTGACAACGGTGATGCCCTTGCATAAAGCCAGCCATGGAAAGGAGTAAGACTGATTGGATGAAGATAGCAGGAAAGCAAAGGTTCAGAGGAACAAAAAGCATCTCCATTCGCTTATCTGAAATTCCTACCAATGATTTACATAAGTATCTCTATCCCTATTTCATTATATAATATTTGAAAACACCATTATCACTTTATATCTGCCTGACTGAGATTTACAAGGTGACCATAGCTTGCTTCATACCAACAATCTCCGTGGGATTCGACCCTTACTCACGTAAGGTATTACTTGGACGACCCAGTGCACTTGCTGGTTAGTTGTATCAAAGTTGTGACAATTATGTATTGAGATCAGAGCACCAAGTTGCTCACGTTGCCAGGGATTGTTTGAGCCTGGACATCACAATTTCGTGCACCAAGTTTTTGGCGCCGTTGTCGGGGATTGTTTGAGTTTGGACAACTGACGGTTCATCTTGTTGCTCAGATTGGGTAATTTTCTTTTCGTTTTCTTTTCAAAAATCCTTCAAAAATATTTTCAAAAAAAAAAATTTCTCATCTGTTTTCGAAAAAATAAAATAAAATAAAAAATAAAAATGTTTTCAAAAATAAATTATTCTATGGCTTCAAAATTTTTAAGAATGAATTCTAGTGTTTCATGGAATATGTTGAATCATATCTGGCTGTAAAGCCATACCCAAACTACTTTGGGATTGGTATTCAACTAATCACTCCAGCCCATGTAATTATATGTTGCAGCCTGGCTGGCTGTAAAGCCATGTCTAAATTCTTTTGGACTGAGGCTTGCAATTTGTTATCAAGAGCAAGCTAGTTGGAGCTAATCCACCTGCTACTGTTCCTGATCTACCTGCTGAAGCTTGGCTGGCCATTGGCCATGTCTAGTGTTTTGGACTGGAGCTTTCTTTGAAAGCTTGGCTGGCTAGTGAGCCATGTCTAATTCCTGGACTGAAGCTTTAGACTAAGAATGCAAGATTCCTGGAATTCATATTAAAAATTTTGGAATCCTTATTTTTCTTTTTCATATAATTTTCAAAAAATATAAAATAAAAATCCAAAAAATTAGAAAATCATAAAAATCAAAAATATTTTCTGTTTCTTGTTTGAGTCTTGAGTCACATTATAAGTTTGGTGTCACTTGCATATGCATCTTGCATTTTTTCGAAAATATCATGCATTCATAGTGTTATTCATGATCTTCAAGTGGTTCTTGGTAAATCTTCTTGTTTGATCTTGATGATTTTTTGTTTTGTGTCTTTTCATGTTTATCATATGCATTCTTGAATTCTTAGTGTCTAAGCATTAAAGAATTCTAAGTTTGGTGTCTTGCATGTTTTCTTTGCATTAAAGATTTTTCAAAATTATGTCTATGATGTTCATCTTGACATTCATAGTGTTCTTGGTGTTCATCTTGACACTCATATCATTCATGCATGCATTCATTGTTTTGATCTAAAAATTTCATGCATTGCATCTTTTTTTTGTGTTTTTCTCTCTCATCATAAAAATTCAAAAATCAAAAAAATATCTTTCCATTTTTCTCTCATCAAATTCGAAAATTTGAGTTGACTTTTTCAAAAATTTTTAAAAATCAAGTTGTTGCCAATGAGTCAAATCAAATTTTCAATTTGAAAATCTTATCTTTTTCAAAATCTTTTTCAAAAATCAAATCTTTTTCAAAATTCTTAGTTATTTTCGAAAATTCCAAAAATATTTTTCAAAAATCTTTTTCTTATTTTTATACCAAATTTTCGAAAATAACATAATCAATTAATGTTTTGATTCAAAAATTTGAAGTTTGTTACTTGCTTGTTAAGAAAGATTCAAACTTTAAGTTCTAGAATCATATCTTGTGATTTCTTATGAATCAAGTCATTAATTGAGATTTTAAAAATTCAAATCTTTTTCAAAAACTAACTTCTATCATATCTTTTCAAAAATATCTTCTTATCTTATCTTTTTCAAAAATATCTTTTCAAAATATCTTTTCTAACTTCCTAACTTCTTATCTTTTTCAAAATTTGTTTCAACTAACTAACTAACTTTTTGTTTGTTTCTTAACTTTTTCAAAACTACCTAACTAACTCTCTCTCTCTCTCTAATTTTCGAAAATATCTCCCCCTTTTTCAAAAATTTCTTTTTAATTAACTAATTATTTTTATTTTTATTTCAAAAAATTTTCGAAAATTACTAACAATTTTTCAAAAACCATTTTTCAAAAATCACTAACTCTTTTTCAAAATAATTTTCGAAAATTATCCCTCCCCCATCTCATTCTATTTATTCATTCATATCCTAACATCTCATTTCATCTCTCTTCCATCCTCACAGTTGTGTTTCTTCCATTATATTACATTCTTTTTCTCCCCCTCTTTTCTTCCACTCACAAAGGGATCCCTATACTGTGGTATAAAGGATCTCTATTATTATTATTATTTTTCTGTGCCTTCTTCTTTGTCATATGAGCAGGAGCAAGGATAAGAGCATTCTTGTGGAAGCAGATCCAGAACCTGAAAGGACTCTGAAGAGAAAATTAAGAGAAGCTAAAATACAACAATCCAGAGAAAACCTTTCAGAAATTTTTGAACAGGAAAAGGAGATGGCAGCCGAAAATAATAATAATATAAGGAAGATGCTTGGTGACTTTACTGCACCTAATTCCAATTTACATGGAAGAAGCATCTTCATTCCTGCCATTGGAGCAAACAACTTTGAGCTGAAACCTCAATTAGTTTCTCTGATGCAGCAGAACTGCAAGTTTCATGGACTTCCATCTGAAGATCCTTTTCAGTTCTTAACTAAATTCTTGCAGATATGTGATACTGTTAAGACTAATGGAATAGATCCTAAAGTCTACAGGCTCATGCTTTTCCCTTTTGCTGTAAGAGACAGAGCTAGATTATGGTTGGATTCTCAACCCAAAGACAGCCTGAACTCTTGGGATAAGCTGGTCACGGCTTTCTTAGCCAAGTACTTTCCTCCTCAAAAGCTGAGCAAGCTTAGAGCTGATGTTCAAACCTTCAGACAGAAAGAAGGTGAATCCCTCTATGAAGCTTGGGAAAGATACAAATAGTTGACCAAAAAGTGTCCTTCTGACATGCTTTCAGAATGGACCATCCTGGATATATTCTATGATGGTTTATCTGAGCTATCAAAGATGTCACTGGACACTTCTGCAGGTGGATCCATTCACCTAAAGAAAACACCTGCAGAGGCTCAAGAACTCATTGACATGGTTACTAATAACCAGTTCATGTACACTTCTGAAAGGAATCCTGTAATCAATGGGACGCCTATGAAGAAGGGAGTTCTTGAGGTTGATACTCTGAATGCCATATTGGCTCAGAACAAAATATTGACTCAGCAAGTCAATATGATTTCTCAGAGTCTGCATGGAATGCAAGCTGCATCCAACAGTACTCAAGAGGCATCTTCTGAAGAAGAACACTATGATCCTGAGAACCCTGCAATAGCAGAGGTAAATTACTTAGGTGAACCTTATGGAAACACCTATAACTCAACATGGAAAAATCATCCAAATTTCTCATGGAAGGATCAAAAGCCCCAACAAGGCTTTAACAATGGTGGAAGAAACAGGTTTAGCAATAGCAAGCCTTTTCCATCATCAACTCAGCAACAGACAGAGAACTCTGAACAAAATGCTTCTAATTTAGCAAATCTAGTCTCTGATCTATCTAAGGCCACTGTAAGTTTCATGAATGAAACAAGGTCTTCCATTAGAAATTTGGAAGCACAAGTGGGCTAGCTGAGTAAAAGGATCACTGAAATCCCTCCTCGTACTCTCCCAAGCAATACAGAAGAGAATCCAAAAGGAGAGTGCAAGGCCATTGACATAAGTGCCATGGCCGAACCTGTGAGGAGAGGAGAGGACGTGAATCCCAAGGAGGAAGACCTCCTGGGACGTCCTGTGACCAATAAGGAGCTTCCCTCTGAGGAACCAAAGGACTTTGAGGCTTATCTAGAGACCATAGAGATTCCATTGAACCTCCTTATGCCCTTCATGAGCTCTGATGAGTATCCCTCTTCTGAAGAGAATGAGGATGTCACTGAAGAGCAAACTGCCAAGTTTCTTGGTGCAATCATGAAGCTGAATGCCAAATTGTTTGGCATTGATGCTTGGGAAGTTGAACCTCCCTTGTTCATCAATGAACTAAGTGATCTGGATCAACTGACATTGCCTCAGAAGAGACAGGATCCTGGAAAGTTCATAATAACCTGTACCATAGGCACCATGATCTTTAAGGCTCTGTGTGACCTTGGTTCAGGAATAAACCTCATGCCCCTCTCTGTAATAGAGAAACTGGGAATCTATGGGGTGCAAGCTGCTAAAATCTCACTAGAGATGGCAGACAGCTCAAGAAGACAGGCTTATGGACAAGTAGAAGATGTATTAGTAAAGGTTGAGGGCCTTTACATACCTACTGATTTCATAGTCCTGGATACTGGAAAGGAAGAGGATGAATCCATCATCCTAGGAAGACCTTTCCTGGCCACAGCAAGAGCTGTGATTGATGTTGATAGAGGTGAAATAGTCCTTCAATGGAATGAGAACTCCCTTGTATTCAAAACTCAAGGATCTCACTCTGCAACCATGGAGAGGAAGCTTGAAAAGCTTCTCTCAAAGCAGAGTCAACCAGAGCCCCCACAGTCAAATTCTAAGTTTGGTGTTGGGAGGCCACAACCAAACTCTAAGTTTGGTGTTGAACTCCCATATCCAAACTCTAAGTTTGGTGTTGGAGAGTTTCAACAAAGCTCTGCACATCTGTGAGGCTCCATGAGAGCCCACTGTCAAGCTATTGACATTAAAGAAGCGCTTGTTGGGAGGCAACCCAATGTTTATCTAATTCTTATTTTTATTGTTTTTCATGTTTTCTTAGGTTCATGATCATGTGGAGTCACAAAATAAATAGAAAAATTGAAAACGGAATCAAAAACAGCAGAAGAAAAATCACACCCTGGAGGAGCATCTGTCAGGCGTTCAGCGCCAGAACAGAGCATGGTTCTGGCGCTGAACGCCCAAAATGGGCAGCTTCTGGGCGCTGAACGCCAGAACAGGCATGGTTCTGGCGTTCAACGCCAGAAATGGCACACAGATGGGCGTTGAACGCCCAAAATGGCCACCAACCTGGCGCTGAACGCCCAGAGTTGGATACAAAGGCATTTTTACATGCCTAAGGGGTGCAGGGATGTAAATCCTTGAAAACCTCAGGATCTGTGGACCCCACAGGATCCACTCAGGATCTGTGGACCCCACAGGATCCACTCAGGATCTGTAGACCCCACAGGATCCACTCAGGATCTGTGGACCCCACAGGATCCCCACCTACCTCCACTCACTTCTTCTCACCACTCTCTTTCACACAACCCCATAAACACTCTTACCCAAAAACCCCTCACCAATCACCTCAATCTCTCTTCCCCACTAAACCTTCACCACTCACATCCACCCACTCTTCCCCATAAACCTAGCTCATAAACTCCACCTACCTTCGAAATTCAAAACCAATTTCCTACCCAAACCCACCCATATGGCCGAACCATAACCCCCCTCCCTTCCCTATATAAAGCCCTCCATTCTTCATCAAATTCACACAACACACCCCTCTACACTCTCCTCGGCCGAACCACATCACCCTCTCCCTCTCCTCCATTTCTTCTTCTCCATCATCTATTCTTTTGTTTATTGCTCGAGGGCGAGCAATATTCTAAGTTTGGTGTGGTAAAAGCATAGCTTTTTTGTTTTTCCATTACCATTGATGGCATCTAAGACCGGAGAATCCTCTAGAAGAGGGAAAGGGAAGACAAAAGCTTCCACATCCGAGTCATGGGAGATGGAAAGATTCATCTCCAAAGCCCATCAAGACCACTTCTATGATGTTGTGGCCAAGAAGAAGGTGATCCCTGAGGTCCCTTTTAAACTCAAAAGAAATGAGTATCCGGATATCCGACATGAAATTCAAAGAAGAGGTTGGGAAGTTCTAACAAATCCCATCCAACAAGTCGGCATCCTAATGGTTCAAGAGTTCTATGCCAATGCATGGATCACCAAGAACCATGATCAAAGTAAGAACCCGGATCCAAAGAACTATGTTACAATGGTTCGGGGGAAATACTTAGATTTTAGTCCGGAAAATGTGAGGTTGGCGTTCAACTTGCCATACATGGAAGAGAACGCACGCCCCTACACAAGGAGAGTCAACTTTGATCAAAGGTTGGACCAAGTCCTTATGGACATATGTGTAGAAGGAGCTCAATGGAAGATTGACTCCAAAGGCAAGCCGGTTCAACTAAGAAGATTGGACCTCAAGCCTATAGCTAGAGGATGGTTGGAGTTTATTCAATGCTCAATCATTCCCACTAGCAACCGGTCTGAAGTTACTATAGACCGGGCCATCATGATCCACAGCATCATCATTGGAGAAGAGGTGGAAGTTCATGAGATTATACCTCAAGAACTCTACAAGGTGGCTGACAAGTCCTCCACCATGGCAAGGTTAGCCTTTCCTCACCTCATTTGCCACCTATGCAATTCAGCTGGGATTGACATAGAGGGAGATATCCTCATTAAAGAGGAAAAGCCCATCACTAAGAAAAAGATGGAGCAAGAGAACCCAGTCATGGAGCTCAAGAGGCGCAAGAACCTCATCACCATGAGATTCCGGAAATGCCTCAAATGCACTTTCCTCCACAAAACTATTGGGAGCACATCAACACCTCCCTAGAAGAACTAAGTTCCAATATGGGACAACTAACGGTGGAACATCAAGAACACTCCATCATGCTTCATGAAATAAGAGAAGATCAAAAAGCAATGAGGGAGGAGCAACAAAGACAAGGAAGAGACATAGAAGAGCTCAAGGACATCATTGGTTCCTCAAGAAGGAAACGCCACCATCACTAAGGTGGATTCATTCCTTGTTCTTGCTTTCTCTGTTTTTCGTTTTCTATATTATGTGCTTATCAATGTTTGTGCCTTTATTACATGATCATTAGTAGTTAGTACTTTGTCTTAAAGATATGAATGTCCTATGAATCCATCACCTCTCTTAAAAGAAAAATGTTTTAATTCAAAAGAACAAGAAGTACATGAGTTTCGAATTTATCCTTGAACTTAGTTTAATTATATTGATGTGGTGATAATGCTTCTTGTTTTCTGAATGTATGCTTGAACAGTGCATATGTCTTTTGAAGTTGTTGTTTAAGAATGTTAAATATGTTGGCTCTTGAAAGAATGATGACTAGGAGACATGTTATTCGATAATCTGAAAAATCATAAAAATGATTCTTGAAGCAAGAAAAAGCAGCAAAGAACAAAGCTTGCAGAAAAAAAAAGAGAAGAAAAAAGAAAAAAAAAATAGGCAAAAAAAAAAAGAAAAAGAAAAAGCAAGCAGAAAAAGCCAATAACCCTTAAAACCAAAAGGCAAGGGCAAATAAAAAGGATCTCAAGGCTTTGAGCATCAGTGGATAGGAGGGCCTAAAGGAATAAAATCCTGGTCTAAGCGGCTAAACCAAGCTGTCCCTAACCATGTGCTTGTGGCGTGTAGGTGTCAAGTGAAAACTTGAGACTGAGCGGTTAAAGTCAAGGTCCAAAGCAAAAAAAAGAGTGTGCTTAAGAACCCTGGACACCTCTAATTGGGGACTTTAGCAAAGCTGAGTCACAATCTGAAAAGGTTCACCCAATTATGTGTCTGTGGCATTTATGTATCCGGTGGTAATACTGGAAAACAAAATGCTTAGGGCCACGGCCAAGACTCATAAAGAAGCTGTGTTCAAGAATCATCATACTAAACTAGGAGAGTCAATAACACTATTCGAAATCTGAAGTTCCTATAGAAGCCAATCATTCTGAACCTCAATGGATAAAGTGAGATGCCAAAACTATTCAAGAGGCAAAAAGCTATAAGTCCCGCTCATATGATTGGAGCTATGTTTCATTGATAGTTTGGAATTTATAGTATATTCTCTTCTTTTTATCCTATTTGATTTTCAGTTGCTTGGGGACAAGCAACAATTTAAGTTTGGTGTTGTGATGAGCGGATAATTTATACGCTTTTTGGCATTGTTTTTAGTATGTTTTTAGTAGGATCTAGTTACTTTTAGAGATGTTTTCATTAGTTTTTATGTTAAATTCACATTTCTGGACTTTACTATGAGTTTGTGTGTTTTTCTGTGATTTCAGGTAATTTCTGGCTGAAATTGAGAGACTTGAGCAAAAATCAGATTCAGAGGTTAAAAAAGGACTGCTGATGCTGTTGGATTCTGACCTCCCTGCACTCAAAGTGGATTTTCTGGAGCTACAGAACTCGAAATGGCGCGCTTCCAATTGCGTTGGAAAGTAGACATCCAGGGCTTTCCAGCAATATATAATAGTCCATATTTTGGCCAAGAATTGACGATGTAAACTGGCGTTCAACGCCAGCCTTCTGCCCAAATCTGGCGTCCAGCGCCAGAAAAGGATCCAAAACCAGAGTTGAACGCCCAAACTGGCACAGAACTTGGCGTTCAACTCCACAAATGGCCTCTGCACGTGCTACACTCAAGCTCAGCCCAAACACACACCAAGTGGGCCCCGGAAGTGGATTTATGCATCAATTACTTACTCAAGTAAACCCTAGTGACTAGTTTATTATAAATAGGACCTCTTACTATTGTATTAGGCATCCTGGATCGTATTTTGATCCTGTGATCACGTTTTAGGGGGCTGGCCATCTCGGCCATGCCTGGACCTTCACTTATGTATTTTTAACGGTAGAGTTTCTACACTCCATAGATTAAGGTGTGGAGCTCTGCTGTTCCTCAAAGATTAATGCAAAGTACTACTGTTTTCTATTCAATTCTTCTTATTTCTCTTCTAAGATATCCATTCGCACCCAAGAACGTGATGAAGGTGGTGATTATGTGTGACGCTCATCATCCTTCTCCCTTATGAACGCGTGCCTGACAAACACTTCTGTTCTACATGAAATAAGCTAGAATGAGTATCTCTTAGATCTCCTAACCAGAATCTTCGTGGCGTAAGCTAGAATGATGGCGGCATTCAAGAGAATCCGGAAAGTCTAAACCTTGTCTGTGGTATTCCGAGTAAGATTCAATGATTGAATGACTGTGACGAGCTTCAAACTCGCGATTGTTGGGCGTTAGTGACAGACGCAAAAGGAGGGTGAATCCTATTCCAGCATGATCGGGAACCGACAGATGAATAGCCGTGCCGTGACAGGGTGCGTGAGCATATTATTCACTGAGAGGAGGGGATGTAGCCACTGACAACGGTGATGCCCTTGCATAAAGCCAGCCATGGAAAGGAGTAAGACTGATTGGATGAAGATAGCAGGAAAGCAGAGGTTCAGAGGAACGAAAAGCATCTCCATTCGCTTATCTGAAATTCCTACCAATGATTTACATAAGTATCTCTATCCCTATTTCATTATATAATATTCGAAAACACCATTATCACTTTATATCTGCCTGACTGAGATTTACAAGGTGACCATAGCTTGCTTCATACCAACAATCTCTGTGGGATTCGACCCTTACTCACGTAAGGTATTACTTGGACGACCCAGTGCACTTGCTGGTTAGTTGTATCGAAGTTGTAACAATTATGTATTGAGATCAGAGCACCAAGTTGCTCACGTTGCCAGGGATTGTTTGAGCCTGGACATCACAATTTCGTGCACCAAGCCGCCACCTGTAAGGCAGAGTTTGCTTACAGAGGATATGACGCATACGTTGGTTAGTGAGAACTGTACCTATGCTGACTGGAAGACCATACCCATTTTAGCTGCTTCGGGTTACGTCGGGAGCGGGTAGAAATCGACAGATGAGCTCATTACCTGCGCTAGGGCTAGACATGCATCATACTTGGTTGCGCATTTCCTTTTTTATGATTGTGGTATGAATGTATGCTTTCCTTGTTTGTATTCTATTCTCTGCGCTTGTGTTATTTTCTTGTATTTTTCTGTTTGTATTCTGCTATCTGTTTTCTCTATCTTCTCTACTTATCTGTGTTTTCTAATTACTGCTTTTTTGTATTATGCTAATAGTCTGCTAAAGAACATAGAATTAATGAACGTAACTAATAACCCCGACCCTACTAAGAACTCCCCAGTTCTTACCCCTTCTTTCTCCCTTCCCCCTTCATATGGAAGTAAGAGTACCTTACCATAGTTCGCTGATGACCGTTCGCAAGAAGAGGATTCTGCTCTAGATAGTCTTCTGAGTTTAGGGTGAATATCGTTCTCTGATTATATGTATATACTGTGAGACCAGCAAACGTCTGCACCCCGTTCGTATGTGTACTTTAACCTAAATCCTGTGTACGAGATTCCTATTATGTGGCTACTTCATGAGGTACCAGAGAGATGTCCTGTGGAAAAGTCTGATCGTGCAGAGGAGTAGCAGATGATGTTCTATCTTTTGATGACGTTCCACCTAACTTGAGTTTTGAAGACCTAGAACGTACTTTCCCTCGCTTTAGTAGTTTAGAGGGACTAGGTGAGTATAGAGTCTAGGCTAGCCTAGGTGCCAGCTTAGGGATCTCTTGAACAGGTCAGGACCTGGGATGTTGTATGTATATACATGTATATAGATATTATTTAGCTATATCTAGGGGTGTTCTAATTAAGTCTATATTCTAATAAAGGCTGAATCACCGAATGTTGTCAACTACTTGTGATGTATTTATGTGTGGTTGTTTATAACTGTTTTATCTGTTATTATTTGTGAATTGATTATAAATGATTCTGTCTATTAATCCAAATGTTTTCAAAAAAAAATTACACCTCGCAAATTAACTACGCTTTTAACAACGAATGAGGCTCATATGATAAATAATAGATAATAATTAGGAAGACAAATTGGTAGCCCTCAGTTTTCGGTATGATCTAGACATATTGAAAATTGTGTCGTTACAGCAAGGACAAAGGCATTCTTGTTGAAGCTGATCCTGAACCTGAAAGGACCTCGAAGAGAAAGCTAAGAGAAGCTAAAGTACAACTCTCTATAGAGGACCTAACAGAACTTTTCAAACAAGAAGAAGCCATGGCAGCCGAAAACAACAACAATGCCAACAATGCAAGGAAGGTGCTTGGTGACTTTACTGTACCTACTCCCGACTTCTATGGGAGAAGCATCTCAATCCCTGCCATTGGAGCAAACAACTTTGAGCTTAAGCCTCAATTAGTTTCTCTAATGCAACAGAATTTCAAGTTTCATGGACTTCCATTGGAAGATCCTCATCAGTTCTTAGCTGAATTCTTGCAAATCTATGACACTGTCAAGACTAATGGGGTTGATCCCGAGGTCTATAGACTTATGCTTTTTCCCTTTGCTGTAAGAGACAGAGCTAGAACATGGTTGGATTCACAACCTAAAGAAAGCCTGAACTCTTGGGAAAAGCTAGTCAATGCCTTATTGGCAAAGTTCTTTCCACCTCAAAAATTGAGCAAGCTTAGAGTGGATGTCCAAACCTTCAGATAGAAGGAAGGTGAATCCCTCTATGAAGCTTGGGAAAGATATAAGCAATTGATCAGAAGGTGTCCTTCTGACATACTTTCAGAATGGAGCATTATAGGTATCTTCTATGATGGCCTATTTGAACTGTCCAAGATATCATTGGACAGCTCTGCTGGAGGATCTCTTCATCTGAAGAAGACGCCTGCAGAAGCTCAGGAACTCATTGAAATGGTTGCAAATAACCAATTAATGTATACTTCTGAAAGGAATCCTGTGAATAATGGGATAAATCAGAAGAAAGGAGTTCTTGAAATTGATACTCTGAATGCCATATTGGCTCAGAACAAAATATTGACTCAGCAAGTCAATATGATCTCTCAGAGTCTGTCTGGAATACAAGCAGCAACAGGCAGTACCAAAGAAGCTTCATCTGAAGAAGAAGCTTATGATCATGAGAACCCAGCAATGGAAGAGGTGAATTACATGGGAGAACCCTATGGAAACACCTATAATCCTTCATGGAGAAATCATCCAAACTTCTCATGGAAGGATCAACAGAGGCCTCAACAAGGCTTCAACAACAATAATGGTGGAAGAAACAGGTTTAGCACTAGCAAGCCCTTTCCATCATCTTCTCAGCAACAGACAGAGAATTCTAAGCAGAGCCACTCTGACTTAGCAACTGTAGTCTCTGATCTAATTAAAACCACTCAAAGTTTCATGACTGAAACAAAGTCCTCCATTAGAAATTTGGAGGCACAAGTGGGTCAGCTGAGCAAGAAAGTTACTGAACTCCCTCCTAGTACTCTTCCAAGCAATACAGAAGAGAATCCAAAAGGAGAGTGCAAGGCCATCAACATGACCCACACGGCCAAACCTGAAGAGGAGGAAGAGGCAGTGATCTCCACTGAGGAAGACCTCACTGGAAGTCCACTGGCCTCCAAGGAGTTCCCCAATGAGGAACCATGGGAATCTGAGGCTCACACTGAGACCATAGAGATTCCATTAAATTTACTTTTGCCATTTATGAGGTTTAATGAGTATTCTTCATGATGAGCGGATATTTTATGCGCTTTTTGGGGATAATTTCATATAGTTTTGAGTATGTTTTAGTTAGTTTTTAGTCTATTTCCAGTATTTTTTAGGAAAAATTCATATTTCTGGACTTTACTATGAGTTGTGTATTTTTCTGTAATTTCAGGTATTTTTCTGGCTGAAATTGAAGGAGCTGAGCAAAAATCTGATTCAGGCTGAAAAAGGACTGCTGATGCTGTTGGATTCTGACCTCCCTGCACTCAAAATGGATTTTCTGGAGCTACAGAACTCGAAATGGCGTGCTTCCAATTGCGTTGGAAAGTAGACATCCAGGGCTTTCCAGAAATATATAATAGTCCATACTTTGCACAATAATTGACGACGTAAACTGGCGTTCAACGCCAGCCTTCTGCCCAAATCTGGCGTCCAGCGCCAGAAAAGGATCAAGAACTGGAGTTGAACGCCCAAACTGGCACAAAAACTGGCGTTCAACTCCACAAATGGCCTCTGCACGTGAATTGCTTAAAGTCTCAGCCCCAGCACACACCAAGTGGGCCCCAGCACACCAAGTGGGCCCCAGAAGTGGATCTCTGCATCATCCATCATAGTCCACTCATATTTTGTAACCCTAGGCTACTGGTTTAGTATTTAAACAACTTTTAGAGACTTATTTTGTATCTCATGACATTTCAGATCTAAACTTTGTATTCTCTGACGGCATGAGTCTCTAAACCCCATTGTTGGGGGTGAGGAGCTCTGCTGTGTCTCGATGAATTAATGCAAGTATTTCTGTTTTCCATTCAAACACGCTTGTTCCTATCTAAGATGTTCATTCGCGCTTAACTGTGATGAAGGTGATGATCAGTGACATTCATCACCTTCCTCAACCCATGAACGTGTGCCTGACAACCACCTCCGTTCTATATCCGATTGAATGAGTATCTCTGAGATCTCTTAATCAGAATCTCCGTAGTATAAGCTAGAACTGATGGCGGCATTCATGAGAATCCGGAAAGTCTAAACCTTGTCTGTGGTATTCCGAGTAGGATTCAAGGATTGAATGACTGTGACGAGCTTCAAACTCCTGAAGGCTGGGCGTTAGTGACAGACGCAAAAGGATAGTAAATCCTATTCCAACCAGATCGAGAACCAACCGGTGATTAGCCGTGCTGTGACAGAGTGCGTGAGCGTAGTTTTCACTGGAAGGATGGAAGGTAGCCATTGACAACGGTGATCCCCCAACACACAGCTTGCCATAGGAGGACGTGCGTGCGTGAACAAGAAGACAGAGGAAAGCAGAGATTCAGAAGACAAAGCATCTCCAAAACTCCAACATATTCTCCATTACTGCACAACAAGTAATTTTTAATTTATGCTCTACTGGTTACTCACAATTCAATTGATAAACATAATTGACTTCCTGACTAAGATTTACAAGATAACCATAGATTGCTTCAAACCAACAATCTCCGTGGGATTCGACCCTTACTCACGTAAGGTATTACTTGGACGACCCAGTGCACTTGCTGGTCAGTTGTATCGAAGTTGTGACAGACTGTAAAACTAGATCAGAGTATCTGACCTAATAAGCCATTACCAGAGATCACAATTTCATGCACCAAGTTTTTGGCGCCGTTGCCGGGGATTGTTCGTGTTTGAACAACTGACGGATTATTTTGTTGCTTAGATTAGGAAAAATCTTCTCTTTTTTTTTTTTGGTTTAGAGTCTTTTATTATTTATCCCTTGTTAAAACACTTTAAATTTATAGCTCAGTTAATTAGAACGTGGTGTTTATGTTCATGGTAATTGGCTATCATATTTAAAAAAAAAAAAAAACCTTTTTTTCAAAAATAATCTTTCTATTAATAAGGTCCCATAACTCATTTGGCTAGAACATTAATTTGATTGGGTTAGAATCTTTTATACTCTTTTCAAAACCTTCTTTTCCAAAAATATTTTTTCTATCAAATCTTGTGCCAAACTTTAAGTTTGGTGTTTTCTTGTTGATTCCCCTTTGATTTTCGAAAATTTTGGTTTGGTTTTCAAAAAATTTTAAGTTTGGTGTTCTTCCTTCATGTTCTTGTGTTCTTGTGAGTCTTCAAAGTGTTCTTGAGTTTTCCTTGTGTCTTGATCTTAAAATTTTTAAGTTTGGTGTTCCTTGGTGTTTTCCCTCCAAAATTTTCGAAAAACAAGGAGCATTAGATCTAAAAATTTTAAATCTAGTACTATCTTATTGTTTTTCTCTCTCCTCACTAAATTCAAAAATATCTTTTTAAAATATCTTTTCTAACTTCCTAACTTCTTATCTTTTCAAAATTTGTTTCAACTAACTAACTAACTTTTTGTTTGTTTCTTAACTTTTTCAAAACTACCTAACTAACTCTCTCTCTCCCTAATTTTCGAAAATAGCTTTCTTCTTTTCCAAAAATTTCTTCTTTTTTTTTTAACTAATTAATTTTTATTTTTTTTACGAAAAAAAAAAATTTTTATTATTTCAAAATTCAAATTCTTTTTAGTTATTTTATTTTATTCTTATAAAATAAAATAAATAAAAAGATAAATCAGTCCAAGTTATATCCATAGATCCATCATGGACATAAGTGGAAATGAATAGTCCAGGAGGACTCTGGGGTCATATTCTAACCCCTCTACTGCTTCATATGGGAGTAGCATATGCATACCCTCCATTGGGGTTAGTAGCTTTGAGTTGAATCCTCAGCTCATTATCATGGTGCAGCAAAGTTGCCAGTATTCCGGTCTTCCACAGGAAGAACCTACAGAGTTTCTGGCACAATTTTTACAAATTGCTGACACAGTACATGATAAGGAAATAGATCAGGATGTCTACAGACTATTACTGTTCCCATTTGCTGTAAAAGATCAAGCTAAGAGGTGGTTAAATAACCAACCTAAGGCCAGCATAAGAACATGGAAACAGCTGACAGAAAAATTCCTGAATCAATATTTCCCTCCAAAAAGGATGACACAGCTAAGGCTGGACATCCAAGGCTTTAAACAAGGAGATAATGAATCTCTTTATGATGCCTGGGAGAGATACAGAGAGATGCTACGAAAATGCCCCTCTGAAATGTTTTCAGAGTGGGTTCAGTTAGACATCTTCTACTATGGGCTTGCAGAAGGAGCTCAGATGTCTTTAGATTACTCAGCTGGTGGATCTATCCATATGAGAAAGACAATTGAAGAAGCTCAAGAGCTCATTGATACAGTTGCCAGGAATCAGCATCTGTATCTAAGCAGCAACCCTTCCATGAATGAAGAGGTTAAAACAGTAACTGCTGAATTCAGTACTGTAAAACAAGCTGCTGAATTCAATCAGCAATTAGATTTTCTAACAAAACAGCTAGCTGAATTCAAAGACAGGTTACAGGAGACAAGGATAGCTAATATACATATGGACGAACAATTTAAGCAAACAAAGCAGCAGCTATCAAAGCAAATAGCAGAAGAATGCCAAGCAGTTCAATTAAGAAGTGGGAAAACATTAAATACCCCACCTCAAGGCATCAAAAATTCAAGAAATGAGCGAACCACC
The DNA here is from genome assembly GCF_059453495.1 of Arachis ipaensis. Classification (NCBI taxonomy): domain Eukaryota; kingdom Viridiplantae; phylum Streptophyta; class Magnoliopsida; order Fabales; family Fabaceae; genus Arachis; species Arachis ipaensis. The sequence continues at coordinate 57,473,189 of NC_142441.1, forward strand.
AAAGATTCCCCTGAGGACAGTAAGAGCCCAGGGAAAAATAATTCTGGCACTAAAACGCCAGAAAATGGGTGGAAGGCTGGCACTGAACGCCCAGACCATGCCCAAAACTGGCGTTCAGCGCCAGAGACAAGGCAGGCTTGGCGTTCAACGCCAGAAACAGGCAAGAATCTGGCGTTGAACGCCCAACAGGGGCACATTTCTGGCGTTCAGGCGACAGGAACAGACAGTGAGCTGGCGTCTAACGTCACTCCAGCTTCTAACTCTGGCATTCAATTGCTAGTGAGGGATCAGACACACACAAGTGCTGACAACAACCCCTCTAAAAAGGCTTCTTTAACCACTAAAGTTGAGGAATATAAAGCCAAGATACCTTATCCTCAAAAACTCCGGAAAGAGGAGCAGGATAAGCAATTTGCTCGCTTTGCAGATTATCTAAGGACTCTTGAAATAAAGATTCCATTTGCAGAGGCACTTGAGCAAATACCTTCTTATGCCAAGTTCATGAAAGAGATCTTGAGTCATAAAAAGGAGTGGAGAGAAACAGAAAGAGTTATCCTCACTGAAGAATGCAGTGCAGTCATTATGAAAAGCTTTCCTGAAAAGCTTAAAGACCCTGGGAGTTTTCTGATACCATGCATATTAGAAGGTGATTGCACCAAGACAGCTTTATGCGATCTTGGGGCAAGCATCAACCTGATACCTGCATCCACTATCAGGAAGCTTGGCTTAACTGAAGAAGTTAAACCAACCCGGATATGTCTCCAACTTGTTGATGGTTCCACTAAATACCCATCAGGCGTGATTGAGGACATGATTGTCAGAGTTGGGCCATTCGCCTTTCCCACTGACTTTGTTGTGCTGGAAATGGAGGAGCACAAGAGTGCTACTCTCATTCTAGGAAGACCCTTCCTAGCAACTGGACGATCCCTCATTGACGTCCAGCAGGGGGAAATAACCCTGAGAGTCAACGATGACGAGTTCAAATTGAACGCTGTCAAAGCCATGCAGCATCCAGACACATCAACAGACTGCATGAAAGTTGACCTTATTGACTCTTTGGTAGAAGAGATCAACATGGCTGAGAGTCTCGAATCAGAGTTGGAAAACATCTTTAAAGATGTTCAGCCTGATTTGGAGGATTCAGGGGACATGAAAGAGCCTCTGAACTTTCTTCTGAAAGAGGAAAAACCTCCTAAACCAGAGCTCAAGCCACTGCCACCATCCTTGAAATATGCATTTCTAGGAGAAGGTGACACTTTTCCAGTGATCATAAGCTCTGCTTTAAATTCACAGGAAGAGGAAGCACTTATTCAAGTGCTAAGGACACACAAGACAGCTCTTGGGTGGTCCATAGGTGATCTTAAGGGCATAAGCCCAGCTAGATGCATGCACAAAATCCTATTGGAGGATAATGCCAAACCAGTGGTTCAACCACAGAGGCGGCTAAATCCAGCCATGAAGGAAGTGGTGCAGAAAGAGGTCACCAAATTACTGGAGGCTGGGATTATTTATCCTATTTCTGACAGCCCCTGGGTGAGCCCTGTTCAAGTCGTCCCAAAAAAGGGAGGCATGACAGTGATTCATAATGAAAAAAATGAACTGGTTCCTACAAGAACAGTTACAGGGTGGCGCATGTGTATTGACTACAGAAGGCACAATACAGCCACCAGAAAGGATCATTTTCCTTTACCATTCATAGACCAGATGCTAGAAAGACTAGCAGGTCATGATTATTACTGCTTTTTGGATGGCTACTCAGGCTATAACCAGATTGCAGTAGATCCCCAGGATCAAGAGAAAACAGTATTCACATGTCCATCCGGAGTGTTTGCTTATAGAAGGATGCCCTTTGGGCTATGCAATGCACCTGCAACCTTCCAGAGATGCATGCTCTCTATTTTCTCTGACATGGTGGAAAAATTTCTGGAAGTCTTCATGGATGACTTCTCAGTATATGGAGACTCATTCAGCTCCTGTCTTGATCACCTGAAACTTGTTCTGAAAAGATGCCAAGAAACCAACCTAGTTTTAAACTGGGAAAAGTGTCACTTCATGGTGACTGAAGGAATTGTTCTTGGGCATAAAATCTCAAACAAGGGAATAGAGGTGGATCAAGCAAAAATAGAGGTAATTGAAAAATTACCACCACCTGCCAATGTTAAGGCAATCAGAAGCTTTCTGGGGCATGCAGGATTCTATAGGAGGTTTATAAAGGATTTTTCAAAAATCGCAAAACCTCTAAGCAATCTGCTAGCTGCTGACACACCATTTGTGTTTGACACAGCATGCCTGCAGGCGTTTGAAATGCTGAAAGCTAAGCTGGTCACAGCACCAGTCATTTCTGCACCAGACTGGACATTGCCATTTGAGTTAATGTGTGATGCCAGTGATCATGCCATTGGTGCAGTATTGGGACAGAGGCATGACAAGCTTCTGCATGTCATTTATTATGCCAGTCGCGTTCTAAATGATGCCCAGAAAAATTACACAACCACAGAAAAAGAACTACTTGCAGTGGTTTACGCCATTGACAAGTTCAGATCATACTTAGTAGGATCAAAAGTGATTGTGTATACTGACCATGCTACTCTTAAATATCTACTCACAAAGCAGGATTCAAAACCCAGGCTCATCAGATGGGTATTGCTTCTGCAAGAGTTTGATATAGAAATAAGAGACAGAAAAGGAACAGAGAACCAAGTGGCTGATCATCTGTCCCGGATAGAACCAGTGAAAGGGACGTCCCTCCCCTTTCTTGAGATCTCTGAGACGTTCCCTGATGAGCATCTATTTGCCATTCAGGAAGCACCATGGTTTGCCGATATTGCAAACTATAAAGCTGCAAGGTTCATACCCAAGGAGTATAATAGAATACAAAAGAAGAAATTAGTTACTGATGCAAAGTGCTACTTGTGGGATGAACCTTATCTCTTTAAGAGATGTGCAGACGGAATTATCCGTAGATGTGTCCCCAGAGAGGAAGCACAGAGAATCCTATGGCATTGCCACGGATCTCAATATGGAGGCCATTTCGGAGGTGAGCGAACAGCCACCAAGGTCCTCCAATGTGGCTTCTATTGGCCCACACTCTATAAAGATTCCCGAGAGTTTGTACGTAATTGTGACAGTTGCCAAAAAGCTGGTAATCTGCCTCATGGTTACGCCATGCCTCAACAAGGAATCTTGGAAATAGAGTTGTTTGATGTATGGGGAATTGACTTCATGGGACCTTTCCCACCATCATACTCAAACACTTATATTCTGGTGGCAGTTGACTATGTATCAAAATGGGTTGAGGCTATTGCCACACCCACCAATGATACTAAAACAGTGCTGAAGTTCCTCCAGAAACATATCTTTAGCAGGTTTGGTGTCCCTAGAGTGTTAATCAGTGATGGGGGCACTCACTTCTGCAATAAACAGCTTTACTCTGCCATGGTTCGGTATGGAATTTGCCACAAAGTGGCCACACCATATCATCCACAAACCAATGGGCAAGCTGAAGTCTCTAATAGAGAATTAAAGAGAATCCTGGAACAGACTGTAAGTACCCGTAGAAAGGATTGGGCAAGGAGCTTGGATGATGCTCTGTGGGCTTACAGAACAGCATTCAAGACCCCTATAGGGACCTCTCCATACCAACTCGTGTATGGTAAGGCATGCCACTTGCCCATGGAACTGGAACATAAGGCCTACTGGGCAACCAGATTCCTAAACTTAGATGCCAAATTAGCAGGAGAAAAATGATTGCTCCAGCTAAATGAGCTAGAGGAATTCAGATTCACAGCTTTCGAAAATGCCAAGCTTTATAAAGAAAAATAAAAAAAGTGGCATGACAGAAAGCTGTTATCTAGAATCTTTGAACCAGGACAGAAGGTTCTGTTGTTTAACTCTAGACTCAGGCTATTCCCCGGGAAACTGAAATCCCGGTGGAGGGGACCATACGTGATTACAAGTGTATCACCATATGGTTATGTGGAGCTTCAAGATATTGATTCTGATAAGAAGTTCATTGTCAATGGACAGAGAATCAAGCATTATCTTGAGGGCAACATTGAGCAAGAATGCTCAAGGCTAAAGCTAGATTAAAAGCTCAGCAAGGTCCAGCTAAAGACAATAAAGAAGCGCTTGCTGGGAGGCAACCCAGCCATGGGGCAACAATCCTCTAAGCATTTTGCCCTATTTTTATTTTTATTTGTTTATATAAAGTTCAATGACACTAAGGTAAAGAATCATTTGCATAAGTTTACAGGGTTACAGAAGGAATCTACACACAAAACAGAGATAGGGAGCTTACTGGCAAGAAAACGCCAGTGAAGGCCATTTTGGGCGTTCAGCGCCCAAAATGGGCATCCAGTGGGCGCTGAACGCCAGTAAGGATAGCTATCTGGCGTTCAACGCCAGAAAAGGGCAACAACTGGGCGTTGAACGCCCAGGATAGCAGCATTTGGGCATTGAACGCCCAAAACAGGCAGTGTTTGGGCGTTCAAACCCCAGGATGGGGGGGGAGGAGCTCTCCTTCTACCCATCTCCTTCTTTTTCTTTTGCTTGAGGACAAGCAAAGCTCTAAGTTTGGTGTGCTTATCCGTGATCACTAAGATCATGGCCCCTAAAGGAAAACAACCCACTCCAAGAGGAGCAAGGGCGTGATTTAAAGGAACTGAAGCGCCAGAAATTCTCTCTTGAAGGACCAAGCACCTCACAGACTAGAGGAACATCCACTTCCCAAACCTCAAGGTTGTTGAGTTCTAATCTTAACCTTAACTCTGTGATAACTGTTCTTATTTTAATTTTACCTTAGGAGTCATATAGTAGTAATTAGTCTATTTTGATTTTATCTCCAATTAAGCTATAGTTTATTTTTCTCATCATTAGCTAACATGAATAAAATAGTAGATCTTTTAAATAAGAAGCAATAAAATTTCGAGTTTTAATAAGACAAATTCTAATTAGATAAATGTGGTGGCAATGCTTTCTGTCTTCTGAATGAATGCTTGAACAGTGCATATATCTTTTGAATTTGTTGTTTAAGACTGTTAAATATGTTGGCTCTTGAAAGAATGATGAACATGAGACATGTTATTGAGAATCTGAAAAATCATAAAAATGATTCTTGAAGCAAGAAAAAGCAGCAAAGAACAAAGCTTGCAAAAAAAAAAAAAAAAAAAAAAGAAAGAAAAAAGAGAAAGCAAGCAGAAAAAGCCAAAGCCCTTAAAACCAAAAGGCAAGGGTAATAAAAAGGATCCCAAGGCTTTGAGCATCAGTGGATAGGAGGGCCAAAAAGGAATAAAATCCTGGCCTAAGCGGCTAAATCAAGCTGTCCCTAACCATGTGCTTGTGGCGTGAAGGTGTCAAGTGAAAACTTGAGACTGAGCGGTTAAAGTCAAGGTCCAAAGCAAAAAGAAGAGTGTGCTTAAGAACTCTGGACACCTCTAATTGGGGACTTTAGCAAAGCTGAGTCACAATCTGAAAGGTTCACCCAGTTATGTGTCTGTGGCATTTATGTATCCGGTAGTAATACTGGAAAACAAAGTGCTTAGGGCCACGGCCAAGACTCATAAAGAAGCTGTGTTCAAGAATCATCACACTGAACTAAGAGAATCAATAACACTATCTGAATTCTGAGTTCCTATAGATGCCAATCACTCTGAGCTTCAATGGATAAAGTGAGATGCCAAAACTGTTCAGAAGCAAAAAGCTACTAGTCCCGCTCATCTAATTAGGATCTGAGCTTCAATCAAAAACTCTGAGATATTATTGCTTCTCAACCTATTAGTCTTCTATTTTATTTTTCTAGTTGCTTGAGGACAAGCAACAGTTTAAGTTTGGTGTTGTGATGAGCGGATATTTTATGCGCTTTTTGGGGATAATTTCATATAGTTTTGAGTATGTTTTAGTTAGTTTTTAGTCTATTTCCAGTAGTTTTTAGGAAAAATTCATATTTCTGGACTTTACTATGAGTTGTGTGTTTTTCTGTAATTTCAGGTATTTTTCTGGCTGAAATTGAAGGAGCTGAGCAAAAATCTGATTCAGGCTGAAAAAGGACTGCTGATGCTGTTGGATTCTGACCTCCCTGCACTCAAAGTGGATTTTCTGGAGCTACAGAACTAGAAATGGCGTGCTTTCAATTGCGTTGGAAAGTAGACATCCAGGGCTTTCCAGAAATATATAATAGTCCATACTTTGCACAAGAATTGACGATGTAAACTGGCGTTCAACGCCAGCCTTCTGCCCAAATCTGGCGTCCAGCGCTAGAAAAGGATCAAGAAATGGAGTTGAACGCCCAAACTGGCACAAAAACTGGCGTTCAACTCCACAAATAGCCTCTGCACGTGAATTGCTTAAAGTCTTAGCCCCAGCACACACCAAGTGGGCCCCAGCACACCAAGTGGGCCCCAGAAGTGGATCTCTGCATCATCCATCATAGTCCACTCATATTTTGTAACCCTAGGCTACTGGTTTAGTATTTAAACAACTTTTAGAGACTTATTTTGTATCTCATGACATTTCAGATCTAAACTTTGTATTCTCTGACGGCATGAGTCTCTAAACCCCATTGTTGGGGGTGAGGAGCTCTGCTGTGTCTCGATGAATTAATGCAAGTATTTCTGTTTTCCATTCAAACACGCTTGTTCCTATCTAAGATGTTCATTCGCGCTTAACTGTGATGAAGGTGATGATCAGTGACATTCATCACCTTCCTCAACCCATGAACGTGTGCCTGACAACCACCTCCGTTCTATATCCGATTGAATGAGTATCTCTGAGATCTCTTAATCAGAATCTCCGTGGTATAAGCTAGAACTGATGGCGGCATTCATGAGAATCCGGAAAGTCTAAACCTTGTCTGTGGTATTCCGAGTAGGATTCAAGGATTGAATGACTGTGACGAGCTTCAAACTCCTGAAGGCTGGGCGTTAGTGACAGACGCAAAAGGATAGTAAATCCTATTCCAACCGGATCGAGAACCAACCGGTGATTAGCCGTGCTGTGACAGAGTGCGTGAGCGTAGTTTTCACTGGAAGGATGGAAGGTAGCCATTGACAACGGTGATCCCCCAACACACAGCTTGCCATAGGAGGACGTGCGTGCGTGAACAAGAAGACAGAGGAAAGCAGAGATTCAGAAGACAAAGCATCTCCAAAACTCCAACATATTCTCCATTACTGCACAACAAGTAATTTTTAATTTATGCTCTACTGGTTACTCACAATTCAATTGATAAACATAATTGACTTCCTGACTAAGATTTACAAGATAACCATAGATTGCTTCAAACCAACAATCTCCGTGGGATTCGACCCTTACTCACGTAAGGTATTACTTGGACGACCCAGTGCACTTGCTGGTCAGTTGTATCGAAGTTGTGACAGACTGTAAAACTAGATCAGAGTATCTGACCTAATAAGCCATTACCAGAGATCACAATTTCGTGCACCACTTCCTCTGAAGAGGATGAAGATGATACTAAAGAGCAAGTTGCTAAGTACCTTGGAGCAATCATGAAGTTAAATGTCAAGTTATTTGGTAATGATACTTGGGAGGATGAACCCCCCTTGCTCACCAAAGAACTGGATGCCTTGACTAGACAGAAATTACCTCTAAAGAGACAAGACCCTGGAAAGTTCTCAATACCTTGTACCATAGGCACCATAACCTTTGAAAAGGCTCTATGTGACCTAGGGTCAAGCATAAACCTCATGCCCCTCTCTGTAATGGAGAAGCTAGGAATCCTTGAGGTACAAGCTGCAAGAATCTCACTAGAGATGGCAGACAATTCAAGAAAACAAGCTTATGGACTTGCAGATGATGTCTTGGTAAAGGTTGAAGACCACTACATCCCTGCTGATTTTATAGTCTTAGACACTGGGAAGTGTATGGATGAATCCATCATCCTTGGCAGACTCTTTGACATCGAGATTTTTGCCAGTAAAGAATGTCATAAAAACAGTCGCGTTGTAGGTATAGTCTCTAAACCGACAAAAATCCCTTCGTACAAACGTTTTGGTTGTCACAAGTAACAAACCCCTTTAAAATTGATAACCGAGTATTTAAACCTCGGGTCGTCTTCTCAAGGAATTGCAAGGAGGTATGTTCTTATTATTGGTTATGAGAATTGGATTTTAATCCCACTTAGTTAAGTCAAGTGGACTAATTAGCTTGATCCTCAAGTCCTAGTCAACTCCTGTGGAGAGACTAGTGTTAGAGCAATCCTAGCTAAAGCGAAATCTGCCAATTTCAACCACTCCTGAGTTTGACAACTCAAGTGTTACCAATTATTTAACCAAAGCCAAAAGGGAGAAAAATATCTAAATTAAATTAAAAGCATCAATAAAAGCAAAGCAATCTTAAATCTGAAAATACCTCGAATTGCATTAACAAAAGAAATTAAATCTGGCATAGATGTTTATAAATTAAATTGAGAAAATAAATAAAAATAAAGAACCTGGGATTGAGAGCTACTCCTAAAACTAAGAGAAATCCTAAATCCTAATCCTAAGAGAGAGGAGAGAACCTCTCTCTCTAAAAACTACATCTACTTCTAAAATTGTGAATTATCAGAGCCTCCCTATGAATGGATGTATTCTCCCACTTTATAGCCTCTAATCTGTGTTTTCTGGGCCGCAAACTGGGTCAAAAACAGTCCAGAATTCGCTGGTTTCAAATTTTGCCTCGCTGGATTTCCGTCACTGCGACGTGGCCGCATGAATCACGCGGTCGCGTCGCCTAGCTTCAGAGGAACTATAGTATATTATATATCAAATCGAAGCCCCGGACGTTAGCTTTCTAACGCAACTGAAACTGCATCATTTGGACCTCTGTAGCTAAAGTTATAGCCATTTGAGTGCGAAGAGGTCAGGCTGGACAGCTTAGCAATTTCTCCAACTTATTGCATTCCTTCCACTTTTGCATGCTTTCTTCCCATCCTCCAAGCCATTCCTACCTTATAATATCTAAAAACACTTAACACACATATCAAGGTATCTAATGGTAATAAGAGAGGATTAACAATAAGCAAATATAAGATCAAAGAAGCATGTTTTCAATTAAAGCACATAATCGGGAAGGCAAATATAAAACCATGCAAATAGTATGAATAAGTGGGTAAAGAGTTGATAAAATATACTCAATTGAGCAAAAGATAAACCATAAAATAGTGGTTTATCACCCTTCCTAGCCACAGCAAAAGCTGTGATTGATGTTGACAGAGGAGAATTGATCCTTCAAGGAGGACTCCCTTGTGTTTAAAGCTAAGGATCTCCCTCTGTAACCATGGAGAGGAAGCATGAAAAGCTTCTCTCAATACAGAGTCAAACAAAATCCTCACAATCAAACTCTAAGTTTGGTGTTGGAAGGCCACAACCAAACTCTAAGTTTGGTGTTGAGAGGCCATCATCATGCTCTGAGTATCTGTGAGGCTCCATAAGAGCCCACTGTCAAGCTACTGACATTAAAAAAGCACTTGTTGGGAGGTAATCCAATTTTACTTATCTGTTATATTTCTTTTTTTTCATTATTATTTTATATTTTCTGTAGGTTGATAATCATGGGAAGTCACAAAAATAATTGAAAAAGCAAAAACAAACTGAAAAACAGAATCAAAAATAGCACACCCTCGAGGAGAAGACTACTAGTGTTTAAACGCCAGTAAAGGCAGCAGAATGGGTGTTAAACGCCCAGTCTGGCACCATTCTGGGCGTTTAACGCCAGAAATGGGCACCAGACTGGCGTTTAACGCCAGAAAGGGCAAGAAGCTGGCGTTAAATGCTAGAAATGGGCAGCAACCTGGTGTTTAACGCCAGGATTGGCAGCAGAGGGCATTTTGCACGCCTAATTGGTGCAGGGATGAAAAATCCTTGACACCTCAGGATCTGTGGACCCCACAGGATCCCCACCAACCTCAACTCACTCTCTCTCTTCTTCACACCTTTTCATAATCCTCTTCCCCAAATACCCTTCACCAATCAACTCAATACCTCTTCCCCAAAAATCCCTCACCTATCAAATCCTACCCTCTTCTCCATAAACCCTTCACCAATCCAAATCCATCCATCAAAAACCCCACCTACCTCACCATTCAAATTCAAACCACTTTCCCTTCCAAACCCACCAATACATGGCCGAACCTTACCCTCTCCCCACTCCTATATAAACCCATCTTCACCCCTTCATTTTCACACATCTTAAACACTACTTCTCCCCCTTGGCCGAAACACTAACCCACCTCCATCTCCTCAATTTCTTCTTCCTCTACTCTCTTCATTCTTCTTTTGCTCGAGGACGAGCAAACCTTCTAAGTTTGGTGCGGTAAAAGCGTTGCTTTTTGTTTTTCCATAACCATTTATGGCACCTAAGGCCGGAGAAACCTCTAGAAAGAGGAAAGGGAAGGCAAAAGCTTCCACCTCCGAGTCATGGGAGATGGAGAGATTCATCTCAAGGGTGCATCAAGACCACTTCTATAAAGTTGTGGCCAAGAAGAAAGTGATCCCCGAGGTCCCTTTCAAGCTCAAAAAGGGTGAGTATCCGGAGATCCGACATGAGATGCGAAGAAGAGGTTGGGAAGTTCTCACCAACCCCATTCAACAAGTCGGAATCTTAATGGTTCAAGAGTTCTATGCCAATGCATGGATCACCAAGAACCATGATCAAAGTGTGAACCCGGACCCAAAGAATTGGCTTACAATGGTTCGGGGGAAATACTTAGATTTCAGTCCGAAAAATGTAAGGTTGGCATTCAACTTGCCAATGATGCAAGGAGATGCACACCTCTACGCTAGAAGGGTCATCTTTGATCAAAGGTTGGACCAAGTCCTCATAGACATCTGTGAAGAGGGCGCTCAATGGAAGAGAGATTCAAGAGGGAAGCCGGTTCAACTAAAAAGGCATGACCTCAAACCTGTGGCTAGGGGATGGTTGGAGTTCATCCAACACTCAATCATTCCCACTAGCAACCGGTCTGAAGTTACTATAGACCGGGCTATCATGATCCATAGCATCATGATTGGAGAGGAAGTAGAAGTTCATGAGGTTATATCCCTAGAACTCTATAAGGTGGCAGACAAGTCCTCTACTTTGTCAAGGTTAGCCTTCCCTCATCTTATTTGTCACCTTTGCAATTTAGCTGGAATTGACATAGAGGAAGACACCCTCATTGAGGAGGAGAAGCCCATCACTAAAAAAAGGATGGAGCGAACAAGAGATCCCACTCATGGACAAGAGCATGAGGAAATTCCTCATCATGAAATTCCTGAGATACCTCAAGGGATGCATTTTCCTCAACAAAACTATTGGGAGCAAATTAACACCTCCCAAGGAGAACTAAGTTCCAATATGGGACAACTAAGGGTGGAGCACCAAGAGCATTCCATCCTCCTCCATGAAATTAGAGAAGATCAAAGAATCATGAGAGAGGAGCAACAAAGGCAAGGAAGAGACATTGAGGAGCTCAAGCACTCCATAAGATCTTCAAGAGGAAGAACTAGCCGCCATGACTAAGGTGGACCCATTCTTTAATCTCCTTGTTCTTTATTTTCTGTTTTTCAAATTTTTATGCTTTATGTTTATCTATGTTTGTGTCTTTATTACATGATCACTAGTGTCTAAGTGTCTATGCCTTAAAGCTATGAAAATGAATCCATCACCTTTCTTAAATGGAAAATGTTTCTAATTGAAAAAGAAAAAGAAGTGCATGAATTTCAAATTTTAAAACAGTTTAGTTATTTTGATGTGGTGGCAATACTTTTGTCTTTCTGAATGAATGTTTGAACAGTGCATATTTTTTGAATTTGTTGTTCATGAATGTTAAAATTGTTGGCTCTTGAAAGAATTATGAAAAAGGAGAAATGTTATTTGATAATCTGAAAAATCATAAAATTGTTTCTTGAAGCAAGAAAAAGCAGTGAAAAGCTTGCAGAAAAAAATATATATGCAAAAAAAAAAGAGAGAGAGAGAAAGAAAAAGAAAAACAAGCAGAAAAAGCCAATAGCCCTTTAAACCAAAAGGCAAGGGTAAAATAAAAAGGATCCAAGGCTTTGAGCATCAGTGGATAGGAAGGCCCACAGGAATAAAATCCTGGCCTAAGCGGCTAAACCAAGCTGTCCCTAACCATGTGCTTGTGGCGTGAAGGTGTCAAGTGAAAACTTGAGACTGAGCGGTTAAAGTCGTGGTCCAAAAGCAAAAAGAGTGTGCTTAAGAGCTCTGGACACCTCTAATTGGGGACTCTAGCAAAGCTAAGTCACAATCTGAAAAGGTTCACCCAGTTATGTGTCTGTGGCATTTATGTATCCGGTGGTAATACTGGAAAACAAAATGCTTTGGGTCACGGCCAAGACTCATAAAGTAGCTGTGTTCAAGAATCAACATACTTAACTAGGAGAATCAATAACACAATCTGAATTCTGAGTTCCTATAGATGCCAATCATTCTGAACTTCAAAAGGATAAAGTGAGATGCCAAAACTGTTCAGAAGCAAAAAGCTAAAAGCCTCGCTCCTCCAATTAAGACTGATCTTCATAGATATTTTTGGAATTCATTGTATATTCTATTCTTTTTATCCTATTTGATTTTCAGTTGCTTCAAGCAACAATTTAAGTTTGGTGTTGTGATGAGCGGATAATTTATACGCTTTTTGGCATTGTTTTTACTATGTTTTTAGTAGATTTTAATTAGTTTTTATTATATTTTTATTAGTTTTTAAATAAAAATTATATTTTTGGAATTTACTATGATTTTGTGTATTTTTCTGTGATTTCAGGTATTTTCTGCCTGAAATTGAGGGACCTGAGCAAAAATCTGATTCAGAGGCTGAAAAAGGACTGGAAATGCTATTGGATTCTGACCTTCCTGCACTCGAAGTGGATTTTCTGGAGCTACAGAAGCTCAATTGGCGCGATCTCAATTGCGTTACAAAGTAGACATCCTGCGCTTTCCAGCAATATATAATAGTTCATACTTTGCCTAAGATTGGATGGCCCAAACCGGCGTTCAATGTCAGCATAGAAATTCTGGCGTCAAAACGCCAGAACTGGCATAAAAGCTGGAGTTAAATGCCCAAATTGGCACAAAAGCTGGCATTTAACTCCAAGAAAAGTCTCTACACGTGAAAGCTTCAATGCTCAGCCCAGGCATACACCAAGTGGGCCCGGAAGTGGATTCTGCATCATTTACTCATTTCTGTAAACCCTAGGCTACTAGTTTTCTACAAATAGGACCTTTTTCTATTGTATTTTACACACTTGATCAGACTTTTCATCTTGGAACTTGTATGTTCACGCTTTGGGAGGCTAGGCATTCGGCCATGCCTAGACCTTTTGTTCTTATGTATTTTCAACGGTAGAGTTTCTACACACCATAGATTAAGGTGTGGAGCTCTGCTGTTCCTCATGAATTAATGCAAAGTACTATTGTTTTTCCTATTCAATTCACGCCTACTTCTTCTCTAAGATATACACTCGTTCTTCAACCTGATGAATTTGATGGTCCGTGACACTCATCATCATTCTCACCTATGAACATGTGCCTGACAACCACCTCTGTTCTACTTGCAATAGCTTGAATGTGTATCTCTTGGGTTTCTAATCTAAGATTAGAACCTTCGTGGTATAGGCTAGAATTATTAGCGGCCATTTCTGAGGTCCGAAAAGTCTAAACCTTGTCTGTGGTATTTCGAGTAGGATCTGGGAAGGGATGACTGTGACGAGCTTCAAACTCGCAAGTGTTGGACGTGTGACAGATGCAAAAGGATGAATGGATCCTATTCCAACATGATCGAGATCCGACAGATGATTAGCCGTGCGGTGACAGCGCATTTAGAATATTTTCACTGAGAGGACGGGAAGTAGCCATTGACAACGGTGATGCCCAACATAAATCTTGCCATAGAAAGAAGTATGAATGATTGGAAGAAGGCAATAGGAAAGCAGAGGTTCAGAAGGAACAAAGCATCTCCATACGCTTATCTAAAATTCCTACCAATGAATTACATAAGTATCTCTATCTTTAGTTTATGTTTTATTCATACTTTAATTATCAATTCTCCATAACCATTTAAATCTGCCTGACTGAGATTTACAAGATGACCATAGCTTGCTTCAAGCCGACAGTCTTCGTGGGATCGACCCTTACTCACGTAAGGTTTATTACTTGGACGACCTAGTGCACTTGCTGGTTAGTTGTGCGGAGTTGTGACAAAGAGTTGAGATTACAATTGTGCATACCATGATGTTGGCGCCATTGATGATCACAATTTCGTGCACCACTAGTGTTCAATCATCTTGGGGAAGAGGTTGAATGCCAAATGGGTTTTATGGGAACCTTGGAAAAGGAAACATGAAACCATGCTTGAAATCCTTTCTCACACTTGAGTAGATCTGGGTTTTGGTGATTGGATATGGTGACATATAATCCACCCACTATTTAGATTTATGAGGATGTGTGGTATAATCAGGGACCAAGCATATCTCTCTTCATGAGCAATTAGACCAAGGAATTGGCTGATTATCAAGATTTGAGAGACTGAATCACCAAGGGATTGGGGTTCAATCAATCATGATTGCAAAGAGGTCAATGAGTTGCATGATTGAAAATGAGATGAGCTAGATTTAATCCAAAGAGAACAATATCTCCTGACCCAAATTTTCCCTGTTCTTACATCCCACATTCTTTATAGCTTTCGTTACATTCTGTTATTCCCCATTCTCATTTACAATTCAGCCATTTATATTTCTGCACTTTACATTCTTGCCATTTACTCTTCTGCACTTTATTGATTTTCTTTACTTTTTAGTCATTTACAATTCTGCTCATCTAAAATTCTGCAATCACAACCTACATTGCTCAGCTTGACTAATTCACCCATTGATTAAAATTGCTCAAGTCTACCAATCTCTGTGGATACGATCCCACTCCACTGTGGGTTATTACTTGACGACAATTTTTAGTGCGCCTGCCAAAGAACGGATTTATGATTTTATATGGGGAGTGAATTCCAGTCATCACCTTTCATTGTCATTTACATTCCTGGTTTTACTTTCTTGTCATTTAAGTTTCAGATCTTTTAATTTCTTGCCATTTAAGTTTCAGTTCTTTAATTTCTTGCTATTTAAGTTTCCGCCATTTACATTTCGCAGTTTACTATCAGTACTTTAAATTTCTAGCAATTTTACCAAACTCATCAACTATTAGCTTGACTAGATAAATCACCTAACTAAAGTTGCTTAATCCATCAATCCCTGTGGGATCGACCTCACTCAATAGTGAGTTATTACTTGACGATTCGGTACACTTGCCGAAGGAATCTGTGTTGTGCAAATTTTCATGCACCCAGTTTTTGGCGCCGTTGCTAGGGATTGATTCAGATTAACAATGATCAAGTGGGTGATAGTCTAGATTGAGCATTTGTTTTCTTTGTTTTGGTTTAAGCATACTAACTGTTTGATACATTATGTCTGCTAATTCTAACACATACTCTAGCAATAGAGTATTCAACTTGCTTTTGGTTTGTCTATTGTGTTGTGTAAGCCAAGAAGGAGAGATGCATCCACTTCCTTTGATTCTGAACCCGAAAGAACCTTTCTGAGACTTAGAAGAGAGGCAAGAGGGAAGGGAGTTCTTGGAAAAGAGGATTCAGAAGAAAGAGATCAAATTATGGAGGACAACATCTGCAACCCACCTGAGGAGGTTGCCAACAATAATGGGCAACCTGCAAGGAGGGTGCTAGCCTCCTATACAATCCCTGGTCCGAGGAACTGTGGGAGTAGCATTCTTACTCCTAATGTACATGCCAACAACTTTGAGCTTATACCCCAGCTCATTACTTTGGTTAAGAACAATTGTCAGTATAGCGGAGGTGCTTTGGAGGACCCAAATCAACACTTATCCATTTTTCTAAGGATATGCGACACTGTCAAAATTAATGGAGTGAACCCAGACATCTACAAGCTACTTCTATTTTCCTTTTCTCTTAGGGACAAAGCAACTCAGTGGTTGGAGACTTTTCCAAAAGAGAGCATCACAAGTTGGGATGACTTGGTTAGCAAATTCTTGGCCAAGTTTTATCTCCCTCAAAGAATCATCAGGCTCAAAACTGAGGTGCAAACTTTCAGACAATTGGAGGGAGAATCCTTATATATGGCCTAGGAGAGATACAAGGCACTAATTAGAAGATGTCCTTCGGATATGTTAAGTGAGTGGGAGAAGCTCCATAAATTCTCTGAAGGTCTCTCCATGAAAGCAAGAAACGCATCGGACTACTCTTCAGGAGGGTCACTTCAAATAATGAAAACTCTAGAGGAGGCACATGATCTCATAGATATGGTGGCAAACAATCAGTATTTCTACTCCTCAGAGAGACAGGCAACTCCAAAGAAAGGTGTATTTGAGCTTGAGGGTGTGGATGCTATCCTAGCCTAGAACAAGTTGATGCACCAAAAATTCTAGCAGCAGATAGACATGATGGCAAAAAGGATGTGTTCCAAGGGTTACCTGAAACTGAAGGTCGATCTCGGATGAGATCTGCTGTGGTGCCCAGAACTGTCATGTTCGACTTGTTGACCTTGGTGGTGCTGCTGATCCTTGTTCATCGGAGGGTGGTGGTACCTGCAAGGGATTCTGATGCCTAAGTTAGCATGGGCTTTAAGCAGGTATTTTGTAGAATCAGAGTATGAATTATACCTGGGTGCTCCAATGTATTTATAGTAGTGTGGGCTGACCTTCTTAGATAAGATAAGTTAGTTATCTTATCTTATCTTTGGGTGAAGTCTCCTTATCTCTTAAGGGAACCGCCTTTATCTTTCTATGCTTTAGCTGCCTTTAGATTGGGCTGTGTCCCTTCGTTTGGCCGACCTCTTTAAAGTAAAGGTCGGGGGACCTTACCTGAAGACATCGGTTGCTTTGTTTTCGATTAGCCTGGGTCGGATAGGTTGGCCTAGGGTATGAACAGTGCCCTTGCTCGAGCTCGGTCTTTCCTTTTAGATCTCGACCTCTCTAAGGAAAGCCGTGTTTGAGCATGTTGCTTTGGGTTGATCTCCGGTTGAGGCTCCTTAGATGCGAGGCGTTTCTCTTTATTGTAGCGCACGTTTGCACTTTTCTTGGAAACGTGCGAGGGTTTTAAAAGCTCATAAATATCCCTTCACCGTTTCTTTTTTCCCACTTTGTTACTTCATTTTTGAAAATTTTCAAAGTGTCACTTTATAGTTTCTTTCTCTAACTCATCTTCGTCTTCTTTGCTCATCGTTTGCAAGGTGTTTTGCTCCTTCTGGTATGCTCTGGCTTACACGTCCCCCAGCTTTCCATTTCCTTTGCTCGAGGACGTATTTGGTCGCTTGCTTCTTCCTAATTCTTCCCTTGCGCTCGCTTCTTCATCCTTTGCAGGTTGGTATTTTCATTCCCTTTTACATTTTCACCAGTCACGTTCTTGCATATCTCCACTGTTGTGCGTGATTTTTACTGATGTTGTCTCTGAAAATCCTGACCCTTTTGAGAAAAGATTGTATCTTTCCTTTTTAAATTTTGTTTTCACGTTTATCTGAAAAGCTTGCATCTTTGTAGTGATCAGTGCATTCTATTGATGTGACACGCGTACCTGTTAGTTTTTGCTTCCTTGGTGTTTTATTATCGTTGTTTCTGTTTCTTTCGTCCTTGCATGTCCTCGTCTCTGGGTTCACTACTTTAGTTTGAACTGTTGGTAAAGAAAGGTTGTAGCTTTCACTGATTTTTATTGGTGATGATGACTTTCTTGCTGCTTTGTGTGGAGTGATGTTACTAGAGAAGGATTGTGTTTTCTTGTTGTGAAATATTTAGGGCATAGATCATCGATTTCCTTCTTTCCTGGTTCTTGCCTTGTTACTGCCTCCAAAGGGTGCCCCTGGATTTTAGTGTGAATCCTGGGGTTTCCCTTTTACTATCGTATCTGACTCTTGATGTTCATATGTTATTGTCCGAGTTGCTTCCTTATTTGTCCGAGTTGTTTGGTAGTAACCCATTTTCCTTTTTCTTACTGTAGGAATAGTTGACCTATGTCTTCTCGCAAAAACGTTGTTGAAATGTCTACTAAGATCCTGGAGGGCATGTCTGACTGGCTGGATTCTATTGTGTTGATGTGTGTTACTGTGGCTAATCCTCTGCGTGCGACATAAGAGGCATCGTAGAATTTGTAGTGATAAGGAGCAGGAGAAAAATTATGAGTTGGTATCACCTGACCTTGAGGAGAGGGTTAGTTTTCCTTCTTTGACTCCCGGGGAACGTCCTTTTTTCTATGCTTACGACTACTTCTTCAGTCAATTAAACATTACCATTCCTTTTACCCCTTTTGAAACTGAGTTGTTGTGGTCCTGTAATGTAGCCCCTTCCCAGCTCTATCCGAACTCATGGGGCTTTATAAAAATCTTCCAATTGTTGTGTCAAGAATTGGATATCCGACCTACCCAAACTCTCTTCCTTTACCTTTTTGTGTTGACAAAGCCTGTGGTAGCGAAGAAGAAAGCCTCCTGGGTGTCTTTCCGAGCTACTCAAGGAAAGAAAGTGCTCTCTATGTATGAGGAGTCCTTTAGGGACTTTAAGAATTACTATTTCAAGGTCTGAGTGGTCCACGAAATCGTGATCGTTCATTCCTTGGTAACGGCGTTAAAGACTTAATATGCACATTCATAATCTTAGTTCTTTGTCACAACTTTGCACAACTAACCAGCAAGTGCACTCGGTCGTCCAAGTAATAAACCTTACGTGAGTAAGGGTCGATCCCATGGAGATTGTCGGCTTGAAGCAAGCTATGGTCACCTTGTAAATCTCAGTCAGGAAAATTCAAATGGTTATAGAGTTTTAATAATTAAAAGATAAATAAAACGTAAAATAAAGATATAGATACTTATGTAATTCATTGGTGAGAATTTTAGATAAGCGTATGGAGATGCTTAGTTCCTTCTGAATTTCTGCTTTCTTACTGCTTTCATCCAATCTTTCCTACTCCTTTCCATGGCAAGCTGTATGTTGGGCATCACCGTTGTCAATGGATACATCCCGTCCTCTCAGTGAAAATGGTCCAAAATGCACTGTCACCACACGGCTAATCATCTGTCGGTTCTCGATCATACTGGAATAGGATTCAGTAATCCTTTTGCGTCTGTCACTACACCCAGCACTCGTGAGTTTGAAGCTCGTCACAGCCATCCCTTCCCAGATCCTACTCGGAATACCACAGACAAGGTTTAGACTTTCTGGATCTCAAGAATGGACGCCAATAATTCTAGCCTATACCACGAAGACTCTGATCTCACGATCAGGAGGCTAAGAGATATGCATTCAAGCTTGCTTTCATGTAGAACGGAAGTGTTTGTCAGGCACGCGTTCATAAGTGAGAATGGTGATGAGCGTCACATAATCATCACATTCATCATGTTCTTATGTGCGAATGAATATCTTAGAGAAGAAATACGCTTGAGTTGAATAGAAAAACAATAGTACTTTGCATTAATTCATGAGGAACAGTAGAGCTCCACACCTTAATCTATAGTGTTTAGAAACTCTACCGTTGAAAATACATAAGAACAAGGTCTAGGCATGGCCGAATGGCCAGCCCCCTAAACATGTACAAAATGATCTAAAGATTAACAAAAGATCCCAAGATTGTAAAAACAATAGTAAAAATTTATATTTATACTAAACTAGTTACTAGGGTTTACAGAGATAAGTAAATGATGTAGAAATCCACTTCTGGGCCCACTTGGTGTGTGCTTGGACTGAGCATTGAAGCTTTCATGTGTAGAGGTCTTCCTTGGGGTTAAACGCCAGTTTGTAACCTGTTTCTGGCGTTTAACTCTGCTTTGCAACCTGTTTCTGGCGTTTAACTCCAAAATAGGGCAGAAAGCTGGCGTTGAACGCCCGTTTGCGTCGTCTAAACTCGGGCAAAGTATAGACTATTATATATTGCTGGAAAGCCCTGGATATCTACTTTCCAACGTAATTAAGAGCGCGCCATTTGGACTCTTATAGCTCCAGAAAATCTACTTTGAGTGCAGGGAGGTCAGAATCCAACAGCATCTGCAGTCCTTCTTCAGCCTCTGAATCTGATTTTTGCCCAAGTCCCTCAATTTCAGCTAGAAATTACCTGAAATCACAGAAAAACACACAAACTCATAGTAAAGTCCAGAAATGTAATTTTTGATTAAAAACTAATAAAAATATACTAAAAACTAATCAAATCATACTAAAAACTATGTAAAAACAATGCCAAAAAGCGTATAAATTATCCACTTTTCACTGAGCTGCTGAGGGTGTCCACCCTTTCTTCTTAGATGAGAATAATGAGCCCTCCTTTCCTTTATGCTGGCAGAAAAATGTAGTAGTAGCTAGGTATTCTAGGGAAAGTCTGGATGAGGTCGAGCATGCCTTTGTGAACGTACTAGAGGAGAACTGGGGCGAGCCTCCTCATCTTAACATAAAGAGGTTTCTTGGGGATCCCTCCCTTCTTCATGCTGAACTGGGTAGTGGACGACTTCTTTATAGTTTTATTTTGTGGTTGAATTTTTCCTTTTTTTGTTTGTGACTTCTTTTCTTGGTTTCTGTTTTGTAGAGATGGTAAAATCCACGGACTCCATGAAACACTTCCGTCGGGCTAAGAAAGCAACAGCTGCGCAAAACATCTCGGCGAAGGCTTCTGGAGAAGGATCTGCCCAAGTTCCTCCGAAGAGGCTGACCTCAGACACTTCTGGGCCGAGGAAAATCATCCCGACTCCTCAGGTTTGTGTGGTTCCTTCTGCTCCTCTCCAGTCATCCTCTGGTGCTGTCTCTTCTCCTATTACTGGTCCTCCTCCTAAAAAATAGAAGACTGTGGAGCCTTATGACTTGGACGCCCCTAATTTTGTTGCTGTGGGGTTTGTTCATAATCAAATTGCTCCTTATGGTCAATTTTCGATGGATGATGTGTCCATCCTTTATCACTTGAATTTTATTACTAGTAATAGTATTCAGATGGCCCATATGGGAGCAGCTCTATTCCACACTATTTAACAGAGTTAAGGGCTTGAAGGACGAGCTGGATGCCAGGGTGGCTAAGCTAGAGCTAGACTTGGAGAAAGAGAAGTCTCGAGCTACCAGGGCTGAGGCGGCTACAAATTTGGCGGAGGAGATGGCGAAGAAACATAAGGAAAGTTATACCCATACTTATGCCGAGGTGTTGGAACTGAGGGAGAGGCTTAAATCTGCCCTAGTGAATTATGCCGATCTCCATGGTCATCTGGTAGAAACCGTGACAGGTGCTTACGAAAATTTAAAGGCACAGGTCCGAGTTCTCGCTCCTGAACTCGACCTGACTATCTTTAGCCTGGACAATGTGGTGGAGGATGGCAAAATAGTTCCTGATGAGTATTTTGGTGAAAAATAAATTTCTCCCAAAACACACAAATCTAACCGGCAAGTGCACCGGGTCGCATCAAGTAATAAAAACTCACGGTAGTGAGGTCGATCCCACAGGGATTGATGGATCAAGCAATTTTAGTGGGTGATTAGTTTAGTCAAGCTAACATTGAGTGGTTGGGTGAAATTTTGAGAGCAGAATGTAAAATACAGAGAATTTAAAGTTGCAGAAAATAAATGTGCAGAAACTTAAAGTGCAAGAAAAGTAAATTGCAGAAACTTAATTTGCAAGAAATGTAAATTGCATTAAATGTAAAGGGAATTGGGAATTGGATTTGCAGAAATTAAACAAGGAAAAGTTAAATTGCAACAAGCAGAGAAGTAAAAGATGGATTTGATTGATTCGGAACCAAAACAGAAATGTAAATAAACATGAAAAGCAATAAACAGAGAATGTAAAATTGGAATTAAGATCTCAGGACCCAAGAGACTAGATAACTAAGTCTAGATCTCAATGCCTTCCTAGATCCAACAAGAACAATTGCAAGAGAAATTAAAGAAAAGTAAATTGCAGAAGCCAAGAGAATGTGAAGTAGTAAACAGGAATGGAAATTCAATTGTGCAGAGAAAGTAAACAAGAAAATTCTCAAGGTGAGATTGAAACAGAATTTCTTCAATTCTCAACCCAAGATTCAAAACGAAATTGAAAACTAAGAGAGAGCTCTCAAATCCTAATGCTCCCTAGTGGAGCCAGCCTCTCTACAAATATGAAACAGATGCCTATTTATAGGCATTTTTACAAAATAAAAATGAAATTCAAAACAAATTACAATTAAAATAAAATTTCTATTCTAACTATCTCTTGTGCCTCTGAGTGGTGTCAATTGGGCCTTTGCTCTTGATGGAATTGGGTTGAAAGAGACCTTGGTTGATTGCTCTTGAAGTTTGAAGAAGAACCAAAGTGAACCAATTGAACCGGGTTTGAGGTTAGCCAAAGTTGGACCTAAAGTTTGAGCCAAAGTTAGGGGTCTAACTTTGGCTCCAACTTTTCACATCAGCAAACACAATCTGCTGGTATGGACGTTGGTGCCAACGTTAGGGGTCTAACTTTGACCCTAACGTTGGCCTCCCTTATGCACATTTATGGCGCCAACTTTGTCCTCTTGTCATGTTGCCAATTTTATGCCTAATATAGACTATCATATATGGTTGGAAAGCTCTGAATGTCAGCTTTCTAACCCACTTGGAATCACTTCAATTGGACATCTACAACTCAAGTTATGATCATTTGAAGAGGGCATGGTCGCTGGCTTTGGTGTGCAGCGTTTGAGGTAACGTTAGCCCTCAAACGTTGGCGAAAACGCCAGTTCTGGAGGCTCAAATGTATTGTCCACCCCATACTATTATACATTGTTGGAAAGCCCTGGATGTCTACTTTCCAATGCCGTTGGGAGCACATTATTTGGAGATCTACAGCTCGAGTTATACTCCATCAAAGGTGCAGAGGTCAAGTGGCCTCACTGCATGTTGCCACCATGTTCATTTATGCACATTGCGGGGCAGTTTTCTCCCTCAATTTTAGTGTCCACCATGCAGTGCCATATATTCTTGGAAAGCTCTTGATTCCTACTTTCCAATGCTTCTTGAATCACCTCATTTGGAGCTCTGTAGCTCAAGTTATTCTTGTTGGAAGTATACCCCTTGTATGTCTTGTGGTGTGTGGCGCCAACGTTAGCCTCCAAGTTAGGGGGCTAACGTTGGCGCAAACGTTGGCCCTTCTCCCTTATGTTTTCATGTGCCAATGTTAGCCTCCAAGTTAGGGGGCTAACGTTGGCGCAAACGTTGGTGCCCAGGGGAGAAACTCTCAAGTTCCAACGTTAGCCTCCAAGTTAGGGGGCTAACGTTGGAGCTAACGTTGGCCTCTTCCTTGAATGTTTATGTGCCAACGTTAGCCTCCAAGTTAGGGGGCTAACGTTGGCTCAAACGTGGGGAGCCCAGGGAGTAATCTTCATGCCTAACGTTAGCCTCCAAGTTAGGGGGCTAACGTTGGGGCTAACTTCATGCCTTCCTGGTTCAATTTTCAATTATTCCATTGTCCTCTCTTCACTCCTAGCCATTCCTCTTTGCTTCAACCTTTCTCCAAGCTTTCTTCACCTATCATTAATCAACCAAACTCATCAAAGCTATGGTCAAAATCATGAGATATTCATTCTTTCATAATATGCAAAAAATATAGCATAAAACCTCATAAAATGGCATAAATTCATACATGGTTGATTAAATCAAAGGAAGCATGAAAATCTACCCAATTGGCTTGCTTATGGCTCAAGAAAGTGCATAATTCAATTGAAAACAAAAGAAAAAGGCTAGTTAAAATAGGCTAAGATGACTTGTCATCACAACACCAAACTTAAAGCTTGCTTGTCCCCAAGCAAGAAAAGAATCATGCAATAAAGATTGACAATCCAAGGCAAGAAGAATAGCAACTCAATGTTCATGGTAAGCTAGTTTTCTAAGCATACTACAATCACAAAAGAAATGTAAATGATTGATGCTTCCATCTAGCTCAATTTATGAAATCTTTTTCTTATATTTCTTCCTTGAAACAAGCTTTTGATTTTCTTATTAGCTTCTCCTTTTTGGGTGCTTTGCCCCATGAGTTGATAACAAAGCTACGACTTCTAAATGCTTTGTTTTCAAGTATTACCACTTGATACATAAGCACCACAAGCATTTGATTAGATGACTTCATTAAGCTCATTTTTCTTTTCTTTTCTTAACTCTCTAATCATTGAGGCTCAGAGCCTTGAGCTTTGAGGGAGTGCTTTTGCACTTTGAGCCTAGCCTTGACTTCTAAGTGTTTTGTTTTCAAGCATTTGGCTTGATACATAAACACCACAAGTACTTAGCAAATAAATTACCATTGGTACTCAGAGCCTTCAGCTTTCTCACTCTTTCCCTTTTTCTTTTCTTGCTTTATTTTTGCATTTGCTTTCAAGGTTTTAATGATTTTCAAAAGATTTCACAAAATGTCCTAGATGAAAACTTCAATTAAGTAAAATCCAATCCAATTAAGCAACAATCAAACATACTAGCTTCCCAATACTTTTATGCACATGCTAAAATCTTCTTTAATGCCTTGTTTGTTTATGATCATGATACTTTGTTGCTTTTGAATTCACAAAACTCAAGTTGGTATTCATAATGACACAGCACCATGTTGCAAATTAAAAATCAACTATGCCTTTTCATACACACATGCATACAGAGAAGGTAAAGACAATCATGCAGTTTATAGTGCTTGAAACAAATGAGAGGAAAAGGAACTTTACAACCTTGTAGTTCATCTTCTCTATTGTTGTCATTTTCCTCCCATTCTCTTCCTTCCCATACCAAACTAAGAATGCTTGCTTATCCTCAAGCAACTATTAGAACCGTGGCTGTGGGGCTAAGATGGATCATGAATGTCTTACACAAGGAATGTTAGTAGTACATGTGTTTCAAGCAAGCAAAATTAAAGATAATAATCAAGGCACAAGATACAGAGACATTGTGATTGCATACTTAAGAAGGTGAGCATAATACTTTGCATAGAAGATAAGTGGCACACCAAACTTAGTGTGACACTTTCACTTTGGAATCAATGCAAGTATTCAGTCAAGATTTGAAGCAAATTGTGTTGCATAGCAACACCAAACTTAGAATGCAATCCTATGTCCATTTATTTGAACTAAAACTAAACAAAAAAAACTGTTATATGTTAAATACAATCACCAAATGAAGAGTCTGTTATGAATAAGGATGTCTTGGTGATGTATTAACAAAAACAGTTAATGAAGGAAAGCATTAAAAACAAGTAAATAAATGAAACAAAGAGAAAACAAAAATTATCCAACTAAGAAGAAAAATAACACTGTAAAAGGCAATATGATTATACAGACAAGTGATGTTGCTGGATTGATTTGCATAGAAAAATAGGTGGCACACCAAACTTAGAATCTTGGTGTGTCACTTTCATGTAAAATTGATGCAATCATCCATGAAGATGGAAAACAGTTTGTTGCAGGGCAACACCAAACTTATAATGTGATCATATGCCAATTTATTGAAATTTAAACAAAGCAAGGAAAAGAAATGTACCTACTGTCTACCTGTTCTTTACTTTCTTCCTCTTCTTCCAATTTGTTAAGAGAAATGACTTCAAAGGAGGAGAAGTTTCAGCTAGTGCCCCCTGTCTTGGTCTCTCCTCAGCAAGCTTCCTTGTGAAATTGGCTTGATTGATCTTGCTTGCTGGATCAGGGGGAGGATTGTTTGCAGTTGACCTTCTCATGAATGTTGTCCTTGGTGTCTTGGTCACAGTCCTCTTCTTGGTGCTTTTGTTAATTGCCTTCACTTCTTGGATGTCAAGACATGGTTGCTGTGTGATTATTGGAGTGATTTCTTCATTCAGGGCCCCTTGTATTGGTGGTTCCATGAACTCCTCCTTTATGTACTTCTCTGCATCACTTGAGTTTGGAATGACTTCTTCACTTTCTTGCTCCTCCACTTCCTCTTTTACACCCAACATTTGTTTCAATCGCTCTATCATGGGGGAGGTTTGTCGATCTTCCCAACATTTCTTCATCTCCTCGTCATACCTTTCAATCATGGATTCAAATGTTGAGGCGTTTTGGTCCAGGGAGGTTTGTGAGAGTTGTGAGTCTTCATGTTCTCTTGTCATCTCAAGTGTAGTTTCAGGTTCAACCACCTCATTCTTCATTGAAAGTTCACTTGATGCAGTGGCCTCCTTATCTTGCTCTTCCACTTTCTCCTTCATATCCATCAGTTGGCCTTCATTTTTCTTGCTCAGTGGTTCTAAGTGTTTCCTTATTTTCTCTAAATCTTCATTCGTATTTTTTAAGAGACTTTCTTCCCTTTTCCAGGCTTGTTGTTGTTCCTTCATGAATTGTTCTTGTCTTTTCAACAATTCTTTGGATTTTTGAAGTGGATCTTCATTTTGCTCTTCCACCTCCTCCTTTTTTGCAATTTCACTTAACACAGGGACCTTGCATTCTTGTTTTTCCATTTTCTCCTTCCTTGCATTCAACAATTGGCCTGCCATCACTTCCATATTTTTGAATGAATTCTCTTGCTCGTTCCAAGATCTTTGCACCTCCCTCTCATATTTTTCAAACATGATCTCTAGCTTTGAGAGGCCTAGGTTCGTGGAAGTTTGTGTTGAGGCATATTTAGGTGATGAAGAATTTTCAAATGTAGAAGTGGGCGGTGAGGTTGGACAATCTCTCATGTGAGTTGACTGCTCAGAATTTGCAGTTTCTTGGTAATACTCCCAGCCACCATTGAAATAATGACTTGAATCATTTTGTGGTGGAGGGAAATATCCCATATGTTTTTCTTTCTCATCTTGTGGTTCTGAAGCATGGCTCCATGAATTGGAGAGCCCAGAATTTGAAGTTTCTTGGTGATATTCCCATCCATCATTAGAGATTGGTGATGGTGGGTGATATCCCATAGAATTTGTTTGATCATGAGATGAGTTGAACTCCATTTGAGTTTTGTAAAACACACAACCAAGGAAAATTGAAATTACTCATATCAGAGATGAGAATTTCTTAGTGAGGCAAAAACTCAAACACCTTGGTTTCACTTTGAAACAGAAACCAAAAATAAAGAAAATGCTTAATCTAGACTTCTCACCCACTTAATCATTGTTGATCTAATCAATCCCCGGCAACGGCGCCAAAAACTTGATGAGTATTTTGGTGAAAAATAAATTTCTCCCAAAACACACAAATCTAACCGGCAAGTGCACCGGGTCGCATCAAGTAATAAAAACTCACGGGAGTGAGGTCGATCCCACAGGGATTGATGGATCAAGCAATTTTAGTGGGTGATTAGTTTAGTCAAGCTAACATTGAGTGGTTGGGTGAAATTTTGAGAGCAGAATGTAAAATACAGAGAATTTAAAGTTGCAGAAAATAAATGTGCAGAAACTTAAAGTGCAAGAAAAGTAAATTGCAGAAACTTAATTTGCAAGAAATGTAAATTGCATTAAATGTAAAGGGAATTGGGAATTGGATTTGCAGAAATTAAACAAGGAAAAGTTAAATTGCAACAAGCAGAGAAGTAAAAGATGGATTTGATTGATTCGGAACCAAAATAGAAATGTAAATAAACATGAAAAGCAATAAACAGAGAATGTAAAATTGGAATTAAGATCTCAGGACCCAAGAGACTAGATAACTAAGTCTAGATCTCAATGCCTTCCTAGATCCAACAAGAACAATTGCAAGAGAAATTAAAGAAAAGTAAATTGCAGAAGCCAAGAGAATGTGAAGTAGTAAACAGGAATGGAAATTCAATTGTGCAGAGAAAGTAAACAAGAAAATTCTCAAGGTGAGATTGAAACAGAATTTCTTCAATTCTCAACCCAAGATTCAAAACGAAATTGAAAACTAAGAGAGAGCTCTCAAATCCTAATGCTCCCTAGTGGAGCCAGCCTCTCTACAAATATGAAACAGATGCCTATTTATAGGCATTTTTACAAAATAAAAATGAAATTCAAAACAAATTACAATTAAAATAAAATTTCTATTCTAACTATCTCTTGTGCCTCTGAGTGGTGTCAATTAGGCCTTTGCTCTTGATGGAATTGGGTTGAAAGAGACCTTGGTTGATTGCTCTTGAAGTTTGAAGAAGAACCAAAGTGAACCAATTGAACCGGGTTTGAGGTTAGCCAAAGTTGGACCTAAAGTTTGAGCCAAAGTTAGAGAACTTTTCACATCAGCAAACACAATCTGCTGGTATGGACGTTGGTGCCAACGTTAGGGGTCTAACTTTGACCCTAACGTTGGCCTCCCTTATGCACATTTATGGCGCCAACTTTGTCCTCTTGTCATGTTGCCAATTTTATGCCCAATATAGACTATCATATATGGTTGGAAAGCTCTGAATGTCAGCTTTCTAACCCACTTGGAATCACTTCAATTGGACATCTACAACTCAAGTTATGATCATTTGAAGAGGGCATGGTCGCTGGCTTTGGTGTGCAGCGTTTGAGGTAACGTTAGCCCTCAAACATTGGCGAAAACGCCAGTTCTGGAGGCTCAAATGTATTGTCCACCCCATACTATTATACATTGTTGGAAAGCCCTGGATGTCTACTTTCCAATTCCGTTGGGAGCACATTATTTGGAGCTCTACAGCTCGAGTTATACTCCATCAAAGGTGCAGAGGTCAAGTGGCCTCACTGCATGTTGCCACCATGTTCATTTATGCACATTGCGGGGCGGTTTTCTCCCTCAATTTTAGTGTCCACCATGCAGTGCCATATATGCTTGGAAAGCTCTTGATTCCTACTTTCCAATGCTTCTTGAATCACCTCATTTGGAGCTCTGTAGCTCAAGTTATTCTTGTTGGAAGTATACCCCTTGTATGTCTTGTGGTGTGTGGCGCCAACGTTAGCCTCCAAGTTAGGGGGCTAACGTTGGCGCAAACGTTGGCCCTTCTCCCTTATGTTTTCATGTGCCAACGTTAGCCTCCAAGTTAGGGGGCTAACGTTGGCGCAAACGTTGGTGCCCAGGGGAGAAACTCTCAAGTTCCAACGTTAGCCTCCAAGTTAGGGGGCTAACGTTGGCTCAAACGTGGGGAGCCCAGGGAGTAATCTTCATGCCTAACGTTAGCCTCCAAGTTAGGGGGCTAACGTTGGGGCTAACTTCATGCCTTCCTGGTTCAATTTTCAATTATTCCATTGTCCTCTCTTTACTCCTAGCCATTCCTCTTTGCTTCAACCTTTCTCCAAGCTTTCTTCACCTATCATTAATCAACCAAACTCATCAAAGCTATGCTCAAAATCATGAGATATTCATTCTTTCATAATATGCAAAAAATATAGCATAAAACCTCATGAAATGGCATAAATTCATACATGGTTGATTAAATCAAAGGAAGCATGAAAATCTACCCAATTGGCTTGCTTATGGCTCAAGAAAGTGCATAATTCAATTGAAAACAAAAGAAAAAGGCTAGTTAAAATAGGCTAAGATGACTTGTCATCAGTTCCTGCCTCGGATGACGAAGATGACGGGCCTCCTCCTCCTGCACCACCAGCCAAAGCTTATGCAGCCACGACTTCTTCAACTCCTTCTGCTAAGGTCGGCCATCCCAAACCTGATCCTGATTGTCAAGTTCTTAATCGGGATGATGGGACTGTAGACGCCACCCCCATGAACATTGTTCCTCCGCCTTCAGCCATGGATGCTGCCACTGGGGAAACCTTGGACCCCTTATGATTTGTTTGGTTTTATCTGTACAGCCTGATTTGTGGGCTTTTGAACTCTGTTTTTTGTAATCCTGTGGTATGGTAGACTTCTTAACTTTAGTTGCTTCTATGCGACTTTACTTTGAAAACAAAACACTTTTAAACTCTTGAGGCTTGCCTCTCAGGTAGCCTTTTGAGTCTTTTAAATATTTTTATTTTGATGTGTATATTTTTCTGATATACTGTTCGTGCCTTTGCAACTTTTTGTAGATCTTTATAGAGTGTTGGTACTCTACTGTCCGACCTCTTTTTGATTAGATCTTTGTTTTGTCTTCTGTTTGGGGTGAGATGACCCTTGGGGCTAACTTTGTCTGATAACTTTTTAGTGTTCTGGTAGAACTGTTTTTAGTTAGTCTGAACAATTTCAATAGCCTTGTCGTGGAGCCGAGGCTTTTTGGGCTAAACTATGTCCCTTTTAGCACACGCTTTTCATTGGTCTGACTTCTCTTGTCGATCCTTCTTTTAGCTTTTTGTGGATCCGACTTCTCGTGTTGGTCTGAGCTGTAGCTTTCGTTGGTCCGACTTCTCTTGTCGGTTCAAGTTGTAGCTTTTCATTGGTCCGAATTCTCTCGTCGATCCAAGCTGTAGCTTTTCGTTGGTCCGACTTCTCTCGTCGGTCCAAGCTGTAGCTTTCGTTAGTCCGACTTCTCTTGTCGGTCCAAGCTAAGTTATTTTTAGTATTCCATTTTTAATCAGACCTCGTCAGGCCACTTTTTATGGATTACTTTTTATAACTTCTTGCATTAATCTATTTTTATCGCTTTCGTCTTGCCAATCTTGTCGAAATCGGACGATGAATTAGGGTTTTATCTTTGCCGACCTTGTCAAAATCGGGCGATGAATTTGGTTTTCATCTTTGCCAACCCTGTCGAAATTAAATGATAAATTTGGTTTTCATCTTGCCAACCTTGTTGTAGACGGTGATGAATTTTGTTTTCATCTTGCCGACCTTGTTGAAATCGGGCGATGAAATTTTGTGCTCAGATTAATGCATCTTGGTAGGAAACTTTTGAATCAGAAAAAAATTTTATTCAAGTAGAAAATAGGCATATAGACAGGAATATATATATACATATGAGTGCTTACCCTTCTAAATTAGGCATTTTTGTAGACCTTGGCTTGGCACCTCATTAAAAAATCTTTTCATGTAAAAGAGTGCGCCTTGACCTAAGATCTTTATTACCTTCTAACTATAGTACCTTCTTAGGTTACAGGCGTGCCACGACCTTGGTATCCCTTTTCCCTCGAGGTCGGACACCTTGTAGTAGCCTTTTCCCAGTACCTCTACAACTCGGTAAGGTCCTTTCCAGTTAGCTGCCAGCTTCCCTTCTCCTGACCGACCTGCTCCGATATCATTTCGGATTAGGATGAGATCGTTGTTGGCAAAGCTTCACTGAATTACCCTCCGATTGTACCTTGAAGTCATTCGACGCTTCAACGCTTCCTCTCTAATCTGAGCTCTTTCTCAGACTTCTGGAAGTTGGTCAAGTTCTTCCCGTTGATTTTGGTGGTTGGCCTCTTCATTGTAGAGGATCATTCTGGGGGATCTTTCCTCTATCTCCACTAGGATCATTGCCTCCATTCCGTAAGCAAGTCGGAAGGGTGATTCTCCTGTGGTGGAATGCGGAATTGTCCGATACGCACATAGGACTTGTGGGAGCTTTTTGGCCCATGCTCCCTTTGCGCCCTGTAGTATCCGTTTCAACCCAGCTAGTAGACTTTGTTGGCAGCTTCTGCCTGTCCGTTAGCTTGTGGGTGTTCTACGAATGTGAATTGGTGCTTTATTTTCAAGTCAGCTACCAAGTTTCCTGAAACCTGTATAAGTGAATTGAGTGCCATTATCTGTGGTAATGAAGTAAGGGACCCCAAACCTTGTAATAATGTTCCTGTATAGGAACTTCCGACTTCTTTGGGCGGTGACATTAGCTAGGGGCTCTGCCTCAATCCATTTTGTGAAATAGTCTACTCCTACAATGAGGAACTTGACTTGTCCCGATCCTTGGGGAAAGGGTCCGAGGAGGTCTAACCCCCACTTTGTGAACCGCCAAGGTGACATTACACTGATGAGCTCTTCTAGTAGAGCGATGTGGAAGTTAGCATGCTTCTGACATGGTGGGCATGTCTTGAGGAACTCTGTCACTTCCTTTTGTAACGTTGGCCAGAAAAATTCAGCTCAGAGTACCTTTCTAGAAAGAGCTCGTGCCCCCAAGTGATTACCACACATGCCACTGTGTACTTCTTCTAGGACTTCCCTTATGTTGGAGGTCGGTATGCATTTTAGGAGCGGTGTTAAGATCCCTCTCCTGTATAGGGTGTCACCCACTATAGTGTAGTACTGTGTTTCTCATATCAATCTTTTTGTCTCCTTTTTATCTGTGGGGAGTGCCTGATAAACCACTATTTTATGGTTTATCTTGTGCTAATTTGAGTGGTTTTTATCAGCTTTTCACCCACTTATTCATATGATTTGCATGAGTTTACATTCTCCTTCCTGATTTTGTGCTATGATTGAAAACATGCTTCTTTGGCCTTATATTTGCTAATATTAATCCTCTCTCATTACCATTAGATGCCTTGATATGTGCGTTAAGTGATTTCAGAGATTACAGGACAGGAATGGCTTAGAGGATGGAAAGGAAGCATGCAAAAGTGGAAGGAATACAAGAAGATGAAGGAACTGCAAAGCTGTCCAGCCTGACCTCTTCGCACTGAAACAGTCATAACTTCAGCTACAGAAGTCCAAACGATGCGGTTCTAGTTGCGTAGGAAAGCTAACGTCTGGGACTTCGATTTGATATATAATAAGCCATAGTTGCTCTGACGCTAGGTAACATGAACGCGTGCTCCACGTAGACGCGTCGCAATGACAAAAATCAGCGTGGCAGATTTCTTCTCCAGCAATTTCTGGGCTGTTTTCGACTCAGTTTGCGGCCTAGAAAACACAGATCAAAGGCTATAAAGTGGGGGAATCCATTCATTCATAAGAATAAGCTCATAATTCATAATTCTTAGTTTTAGATGTAGTTTTTGGAGAGAGAGGTTCTCTCCTCTCTCTTAAGATTTAGGATTTAGATTTTTAGAATTAGGATTCCTCTCAGTTTATGGTTATTTCTCAATTTCAGGTTCAATTTTCTTCAAATTATATTTGTCTTCTACTTTTAGATACTCTAATACTTTTATTTGTTAATTACTTTCATATTTATGATTGTTTTATTCTATTTAAGATTGCTTTTAATTTAATTTAGATAATTTCTTCCTTTTGGCTCTAGTTAAGTAATTGGTGATGCTTGAGTTATCAAATAAAACAGTGGTTGTAATTGGGAGTTGCTGATTAATTTGAGTTCCAATAACTTTAGCCTTTCCAAAGGAAAGACTAGGACTTGAGGGATCAAATTAGTTCTTTCACTTAACTTACCTTCATGGTTAGAGGTTAACTAAGTGGGAGAAAAATCCAATTCTCATCACCATTGATAAGGATAACTAGGATAGGACTTCTAGTTCTTATACCTTGCCAAGAGTTTTATTTTATAGTTATTTATTTATTTTACATGTCATACTTCTTTCTTACTTTCAAAACCCCCAATTTACAAGACTCATAACCAATAATAAGAACACCTCCCTGCAATTCCTTGAGAAGACGACTGATGAGCGGATAATTTATACACTTTTTGACATTGTTTTTAGTATGTTTTTAGTAGGATCTAGTTACTTTTAGGGATGTTTTCATTAGTTTGCAATTCCTATGAGTTTGTGTGTTTTTTTGTGATTTCATGTATTTTCTGGCTGAATTTGAGGGACTTGAGCAGAAATCAGATTCAGAGGTTGAAGAAGGACTGCTGATGCTGTTGGATTCTGACCTCCCTGCACTCAAAGTGGATTCTCTGGAGCTACAGAACTCGAAATGGCGCGCTTCCAATTGCGTTGGAAAGTAGACATCCAGGTCTTTCCAGAAATATATAATAGTCCATACTTTGGCCAAGAATAGATGACGTAAACTGGCGTTCAACGCCAGCTCTCTGCCTAAATCTGGCGTCCAGCGCCAGAAAAGGAGCCAAAACCAGAGTTGAACGCCCAAACTGGCACAAAAACTGGCGTTCAACTCCAAGAAGGACCTCTACACGTGCCACACTCAAAGCCCAGCCCAAGCACACACCAAGTGGGCCCCGAAAGTGGATTTATGCATCAATTACTTACTCATGTAAACCCTAGTAGCTAGATTATTATAAATAGGACCTTTTACTATTGTATTAGGCATCTTTTGATCACCTTAGGATCTTAGGAACATCTGGGAACGCATAGTTCTTAGACCATGGGGGCTGGCCTCTCGGCCATGCCTGGACCTTTCACTTATGTATTTTCAACGGTAGAGTTTCTACACTCCATAGATTAAGGTGTGGAGCTCTACTGTTCCTCAACGATTAATGCAAACTACTACTGTTTTCCATTCAATTCATCTTATTTCGCTTCTAAGATATCCATTCGCACCCAAGAACGTGATGAAGGTGATGATTATGTGTGACGCTCATCATCCTTCTCCCTTATGAACGCGTGCCTGACAAACACTTCTGTTCTACATGAAATAAGCTAGAATGAATATCTCTTAGATCTCCTAACCGAAATCTTCATGGCGTAAGCTAGAATGATGGCGGCATTCAAGAGAATCCGGAAGGTCTAAACCTTGTCTGTGGTATTCCGAGTAGGATTCGATGAATGAATGACTGTGACGAGCTCCAAACTCGCGATTGCAGGGCGTTAGTGACAGACACAAAAGGATAGTAAATCCTATTCTAGCATGATCAAGAACCGACAGATGAATAGCCGTGCCGTGACAGGGTGCGTCAGCATATTATTCACTGAGAGGATAAGATAAAGCCATTGGCAAGGGTGATGCCTCCAAGTTTTTGGCGCCGTTGCCAGGGATTGTTCGAGTTTGGACAACTGACGGTTCATCTTGTTGCTCAGATTAGGTAATTTTCTTTTTGTTTTATTTTCAAAAATATTTCTAAAATTTTCTCATCTGTTTTTGAAAAAAAAAAATTTAAAAATGTTTTCAAAAAATTTTTTATTCAAAATTTTTAAGAATGAATTCTAGTGTTTCAGGAAGCATGTTGAAGCCTGGCTGGCTGTAAAGCCATGTCTATTCCTTTGGGAATGAGTATGTTAGGCATGTCATATCTGAATTACATGCTGAAGCTTGGCTGGCCATTGGCCATGTCTAGTGTTTTGGACCGGAGCTTTCATTGAAGGCTTGGCTGGCTAGTGAGCCATGTCTAATTCCTGGACTGAAGCTTTAGACTAAGAATGCAAGATTCTGGAATTCATATTAAAAATTTTGGAATCCTTATTTTCCTTTTTCAATTAATTTTCGAAAAATACCAAAAAAAAAAAATTAGAAAATCATAAAAATCAAAAAATATTTTGTGTGTTTCTTGTTTGAGTCTTGAGTCATATCATAAGTTTGGTGTCACTTGCATATGCATCCAGCATTTTTTCGAAAATTTCATGCATTCATAGTGTTCTTCATGATCTTCAAGTTGTTCTTGGTAAGTCTTCTTGTTTGATCTTGATGATTTTTTGTTTTGTGTCTTTTCTTGTTTCTCATATGCATTCTTGAATTCCTAGTGCGTAAGCATTAAAGAATTCTAAGTTTGGTGTCTTACATGTTTTCTTTGCTTTAAAAATTTTTCAAAAATATGTTCTTGATGTTCATCATGACATTCAAAGTGTTCTTGGTGTTCATCTTGACATTCATAGCATTCTTGCATGCATTCATTGTTTTGATCTAAAAATTTCATGCATTGCATCATTTTTCTTGTTTTTCTCTTGCATCATAAAAATTCAAAAATCAAAAAAATATCTTTCCCTTTTTCTCTCATCAAATTCGAAAATTTGAGTTGACTTTTTCAAAAATTTTTAAAATCAAGTTGTTTCTTATGAGTCAAATCAAATTTTCAATTTGAAAATCTTATCTTTTTCAAAATCTTTTTCAAAAATCAAATCTTTTTCAAATTTCTTAGTTATTTTCGAAAATTTCAAAAATATTTTTCAAAAATCTTTTTCTTATTTTTATACCAAATTTTCGAAAATAACATAATCAATTAATGTTTTGATTCAAAAATTTGAAGTTTGTTACTTGCTTGTTAAGAAAGATTCAAACTTTGAGTTCTAGAATCATATCTTGTGATTTCTTGTGAATCAAGTCATTAATTGTGATTTTAAAAATCAAATCTTTTTTTCAAAAACTAATTTCTATCATATCTTTTCAAAAATATCTTCTCATCTTATCTTTTTCAAAAATATCTTTTCAAAATATCTTTCCTAACCTCCTAACTTCTTATCTTTTCAAAATTTGTTTCAACTAACTAACTAACTTTTTGTTTGTTTCTTAACTTTTTCAAAACTACCTAACTAACTCTCTCTCTTTAATTTTCGAAAATATCTTCCCTCTTTTTCAAAAACTTCTTTTTAATTAACTAATTATTCTTATTTTTATTTTTAATTTTACAAATTTTTCGAAAAAATACTAACAATTTTCAAAAACCATTTTTCGAAAATCACTAACTCTTTTTCAAAATAATTTTCGAAAATTATCTCTCCCCCATCTTATTCTATTTATTCATTCATATCCTAACATCTCATCTCACATCTCTGCCATCCTCACAGTTGTGTTTCTTCCATTATATTACATTCTTTGTCTCCCCTTCTTCTTCTACTTACACAGGGATCCCTATACTGTGGTATAAAGGATCTCTATTATTATTATTATTTTCTGTGCCTTCTTCTTTGTCATATGAGCAGGAGCAAGGATAAGAACATTCTTGTGGAAGCAGATCCAAAACCTGAAAGGACTCTAAAAAGGAAACTAAGAGAAGCTAAAATACAACAATCCAGAGATAACCTTTCAGAAATTTTTGAACAGGCAGAGGAGATGGCAGCCGAAAATAATAATAATGTAAGGAAGATGCTTGGTGACTTTACTGCACCTAATTCCAATTTACATGGAAGAAGCATCTCCATTCCTGCCATTGGAGCAAACAACTTTGAGCTGAAACCTCAATTAGTTTCTCTGATGCAGCAGAACTGCAAGTTTCATGGACTTCCATCTAAAGATCATTTTCAGTTCTTAACTGAATTCTTGTAGATATGTGATACTGTTAAGACTAATGGAGTAGATCCTGAAGTCTACAGGCTCATGCTTTTCCCTTTTGCTGTAAGAGACAGAGCTAGATTATGGTTGGATTCTCAACCCAAAGACAGCCTGAACTCTTGGGATAAGCTGGTCACGGCTTTCTTAGCCAAGTACTTTCCTCCTCAAAAGCTGAGCAAGCTTAGAGCTGATGTTCAAACCTTCAGACAGAAAGAAGGTGAATCCCTCTATGAAGCTTGGGAAAGATACAAACAGTTGACCAAAAAGTGTCCCTCTGACATGCTTTCAGAATGGACCATCCTGGATATATTCTATGATGGTTTATCTGAGCTATCAAAGATGTCACTGGACACTTCTGCAGGTGGATCCATTCATCTAAAGAAAACGCCTGCAGAAGCTCAAGAACTCATTGACATGGTTGCTAATAACCAGTTCATGTACACTTCTGAAAGAAATCCTGTGAGTAATGGGACGCCTATGAAGAAGGGAGTTCTTGAAGTTGATAATCTGAATGCCATATTGGCTCAGAATAAATTATTGACTCAGCAAGTCAATATAATCTCTCAGAGTCTGCATGGAATGCAAGCTGCATCCAACAGTACTCAAGAGGCATCTTCTGAAGAAGAAGCTTATGATCCTGAAAACCCTGCAATAGCAGAGGTAAATTACTTAGGTGAACCTTATGGAAACACCTATAACTCATCATGGAGAAATCATCTAAATTTCTCATGGAAGGATCAAAAGCCTCAACAAGGCTTTAATAATGGTGGAAGAAACAGGTTTAACAATAATAAACCTTTTCCATCATCCACTCAGCAACAGACAGAGAACACTGAACAAAATGCTTCTAATTTAGCAAATCTAGTCTCTGATCTATCCAAGGCCACTGTAAGTTTCATGAATGAAACAAGATCTTCCATTAGAAACCTGGAAGCACAAGTGGGTCAGCTGAGTAAAAGGATCACTGAAATCCCTCCCAGTACTCTCCCAAGCAATACAGAAGAGAACCCAAAAGGAGAGTGCAAGGCCATTGACATAAGCAAAATGGCCGAACCCAATGAGGGAGAGGAAGACGTGAATCCCAAGGAGGAAGACCTCCTGGGACGTCCAGTGACCAATAAGGAGCTTCCCTCTGAGGAACCAAAGGATTCTGAGGCTCATCTAGAGACCATAGAGATTCCATTGAACCTCCTTATGCCCTTCATGAGCTCTGATGAGTATTCCTCTTCTGAAGAGAATGAGGATGTTACTGAAGAGCAAACTGCCAAGTTTCTTGGTGCAATCATGAAGCTGAATGCCAAATTATTTGGCATTGATACTTGGGAAGTTGAACCTCCCTTGTTTATCAATGAACTAAGTGATCTGGATCAACTGACATTGCCTCAGAAGAGACAGGATCCTGGAAAGTTCATAATACCCTATACCATAGGCACCATGATCTTTAAGGCTCTGTGTGACCTTGGTTCAGGAATAAACCTCATGCCCCTCTCTGTAATAGAGAAACTGGGAATCTATGGGGTGCAAGCTGCTAGAATCTCATTAGAGATGGCAGACAACTCAAGAAAACAGGCTTATGGACAAGTAGAGGATGTGCTAGTAAAGGTTGAGGGCCTTTACATCCCTACTGATTTCATAGTCCTGGATACTAGAAAGGAAGAGGATGAATCCATCATCCTAGGAAGACCTTTCCAGGCCACAGCAAGAGCTGTGATTGATGTTGACGGAGGTGAAATAGTCCTTCAATGGAATGAGGACTCCCTTGTGTTTAAAACTCAAGGATCTCCCTCTGCAACCATGGAGAGGAAGCAGAAAAAGCTTCTCTCAAAGAAGAGTCAACCAGAGCCCCCACAGTCAAACTCTAAGTTTGGTGTTGGGAGGCCACAACCAAACTCTAAGTTTGGTGTTGAACTCCCATATCCAAACTCTAAGTTTGGTGTTGGAGAGTCTCAACAAAGCTCTACATATCTGTAAGGCTACATGAGAGCCCACTGTCAAGCTATTGACATTAAAGAAGCGCTTGTTGGGAGGCAACCCAATTTTTATTTATCTAACTATATTTTCCTTAGTTATATGTCTTTGTAGGTTCATGATCATGTGGAGTCACAAAATAAACAAAAAAATCAAAAACGGAATCAAAAACAGTAGAAGAAAAATCACACCCTGGAGGAGCATCTGTCTGGCGTTCAGCGCCAGAACAGAGCATGGTTCTGGCGCTGAATGCCCAAAATGGGCAACTTCTGGGCGCTGAACGCCAGAACAGGCATGGTTCTGGCGTTCAACGCCAGAAATGGCACACAAATGGGCGTTGAACGCCCAAAATGGCCACCAGCCTGGCGCTGAACGCCCAGAGTTGGGTACAAAGGCATTTTTACATGCGTAATGGGTGCAGGGATGTAAATCTTTGAACACCTCAGGATCTGTGGACCCCACAGGATCCCCACCTACCTCCACTCACTTCTTCTCACCACTCTCTTTCACACAACCCCATCCACTCTTCCCCATAAACCTACCTCATAAACTCCACCTACCTTCAAAATTCAAAACCAATTTCCCACCCAAACCCACCCATATGGCCGAACCTTAACCCCCCCTCCCTTCCCTATATAAAGACCTCCATTCTTCATCAAATTCACACAACACACCCCTCTACACTCCTCTTGGCCGAAACCACATCTCCCTCTCCCTCTCCATATTTCTTCTTCTTCTTCTTCTATTCTTTTGTTTATTGCTCGAGGGCGAGCAATATTCTAAGTTTGGTGTGGTAAAAGCATAGCTTTTTTTGTTTTTCCATTACCATTGATGGCATCTAAGACCGGAGGATCCTCTAGAAGAGGGAAAGGGAAGATAAAAGCTTCCACATTCGAGTCATGGGAGATGGAAAGGTTCATCTCCAAAGCCCATCAAGACCACTTCTATGATGTTGTGGCCAAGAAGAAGGTGATCCCTGAGGTCCCTTTCAAACTCAAAAGAAATGAGTATCCGGAGATCCGACATGAAATTCAAAGAAGAGGTTGGGAAGTTCTAACAAATCCCATCCAACAAGTCGGCATCCTAATGGTTCAAGAGTTCTATGCCAATGCATGGATCACCAAGAACCATGATCAAAGTAAGAACCCGGATCCAAAGAACTATGTTACAATGGTTCGGGGGAAATACTTAGATTTTAGTCCGGAGAATGTGAGGTTGGCGTTTAACTTGCCCATGATGCAAGGAGATGAACGGCCCTACACAAGGAGAGTCGACTTTGATCAAAGGTTGGACCAAGTCCTTATGGACATATGTGTAGAAGGAGCTCAATGGAAGGTTGACTCCAAAGGCAAGCCGGTTCAACTAAGAAGATTGGACCTCAAGCCTGTAGCTAGAGGATGGTTGGAGTTTATTCAATGCTCAATCATTCCCACTAGCAACCGGTCTGAAGTTACTATAGACCGGGCCATCATGATCCATAGCATCATGATTGGAGAAGAGGTGGAAGTTCATGAGATTATACCTCAAGAACTCTATAAGGTGGCTGACAAGTCCTCCACCATGGCAAGGTTAGCCTTTCCTCACCTCATTTGCCACCTATGCAATTCGGCTAGAATTGACATAGAGGGAGATATCCTCATTAAAGAGGACAAGCCCATCACTAAGAAAAAGATGGAGCAAGCAAGAAAGCCCAGTCATGGAGCTCAAGAGGCGTATGAAGCTCATTACCATGAGATCCCTGAGATGCCTCAAATGCACTTTCCTCCACAAAATTATTGGGAGCAAATCAACACCTCCCTAGGAGAATTGAGTTCCAATATGGGACAACTAAGGGTGGAACATCAAGAGCACTCCATCATGCTTCATGAAATAAGAGAAGATCAAAAAGCAATGAGGGAGGAGCAACAAAGACAAGGAAGAGACATAGAAGAGCTCAAGAACATCATTGGTTCCTCAAGAAGGAAACGCCACCATCACTAAGGTGGATTCATT
This sequence comes from Arachis ipaensis, assembly GCF_059453495.1. Taxonomy (NCBI): domain Eukaryota; kingdom Viridiplantae; phylum Streptophyta; class Magnoliopsida; order Fabales; family Fabaceae; genus Arachis; species Arachis ipaensis. The sequence goes on from NC_142441.1 coordinate 57,513,964, forward strand.
CCTTGTTCTTCTTTCTTCTGTTTTTCGTTTTCTATGTTATGTGCTTAGCTATGTTTGTGTCTTCATTACATGATCATTAGTAGTTAGTAACTTTGTCTTAAAGATATGAATGTCCTATGAATCTATCACCTCTCTTAAATGAAAAATGTTTTAATTCAAAAGAACAAGAAGTACATGAGTTTCGAATTTATCCTTGAACTTAGCTTAATTATATTGATGTGGTGACAATGCTTCTTGTTTTCTGAATGTATGCTTGAACAGTGCATATGTCTTTTGAAGTTATTGTTTAAGAATGTTAAATATGTTGGCTCTTGAAAGAATGATGACTAGGAAACATGTTATTTGATAATCTGAAAAATCATAAAAATGATTCTTGAAGCAAGAAAAAGCAGCAAAGAACAAAGCTTGCAGAAAAAAAAAAAATAGGCGAAAAAAAATAATAGAAAGAAAAACAAGCAGAAAAAGCCAAAAGCTCTTAAAACCAAGAGGCAAGAGCAAAAAGCCAATAACCCTTAAAACCAAAAGGAAAGGGTAAATAAAAAGGATCCCAAGGCTTTGAGCATCAGTGGATAGGAGGGCCTAAAGGAATAAAATCCTGGTCTAAGCGGCTAAACCAAGCTGTCCCTAACCATGTGCTTGTGGCGTAGGTGTCAAGTGAAAACTTGAGACTGAGCGGTTAAAGTCAAGGTCCAAAACAAAAAAAGAGTGTGCTTAAGAACCCTGGACACCTCTAATTAGGGACTTTGGCAAAGCTGAGTCACAATCTGAAAAGGTTCACCCAATTATGTGTCTGTGGCATTTATGTATTCGGTGGTAATACTGGAAAACAAAGTGCTTAGGGCCACGGCCAAGACTCATAAAGAAGCTGTGTTCAAGAATCATCATACTGAACTAGGAGAATCAATAACACTATCTGAACTCTGAGTTCCTATAGTCATTCTGAACCTCAATGGATAAAATGAGATGCCAAAACTATTCAAGAGGCAAAAAGCTATAAGTCCCGCTCATTTGATTAAAGCTATGTTTCATTGATAGTTTGGAATTTATAGTATTTTCTCTTCTTTTTATCCTATTTGATTTTCAGTTGCTTGGGGACAAGCAACAATTTAAGTTTGGTGTTGTGATGAGCGGATAATTTATACACTTTTTGACATTGTTTTTAGTATGTTTTTAGTAGGATCTAGTTACTTTTATGGATGTTTTCATTAGTTTTTATGTTAAATTCACATTTCTGGACTTTACTATGAGTTTGTGTGTTTTTCTGTGATTTCAGGTATTTTCTGGCTGAAATTGAGGGACTTGAGCAGAAATCAGATTCAGAGGTTGAAGAAGGACTGCTGATGCTGTTGGATTCTGACCTCCCTGCACTCAAAGTGGATTCTCTGGAGCTACAGAACTCGAAATGGCGCGCTTCCAATTGCGTTGGAAATTAGACATCCAGGGCTTTCCAGCAATATATAATAGTCCATACTTTGGCCAAGAATAGACGACGTAAACTGGCGTTCAACGCCAGCTCTTTGCCCAAATCTGGCGTCCAGCGCCAGAAAAGGAGCCAAAACCAGAGTTGAACGCCCAAACTGGCACAAAAACTGGCGTTCAACTCCAAGAAGGACCTCTACACGTGCCACACTCAAAGCCCAGCCCAAGCACACACCAAGTGGGCCCCGGAAGTGGATTTATGCATCAATTACTTACTCATGTAAACCCTAGTAGCTAGATTATTATAAATCGGACTTTTTACTATTGTATTAGGCATCTTTTGATCACCTTAGGATCTTAGGAACATCTGGGAATGCATAGTTCTTAGACCATGGGGGCTGGCCTCTCGGCCATGCCTGGACCTTTCACTTATGTATTTTCAACGGTAGAGTTTCTACACTCCATAGATTAAGGTGTGGAGCTCTACTGTTCCTCAACGATTAATGCAAACTACTACTGTTTTCCATTCAATTCATCTTATTTCGCTTCTAAGATATCCATTCGCACCCAAGAACGTGATGAAGGTGATGATTATGTGTGACGCTCATCATCCTTCTCCCTTATGAACGCGTGCCTGACAAACACTTCTGTTCTACATGAAATAAGCTAGAATGAATATCTCTTAGATCTCCTAACCGAAATCTTCATGGCGTAAGATAGAATGATGGCGGCATTCAAGAGAATCCGGAAGGTCTAAACCTTGTCTGTGGTATTCCGAGTAGGATTCGATGAATGAATGACTGTGACGAGCTCCAAACTAGCGATTGCAGGGCGTTAGTGACAGACGCAAAAGGATAGTAAATCCTATTCCAGCATGATCGAGAACCGACAAATGAATAGCCGTGTCGTGACAGGGTGCGTGAGCATATTATTCACTGAGAGGATAAGATGAAGCCATTGGCAAGGGTGATGCCTCCAGACGATTAGCCGTGCCGTGACAGGGCATTGGATCATTTTCCCGAGAGATGACCGAAAGTAGCCATTGACAGTGGTGATGTATCACATAAAGCCAGCCATGGAAAGGAGTGAGACTGATTGGATGAAGATAGCAGGAAAGCAGAGGTTCAGAGGAACGAAAAGCATCTCCATTCGCTTATCTGAAATTCCTACCAATGATTTACATAAGTATCTCTATCCCTATTCTATTATTTATTATTCGAAAACTCCATGACTATTTTATATCCGCCTGACTGAGATTGGCAAGGTGACCATAGCTTGCTTCATACCAACAATCTCCGTGGGATTCGACCCTTACTCACGTAAGGTATTACTTGGACGACCCAGTGCACTTGCTGGTTAGTTGTATCGAAGTTGTGACAAATTATGAATGTGTAATCACGATTACGCGTACCAAGTTGCTCACGTTCCAGAAATAGTTTGAGCCTGGACATCACAATTTCGTGCACCAACGACCCGAGGTTTAAATACTCGGTTATCAATTTCAAAGGGGTTTGTTACTTGTGACAACCAAAACGTTTGTAAGAAAGGACTTTTGTTGGTTTAGAAGCTATACCTGCAACGAGGATTTATCTGCAAATTTCTAGACCACACAAAAGTTCTCTCTTCAAAATGGCGCCGTTGCCGGAGAATTGCAAACGTCTGCCTTATTATTGGTTATTGTAAATATTTACTTTTTGCTTGTTTATTTGTTTTTATTTTTGTTTTTATTTTTGCTTTTTAATAAATTAAGAGGTTATTGGTTTTTATTTAGTTATTAAAATTTTTTTCAAAAATTTGTTCTTCGTGTTCATCTTGACCTTCAAGTTGTTCTTAGTTATTTTCTTTGTTTTGATCTAAAAATTTTAAGTTTGGTGTCATTTTATTGTTTTTTTCTTTCCTCATTAAACTCAAAAATTCAAAATTTAAAACTCAAATTCCAAATTTCAAATTTCAAATTTCCAAAATTCAAATTAAAAAAATTTTAAATTCAAATTTCAAAATTTCAAATTTCAATTTTCAAAATTCAAATTTCAAAATTTAAAATTCAAATTTCAAATTTCAAAATTTAAAATTTCAAAATTCAAATCTTTTTTCATATCTTTTTCAAAATCTTATCTTATCTTATTTAAAAAAAAAAATCAAATTTCAAAAATTAATATTCAAAGTTCAAATTTCAAATTTGAAATTTCAAATTTCAAAATTCAAAATTCAAAAATTTAAAATTCAAAATTTCAAAATTTCAAATTTTGAAATTTAAAATTCAAATTTTAAAATTTAATTTTCAAATTCAAAATTTAAATAACTTTTTAATTTAAAATTTGTTTTTATTTTCGTTTTTAATTACTATTATGAGTTCTCACGCCTCTCGCTTTGAGTTTGGTTCCAATGTTGTTGCAAGGAATGGAAATTATAATAGAAACATGCATTAATGTCAAAACAATCAGAGATGGAAGGAGCCACGAGGATCTGATCAATCCTTCCGGCAACAACACCTTCCACAGTACCACAGACAAAGACCATTCCACGATGCATACCAAGACAATAGTTATGGTGGACCCTTCCGTGACAACCAACATCCACCAAATTACTATAGTCAAGAGCCATTCCAGGGGGCATACCAAGATGATAGATATGATGGACCCCATCATATACCTATGACCCACCTCCTCAACACAACTCTGGACCACCATACTCACAAGCCCCTTTTCACCATTCACCTCCATATGACCCTAACCCGTATCCACCATACCAACCACCTTATGAGCCAGATGAACCATACACAGAACCACCCCCATTCCAACACAACTACTCTCATGAACCACCACCTCAATATTCACCATCTCCATATCATTATCAAGATGAACCACCTTCCTATTATGAACCCTCTCTCCCAACCAATGAACCCTCATATCCACCCCAACCTCCAATGGATGACAGACTTCGTGTTATTCTTCAAGGGCAAGAAAGGATGAATAAGAGTGTGCTAAATTTCACGGCCTCCTTAGGCGAGTTAGTAAATATAATAGCCTCCCGACATCTGAGAACTCAAAATGCTCCCATGGCTACATGTGGAGAATCAAAAGAGGAGCAAAGCATGAAGGAGACACTAGAAACTTCGGTGGACAATGAGGAACATGGCTTTGTACTGGAACAAGTGGAGGAAGCCATAATAGTTGTAGAGGAAGAAATAGTTGAAGACTTGGGAGATGTTGAACCTCCATGGAAAAGTCAAGACATAGAGCCTCCTTCCAAGACGGTTGCATTTGATGTTGAGGAGGGTGTACAACCTCTAAGGCATACCCTGGTTGAAGACTTGGAAGAGCTTAATCAAGAGATGGAGATTCAAGAAAAAGAGGCACAACCACCCATGCCCTTGGTGAGAAATGAAGAAGAGATTGAATTGGAAAAAAGCTACCAAGAGGAAGAGGTTGAAATTGAAGAAGCTTGCAAGGAGGTGGAAGATGTCAAAGAAGAGCACAAGGGAGTGAAGCTTGCAAGTCCATTAGAAACCCCTCCCCCTAAGTTGCCATCATCCTTCACAACATTTAAGTGGGTAAAATTCATATCCCTTAGCTTTCTAATTCCACTTGAATATGGGCTACTGGAGACGGATGGTCAACTTAGAGCTCTTTGTGGCATTAAGAGTAAGTGGAAGATGATTAGTGGTAAGAATTGTCATGCAAGGTTCAATATGGTTGCATGCTCCAAACTGAAGTGTCATGGTTGGAAGAATACTAAATTGTATGGGTCTAGGAAGCTATTTGGATGCCTCAGTAAGAATTCAGATTGCTTACCACCCGGTTGGAACACTAATGATCAACAAGAAGACGGGTGCAAAAGCAAGGTTTGGGACCCCGGAATTCATTCTGGCAATCAACACTCTTGGGGCCTTGTCACTTGCTTTAACTTACTTGAAGGCTTTCTGCGCCTAGTTTGGGATCCCGGAGGCCATTGGAATCACAAACATTGGCGGAGATTTTCTGGATGAATTCAAGCACAAGCCACCATAACAGGAAGTTCATCCAATGTCCAACTTAAAGACTTTAACTAAATGTGCTAGGTGGGAGACAACCCACCATGGTATGATCGTTCCTTTTTTATTTTTATTTAGTTTAATTTGTTTTCGAGTTTTATTTTATTTTATTGTATTAAACCTGGAGTTTTGCATAACATTCATATTAGCATTGCATTCTGCATTTTTCATGCATAAAAAAAATAATAATAATCGCACGCAACGCGACAGCGTCGCCGACGCGCCCGCGTCGCCAGTGCATTGGGAAGAAAAGAAAATTGAACAGAGAGTCACGCGAGAGCGTGGCTAGAGGCGTGCCTCTGGCACAAAATTGATCCACGCGACTACATCGCTGACGCATCCGTGTCATGTGGGAAAAATGCCTCCCACGCGTCCGTGTCACCCACGCGAACGCGTGGCCCTGTAAAATCGACGTAAACGGGTGTATGGCAGAGAGTTATGATGGAGTGGGGCTGGAATGGTGCTAGCAGCACAAGCCCTACCACGCGAACGCGTCACCCTCGTGTCCGCGTCCTTTTGGAAGTGTAGCCATTCACGCGATCACGTCAACCACGCGACTGCGTCACCCGAAAATTTGGCAAAAAGAGTTTTAAAACAGAGAGTTGCGCTACCGCGAGGCTGCTCTCTCACTAATCGCACAAATCAGGTCACACGATCGCTTGACCCATGCGTCCGCGTCACCTGACCTTATCACGCACTACGCGACCGCGTCACTCACGCGTCCGCGTCACATGCGGGGCACAGCTTATCCAGATCAGCCATATATCTTATCTTTTCTTCTCCAATCCTAATTTTTCTTATCTTTTCTTACTTTCTTCTTCTTCATCTCTTTCTATTTCATTTAATTTATTTGCATACTTTCATTCATTGCATTATTTTCATTGGTGTTAGAAATTTATTTGGGTCATTATTTTCTATATTTTTTGTGGATTATTAAAGGAATTGTTTGACAATTATATATTACCTTTTAAAGGGTTGCTTGAATGTTCAATTTAATACTTTCAATAGCTTATTTACCATGCCTGCTATGTGTTGTGAAAAAGCCCGTATGGCATTGTGCACTATTTTTCGATTTCTTTCTATCTACTACTCTAAATGCTTGCTTTTCACAAAACCCTTTTTATATTTTATTATGTAAATATAATTGTTACTACAAACATGTTGTTAGTTTGAAAGACTTGGTAATCTAACTTGGACATTGAATGCTTGATCTATGTTACTCATGCCTTTGCCAGCATGCCAATAAACATCTTGCATTTAATTGTCATTACATGCACTTGCTATATTTCCAATGATGAACTTTTTACATGTAGTCATGACCATGTGTTAACGTCATTCTTCTTTATTGTGAATTGATTACCACCTTTCCTGCTCTCTTCCTTGCTCTAACCCTTAGCTTTAAAAGTTACCTTCTTTTTCCCTTTTCAGGATGGCCACCAAGAAGGGTAAAGAGAAAGCTACTCCCAAACCACCGGCAAGGAAAGGAACAAAAAGAGCCCCAGCTGAGGAACCACAACCCCCATCCACTTGTACATCTTAGCATGCACCGAGGACGGTGCAATCTTTAAGTGTGGGGAGGTCGATACCGACTTTCAGGGGTTAGTTACCTTCTTTCCAACACCAATACTCTATTTTCTTTGTTTGTTCATTGTCGCATTTGCATATTTGATTGCATATTTGTTTGATTTTATGCATTTAGTCACTACTTGGTTAAAGTAATAAATTTCTTTTTAGGACTCTATTTTTGAAAATTTTCACTAATTTAAATTGAAAAATTTTTTATGTTAAAACTTGCTTGAAGTTGTATTTGGAACATGAATTATAGCCAAGAACACACAACCTGTGAGATTTTGAGCTTATTTATATGGTTACATTATTTAACCATAAATTTTTATTCTTGTGTGTTTTCTTCCCTATGATTGCAATCTTTGCTTTGTTCCATTCTGTATGTCCATTATTTAGTATATTTACATGCTTGCATATGATTGAGGCCATTATTTGAATTTTTACTCACTTATCCCAAATAAGCCTACCCTTTCAATCACCTTTGTTTGCCACCTTGAGCCTTTTTAATCCCATTTATTCTATATTTTATCACATCACTAGCCTTAAGCAGAAAAATAAATTAAATACCCCAATTGAATCTTTGGTTAGCTTAAGATAGAGATTGTGCATCAACTAAGTGTGGGGAAATTGTGGGAACATGGGTTAATAAGGGAATATATCATGTTTCTAATTTATTTGAATATTGGGAATTTGGGAACCTACTCATGAAAAACCAAAATAGAAAAAATAATGGAAAATCCATGTGAATTGATAAGTTATGTTTATTTCTCTACAAAAAAAAGAGAGAAAAATCCAAAAATATTCAATAAATAAGTAAATAAATAAGGGGACAAAATTACCCCAATGCTAAGTTAATAAAAGATCAATGCACATGTGATAAAAGTAAAGAAATATCAAAAATTTGGTACATGAGTATGGGAATCATACAAAAGTGGGAATTATGGGTAGTTAGGAATGAATTTATCAGTATATAGAGTATATGTATATTAGGTGAGAGCTTAGGTTAGTCAAAGATTTATATTATAGCTCACTTGGCCATACATGTACCCTTACCTTTACCTCAGCCCCATTACAACCCTGAAAAGACCTCATGATATTTGCATTAGTATGCTAAATATTTGTTGATTGGTTAGATGAAGAACAAGATTTAGAAAGCATGATTAGAGAAGAATAGAGTGATTAACCCTAGACACTTGAGAGATTAGAGTGATATACACTACCAGTAAGGATTCAATGCTTGATTCTATGTTCTCTACTTTCATGAGCTATCTTCTTACAAGTCTACTTGCCTTTTATTATATAATTTGAATTAGTGGAATTTGATTCATATTTGTCTTGGAGAACTTATTTACTTTTAACCAAGTAGGTAGAAACATCTTAGCATGTAGTTGCATTCTTATAGATAGGTTGCATTTCGTACATTTTACCATTCCTCTTCACTCCTTTATAGCTTCTCTTTAGCTTAGCATGAGGACATGCCAATGTTTAAGTGTGGGAAGGTTGATAAACCACTATTTTATGGTTTATCTTATGCTAATTTGAGTGGTTTTTATCAGATTTTCACCCACTAATTCGTATGATTTGCATGAGTTTACATTCTCCTTCCTGATTTTGTGCTATGATTGAAAACATGCTTCTTTGGCCTTATATTCGCTAATATTAATCCTCTCTCATTATAATTAGATGCCTTGATATGGGCGTTAAGTGATTTCAGAGATTACAGGGCAGGAATGGCTTGGAGGATGGAAAGGAAGCATGCAAAAGTGGAAGGAATACAAGAAGTTGAAGGAACTGCAAAGCTGTCCAGCCTGACCTCTTCGCACTAAAACAGTCATAACTTGAGCTACAGAGGTTAAAACAATACGGTTTCAGTTGCGTTGGAAAGCTAACGTCTGGGGCTTCAATTTGATATATAATATGCCATAGTTGCTCTGATGCTAGGTGACGTGAACGCGTGCTCCACCTAGACGCGTCGCAATGACGAAAATCAGCGTGGCAGATTTCTTCTCCAGCGATTTCTGGGCTGTTTTCGACCCAGTTTGCGGCCCAGAAAACACAGATCAGAGGCTATAAAGTGGGGGGATCTATTCATTCATAAGAATAAGCTCATAATTCATAATTTTTAGATTTAGATGTAGTTTTTAGAGAGAGAGGTTCTCTCCTCTCTCTTAGGATTTAGGATTTAGATTTTTAGAATTAGGATTCCTCTCAGTTTATAGTTATTTCTCAATTTCAGTTTCAATGTTCTTCAAATTATATTTGTCTTCTACTTTTAGATACTCTAATACTTTTATTTGTTAATTACTTATGTTGCCCATTTGATTCATGAATCTTTCCATGTTATGACTTAAATTTATGTTTAAATGCAATTTGAAGTATTTCAGATTTATTATTGTTTTATTCTATTTAAGATTGCTTTTCATTTAATTTAGATAATTTCTTCCTTTTGGCTCTGGTTAAGTAATTGGTGACGCTTGAGTTATCAAATAAAACAGTGGTTGAAATTGGGAGTTGCTGATTAATTTGAGTTCCAATAACTCTAGCCTTTCCAAAGGAAAGACTAGGACTTGAGGGATCAAATTAGTTCTTTCACTTAACTTACCTTCATAGTTAGAGGTTAACTAAGTGGTAGAAAAATCCAATTCTCATCACCATTGATAAGGATAACTAGGATAGGACTTCCAGTTCTTATACCTTGCCAAGAGTTTTATTTTATAGTTATTTATTTATTTTACTTGTCATACTTCTTTCTTACTTTCAAAACCCCCAATTTACAAGACTCATAACCAATAATAAGAACACCTCCCTGCAATTCCTTGAGAAGACGACCCGAGGTTTAAATACTCGGTTATCAATTTCAAAGGGGTTTGTTACTTGTCACAACTAAAACATTTGTAAGAAAGTACTTTTGTTGGTTTAGAAGCTATACCTACAACGAGGATTTATCTGCGAATTTCTAGACCACGCAAAAGTTCTCTCTTCAGTGCCTCTGACTTGAGGTAATTGATTATGGGGATCATCCACCCTTGATCCTGTGCTGATATAGTTAGGACCTTTTCTTCCTCGAAGATTGATGGGTTTTGCAGCGTTTCCTGGATGAGGCTTCTATTATTGCCCCCTTGTTTGGTGCTGGCTAACTTTGAGAGTGCATCAGCTCGAGCATTTTGTTCCCGAGGTATATGTTGGACCTTATATTCCCCGAGTTGTCCGAACTGTTCTCTAGTCTTGTCCAAATACTTTTTCATGGTGGAATCCTTAGCTTGGTAGCTCACATCTATTTGTGAGGTAACTATTTGGGAATCTTTGAAGATGGTGAGCTTTTAAACTCCTACCTCCTTAGCCAGCCTCAATCTAGCCAGTAATGCCTCGTATTCAGCTTAATTATTTGACGCAGGGAATTCAAACTTTAGTGAGAGTTCGATTTGGGTTCCCTGATCACGTTCTATTATCACACCTATGCCACTCCCGGTTTTATTTGAAGAGCCGTCCACGTAGGGATTCTATTTTGTGGGATTTCCCGGGGTATCAGTGTACTCAGCAACGAAATCGGCCAGATACTATGATTTGATGGTAGTCCGGGCTTCATATTGAAGGTCAAATTTGGACAACTCGACTGCCCACTGCAGGATTCTTCCAGCTAAGTCTGTCTTCTGTAGGATGCCTTTTATGGGCTGGTTGGTCCTAACCTTGATAGTGTGTGCTCGAAAGTAAGGGTGGAGTCATCGAGAGGTGAGTAAGAGTGCGTATGTGAACTTTTCTATCTTTTGATAGTTCAGTTCGGCCCTTTGTAAAGCTTTGCTGATGAAGTAGACGGGTTGCTGCCCAACTTCGTCTTCTCTGACTAGGGCTGAGGCTGTTGCCCGATTTCCTACTGCGAGATATAATATGAGTGCTTCTTTCTCCCGTGGTCGGGTAAGAATGGGTGGTTGCCCCAAGAAAATTATGAAGTCTTGGAAAACTTGCTCACACTCTGTTTTCCATTCAAACCACTTTTCTTTCCTTAATGTAGCGTAAAAGGGGAGAGATCCGATGGCTGACCCTGCTAGAAACCTGGACAGGGCCGCAAGTCTTCTGTTGAGCTGTTGTACTTCTTTGACGCAGGTCGGACTTTTCATGTCGAGTATAGCCTGACATTTATCTGGGTTCACCTCAATTCCTCTTTGCGTGAGCATGAAGCCCAAGAATTTGCCAGCTTCTACCACAAAGGTGCATTTTGCGGGATTTAGTCGTATTTCATGCTTTCTGATGGTGTCAAATACCTTGGCGAGGTCGGACAATAAGGATTTCTCATTTTATGTTTTTACCAGCATATCATCTACGTAAACCTCCATTAACTTCCCAATATGGTCAGCAAAGACTTTGTTCATCAATCTTTGATAGGTAACTCTTGCGTTTTTGAGCCTGAATGGCATGACGATATAGCAGTAATTTGCCTTTGGGGTTAGGAACGAGGTTTTTCTTGATCGGGTGGATACATCGGGATTTGATTGTATCCTAAATAAGCATCCATGAAGGAGAGGTACTTGTATCCGGATGAAGCATCTACTAGAGTGTCTATGTTTGGGAGCGGTAGGGATCTTTTGGGCAGGCTTTATTGAGATCAGTGTAGTCAGTACACATCCGCCACTTCCCATTTGATTTTTTTACCAAAACAATGTTGGCTAGCCATAACGGGTACTTAACCTCCCTTATGAACCCTGCTTCCAGTAAGGCTTGCACCTGTTCTTCCATAGCTTGAGACCTTTCCGGTCCGAGCTTCCTGCGCTTCTACTGTTTTGGCCGAGATCCGGGATATACCGCCAATTTGTGACACATCAGTTCAGGATCTATGCCTGGCATGTCTGCGGCCTTCCATGCGAAGAGGTCGGCGTTATCCTTTAGGAACTATATCAGAGTTTCCTTTAAGTCTCCTTTTAAAGTTGCCCCTATGTATGTTGTCTTATCCCGGGCATCACCGATTTGGACTTCTTCAGTCTTGCCTTCAGGTTGTGAACGAAGTTCCTCGTGGGCTCGTATTCCCCCGAGTTCGATAGTGTTGACTTCCCCTTCTTTTGGGTTACCTTTGAGGTTCAGACTTTCATTGTAACAGCGTCGCACAGTTTTTTGGTCTCCTTTTATCATGGTGATCCCTTCTGGGGTTAGGAATTTCATGCAGAGATGCGGAGTTGAGACCACTGTAGTGAGGTGGTTTAGTGTTGTCTGGCCTATTAGGAATTTCATGCTTTGTTGAATCTTTCCATATAGTTGCGAAGACTTTCCCGATCTCCTTGCTTGATTTCTAATAGGCTTGGGGTGTGTTTGGCATTGTCCTTCTAGATGGAGAATCTGGCGAGGAATTTTTTGGCTAAGTCGTCAAAACTTGCAATGGATATAGGTGGCAAGCTGTCGAACCACTTTATTCCTGTCTTGGTTAAAGTGGTCGGGAAGGCCTTACAACGGATTGCATCTGAGGCATCTGTGAGATACATCCTACCTCTGAAATTACTGAGATGATAGCTTGGGTCCGATGTGCCATTGGTACGCGGAATCGTGATTACACTTTAATTATGTAAAATTCATTGCTCTTTCTTTCCCTGGAAATGGCGCCAAAAACATGATGCCAAGACCATGGTTCACAACTCCGTGTAACTAACCAGCAAGTGCACTGGGTCGTCCAAGTAATACCTTACGTGAGTAAGGGTCGAATCCCACGGAGATTGTTGGTATGAAGCAAGCTATGGTCACCTTGCAAATCTTAGTTAGGCAGATATAAATTGATAACGGTGTTTTCGAATAATAATTAATAGAATAGGGATAGAAATATTTATGTAATTCATTGGTGAGAATTTCAGATAAGCGAATGGAGATGCTTTCGTTCCTCTGAACCTCTGCTTTCCTGCTATCTTCATCCAATCAGTCTTACTCCTTTCCATGGCTGGCTTTATGTGATACATCACCACTGTCAATGGCTACTTTCGGTCATCTCTCGGGAAAATGATCCAATGCCCTGTCACGGCACGGCTAATCGTTTGGAGGCATCACCCTTGTCAATGGCTTCATCTTATCCTCTTAGTGAAAATGGTCAACGCACCCTGTCACGGCACGGCTATTCATTTGTCGGTTCTCGATCATGCTGGAATAGGATTTACTATCCTTTTGCGTCTGTCACTAACGCCCCGCAATCGCGAGTTTGGAGCTCGTCACAGTCATTCATTCATTGAATCCTACTCGGAATACCACAGGCAAGGTTTAGACCTTCCGGATTCTCTTGAATGCCGCCATCATTCTAGCTTACACCACGAAGATTCTGGTTAGGAGATCTAAGAGATACTCATTCAGTCTAAGGTAGAACGGAAGTGGTTGTCATGCACGCGTTCATAGGGAATGATGATGATTGTCACGTTCATCACATTCAGATTGAAGTACGAATGAATATCTTAGAAGAGAAACAAGATGAATTGAATGGAAAACAGTAGTACTTTGAATTAATCTTTGAGGAACAGCAGAGCTCCACACCTTAATCTATGGAGTGTAGAAACTCTACCGTTGAAAATACATAAGTGAAAGTCCAGGCATGGCCGAGAGGCCAGCCCTCAAACGTGATCTAAGATAGCATACAACTGATCAAAGATGGTCAAAAAGACGTCTAATACAATAGTAAAAGGTCCTATTTATAATAAACTAGCTACTAGGGTTAGCAGAAGTAAGTAATTGATGCATAAATTCACTTCTGAGGCCCACTTGGTGTGTGCTTGGGCTGAGCTTTAACTTTGCACGTGCAGAGGCCATTTGTGGAGTTGAACGCCAGGTTTTGATCCATTTCTGGCGTTCAACTCTGGTTTTGGATCCTTTTCTGGCGCTGGATGCCAGAATTGGGCAGAGAGCTGGCGTTGAACGCCAGTTTGCGTCATCTAAACTTGGCCAAAGTATGGACTATTACACATTTCTGGAAAGCCCTGGATGTCTACTTTCCAACGCAATTGGAAGCGCGCCATTTCGAGTTCTGTTGCTCCAGAAAATCCACTTTGAGTGCAGGGAGGTCAGAATCCAATAGCATCAGCAGTCCTTCTTCAACCTCTGAATCTGATTTTTGCTCAAGTCCCTCAATTTCAGTCAGAAAATACCTGAAATCATAGAAAAACACACAAACTCATAGTAAAGTCCAGAAATGTGAATTTAACATAAAAACTAATGAAAACATCCCTAAAAGTAACTAGATTCTACTGAAAACATATTAAAAACAATGCCAAAAAGCGTATAAATTATCCGCTCATCACAACACCAAACTTAAATTGTTGCTTGTCCCCAAGCAACTGAAAATCAAATAGGATAAAAAGAAGAGAATATACTATAAATTCCAAACTATCAATGAAACATAGCTCCAATCAAATGAGCGGGACTCAGAGTTTTGGCATAATGAAACTGAAAAACATAGCTTTTTGCCTCTTGAATAGTTTTGGCATCTCACTTTATCTATTGAGGTTCAAAATGATTGGCATCTATAGGAACTCAGAGTTCAGATAGTGTTATTGATTCTCCTAGTTCAGTATGATGATTCTTGAACACAGCTATTTTATGAGTCTTGGCCGTGGCCCTAAGCACTTTGTTTTCCAGTATTACCACCGGATACATAAATGCCACAGACACATAATTGGGTGAACCTTTTTAGATTGTGACTCAGCTTTGCTAAAGTCCCCAATTAGAGGTGTCCAGGGTTCTTAAGCACACTCTTCTTTTGCTTTGGACCTTGACTTTAACCGCTCAGTCTCAAGTTTTCACTTGACACATACACGCCACAAGCACATGGTTAGGGACAGCTTGGTTTAGCCGCTTAGACCATGATTTTATTCCTTTAGGCCCTCCTATCCACTGATGCTCAAAGCCTTGGGATCCTTTTTATTTGCCCTTGCCTTTTGGTTTTAAGGGTTATTAGCTTTTTGCTCTTGCCTCATGGTTTTAAGAGCTTTTGGCTTTTTCTGCTTGCTTTTTCTTTTTCTTTCTATTTTTTTTCGCCTATTTTTTTTTCTGCAAGCTTTGTTCTTTGCTGCTTTTTCTTGCTTCAAGAATCATTTTTATGATTTTTCAGATTATCAAATAACATGTTTTCTATTCATCATTCTTTCAAGAGCCAACATATTTAACATTCTTGAACAACAACTTCAAAAGACATATGCACTGTTCAAGCATACATTCAGAAAACAAGAAGCATTGTCACCACATCAATATAATTAAGCTAAGTTCAAGGATAAATTCGAAACTCATGTACTTTTTGTTCTTTTGAATTAAAACATTTTTCATTTAAGAGAGGTGATGGATTCATAGGACATTTATAACTTTAAGACAAAGTTACTAACTACTAATGATCATGTAATGAAGACACAAACATAGATAAGCACATAACATAGAAAACAAAAAACAGAAGAAATAAGAACAAGGAATGAATCCACCTTAGTGATGGTGGCGTTTCCTTCTTGAGGAACCAATGATGTCCTTGGGCTCTTCTATGTCTCTTCCTTGTCTTTGTTGCTCCTCCCTCATTGCTTTTTGATCTTCTCTTATTTCATGAAGCATGATGGAGTGCTCTTGATGTTCCACCCTTAGTTGTCCCATATTGGAACTCAATTCTCCTAGGGAGGTGTTAATTTGCTCCCAATAGTTTTGTGGAGGAAAGTGCATTTGAGGCATCTCCAGGATCTCATGGTGATGAGCTTCATATGCCTCTTGAGCTCCATGAGTGGGCTCTCTTGCTTGTTCCATCTTTTTCTTAGTGATGGGCTTGTCCTCTTTGATGAGGATATCTCCCTCTATGTCAATCCCAGCCGAATTGCATAGGTGGCAAATGAGGTGAGGAAAGGCTAACCTTGCCATGGTGGAGGACTTGTCAGCCACCTTGTAGAGTTCTTGAGGTATAATCTCATGAACTTCCACCTCTTCTCCAATCATGATGCTATGGATCATGATGGCCCGGTCTATAGTAACTTCAGACCGGTTGCTAGTGGGAATGATTGAGCATTGAATGAACTCCAACCATCCTCTAGCTACAGGCTTGAGGTCCAATCTTCTTAGTTGAACCGGCTTGCCTTTGGAGTCAATCTTCCATTGAGCTCCTTCTACACATATGTCCATAAGGACTTGGTCCAACCTTTGATTAAAGTTGACCCTTCTAGTGTAGGGGCGTTCATCTCCTTGCATCATAGGCAAGTTAAACGCCAACCTCACATTCTCCAGACTAAAATCTAAGTATTTCCCCCGAACCATTGTAACATAGTTCTTTGGATCCGGGTTCTTACTTAGATCATGGTTCTTGGTGATCCATGCATTGGCATAGAACTCTTGAACCATTAGGATGCCGACTTATTGGATGGGATTTGTTAGAACTTCCCAACCTCTTCTTTGAATTTCATGTCGGATCTCCGGATACTCATTTCTTTTGAGTTTGAAAGGGACCTCAGGGATCACCTTCTTCTTGGCCACAACATCATAGAAGTGGTCTTGATGGGCTTTGGAGATGAACCTTTCCATCTCCCATGACTCGGATGTGGAAGCTTTTGTCTTCCCTTTCCCATTTCTAGAGGATTCTCCGGTCTTAGGTGCCATCAATGGTAATGGAAAAACAAAAAGCTTATGCTTTTACCACACCAAACTTAGAATTTTGCTCACCCTCGAGCAATAAAAGAAAGAAAGGATGAAGAAGAAGAAGAAATGGAGGAGAGGGAGAGTGGGAAGTGTTTCGGCCAAGAAGGGTGTAGAGGGGTGTGTTGTGTGAATTTGATGAAGAATGGAGGGCTTTATATAGGGAAGGGAGGGGGGGAAAGGTTTCGGCCATATGGGTGGGTTTGGGTGGGAAATTGGTTTTGAATTATGAAGGTAGGTGGAGTTTATGAGGTAGGTTTATGGGGAAGAGTGTTTTTGGGGTTGTGTGAAAGAGAGTGGTGAGAAGAAGTGAGTGGAGGTAGGTGGGGATCCTGTGGGGTCCACAGATCCTGAGTGGATACTGTGGGGTCCACAGATCCTGAGGTGTTCAAGGATTTACATCCCTGCACCCATTAGGCATGTAAAAATGCCTTTGCACACAACTCTGGGCGTTCAGCGTCAGGTTGGTGGCCATTTTGGGCGTTCAATGCCCATTTGTGTGCCATTTCTGGCGTTGAACGCCAGAACCATGCCTGTTCTGGCGTTCAGCGCCCAGAAGCTGCCCATTTTGGGCGTTCAGCGCCAGAACCATGCTCTGTTCTGGCGCTGAACGCCAGACAGATGCTCCTCCAGGGTGTGATTTTTCTTCTGCTATTTTTGATTCTGTTTTCAATTTTTCTATTTATTTTGTGACTCCACATGATCATGAACCTATAAAGACATATAACTAAGAAAAATATTGTTAGATAAATAAAAATTGGGTTGCCTCCCAACAAGCGCTTCTTTAATGTCAATAGCTTGACAGTGGGCTCTCATGGAGCCTCACAGATGTGCAGAGCTTTGTTGAGACTCTCCAACACCAAACTTAGAGTTTGGATATGGGAGTTCAACACCAAACTTAGAGTTTGGTTATGGCCTCCCAACACCAAACTTAGAGTTTGACTGTGGGGGCTTGGGTTGACTCTGCTTTGAGAGAAGCTTTTCATGCTTCCTCTCCATGGTTGCAGAGGGAGATCCTTGAGTTTTAAACACAAGGGAGTACTTATTCCATTGAAGGATTATTTCACCTCTGTCAACATTAATCACAGCTCTTGCTGTGGCCAGGAAAGGTCTTCCTAGGATGATGGATTCATCCTCTTCCTTTCCAGTATCCAGGACTATGAAATCAGCAGGGATGTAAAGGCCTTCAACCTTTACTAACACGTCCTCTACTTGTCCATATGCCTGTTTTCTTGAACTGTTTGCCATCTCTAATGAGATTTTAGCAGCTTGCACCCCATAGATTCCCAGTTTCTCTATTACAGAGAGGGGCATGAGGTTTATTCCTGAACCAAGGTCACATAGAGCCTTAAAGATCATGGTGCCTATGGTACAGGGTATTATGAACTTTCCAGGATCCTGTCTCTTCTGAGGCAATGTCAGTTGATCCAGGTCACTTAGTTCATTGATGAACAAGGGAGGTTCAACTTCCCAAGTATCAATGCCAAATAATTTGGCATTCAGCTTCATGATTGCACCAAGAAAGTTGGCAGTTTGCTCTTCAGTAACATCCTTATTCTCTTCAGAAGAGGAATACTCATCAGAGCTCATGAAGGGCATAAGGAGGTTCAATGGAATCTCTATGGCCTCTAGATGAGCCTCAGAGTCCTTTGGTTCCTCAGAGGGAAGCTCCTTATTGATCACTGGACGTCTCAGGAGGTCTTCCTCCTTGGGATTCACGTCCTCCACTCCCCTTGTAGGTTCTGCCATGGTGCTTATGTCAATGGCCTTGCACTCTCCTTTTGGGTTCTCTTCTGTATTGCTTGGGAGAGTATTGGGAGGGATTTCAGTGATCCTTTTACTCAGCTGGCCCACTTGTGCTTCCAAATTTCTAATGGAAGATCTTGTTTTATTCATGAAACTTACAGTAGCCTTAGACAGATCAGAGACTAAGTTTGCCAAATTAGAAGTATTTTGTTCAGAGTTCTCTGTCTGTTGCTGAGTGGATGATGGAAAAGGTTTATTATTGCTAAACCTGTTTCTTCCACCATTATTAAAGCCTTGTTAAGGCTTTTGATCCTTCCATGAGAAATTTGGATGATTTCTCCATGATGAGTTATAGGTGTTTCTATAAGGTTCACCTAAATAATTTACCTCTGCTATTGCAGGGTTTTCAGGATCATAAGCTTCTTCTTCAGAAGATGCCTCTTGAGTACTGTTGGATGCAGCTTGCATTCCATGCAGACTCTGAGAGATCATATTGACTTGCTGAGTCAATATTTTATTCTGAGCCAATATGGCATTCAGAGTATCAACTTCAAGAACTCCCTTCTTCATAGGCGTCCCATTGCTCACAGGATTCCTTTCAGAAGTGTACATGAACTGGTTATTAGCAACCATGTCAATGAGTTCTTGAGCTTCTACAGGCGTTTTCTTTAGGTGAATGGATCCACCTGCAGAAGTGTCCAGTGACATTTTTGATAGCTCAGATAAACCATCATAGAATATATCCAGGATGGTCCATTCTGAAAGCATGTCAGAAGGACACTTTTTGGTCAACTGTTTGTATCTTTCCCAAGCTTCATAGAGGGATTCACCTTCTTTCTGTCTGAAGGTTTGAACATCTACTCTAAGCTTGCTCAGCTTTTGAGGAGGAAAGTACTTGGCTAAGAAATCCGTGACCAGCTTATCTCAAGAGTTCAGGCTGTCTTTAGGTTGAGAATCCAACCATAATCTAGCTCTGTCTCTTACAGCAAAAGGGAAAAGCATGAGCCTGTAGACTTCAGGATCTACTCCATTAGTCTTAACAGTATCACATATCTGCAAGAATTCAGTTAAGAACTGAAAACGATCTTCAGATGGAAGTCCATGAAACTTGCAGTTCTGCTGCATCAGAGAAACTAATTGAGGTTTCAGCTCAAAGTTGTTTGCTTCAATGGCAGGAATGGAGATGCTTCTTCCATGTAAATTGGAATTAGGTGCAGTAAAGTCACCAAGCATCTTCCTTACATTATTATTATTTTCAGCTGCCATCTCCTCTTCCTGTTCGAAAATTTCTGAAAGGTTATCTCTGGATTGTTGTAATTTAGCTTCTCTTAATTTTCTCTTCAGAGTCCTTTCAGGTTCTGGATCTGCTTCAACAAGAATATTCTTGTCCTTGTTCCTGCTCATATGACAAAGAAGAGGGCACAGAAATAATAATAATAATAATATGGATCCTTTATACCACAGTATAGGGATCCCTGTGTGAGTAGAAGAAGAGGGGGAGACAAAGAATGTAATATAATGGAAGAAACACAACTGTGAGGAGGGTTGAGATGTGAGATGAGATGTTAGTAGATGAATAAATAAATAAAATAAGATGGGAGAGGGAGAATTTTCGAAAATAATTTTTGAAAAAGGGTTAGTGATTTTCAAAAATGGTTTTTGAAAAATATTAGTATTTTTCGAAAATTTTTAAAATCAAAAATAAAAATATGAATAATTAGTTAATTAAAAAGAAATTTTTGAAAAAGAGGGAAGATATTTTCGAAAATTAGAGAGAGAGAGTTAGTTAGGTAGTTTTGAAAAAGTTAAGAAACAAACAAAAAGTTAGTTAGTTAGTGGAAACAAATTTTGAAAAGATAAGAAGTTAGGAGGTTAGAAAAGATATTTTGAAACCAACTTTTTGAAAAAGGTAAGATAAGAAGATATTTTAGAAATTAATTTTGAAAAAGATTTGATTTTTAAAATCTCAATTAATGACTTGATTCATAAGAAATCACAAGATATGATTCTAGAACTCAAAGTTTGAATCTTTCTTAACAAGCAAGTAACAAACTTCAAATTTTTTAATCAAAACATTAATTGATTATGTTATTTTCGAAAATTTGATATAAAAATAAGAAAAAGATTTTTGAAAAATATTTTTGGAATTTTCGAAAATAACTAAGAAAAAAGATTTGATTTTTGAAAAAGATTTTGAAAAAGATAAGATTTTCAAATTGAAAATTTGATTTGACTCATGAGAAACAATTTGATTTTTAAAAATTTTTGAAAAAGTCAATCCAAATTTTCGAATTTGATGAGAGAAAATGGGAAAGATATTTTTTTGATTTTTTTGAAATTTTTATGATGAGAGAGAAAAACACTAAAGAGATGCAATGCATGAAATTTTTAGATCAAAACATGTGATGCATGCAAGAATGCTATGAATGTCAAGATGAACACCAAGAACACTATGAATGTCAAGATGAACATCATAGACACAATTTTGAAAAATTTTTAATGCAAAGGAAACATGCAAGACACCAAACTTAGAATTCTTTAATGCTTAGACACTAAGAATTCAAGAATGCATATGAAAAACAAGAAAAGACACAAAACATGCAAATGCAAAGATCAAGCAAGAAGACTTACCAAGAACAACTTGAAGAACATGAAGAACACTATGAATGCATGAATTTTCGAAAAATGCAAGATGCACATGCAATTGACACCAAACTTATAACATGACTCATGACTCAAACAAGAAACACAAAAAAATATTTTTGATTTTTATGATTTTCTAATTTTTTTGGATTTTTATTTCGAAAATTATATGAAAAAGAAAAAATAAGGATTCCAAAATTTTTAACATGAATTCCAGGAATCTTGCCATGTTTAGTCTAAAGCTTCAGTCCAGGAATTAGACATGGCTCATGAGCTAGCCAAGCTTTCAATGAAAGCTCCGGTCCAAAACACTAGACATGGCCAATGGCCAGCCAAGCTTTAGCATGTAAATCAGGAACAGTAGCAGGTGGATTAACAACAACTAGCTTGCTCTTGATAACAAATTGCTGCCTCAGTCCAAATAAATTTAGACATGGCTTTACAGCCAGCCAGGCTTCACATGCTTCATGAAACACTAGAATTCATTCTTTAAAAATTTTGAATAAAATTTTTTTTTTTTCGAAAACAGATGAGAAAATTTTAGAAATATTTTTGAAAAATTTTTGAAAGTAAAATAAAAAGAAAATTACCTAATCTGAGCAACAGGATGAACCGTCAGTTGTCCAAACTCGAACAATCCCCGGCAACGGCGCCAAAAACTTGGTACGCAGAATCGTGATTACACTTTAATTATGTAAAATTTATTGCTCTTTCTTTCCCTGGAAATGGCGCCAAAAACATGATGCCAAGACCATGGTTCACAACTCCGTGTAACTAACCAGCAAGTGCACTGGGTCGTCCAAGTAATACCTTACGTGAGTAAGGGTCGAATCCCACGGAAATTGTTGGTATGAAGCAAGCTATGGTCACCTTGCAAATCTCAGTTAGCCAGATATAAATTGATAACGGTGTTTTCGAATAATAATTAATAGAATAGGGATAGAAATACTTATGTAATGAATTGGTGAGAATTTCAGATAAGCGAATGGAGATGCTTTCGTTCCTCTGAACCTCTGCTTTCCTGCTATCTTCATCCAATCAGTCTTACTCCTTTCCATGGCTGGCTTTATGTGATACATCACCACTGTCAATGGCTACTTTCGGTCATCTCTCGGGAAAATGATCCAATGCCCTGTCACGGCACGGCTAATCGTCTGGAGGCATCACCCTTGTCAATGGCTTCATCTTATCCTCTCAGTGAAAATGGTCAATGCACCCTGTCACGGCACGGCTTTTCATCTGTCGATTCTCGATCATGCTGGAATAGGATTTACTATCCTTTTGCGTCTGTCACTAACGCCCCGCAATCGCGAGTTTGGAGCTCGTCACAGTCATTCATTCATTGAATCCTACTCGGAATACCACAGACAAGGTTTAGACCTTCCGGATTCTCTTGAATGCCGCCATCAATCTAGCTTACACCACGAAGATTCTGGTTAGGAGATCTAAGAGATACTCATTCAGTCTAAGGTAGAACGGAAGTGGTTGTCAGGCACGCGTTCATAGGGAATGATGATGATTGTGACGTTCATCACATTCAGATTGAAGTACGAATGAATATCTTAGAAGCGAAACAAGATGAATTGAATGGAAAACAGTAGTACTTTGCATTAATCTTTGAGGAACAGCAGAGCTCCACACCTTAATCTATGGAGTGTAGAAACTCTACCGTTGAAAATACATAAGTGAAAGTCCAGGCATGGCCGAGAGGCCAGCCCTCAAACGTGATCTAAGATAGCATACAACTGATCAAAGATGGTCAAAAAGACGTCTAATACAATAGTGAAAGGTCCTATTTATAATAAACTAGCTACTAGGGTTTACAGAAGTAAGTAATTGATGCATAAATTCACTTCTGGGGCGCACTTGGTGTGTGCTTGGGCTGAGCTTTAACTTTCCACGTGCAGAGGTCATTTCTGGAGTTGAACGCCAGGTTTTGATCCATTTCTCGCGTTCAACTCTGGTTTTGGATCCTTTTCTGGCGCTGGATGCCAGAATTGGGCAGAGATCTGGTGTTGAACGCCAGTTTGCGTCGTCTAAACTTGGCCAAAGTATGGACTATTATACATTGCTGGAAAGCCCTGGATGTCTACTTTCCAACGCAATTGGAAGCGCGCCATTTCGAGTTCTGTAGCTCCAGAAAATCCACTTTGAGTGCAGGGAGGTTAGAATCCAACAGCATCAGCAGTCCTTCTTCAACCTCTGAATCTGATTTTTGCTCAAGTCCCTCAATTTCAGTCAGAAAATACCTGAAATCACAGAAAAACACACAAACTCATAGTACTATCCAGAAATGTGAATTTAACATAAAAACTAATGAAAACATCCCTAAAAGTAACTAGATTCTACTAAAAACATATTAAAAACAATGCCAAAAAGCGTATAAATTATCCGCTCATCAGCCATCATATAGGATCATGTCAGAAGCTTTGAAGTCTTTTGAGACTTTAGCTTTCATGATTTCTTTTGTGAATGGGTCTTGATCTCTGTGGGAGCTGCCGTCGTGACTGGACTGAACAGTTTTAGTTTTGAGGTCATCCTCGAGCTTTAGGAGCTTGTCTTCTAGCTCTCGGCGTCACCTAGTTTCTCTCCGAAGGTTCCTCTCGGCTTCTCGTTGATGCTCGGCCTCTTTTTCGAGTTATTTGAGACGATCCTGTTGAGCTTGTAGAGCCTCTAAAATTTCCATGTTTGGCGAATGCTTGTCTCCATTTGGTTGAGATGTATTCTTTGGTGTGATGTCCGCGTTCTTATGAGGTGTTCTTTCTTCCAAACCGGAGTTATAATCGTTGTCCAGGTTGTCAGCCATGATGATGGAATGACTTCCAGGTCCCCGGCAACGGTGCCAATGTTCCGGGGGTTACCTGAAACTGAAGGTCGATCTCGGATGAGATCTGCTGTGGTGGCCGGAATTGTCGTGTTCGACTTGTTGACCTTGGTGGTGCTGCTGATCCTTGTTCACCGGAGGGTGGTGGTACCTGCAAATGACTCCGATGCCTAAGTTAGCATGAGCTTTAAGTAGGTATTTTGTAGAATCATAGTATGAGTTATACTTGGGTGCTCTAGTGTATTTATAGTTGTGTGGGCTAACCTTCTTAGATAAGATAAGTTAGTTATATTATCTTATCTTTGGGTGAAGTCTCCTTATCTCTTAGGGGAACCACCTTTATCTTTCTAGGCTTTAGTTGCCTTTATATTGTGTTGTGTCCCTTCGTTTGGGCCTGTTTTGGGCTTCTTTTGTCGATTTGGCCGTCCTCTTTAAAGTAGAGGTCGGGAGATCTGACCTGAAGAGGTCGGTTGCTTTGTTTTCAATTAGCCCGGGTCGGATAGGTCGACCCAGGGTATGAACAAGATGGATGGACTTCAATTGGCAGCAATAAGTACAACAAGCCAAGCTCCAAATATATGGGGCCAAAATGAAGAAAGCTTTGAGGAATACAACAATGAGCAGTAGCCTGAACAAGTCCAATACATGCATAACACAAGCTATCCCTACAATGATTTCCATGGGGACACTTATAACTCCTCATGGAGGAACCACCCCAAATTGAGATGGGGAGACAACCAGAACCAATGGCAGAGGAACACTAATCCCAATAACTTTCATAACACAAGCAACTAGAACCATCACCCCCCACTAACAACAATCCATACAGAAAACCACAAAATAACCTCTCCACAACCACATTCTACCTAAAAAACAATCCTTCAAATAACTCAAACAACTTCCACCAACCATCAGTATCCCACACACAACCTCAACCACATTAAGAGTCTTAAAGAATCTCAAATCTAGAGATGATGATGAAAAATTTCATGAAAGATCAAGAGATGACACGCAAGAACTATGAAGCATCAATGAGAAACCTTGAAAGACAAATAGGGCAACTATCCAAGCAGCCTGCTAAAAGGCCAATTATTACCTTCCCAAGTGACACCATTCCAAATCCAAAAGAAGAATGCAAAGCCATATAGCTTAGGAGTGGCAAATCAATGGGAAAGGACAACAGGGTTGACAGCAATGAAGAGATAGAGGTTGAGGAAAATGATAAGATAGATCCCAAGAAGGATAATGAACCATATGCTCCAAGGAAAAGCAAGCAAGTCTCAGAGTCACAACCACAAGAGAGGAAGGAGGAAGTGAAACCATATGTTGCTCCACTACCTTACCCTCAGAGATTGCACAAGGAGACGAAGGATCAACAATTCCCTAAGTTCTAAGAGATTTTCAAGAAATTGGAGATCAACATTCCACTGCCTAAAGCCTTAGAACAAATGCCACTTTATACAAAGTTTCTCAAGGAACTCATCACCAAGAAAAGGAGCTGGAAAGAGAAGGAAAATATGATCCTCACCCACGAATGTAGTGCTGTAATCCAAAGGGGGATTCCACCAAAACTCAAGGATCCAGGGAGTTTCCTCATATCATGTACCGTAGGCAACATAACATTTGAAAAAGCTCTTTGTGACCTGGGTGGCAGTATAAATCTGATACCTCTCTCCATGATGAAAAAGCTGTCAATAGAGGAAGTTAAACCCACTACAATGTCACTTCAAATGGCTGATAGATCTCTCAAGATACCTAATGGAGTTGTGGAAAATTTATTGGTGAAGGTTAGAGAGTTTATCTTCCTTACTGACTTTGTGATCCTAGATATGGAAGAGGAGGGACATAACTCAATTATCTTGGGGTGACCTTTCTTAGCCATAGCAAGAGCCATCATAGATGTAGAAAAAGTTGAAATGGTTCTCAAGGTACATAATGAGCAAATGATCATTAATGTCTTTAAGGCAATGCAATACCCCCTGAGAAAGGGAACCATATAAGGGCAGAGATGATAGAAACCTTGGTGGAAGACGTGCTTGAAACAAGTCATCACGAAGAACAAGAAGAAGAAATTCAAGAGATTGAAGTTAAAGATGCTAAAAAGAAGAAAGAAGTCAAAAACTCTCTTGAAGGAAAGACAGAGGAGGCACCAAATCCAGAACTCAAGCTTCTTCCCCCTCAAATATTCATTCCTTGGTAGGAAGGACACCCTTCTAGTAATCATCAACTCCTCTTTAAGTACACAAGATGAAGTAAAGCTGCTTGAGGTGTTAAAAACTCACAAAACTGCTCTAAGATGGACAATTGATGACATCAAGGGTATAAGCCCTACTATTTGCATGCATAGTGGTGCAACCTCAAAGGAGGCTCAATCCAACTATGAAAGAGGTGGTTCAAAAGGAGGTGATGAAGTTATGGAATGCTAAAATCATATACCCCATTTCTGACAGCTCTTGGGTTAGTCCAGTCCAGGTGGTCCCTAAGAAGGGAGGCATGACTGTCATCTTTAATGAAAGGAATGAACTCATCCCTACAAGGATAGTGACCGGGTGGAGAATGCGCATTGACTACAGGAGATTGAATGATACTACAAGGAAGGACCACTTCCCTCTCCCCTTCATTAATCAGATGCTAGAAAGATTGGCTGGCCATGCCTACTATTGCTTCTTAGATGGGTACTCCGGGTACAATCAGATAGTAGTGGATCCCAAGGACCAAGAAAAGACCTCTTTCACCTGTCCCTTCGAAGTCTTTGCCTACAGAAGGATGCCCTTTGGGCTATGAAATGCTCCAGCAACCTTTGAAAGGTGTATGCTTTCTATATTTTCTGACATGGCAGAAAAATTCTTAGAGGTTTTTATGGATGATTTTTTTATTTTTGATAACTCTTTTGACACTTGTTTTGATCATCTAACCCTTGTCTTGAAAATATGCCAAGAAATAAACTTAGTCTTGAATTGGAAAAAAATGTCATTTCATGGTACCAGAAGGCATTGTTCTTGGGCATAAAGTTTCAAACAAGGGTATAGAAGTTGACAAAACTCAAATAGAGATCATAGAAAAGCTTCCTATACCAATCAATGTGAAAGCAGTGAGAAGTTTTCTTAGACATGCTGGATTTTACAGGAGATTCATCAAAGATTTCTCAAAAATAGCCAAACCACTAAGCAACTTGCTGGTGTTTAACAATCCATTTATTTTTAATGATGAATGCAAACATGCTTTTGAAACCTTAAAAGCTAAACTCACTATAGCACTGGTTATCATACCCCCAGAATGGGATTTGATGAGCGGATATTTTATATGCTTTTTAGCATTGTTTTCATATAGTTTTTAGTATGTTTTATTAGTTTTTATTAAGTTTTTATAGGCTTTAGTGTTAAATTCACATTTTTGAATTCTACTATGAGTTTTTGTGTTTTTGTGCAATTTCAGGTATTTTCTGGCTGAAATTGAGGAGCTTGAGCAGAAGTCTGATTCAAAGACAGAGAAAGTACTGCAGATGCTATTAGGATCTGACCTCCTTACATTCGGAAGAGCTTTTCTGGAGCTACAAAAGTCCAAATGGAGCGCTCTCAATGGCTATCGAAAGCTGATGTCCAACGCCATATACTGCCCCTTCCAGGCGTCCAGCACCCAGAGAGCAGAGCCAAGCGTCCAAATGCCCAGAGAGGATACCCTAGCTGGCGTTCCATGTCCCAGAGACCACATAGCACATGGATCTCATCAAAGATCAGTCCAAACACTCACTAAGTGGGGCTCAGAAGTGAATTTTAGCACTAAAAAGATTGTTTTACACTTACTAGTCATCTGTTTAGTATTTAAAGTGTATTTTACATAATCATTCGAGGAGATCTAGGAGGAAAGCCATTAATTTGGGTTTTACATTGTATTTTTCTATCAGTATGAGTTTCTAATCCTCCTAGGTTAAGGGGAGGAGCCCTGCTGAGTCCTATCAATTAATAAAAGTATTATTGTTTCTTCTTCAATCCGTGTTTGATTTATCTCTAAGATGTATATCCGATCTTCATCGTGGTGGATAGGATGATCAGTGACAATCAAGTCTGTTCATCACATTAAGACGAACGTGCCTGACAAACACCTGCATCTACTTGGGTTCGTGTCAATACGTGACTGGAAAGCACAAGCCAACAACTATGATTATACATCTCTTAGACAGCTAATCAAGGACTTCGTTGGGGACTTCTCGGGACACCAGTTCAGCCAATTTCTGGGAAGATTAGAGTCTCTGTGGTATAGGCTAGAATCCAAAGAAGTAGCATCCTCTGATCCAAAAGATTCGACCTTTTCTGTGGCATTTTGGGTAGGATCGCCAAGGGAATGAACTGCAAAGCGCTTCACCCTTCATCAAATTGGATGACCACGACCAATGGCGTTCAATCTATAGCAGAGGAGATCAATGACCACGGCCCATGGTGTTGATCACATACAGCCTGCCATAGAAGAAGATCATTCACAAGCAAAGAAGACAGTAGTACCAGAGTTAATTCAGAAAGACAAAGCAACTACAATCCTTAACCCTATTCCTATTAGTATTTTCTACCTCTTTTTCTTTATTCCTATTACTGATTTTAATCCTAATACAACTCCATATATGACATAAAATCAACAACCTTTTGATTTGCCTAACTAAGACCTGCAAGATAACCATAGCTTGCTTCAAACCACAATCCTCGTGGGATCAACCCTGGCTGGCTCAGGTATTACTTGGACAATCCAGTGCACTTGCTGGTACAATAGTACGAATGTGTGGGGATTCGTGCTACCAAGTTTTTGGCGCCATTGCCGGAGATTGTTGAGTTTGGACAAACTGACGAATTGTCTTGCTCTCTAGATCAGGTAATTTATTTTATTTTATTTTATTTGAGTCTTTTATTTTTATTTTCTTCTTTTTCAAATTTTTGAAAAAAAAAAGTTTTTCCAAAATATTTTTCTTTTCTTTGTTTGATCTTTGATTTTGTTTGAGTCTCTTTGTTTATGTTCTTGTTGAGTCTTTTATTTTTTCTCTACTCTATTTTTTCGAAAATTTAAAAAGCTTTTCAAAAATATTTTTATTTTTTTTGTTTAATCTTTGTTCTTGGTAAATTTTTGTTTCTTTGAGTCTTTGTTTTTGATCCTATTGCAATTTTCGATTTTTTGGTATCTTCCTTTTAAAAATTTTTCAAAAATAGTTTCTCTTTGATTAAATCTTGTTTCAATTCTTTAAGGTTGGTTTCCTCTTGTTATTTTTCTTTTAATTTTTGGAAATATATATTTGTTTTTTTTTATTTTTAAGTTTGGTGTTCTTTGTTTGCTCTTGTGTTCTTTAAATTTCTTGAGTCTTATTCTTTTTGTTCTTGTTAGTCTTCAAGGTGTTCTTGAGTCTTTTTTGTGTTTTGATCTTAATATTTTTAAGTTTGGTGTCCCTGTGTGATTCCCTCCAAAATTTTTGAAATTATGGTGCACTAGATCTAAAATTTTTTTGTGTCTTTGACTTGTTTTTCTCTTTCATCATTAAATTCAAAAATAAAAAAATATCTTTTCTATTTTTCTTTTTACTTAATTTTCGAAATTTTTTCATAAAATTCAGATTTTAATTTCAAATTTTTATCTTATGTTATCTTAGTTTTCAAAATTTCAAAAGTCAAATCTTTTCAAAATTAAAAATCTTATCTTTTTCAAAACTCTTATCTTTTTCTCATCTTTTTCAAAATTTAAAAATTTTATCTTATCTTTTTCAAATTTTAAAATTTAAGAATTCAAATTTCAAATTTTAAAAAAATCATATCTTTTTTAAAATCAAATTTCAAAATCTTATCTTTTTAAAATCTCTTTCAAATGTTTTTAATTTCCTATCTTATCTTTTCTAACTACAAAATTTTAAAATTCAATCTCTTTCAAATCTTTTTAATTTCATATCTTATCTTTTTTGAATTTTAAAATTTCGATTTCAAATATTTTCTTATCTTGTCTCTTATCTTATTTTAATTTCAAATCTATTCTTATCTTCTATCTTATTTTAAATTAAAATTTTTCTTAATTAATTAACTATCTTCCCTCTCTTCTTTTTCAAAACTACCTAACTAACTCTTCTCTCTCTTAATTTTCGAAAACTTCTTCTTCTATCTCTTCTATTTTTGAAAATTTAATATTTAAATTTTAAATCCTTTTAAATTAATTAACTTAATTTTTGAAAATATTTAATTAATAAATAAAAATAAAAATATTTTAATTCTTATTTATCTCTTTTATTTCTAATTCTTCTCTTCTTACTTCTACTATTCGAATTATTCTTCTCCCTCATCCTCTATCTTCACTTTTCTATCTTCTTCTTCTTTCTTCACATCTAACTGGAAGTTCTTTGGTCTAAGTAGCACAAAAAGCTTTCTTCTTTTTCTTCTTTCTTCTTTTCTTATTTATGACTAAGAACAGGCATAAAGAGCTCCTCTTGACTCCTGATCTTGAACCTGAGAAAACTCTAAGGAGGTGTTTATATCAAGCTAGAGCATAACACTCCAGAAGAGACCTTTTAGAAAGTTTTGAACAAGAAAAGGAAGACATGACCGAACCTCAAGAGGAGCCCAGAAAGGTTCATGGTGACTTCACCATGCCTACCTTTGACTTTTATGGCAGAATTATTTCTGTACCTGCCATTGGAGCTAAGAATTTTGAGCTTAAGCCTCAGTTAGTCTCTCTTCTGCAGTAGAACTGCAAATTCCATGAACTTCCAATGGAAGATCCACATCAGTTTTTAACTGAGTTCTTACAGATCTGTGATACTATAAAGACTAATCGAGTAAATCCTAAAGTCTACAAGCTGATGCTCTTTCCCTTTGCTGTAAGAGACAGATCTAAGCTATGGTTGGATGCCCAACCAAGAGAAAGTCTTGACTCTTGGAAAAAGCTGGTTAATGCTTTTCTGGCTAAGTTCTTTCCCCCTCAAACGATGAGTAAAATTAGAGTAAAATTAAAGAGAAGGTGAATCACTCTATGAAGCTTAAGAAAGATATAAGCAACTGATCAAGAGATGTCCTCTTGACATGCTTTCAAAATGGTCTATCATAGGTGTGTTCTATGATGGTGACAGCTCTACAGGTGGATCTCTCCACTTGAAGAAAACACCTGCACAAGAAAGAAAACTCATTAAGATGGTTGCAAATAACTAGTTCAGGTATACTTCTGAAAGAAATCCTGTTAACCGTGGAATCTCTCAGAAGAAAGGAGTTCATGAAATTGAAGCTTTGAATGCCATATTGGCTTAGAATAAGATCTTGACCTAATAGGTCAACATGATCTCCCAGCATCTGACTGGAATACAAACTGCAGCTAGAAGTACTTAGAAAGCTTCTCCTGAAGAAAAAACTTATGATCTTGATCAACCTACCATGGATGAGGTGAATTACATGGGAGAACCCTATGAAAACACCTGTAATCCTTCATGGAGGAACCATCCTAACCTTTCATGGAAGGATCAACAGAAACCTCAGCAAGGTTTCAATAACAACCAAGGTGGAAGGAACCAGAATAGGTTCAATAACAAACCATCATTCCCATCTTCTCAAGGGAACATGGAAACCTCTAAGCAGAGTCTTTCTGACTTAGTTACTATGGTTTCCAGCCTCTCTAAGACCACTGATAGTTTTATTAATGAAACAAGGTCCTCCATTAGAAACTTGAAAGTTCAAGTTGGTCAACTGAGCAAGAGGATCCCTAAGATCCCTCCTGAAACTCTTCCTAGCAACACTGAGGTGAATCCAAGAAATAAGTGCAAGGCCATAGCCATGGAGGTAGAGGCCAAATCTGAGGAGAATGGGAAGGCATTGAATGCCAGTGAAGGCCATATCACTGGGCGTTCAACACCCAATCTGGAAGCAAGCCAGGTGCTGAGCGCTAGTGAAGAACCTCTCACTGGGTGTTCAACGCCCATCCTGGCAGCAGAGCTGGCGTTGAACGCCAGCCAGGGAGCACTGGCTGGGCGTTCAACGCCCAAACACCCAGGCTACCTGGCGTTGAACGCTAGTGAGGAACCCCTCACTGGGCGTTCAAGGCCCAACCTGGCAGGCTTCCTCGTGCTGAACGCCAGTGAGAAACCCTTCACTGGGCATTCAACGCCCAACCATGCAGCCATTCTGGTGCTGAACGCTAGTGAGGAACCCCTCACTGGGCGTTCAACGCCCAAAAACCCAGGGAAGCTGGCGTTGAACACTAACTAGGACATCCCTGCTGGGCATTCAATGCCCAAAATGCTAGTGGGACTGGCGTTTATCGCTAGTCTGGGTGGACAGCAAGGGCGTTCAACGCCTAAGGAGCTCATAGAGCTGGCGTTGAATGCCAGTCAAAGCACACCCCTTGAGTGCTTAAATCCCACTCAAAAACCCTCTAGCCCAGAACCAAAGGAAACCATAAAGACTATAAAGTGTCCTTTGCATACACTTCTGCAATGCATGAGTTCTGATGACTACTCATTCTCTGATGAGGATGAAGACACTAGGAAAGAGCAAGTTGCTCGGTACCTAGGAGATCTTATAAAGCTGAATGCCAAGCTATTTGGTACAAAGCCTTTGGAGGAAGAACCTCTGCTGCTTACCAAAGAACTCCATGCTTTAGTTCAGCAGAGGCTACTTCAGAAGCTTCCAGATCCTAGACAATTTCTAATTCCTTGCACCATAGGCACCATGACCTCTGAAAAGGCTCTATGTGACCTAGGTTCAAGCATAAACCTCATGCCACTCTCTGTAATAGAGAAGCTGGGCATCCTTGAGGTATAAGCTCCATACATCTCATTAGAGATGGCAGACAAGACAATGAAGAAGACATATGGCTTAGTAGAGGATGTCTTGGACATAGGAGAGGATGAGAATGACTCTGTCATCCTTGGAATACCTTTCCTGGCCACTGCCAAAGCCATCATTGATGTAGCTAAGGGAGAACTAACTCTACAACTAGGGGAGGATCGTATCTTATTCAAGATGCCTCATCCCAATTCTCCCTCTAAAAGAGAGATAACTGTGTAATACCTAGTGTTCCAACCCTCTCATTCTATGCAGAGCATTACAGAGCCCGAAAACATCAATTCTAAGTTTGGTGTTAGGCAGCCCTCAACAAGCTCTAAGCACAAAGGTACTAAGAAGAAAGTACCTAAAGGCTGGAAGGACAAGAAAGTTTCAACTGAAGGCCTCTCACCTGGCATGAGAGTTGTCTTTACTAAGAAGCAATCTTTACCACATACAGTGAGTCGTATCCAATCTCTAGAGCATGTGGAGCTCATTCATGAGAGGACAGAAAGAAAGTTCACTGTAAGGGGCAAAAATCTGAGCCCACACTTACCTCCGTAAGGAGCTAACCGTCAAGCTAATGACGTTAAAGAAGCGCTTGTTGGGAGGCAACCCAACCTTAATTAGTTATTTATTTATTTATTTCCTTCTATTTTGTTTTATTTATCTTTTAGAGTCATAATCATGTGCAGCATTTAGAACAGAGAAAGAATTTCACAACAGTAAAAACAGAATACTCTGGATGGAGTGTTAAAGTTTAACGCCAGCCAGGGTATCCCTGCTGGATGTTCAACGCCCCTAATAGGCAGCATTCCTAGTGTTGAATGCCAGCCAGGAGAGAAGCCCTTGGGCGTTCAAACGCCAGTGCAGAGAAGCAGGGAATCTGGATTCCCTAGCCTCTCAGGACCCGTGGGTCCCACAACATCTTCACCTACCTTAGCTACCCCACTTACTTTCACACTTCTCCATACACACTTCCCTATAAACCCTAGTCCAATCACATCTATACCACTTCCCCAAAACCATCATAACTCCCACATACCCCCACCCACTCAAAATCAAATTTTCCACCCAAAACTCACCATATGGCCGAAACCTAACCTACCCCCATCCTATAGATACCCCTCTTTATGACCCTTCATACACACACCTCTCAAACCCTAATACACCCCACAAGGCCAAGCCCTCTCTCTCCCTCTATCTTCATCTATTTTCTTCTTCTTTTACTCTATTCTTCTCCTTTCCTTATTTTTGCTTGAGGACGAGCAAAGTTTTAAGTTTGGTGTTGGAAAAGCATAGATTTTTTCTTTCCATTACCATTCATGGCACCCAAGGTTGGAGACTCCTCTAGAAAAAGGAAAGGAAAGGCAGAAGCCGCTATCTCTGAATCTTGAAAGATGGATAGATTCATCACCAAAGCCCATCAAGACTACTTCTATGAAGTAGTGGCAGAGAAGAAAGTGATCCCTGAGGTCCCTTTCATGCTCAAGAAGAATAAGTACCCAGAGATCCGAAGAGAAATTCGGAGAAGAGGTTGGGAAGTCCTAACCAATCCAATTCAGGATGTTGGAATTCTCATGGTGCAAGAGTTCTATGCTAATTCATGGGTTACTAAAAACTATGACACTAGTGTGAACTCAAATCCAAGGAATTGGATCCTAGGTCTCAGCTCAGAAAGTGTGAGGTTGGCGTTCAACTTGCCTTTAATGCAAGGAGCTCCTCATCCTTACACTAGGAGAGTCAACTTTGATCAGAGTTTAGATCAAGTACTCTCAAACATTTGTGTGGAAGGAGCACAGTGGAAAAGGGATTCCCAAGGAAAGCCCATTCAACTAAGAAGGGTTGACCTAAAGCCATAGCTAGAGGATAGTTGGAATTCATCCAACCACTGCAAGAAAACTAGGATTTTGCTACGCTTTTAAAGCGTAGCTAAAAGTTAAAAAAAGCATAGCGATAGCTTTTCGCAACGCTTTTTGAGCTACCGACACGCTTTTGAAAGGGTCACAACTGCTAGTGTGCCGGTTGCTCTATCGCCACGCTTTTCTGTTGGCACGCTTTTATCTATTGCCAGGCTTTTAAGCGTGGCCATATGTGAAAGATATCGGTACGCTTTTAAAGCGTGCCAATAGCTGCAGATACACCTACGCTTTTAAAGCGTGCCAACTGCAAGAGATATCGCTATGCTTTTAAAGCATTCCAGTAGCCATAGGCCTTTTTTCTTGTAGTGAACTTTCCATCATTCTTACTAGCAATCAGTCAGAAGTGACTGTTGACAGAGCCATCATGATCCATTGCATCATGATTGGAAGTGAGGTAGAAGTACATGAGGTGATTCCTCAAGAACTGTACAAGGTAACTGAGAAGCCTTCCACCAATGCAAGGTTGGCATTCCCATACCTCATCTGTCATCTATGTAATTCAGATGGAATTGTCATAGAAGGAGATATCTCCATTGGGGAGGACAAGCCCATCACTAAGAAGAGCATGGAGTAAACCAGAGAGCATGCACAAGAGCCTGTGCAGCCGCCTCAGTATGAGATCCTTGAGATGCCTCAAGGGATGTACTTTCCTCCCCAAAGCTATTGGGATCAATGGCAAACTTCTCTTGGAGAATTGAGCACTAACATGGAGCAATTGAGGATATAGCATCAAGGGCATACTACCACCCTCAATGAAATAAGAGAAGATCAAAGAGTCATAAGAGAAGACCAAAGGGCAATGAGGGAAGAACAACAAAGGCAAAGGGATGACATAGAAGAGATCAAGCATCACATTATTGCCACAATTAAAGGTGGACTCGTTCTCTTTTACTTCCTTTCCTTTTTTGCTTTTTGTTATGTTTTGTTTGTTTTCCTGTTCTAGTTGCATGATCATTTGCATTAATGTCTTAAAGTTGTAAAATGTTCTATATATCTCTCACCAAGAAAAATTTTATTTGAAAAGAATTGAGAGATGCATGAATTTCAAGTTTAAAATAAGAATAGCTTAATTATGTTGATGTGGTGTCATTGCTTTTGTTTTCTGAATGTATGATCAAACACTACATATTTAAAGTTGAAATTTTAAAATGTTGGCTCTTGAAAGAATAAGGAAAAAGGAAAAGTATTATTGATAATCTGAAAAATCAATAAAATTGACTCTTGAAGCAAGAAAAAGCAGCAAAAAGAAAAGAAAAAAAGGCATGTTGCAAAAGAAAAAAACTAATATGCATGCGAAAAAAAAAAAGAAAAAAATGGCGAAAGAGAAAAAAAAAAAAGAGAAAGCAGAAAATCCATTACTGCCCAAAAATGCAGGGAAAGGAAGGCAGATTGAAAAAGCCAGTAACCCTTTAAACCAAAAGGCAAGAGTAAAAGGATCCAAGGCTTTGAGCATCAGTGGATAGGAGGGCCCAAAGGAATAAAATCCTGGCCTAAGCGGCTCAACTAAGCTGTCCCTTACCATGTGCTTGTGGCGTGAAGGTGTCAAGTGAAAAGCTTGAGACTGAGCGGTTAAAGTCGTGGTCCAAAGCAAAAAGAGTGTGCTTAAGAACTCTGGACACCTCTATCTGGGGACTCTAGCAAAGCTGAGTCACAATCTGAAAAGGTTCACCCAGTTAAAGTGTCTGTGGCATTATTGTATCCGGTGGTAATATTGGAAAACAAGGTGCTTA
This sequence comes from Arachis ipaensis, assembly GCF_059453495.1. NCBI lineage: Eukaryota > Viridiplantae > Streptophyta > Magnoliopsida > Fabales > Fabaceae > Arachis > Arachis ipaensis. The sequence goes on from NC_142441.1 coordinate 57,550,230, forward strand.
GGGTCACGACCAAGACTCTGAAAGCTGTGTTTAAAAATAAAAAAGAACTGAACTAGGAGAGTCAATAATATTATCTGGATTCTGCATTCCTAAATATGCCAACCATTCTAAGTTTCAATAGATAGTGAGATGCCAAAACTATTCAGAAGAAAAAAGCTACTAAGTCCTGCTCATCTAATTATAACTAAGCTTCTTTAGAAACTTTGAAATTTATTGTATCTTAATTTTCTTTTTTTATCCTATTGTGTTTTTAGTTGCTTAGGGACAAGCAAGGGTTTAAATTTGGTGTTGTGATGAGCGGATATTTTATACGCTTCTTGGCATTATTTTTTATATACTTTTTTATTATGTTTTATTCAGTTTATATTAAGTTTTTATAGGTTTTAGTATTAAATTCATATTTCTGGATTCTATTATGAGTTTTTGTATTTTTGTGCAATTTCAGGTATTTTCTGGCTGAAATTGAGGAGCTGGAGCAGAAGTCTGATACAGAGACAGAGAAAGCATTGCAGATGCTGTCCGGATATGACCTCCTTGCATTCAGAAGAACTTTTCTAGAGCTATAGAAGTCCAAATAGAGCTCTCTCAACGGCTATGGAAAGCTGACTTCCAGAGCTTTATCGTGATATATAATAGTTTATACTTTTTCTTGGATTAAAAGGCCCAAAACTGGCATACAACGCCAGCTACCTATCCCCTTCCAGGCGTGCAGCGCCCACGGAGCAGAGGCTAGCGTCCAAACGCCCAGAGAAGACCCCCTAGCTGGCGTTCCATGCCCCAGAGACCTCATAGCATATGGATCTCATCAAAGCTAAGCCCAAACACTCACTAAGTGGGCTCGAGAAGTGGATTTTAGCACTGAAAGACTATTTTACCCTTACTAGTCATCTGTTTAGTATTTAAAGTGTATTTTACACAATCATTCGAGGAGATCTAGGAGGACAATCATTATTTCGAGTTTTACATTGTATTTTCCTATCAGTATGAGTTTCCAAACCTCCTATGTTGAGGGGAGGAGCCCTGCTGAGTCCTATGAATCAATAAAGGTATTACTGTTTCTTCTTCGATCCGTGTTTGATTTATCTCTAAGATGTATATCCGATCTTCATCGTGGTGGATAGGATGATTAGTGACAATCAGCTCTGTTCATCACATTAAGACGAACGTGCCTGACAAACACCCGCATCTACTTGGGTTCGTGTGAATACGTGACTGGAAAGCACGAGCCAACAGCTATGATTATACATCTCTCAGATGGCTATTCCACGACTTTGTTGGGGACTTTTCGAGACACCAGTTCATCCAATTTATGGGGAGATTAGGGTCTCTGTGGTATAGGCTAGAATCCTAAGAAGCAGCATCCTCTGATCCGGAAGATTTGACCTTATCTGTGGCGTTTTGAGTAGGATTGCCAAGAGAATGAACTGTTAAGCGCTTCATCCTTCGTTAGCTTGGATTACCACGGCCAATGGCATTCAATTTGTAGCAGAGGAGATCAATGACCTCGGCCTATGGTGTTGATCACATACAGCCTGCTATAGAAGAAGATCATTCACAAGCAAAGAAGACAGTAGTACCAGAGTTAATTCAGAAAGACAAAGCAACTCCAATCCTTAACCCTATTCCTATTAGTATTTTCTACCTCTTTTGCTTTATTTCTATTACTGATTTTAATCCTAATACAACTCCATATATGACATAAAATTAACAACCTTCTGATCTGCCTGACTAAGACCTGCAAAATAACCATAGCTTGCTTCAAACCACAATCCCCGTGGGATTGACCCTGACTCGCTCAGGTATTACTTGGATGACCCACTGCACTTACTGGTACAACACAACGAAAGTGTGGAGATTCGTGCTACCAGGACTTCCTTTTGAACTTATGTGTGATGCAAGTGATTTTGTAATTGGTGCTGTATTGGGACAAAGGAAGGATAAATTGCATCATGTCATATACTAAGCAAGTAAAGTGTTAAATGAGACACAAAAAAATTACACCACCATAGAAAAAGAACTATTGGCAATTGTATATTCATTTGATAAATTCAGGCAATACTTGATTAGTTCAAAAGTTATAGTATATACTGACGGTGCTGCTCTCAAGTATCTCATGTCAAAATAGGATGCTAAGCCAAGGCTTAGTAGGTGGGCGTTGTTGCTACAAGAGTTTGACATTGAAGTAAGGGATAGGAAAGGAAGTGAGAACCAAGTTGCAGATTATTTGTCAAGGCTACCACAAAAGATCAACCAAGAAGCACCACAACCAGTGAATGAGAAGTTCTCAGATGAGCATCTATTTCAAGTCCAACAAGCACCTTGGTTTGCTGATATTGTAAACTATAAGGTACGAAGAAGGATTTCTCAATATTTCACCAGGCAATAGGTGAAGAAGTTGCTCACTGAAGCCAACAAATTCTTGTGGGATGAGCCCTTTCTATTCAAGAGATGTCCAGATGGGGTGATTAGAAGGTGTGTGCTAGAAAGTGAGATGAGAAGCATCCTATGGCACTGCCACAGTTCAGGTTATGGTGGACATTTTAGGGCTGAAAGAACAGCTGCTAAAGTTCTTCAGAGTGACTTCTATTGGCCATCCTTATTAAAAGACGCCAGGGATTTTGTAAATCAGTGTGATGAATGCCAGAGAGTAGGAGGCCTAACAAGGAAAAATGAAATGCCCCAAAACTTCTTCTTGGAAAGAAAATTATTTAACCTTTAGGGAATATATTTTCATGGGACCTTTTCCCCCATCATACTCATTCAAGTACATACTAGTGGTAATGGAATATATCTCCAAATGGGTGGAAGCCATAGCAAAAACTACATGTGATGTAAACTTTATTCTCCAGTTTCTCAGGAAGTATATTTTTACCAGATTTGAAGTACCTATAGGCCTCATCAGTGATGGTGGTAGTCACTTTTGTAACAAACAGATGGATAAGCTGCTCCACAAATATGGAGTAACTCACAAAGTGGCTACAACATACCATCGTCATACCAATAGCCAGGTTGAATTGGCAAACAGAGAATTAAAAAGAATTCTAGAGAAATCCATTGGAGTTACAAGAAAAGACTGGGCAAGGAAGTTAGATGATGCCCTATGGGCATATAGAACCGCATTCAAAACCCCAATAGGGAGGTCACCATTTCAGCTACTCTATGGTAAATCTTGCCACCTCCTTGTGGAGTTCGAGCACAAGGCTTTTTAGGCCACTAAGCTCCTCAATTTTGATTCTCAAGTAGCAGGAGAAAAGAGGTTATTGCAGCTTAATGAATTGGATGAATTCAGATTGGAAGCATATGAGAATGCTAAGAACTACAAGGAGAGGGCCAAAATATGGCATGACAAGAAAATTTCAAGAAGAGATTTTGAGCCAGGACAACAAGTGCTATTGTATAATTCCAGGCTCAAGATTTTCCCTGGCAAACTCAAATTTAAATGGACCGGCCTCTCTCTGGTGACCAAAGTTTCCCCACATGGAAATCTTGAACTCCTAAATGAAGCCTCAAAGGATACTTTCACAGTAAATGGTCACAAGGTGAAGCACTACTTAAGAGGACCCTGGAACAAGGAGGAGAGCATTCATGAGCTAAGTTGAACAAGAATGATAGATGTCAAGCTAATGACGATAAAAGAGTGCTTGTTGGGAGGCAACCTAACTAGAGGTAGCTTTCTTTTCTTAAGTCTTTTCTCTTTCCTTTTTTAATAAGAGAAGTTAAGTAGATTTTCCTGCATTGTAAGGAGTTAAGTTTGGTGTTGCACACCAAAGTAAGGTCATAAGTAAACAATTCAAGGGTGAATGTGTGATGCTAAGTTTGGTGTTCCACTACAGATTTCACTGAAACATATTGAAACCCTCCCAATAGCATGAATAGTCATCAACTCCAAACAATCAGAGAAACTACTTAACAATTGTTTACTTTCTAGTTTATAGTTTTGTTTCTTAATAAATAAAAGCACACGATGTCTCTTGTATATATCCAATTTGATGCATATGGAAGTAAGTAAGGAACTAAGTTTGGTGTTCACATACCAAAGTAAGTTCAGAAGCTTACAAACATATATGTATGCTAACCATTTCTCAAGTGCTTGGGGAATAAGCAACTTCCAATATCTTTGCAGGAAGTCATTGAATCTCTTGGAGAAAATATACACCATCATCCAAGGAGAAAAAGAAGAATACAAAAGCTACATGATGATGATGACAAGGAGGAATCAAGAAGACACCAAGAGGTTGTATTGTTACTTACTTGTTTTCATGTTTGAAGTGCTTTAATTGGAAGTGTAATTGTATCCTATTTTCATGACCATTTGCATTTAGTTTCTTTTATGTTGCTTTGGCTTGCTAGTTTAAGTGCTTAGATCATTTTATCTTCCTTAAATTGTATGCTTTGTGTCTTATGATTCAATAAAAGAAAATGTTGTAAAACAGAAGAGTAAAAGTCCAACTTAGTAGAAGATGAATATGGTCCTAAGGTTATGTGGTGGTACTTGCTAACTATATTGGTTCACTAATAAGGAAGAAGGCTAGAATATCTCTTTATGTATGAGCTTAATTTGCTTTTTATGAAACTCAAATGAATAAAAAGATCAATGAAAAAGAAAGAAAAGAGCAAGCAATAAAGCTAGGCACCAATAGTTTGAATCCTGAGATATGTGCCTGTGGTGCTTTTGTACATAGATATGCTTGGATGATTAGATTCTAAGGAGTGCTTCATCACTTGAAAACTTGAGTTAACTAACCCGGGATTGTCAGCCAAAAGTCCACTATCAAGAGCAACCTTGCTACAAAGCACTTAGTGACCCAAAGAGGTGTTGGGTACCAATATCTTAGGGATAAAATTTCAAGCCATGTGCCTGTGGTGTCTATGTGTTGAGGAGAGGCTTGAGTAAGTAAGTCCTCAGGGGTGTTTCAACACCTAGCACCTTGAACCAACTGGTTCGAAAGTGTTGGCTGAAAGCTTATCTAAAGAGCTGCCTTAACACAGAGCACTTAGCTAAATAAAGTAATAAGCCTCTAAAAAGAAGAAAAAGAAATCAAAAGTTAAGCTAAGGATCAAAGAATAAGAGTCTCATAGAAGGTATTAGAGTTAGTACCTAAAGAGCATATTATAGTCCAGAAACTAATAAGAGTATGAACCTAAGTTGTCATGCATGAAACTCCATGAACCAGGGCTTGAAATCTCTCAATAAGAACTCATATCTCTCTATATTCTCATTCATCTTTCTTATGTTTTACTACTTGCTTGGGGACAAGCAAGATTTAAGTTTGGTGTTGTGATGCCAGGGCATCTTAGCTAGCTTTACAAGCCATTTTTAGTATGTTTTAGGTTAGTTTCATGCATTTGCTTAGTTAACAAGCAAGCATTTGAATGAGTTATGTATGCATGTCTTGATTCAATCAACATTGTGAATTATACACATTTTCATGAGATTAATGCAAATAACTACTTGATGCAATGAATGTTGCATTATCTTGTGATTATAGCAAAACTTTGATGTAATTTTTGATTGATGACAGGCAAAAATAAGCAGAGGAAAGTAGGGAAAGAGTGGCGTCTAGGACAAGTTAGTGCCACTAATGCCAGTATCAGTGCCAGCTTCTAAGGGAGGAGTGACGTTAGTGGCCACGTTAACACCACTAATGCCAGTGTTAACGTGGAAGACACCAAGGAGGAGCGGCGTTAGTGGCCAAGTTAGTGCCACTAACGCCAGTGTTAACGTGGAGGGAGCAAAGAAGAGTTACGTTAGTGGCCAAGTTAGTACCACTAATGTAGGCACTAACGAGAGCGACTCTAAGGGACCAAGGAAGAGCCACGTTAGTGGCCAAGTTAGTGCCACTAACTTAGGCAATAACGTGAGTGACACCACCTCCAAGACTCCAAGGAAGAGTTGCGTTAGTGGCCAATTTAGTGTCACTAACGCCAGCACTAACATGGGCAGAGTAAAGAAGACCTGCGTTAGTGGCCACGTTAACGCCACTAACGCCAGTACTAACGTCAGTGAGCCATGCAATGTACAGAGTGTTATCCACACTAACGGCCTCACTAACGTCAGTGCTGCTGCAACTAATCCCTTCCAGAAAGCTGAGAAAGCCCAAAGAGTTTGCTAACTACTTCAACCAAGGCCAAGGACCCACATCCAAGTACTTAAAAACTCATTCTGAAGATCACACAAGTAGTATATATAGGAAGAGTTTTGAACTTGAAAGAGGCTAGGACCTAGAGGGGACTCTGATAGCAGAGGCTCTGAATTAGATTTTCCTTTCTGCATTTAGTTTACTTTTCATGTACTTTTCTTTTCTCTTTGAGTTTCCAGAGCAATGATGAACTAAACCCCACATCATTAGGGGTAGGAGCTCTGTTGTAATTCAAATGAATTAATGAAATTCTTCTTCTAAATCCTCTTGTTGTAGATAAGAGATAACTTTCGTGCTTAATCGATCTATTCACTACCGGGAGGGGGCTTAGATCCATTGAATTTCTATGTGAGCCTCGGAAGAGGAATCATAGAAATTGGTTTGAAGCTCTTTCTCTCACAAGTCTCTTGATCAATAAATTCCTGGTTTGAATTGAGATCCTGAGAACTTATGTGGCTTATGGATAAGAGAATTGAACTTAACCACTTCTCATGACAATTAGATCAAGAAATTGGCAAATTGATTGAGTTAAGAGAAATTGGGTTGCCAAGGAATTGGGACTCAATTAATTACAATCCTCCATAGATCTACTTCATATGATTGAGAATGAAGTTGAGACCCATTGATTCATGATAGATTATGATATCTCAAATCCCTAATGAATCTCTCCCATTGTTATTCTTCACTTTAATTGCTTTGAGTTTCCTGCTCTCTTTGATTCACATCTCCCAAAACCCATTTACATTTCATGCAATTTACCTTTCATTGTCATTTACATTCTTGCTTTTACTTTCTTGTCATTTAAGTTTTCGCTCTTTTAATTTCTTGCCATTTAAGTTTCAGTTCTTTAGTTTCTTGATGTTTAAGTTTCCGCCATTTACATTTCACAATTTACTATTAGTACTTTAAATTTCCAGCAATTTACATTCTGTTAATTCAATTTTACCAAACTCATCAACTATTAGCTTGACTAGATAAATCACCTAAATGAAGTTGCTCAATCCATCAATCCCTGTAGGATCGACCTCACTCAAAAGTGAGTTATTACTTGACGATTCGGTACACTGGCCGAAGGAATTTGTCTTGTGTAAATTTCCTTCACTTAGTTAACCTCTAACCAATGAAGGAAAGTCAAGTTCATACAATCAACTTGAGTTCACAAGTCCTGGTCAACTCATAGGGAGAGACTAGATTTAGTGAAGTTCAAGCTAACCGACAATCTTCAATTACCAATCAACAAAAGGATTTGGATAATTCAAGAGTCTCTAATTGATCAATCCAAGTGAAGAACATAAAAATCTAATTTAAAATCCAACCAAGCATTTTATCAAACACTTGGAAGGTAGAAAATAAAAGTATAGAAAATTAATAAGAGATAGTAAAACCTAAGACTAACAAATGCAAGGAATCAATAACCAACAATTAAAGAAGACAATCATAAACATGAAAAGATAAATTGCATTAATATGGATTAAGCGAACAAGAAGAATTCATAAACTAAATTGGCAACATAAAGAAATCAACAAGAGAAGTAGATGAACTAAAGAACTAGAACAAATAAAAGTAGAAGAAAAATAAATTAAAGTAAGGTAGAAATCTGAATTTAAGAAGGAACAAGACTAAAAATCCTAAAACCTAGATAGAGCAGAGAGCCTCTCTCTCTAGAAACCTACTTATAAACCTAATGTGTGTATGAAGGAAGTGTGAATTGTGAACGAATGATTTCCTAGCACCACTCTGCAGCCTCTAATCTTCATTTTTAGGCTTGGAATTGGGCCAAAAGCAGCCCCAAAATCGCCCCCAACGTTTTCTGTTAATTGCAGCACGTGGCGTTCGTCACGCGTACGCATTGCTGAACGAATTCCTGGTCACGTGTACGCGTCATCCATGCGTGCGCGTCGAGGCCAGCTTCTCAAAACTTCAATTTCTTGTGTTCCTTCCACTTTTGCATGCTTCCTTTCCATCCTCTAAGCCATTCCTGCTCCATAAACCTGAAAACACTTAACAAACACATCACCACATCAAATGGAAATAAGAAAGGATTAAAAATTAGCAATTTTTAAAGCCAAAGAAACATGTTTTCAATCATAGCATAAATTCGGAAGGATTTACAAAACCATGCAATTTACATGAATAAGTGTGAGAATAATTGACAAAATCTACTCAATTCAAGACAAAATAAACCATAAAATAGTGATTTATCACTTCTACTGAACAAAAGTCAAGTGTTCTCCTAGATTGAGCAGGCATATTCTGAGAAGGATTAACAACATCGGCATTAACCACATTGTTGTTGTTGTTGACCTCCATGGAGGACTCTTCAGCTTCTGTCTCAAAATTATCTCCGAGATTCTCACCGACTTTATAAGCTCTTGCTTGTCGTAAACGCCACCTCAAGGTCCTTTTAATCTCAGGATCAAAGTCTAAAAGAGATTCTTTGTTCCTGTTCCTGCTCATAAACAAACAAAAAGTAAAGAAGAAGTGGGAATCTCTATGTCAGGGTAAAGAGAATCTCCAGTGGGGTACCCTGAGTAAGAAATAAACAAAACACACTAGATAAATAACATAAAAGGAATTCGAAAACTAATAGGAAAAATAACTTCAAATTTTTTAAAATTATAGAAAATAAATAGGTAAATTAAAATTAAAGAAACTACGGGGACTGGTGGACCGACAGAAGTTAACCAATTAAAAGATTTTAATTAAGAATATAGCGTTGCACGTATAGCTCTTAACCAGCTAAGATCCGCCTCACGTTTTTAAAAAGGGTTGTCACAAATTTTAGAAATAAAAATACTGGGAGTATGAGTCCTGGTGCACGAAATTGTGATCATCAATAGCGCCAACAACTTGGTATGCACAATTGTAATCTCAACCCTTTATCACAACTCCGCACAACTAACCAGCAAGTGCACTGGGTCGTCCAAGTAATAAACCTTAAGTGAGTAAGGGTCGATCCCACGGAGACTGTCGGCTTGAAGCAAGCTCTGGTCACCTTGTAAATCTCAGTCAGGCGGATTCAAATGGTTATGGAGAATTGATAATTAAAATATGAATAAAAAATAAAATAAAGATAGAGATACTTATGTAATTCATTGGTAGGAATTTCAGATAAGCGTATGGAGATGCTTTGTTCCTTCTGAACCTCTGCTTTCATATTGCCTTCTTCCAATCATTCATACTCCTTTCCATGGCAAGTTTTATGTTGGGCATCACCGTTGTCAATGGCTACTTCCCGTCCTCTCAGTGAAAATGTTCCAAATGTGCTGTCACCGCACGGTTAATCAGCTGTTAGTTCTCGATCATGTCGGAATAAGATCCATTGATCCTTTTGCGTCTATCACTACGCCCAACACTCACGAGTTTGAAGCTCGTCACAGTCATCCCTTTCCAGATCCTACTTGGAATACCACAGACAAGGTTTAGACTTTCCGGATCTCAAGAATGGCCGCCAATGATTCTAGCCTATACCACGAAGGTTCTAATCTTAGATTAGAAACCCAAGAGATACACATTCAAGCTTGTTTGCATGTAGAATGGAAGTGGTTATCAGGCACGCGTTCATAGGTTAGAATGGTGATGAGTGTCATGGATCATCACATTCATCATGTTGAAGAACGAATGGATATCTTAGATTAGAAATAGGCATGAGTTGAATAGAAAAACAATAGTACTTTGTATTAATTCATGAGGAACATCAAAGCTCCACACCTTAATCTATGGTGTGTAGAAACTCTACCGTTGAAAATACATAAGAACAAAAGGTCTAGTCATGGCAAAATGGCTAGCCTCCCAAAGCGTGAACATACAAGTTCCAAGATGAAAGTATATAAAAGTCTCTAAAAATACAATAGCAAGAGGTCCTATTTGTAGAAAACTAGTAACCTAGGGTTTATAGAAATGGGTAAATGATGCAGAATCCACTTCCAGGCCCACTTGGTGTGTGCTTGGGCTGAGTATTGAAGTCTTCATATGTAGAGGGTTTTCTTGGAGTTAAACACCAGCTTTTGTGCCAGTTTGGGCGTTTAACTCCAGCTTTTATGCCAGTTCTGGCGTTTTGACGCCAAAATTTCTATGCTGACTTTGAATGCCAGTTTGGGCCATCAAATCTTGGGCAAAGTATGGACTATTATATATTGCTGGAAAGCCCAGGATGTCTACTTTCCAACGCAATTGAGAGTGCGCCAATTGGGCTTCTGTAGCTCCAGAAAATCTACTTCGATTTTAGGGAGGTCAGAATCCAACAGCATCTGCAGTCCTTTTAAGCCTCTGAATCAGATTTTTGCTCAAGTCCCTCAATTTCAGCCAGAAAATACCTGAAATCACAAAAAAATACACAAACTTATAGTAAAGTCCAGAAATGTGATTTTTATTTAAAAACTAATAAAAACATAATAAAAACTAACTAAAACATACTAAAAACTACCTAAAAATAATTCCAAAAAGCGTATAAATTATCCGCTCATCACAACACCAAACTTAAATTGTTGCTTGTCCCCAAACAACTGAAAATCAAATAGGATAAAAAGAATAGAATATACAATTAATTCCAAAAACATCTATGAAGATAAGTCTTAATTAGATGAGCAGGGCTTTTAGCTTTTTGCTTCTGAACAGTTTTGGCATCTCACTTTATCCTTTTGAAATTTAGAATGATTGGCATTTATAGGAACTCAGAATTCAGATAGTGTTATTGATTCTCCTAGTTCAGTATGTTAATTCTTGAACACAGCTACTTTATGAGTCTTGGCCGTGGCCCTAAGCACTTTGTTTTCCAGTATTACCACCGGATACATAAATACCACAGACACATAACTAGGTGAACCTTTTCAGATTATGACTCAGCTTTGGTAGAGTCCCCAATTAGAGGTGTCCAGGGTTCTTAAGCACACTCTTTTTGCTTTTGGACCACGACTTTAACCGCTCAGTCTCAAGTTTTCACTTGACACCATCACGCCACAAGCACATGGTTAGGGACAGCTTGGTTTAGCCGCTTAGGCCAGGATTTTATTCCTGTGGGCCCTCCTATCCACTGATGCTCAAAGCTTTGGATCTTTTTTTATTTCACCCTTGCCTTTTGGTTTAAAGGGCTATTGGCTTTTTCTGCTTGCTTTTTCTTTTTCTTTCTTTTTCTTTTATTATTTTTTTTATAATTTTTTTTTTGCAAGCTTTTCACTGCATTTTCTTGCTTCAAGAATCAATTTTATGATTTTTCAGATTATCAAATAAGATTTCTCCTTTTTCATTATTCTATCAAGAGCCAACAATTTTAACATTCATAAACAACAAATTCAAAAATATGCACTGTTCAAGCATTCATTCAGAAAAACAAAAAGTATTGCCACCACATCAAAATAATTAATCTGTTTTAAAATTCGAAATTCATGTACTTCTTTTTCTTTTTGCAATTAAAACATTTTTCATTTAAGAAAGGTGATGGATTCATATTCATAGCTTTAAGGCATAGACATTTAGACACTAGTGATCATGTAATAAAGACACAAACATAGATAAACATAAAGCATAAAAATTCGAAAAACAGAAAATAAAGAACAAGGAGATTAAAGAACGGGTCCACCTTAGTGATGGCGGCTAGTTCTTCCTCTTGAAGATCTTATGGAGTGCTTGAGCTCCTCAATGTCTCTTCCTTGCCTTTGTTGCTCCTCTCTAATAACTCTTTGATCTTCTCTAATTTCATGAAGGAGGATGGAATGCTCTTGGTGCTCCACCCTTAGTTGTCCCATATTGGAACTTAATTCTTCTAGGGAGGTGTTAATTTGCTCCCAATAGTTTTGTGGAGGAAAATGCATCCCTTGAGGTATCTCAGGAATTTCATAATGAGGAATTTCCTCATGCTCTTGTCCATGAGTGGGATCTCTTGTTTGATCCATCCTTTTCTTAGTGATGGGCTTGTCTTCATTGATGAGGATGTCTTCCTCTATGTCAACTCCAGCTAAATTGCAGAAGTAACAAATGAGATGAGGGAAGGCTAATCTTGCCAAAGTAGAGGACTTGTCCGCCACCTTGTAGAGTTCTAGGGATATAACCTCATGAACTTCTACTTCCTCTCCAATCATGATGCTATAGGTCATGACAACCCGGTCTATAGTAACTTCAGACCGGTTGCTAGTGGGAATGATTGAGCGTTGGATGAACTCCAACCATCCCCTAGCCACAGGCTTGAGGTCATGCCTTCTTAGTTGAACCGGCTTCCCTCTTGAATCTTTCTTCCATTGAGTGCCCTCTTCACAAATGTCTATGAGGATTTGGTCCAAACTTTGATCAAAGTTGACCCTTCCAGTGTAGGGGCGTGCATCTCCTTGCATCATGGGCAAGTTGAATGCCAACCTTACATTTTCTGGACTGAAATCTAAGTATTTCCCCCGAACCATTGTAAGCCAATTCTTTGGGTCCGGGTTCACACTTTGATCATGGTTCTTGGTGATCCATGCATTGGCATAGAACTCTTGAACCATTAAGATTTCGACTTGTTAAATGGGGTTGTGAGAACTTCCCAACCTCATCTTCAAATCTCATGTCGGACCTCCGGATATTCACCCTTTTTGAGCTTGAAAGGTATCTCGGGGATCACCTTCTTCTTGGCCACAACTTCATAGAAGTGGTCTTGATACACCCTTGAGATGAATCTCTCCATCTCCCATAACTCGGAGGTGGAAGCTTTTGCCTTCCCTTTCCTCTTTCTAGAGGTTTCTCTGGCCTTTGGTACCATAAATGGTTATGGAAAAACAAAAAGTAACGCTTTTACCACACCAAACTTAGAAGGTTTGCTCATCTTCGAGTAAAAGAAGAAGGAATAGAGTAGAGAAAGAAGAAATAGAGGTGATGGAGAGGGGTTAGTTTTTCGGCCAAGGGGGAGAAGTAGTGTTTAAGATGTGTGAAAATGAATGGGTGAAGATGGGTTTATATAGGAGTGGGGAGAGGGTAAGGTTCAGCCATGTATGGTTGGGTTTGGTAGGGAAAGTGGTTTGAATTTGAATGGTGAGGTAGGTGGGGTTTATGATTGATGGATGTGGATTGGTGAAGGGTTTATGGAGAAGAGAGTAGGATTTGATAGGTGAGGGGTTTTTGGGGAAGAGGTATTGAGGTGATTGGTGAATGATATTTGGGGAAGAGTATTATGAAAAGGTGTGAAGAAGAGAGAGAGTGAGTTGAGGTTGGTGGGGATCATGTAGGGTGTACATATCCTGAGGTGTCAAGGATTTCTCATCCCTGTACCAATTAGGCGTGCAAAACGCCCTCTGCTGCCAATCCTAGCGTTAAACGCCAGGTTGCTGCCCATTTCTGGCATTTAACGCTAGCTTCTTGCCATTTTCTGGCCTTAAACGCCAGTCTGGTGCCCATTTCTAGCGTTAAACGCCCAAAATGGTGCCAGACTGGGCGTTTAACGCCCATTCTGCTGCCCTTACTGGCGTTTAAACGCCAGTAGGCTTCTCCTCCACGGTGTGCTATTTTTCATTATGTTTTTCAGTTTGTTTTTGCTTTTTTCAATTATTTTAGTGACTTCACATGATCATCAACCTACAGAAAACATAAAATAACAATGAGAAATAGAAATTTAACATAGATAAGTAAAATTGGGTTGCCTCCCAACAAGTGCTTCTTTAATGTCACTAGCTTGATAGTGGGCTCTCACGGAGCCTCACAGATACTCAGAGCATGATGATGGCCTCTCAACACCAAATTTAGAGTTTGGTTGTGGCCTCCCAACACCAAACTTAGAGTTTGAATGTGTGGATTTTGTTTGACTCTGCATTGAGAGAAGCTTTTCATGCTTCTTCTCCATAGTTACAGAGGGAGATCCTTGAGCCTTAAAAATAAGGGAGTCCTTATTCACTTGAAGGACCAATTCTTCTCTGTCAACATCAATCACAGCTCTTGCTGTGGCTAAGAAGGATCTGCTAAGGATGATAGATTCATCCATACACTTCCCAGTATCTAGGATTATGAAATAAGCAGGGATGTAGTGGCCTTTAGCCTTTAACAAGACATCCTCTACAAGTCCATAAGCTTGTTTTCTTGAATTTTCTGCCATCTCTAGTGAGATTCTTGCAGCTTGTACCTCAAGGATTCCTAGCTTCTCCATTACAGAGAGAGGCATGAGGTTTATGCTTGATCCTAGGTCACACAGAGCCTTCTCAAGAGTCATGGTGCCTATGGTACAAGATATTGAGAACTTTCCAGGATCTTGTCTATTCAGAGGTAATTTCTGCCTAGTCAAGTCATCTAGTTCTTTGGTGAGCAAGGGGGGTTCATCCTCCCAAGTCTCATTACCAAATAGCTTGGCATTTAGCTTCATGATTGCTCCAAGGTATTTAGCAACTTGTTATTCAGTAACATCTTCATCCTCTTCAGAGGAAGAATACTCATCAGAGCTCATGAATGGCAAAAGTAAATTCAATGGAATCTCTATGGTCTCAGTGTGAGCCTCAGATTCCCATGGTTTCTCATTAGGGAACTCCTTGGAGGCCAGTGGACATCCGTTGAGGTCTTCCTCAGTGGAGATCACTGCCTCTTCCTCCTCTCCAGGTTCAGCCGTGTGGGTTAGGTTGATGGCCTTGCACTCTCCTTTTGGATTCTCTTCTGTATTGCTTGGGAGAGTACTAGGAGGGAGTTCAGTAACTTTCTTACTCAGCTGACCTACTTGTGCCTCCAAATTTCTAATGGAGGACCTTGTTTCAGTCATGAAACTTTGTGTGGTTTTAATTAAATCAGAGACTACAGTTGCTAAGTCAGAGTGGCTCTGCTTAGAATTCTCTATTTGTTGCTGAGAAGATGCTGGAAAAGGTTTGCCATTGCTAAACCTATTTCTTCCCATTATTGTTGTTGAAGCCTTGTTGAGGCCTCTGTTGATCCTTCCATGAGAGATTTGGATGATTTCTCCATGAAGGATTACAGGTGTTTCCATAGGATTCTCCCATGTAATTCACCTCTTCCATTGCTGGGTTCTCAGGACTATAAGCTTCCTCTTTAGATGAAGCTTCCTTGGTACTGACTGTTCCTGATTGCATTCCAGACAGACTCTAAAAAATCATATTGACTTGTTGAGTCAATATTTTGTTCTGAGCCAATATGGCATTCAGAGAATCAATCTCAAGAACTCCTTTCTTTTGATTTGTCCCATTATTCACAGGATTCCTTTCAGAAGTATACATGAATTGGTTATTTGTAACCATTTCAATGAGTTCCTGAGCTTCTGCAGGTGTCTTCTTCAGATGAAGAGATCCTCCAGCAGAGCTGTCCAATGACATCTTGGACAGTTCAGACAGACCATCATAGAAGATACCTATGATGCTCCATTCTGAAAGCATGTCAGAAGGGCACCTTCTGATCAATTGCTTGTATCTTTCCCAAGCTTCATAGAGGGATTTACCTTCCTTCTATCTGAAGGTTTGGACTTCCACTCTAAGCTTGCTCAATTTTTGAGGTGGAAAGAACTTTGCCAAGAAGGCATTGACTAGCTTTTCCCAAGAGTTCAAGCTTTCCTTAGGTTGAGAATCCAACCATGTTCTAGCTCTGTCTCTTACAGCAAAGGGAAAAAGCATAAGTCTATAGACCTCGGGATCAACCCCATTGGTCTTGACAGTGTCACAGATTTGCAAGAATTCAGCTAAGAACTGATGAAGATCTTCCAACGGAAGTCCATGAAACTTACAATTCTGTTGCATCAGAGAAACTAATTGAGGTTTAAGCTCAAAGTTGTTTGCTCCAATGGCAGGGATTGAGATGCTTCACCCATAGAAGTCAGGAGTAGGTGCAGTAAAGTCACCAAGCACCCTCCTTGCATTGTTAGCATTGTTGTTATTTTCGGCTGCCATGGCTTCTTCTTGTTTGAGAATTTTCGTTAGGTCCTTTATAGAGAGTTGTACTTTAGCTTCTTTTAGCTTTCTCTTCAAGGTCCTTTCAGGTTCAAGGTCAGCATCAACAAGAATGCCTTTGTCCTTGCTCCTGCTCATATGAAAAGAGAGGAGAAGAAAATATGGAATCCTCTATGTCACAATATAGAGATTCCTTGAGGTGTCAGAGGTAAAGAAGAATAGAAGGAGAAGGTAGAGAAGAAAGAATTTGAACTTATCAAGAGGGATAGAGTTCGAATCATACATTGAGGAGGAGTGTTAGTCAATAAATAGAAGGATGTGAGGAGGGGGGAAGAATTTTCGAAAATAAAGTAAAAAGATTTTGAAATAATTAAGAGAAATTTTGAAAATTTGGTAAATGATTCTCGAAAACTAAGATTTGGAAAGAAATTAAGTGATTTTTGAAAAAGATTTTGAAATTAGAAATAAAAAAGATATGATTTGAAACTTAATTTTGAAAAACTTGTGATTGAAAAGGCATGATTGAGAAGATATGATTGAGAATCAAATTTAAAAGAAGAAAATTTTTAAAATTAAAGTTGATTACTTGACCAACAAGAATTTAAAAGATATGATTTTAGAATTAAAACTTTTGATCCTTTCTTAATAGGCAAGTAACAACTTGAAAATTTTGAATTAAATCACTAATTGTAGCAAGGATTTTCGAAAATAGTAATAAATAAAAAATTGAAAAGAAATTGATTTTGAAAAGATATGATTGAAAAGATATGATTTGAAAAAAAAAATTGATTTTGAAAAATTATGAAAATTTGAAAAAGATTTGAATTAAAAACTAAATCTTCCCTCTAGTGTCCTCCTGGCGTTAAACGCCTAGAATGGTATCCATTCTGGCGTTTAACGCCTAAAATGCTACCTTTTTGGGCGTTTAACGCCCAGCCAGGCACCCTGGCTGGCGTTTAAACGCCAGTTTTCCTTCCTCACTGTGGATTTTGAACGCCCAGCTTTTCCTCTGTAATTCCTCTGCTGCACGTTCTGAATCTTCAATTCTCTGTATTATTGACTTGAAAAGACACAAATTTAAATTTTTTTTTGAATTTTTAATGATGAGAAATAATAAAAAATGCAACTAAGATCAAATAAATAATGCATGCAAGACACCAAACTCAGAAGTTTGTATACTAAAGACTATAACAATTAAAAAATGCATGTAAGAAACAACAAAAGACACAAAACAAGAGAAATTAAAGATCAAAGCAATGAAGAACATAATGCATGTAATTTTCGAAAATTAGAAGAATAAAGACATGCAATTGACACCAAACTTAAAATTAGACACTAGACTCAAACATGAAACATAAAATATTTTTTATTTTAAGATTTTATAATTTTTTTTGTGATTTTTCAAAAATTATATGGAAAAAGAGAAGAAGGAGTTCAAAATTCTTAATGAGAATTCCAGGAATCATGCAATGTTAGTCTAAAACTCCGGTCCAGGAATTAGACATGGCTTACTAGCCAGCCAAAGTTTCAATGAAAGCTTCGGTCCAAAACACTAGACATGGCCAACGGCTAGCCAAGCTTTAGTAGATCATTACCTTCAACAGCAAAATTGATGGAAATCAACAAGCTCTTGTGATGATAAGTTGAAACCTCGGTCCAAAAGATTAGACATGGCTTCACAGCTAGCCAGACTTCAACAAATCATCATGAAACTCTAGAATCCATTCTTAAAAACTCTGAAGAACAGAATAGAAATATTTTTGTATTTTTGAAAAAAATTTTCGAAAATAAAAAGTAAAAAGCTTAAAGCATAAAGTAAAACTACCTAATCTAAGCAACAAGATGAACCGTCAGTTGTCCAAACTCGAACAATCCCCGGCATCGGCGCCAAAAACTTGGTGCACGAAATTGTGATCATCAATGACGCCAACAACTTGGTACGCACAATTATAATCTCAACTCTTTATCACAACTCCGCACAACTAACCAGCAAGTGCACTGGGTCGTCCAAGTAATAAATCTTACGTGAGTAAGGGTCGATCCCACGGAGACTGTCGGCTTGAAGCAAGCTATGGTCACCTTGTAAATCTCAGTCAGGCGGATTCAAATGGTTTTGGAGAATTGATAATTAAAATATGAATAAAACATAAAATAAAGATAGAGATACTTATGTAATTCATTAGTAGAAATTTCAGATAAGCGTATGGAGATGCTTTGTTCCTTTTGAACCTCTGTTTTCCTATTGCCTTCTTCCAATCATTTATACTCCTTTCCATGGCAAGCTTTATGTTGGGCATCACCATTGTCAATGGCTACTTCCCGTCCTCTCAGTGAAAATGTTCCGACTGCGCTGTCACCGCATGGCTAATCAGCTGTTGGTTCTCGATCATGTCGGAATAGGATCCATTGATCCTTTTGCATCTGTCACTACGCCCAACACTTGCGAGTTTGAAACTCGTCACAGTCATCCCTTCCCAGATCCTACTCGGAATACCACAAACAAGGTTTAGACTTCCCGAATCTCAAGAATGACCGCCAATGATTCTAGCATATACCACGAAGGTTCTAATCTTAGATTAGAAACCCAAGAGATACACATTCAAGCTTGTTTGCATGTAGAACGGAAGTGGTTGTCAGGCACGCGTTCATAGGTGAGAATAGTGATGAGTGTCACGGATCATCACATTCATCATGTTGAAGAATGAATGGATATCTTAGAACAGAAATAGGCTTGAGTTGAATAGAAAAACAATAGTACTTTGTATTAATTCATGAGGAACAGCAGAGCTCCACACCTTAATCTATGGTGTGTAGAAACTCTACCGTTAAAAATATATAAGAACAAAAGGTCTAGGCATGGCCAAATGGCCAGCCTCCAAAAGCGTGAACATACAAGTTCCAAGATGAAAGTATTTAAAAGTCTCTAAAAATACAATAGCAAAAGGTCCTATATGTAGAAAACTAGTAACCTAGGGTTTACAGAAATGTGTAAATGATGCAGAATCCACTTCCAGGCCCACTTGGTGTGTGCTTGGGCTGAGTATTGAAGTCTTCATGTGTAGAGGCTTTTCTTGGAGTTAAACGCCAGCTTTTGTGCCAGTTTGGGCGTTTAACTCCAGCTTTTATGCCAGTTCTGGCGTTTTGACGCCAGAATTTCTATGCTGACATTGAATGCCAATTTGGGCCATTAAATCTTGGGCAAAGTATGGACTATTATATATTACGGGAAAGCCCAGAATGTCTACTTTCCAACGCAATTGAAAGTGTGCCAATTGGGCTTCTGTAGCTCCAGATAATTCACTTCGAATGCAGGGAGGTCAGAATCCAACAGCATCTGCAGTCCTTTTCAGCCTCTGAATCAGATTTTTGCTCAGGTCCCTCAATTTCAGTCAAAAAATACCTGAAATCACAGAAAAACACACAAACTCATAGTAAAGTCCAGAAATATGATTTTTATTCAAAAACTAATAA
Source organism: Arachis ipaensis (assembly GCF_059453495.1). NCBI lineage: Eukaryota > Viridiplantae > Streptophyta > Magnoliopsida > Fabales > Fabaceae > Arachis > Arachis ipaensis. Next base: position 57,569,677 of record NC_142441.1, read on the forward strand.
AAACATAATAAAACTAACTAAAACATACTAAAAACTACCTAAAAATAATGCCAAAAAGTGTATAAATTATCCGCTCATCAAGTCCCAGGTCGTCTCCCAACGAGTTGCAGGAAAGAGTGCTATTTTATTAACTAGAATTTTTCTGAAGGTTTTGAAAGTTGGATAATAATGAGCAATTGATTAATTATAAATCAGAGCAATAAAAAATGTATTAAGAATATTTTTTTGATATTCTAAATAAAAAGGCCTTGACTGGAGGAATGATTAATTGGAAGTTTTATCCTTGTTGGAATCTTCTCAAATGTAGTGTAAAGAGGTTGTTGTTTTCACTTAGTGAATCCTTACTAAATAAAGGAAAGTCAAGTGATTGAGCTAACTCTTACCCACAAATCCTAGTCCTCTCCCTTGGGAAGGTCTAGCGTTAGTAGGTATAGAATTAGCCAACAACGTCCGATTTAACTAGGCACTTGAGCATTCTAACTCAAGTGTCTCCTGTTAATCAACCCCCATGTCAAGTAGAAAATCTACTCCATTGACATGGAAGTAATACTCATAAAAATATAAGAAGACATAATTAAACAAAATAAAATAGAGACTTAAAATTAATTAAAAATAAAAGTAACTTTATATACTAATAAACTCAAAACGTAACATACTTATTTGAATAGGGTCAATGATCAACTGAAAAGATTAAGGAATAAGGAAACAATAAATTTTGTGTCTCCACGGAGGTAATGGCTCTTCAACATCCACAATCAAAAGCAAAAGCATAAACTATCAATGTCACACTAATCTAGATTCAGATCTAAAACTGATGTAATCCTAATGTGATGAATCTGAATGTGTGTGAATGCGTGTTGAGTCTCAGCATGTTCCCTAGGTTTAGTTTGTGTTTCTGGGCCAAAAACTGGGTCAAAATGTGGCCCGAAATTGCCCCCAGCATATTCTGTTATTTCTGCAGATCGCGCAGGTCACGCGTACGCGTCGTCCACGGGTTCGCGTCATTCAGCGATTTTCCTTCTCACGCGTTCGCTTCGTCCACGCGTTTGTGTCAAGCGTGCATACTTCAATCCCCGTGTTTGTGTCAGGCACACGTTCGCGTCGCTGCGATTTCTTCATTTCGCGCGCTCGCGTGAGCCATATGCTCGTGTCAGTGTTCACTGGTTATCTCCTTGGTTTCTTGTGTTCCTTCCATTTTTGAAAGCTTCCTCTCCATTCTCTAAGCCATTCCTGCTCTATGAGGCCTGAAACACTTAACACATGGATCACGGCATCGAATGGTATTAAGGAGAATAAAAATACATAATTAAAAAATCTCTAGGAAGCAAGTTTTCAACCATGGACAATTTTTGGGAAGGAATTGTAAATACATGCAAATCATATGAATAAGTAGGTAAAGGCTTGATAAAACCACTCAATTAAACACAATTTAAATCATAAAATAATGGTTTATCAACCTCCCCACACTTAAACATTAGCATGTCCTCATGCTTAGTTGAAGGAGATAAAGTAAATGAGTAGGGACATGTAAAACTCATGCAATGCAATGCAACCTATATATATATATATATATATATATATATATATATATATATATATATATATATATATATGAATGCAACTATATGATTCTTGTTCACTTGGTTAAAAGTAAATAAGTTCTTCAAGACAAACATAAATCAAATTCCACTAATTCAGTTTATACAGTAAAAACAGATAAAAATGCAAGAAGATAGCTCATGAAAGCAGGGAACATAGATTTTAAGCATTGAACCCTCACTAATGGTGTATGTGCACTCTAGTCTCTCAAGTGTATAGGGTAATCACTCTACTCTTCTCTAATTATGCCTTATAAATTTTGTTCTTTACCTAATCAATCAACAACATTTAATATACCAATGCAAACATCATGAGGTCTTTCTAAGGCTGTAATGGGGCTAAGGTAAGGGTAAGGGTATATATATATATGGCTAAATGAGCTACAAATTAAATCTTTAATTAACCTAAGCTTTCACCTAACATACATATATTCTTTAGAATCATGCCTAGCTACCCATAATTCCCACTTTTTGCATTACATGCTCATGCATCAACTTTCTTTTAATTTTTTTTATCACATATGCATTGATCTTTGAACTTAACTTAACGTAGAATCGGGGTAATTTTGTCCCCTTATTTATTTAAATATTTATTGATTTTTTTTAAATAAACACAGCTTATCAATGCACATGGATTTTTAATTTTCATAGTTTCACATGAGTAGGTACCCAAATTCCCATTATTTTATCATGACACATTCCCTTATTAACCCTTGTTCCCACAATCTTCCCATACTCAATTAACACACAGTCTCTATCTTAAGCTAACCAAAGATTCAATTGGGACATGTAATTGTTTTTTCCGCTTAAGGCTAGTAATGTGGTAAAATATAGAACAAATGGGATTAAAAGGCTCAAAGTGGCTAACAAAGGTAATTTAAGGGGTAGGCTTATTTGGGATAAGTGACCTAAACAAATAATGGCCTCAGTCATATGCAAGCATGTAATATATTAAACATTGGACATATAGGATAAAACAAAATAAAGATCACAATCATAGAGAAGTAAACACACAAAATTTTTTTTATGGTTAAATAATGTAATGATGTACTTAAGCTCAAATCTCACAGGTTGTGTGTTTTTAGCTTTTTAAACTATGTTCCAAATACAACTTCAAACTAATTTAACACAAAAGTTTTGTTTTAAATTAGTGAAATTTTTCAAAAAGTAGTGTCTTATTCTACAAAAGAAAAACTAACTAAATATTCTAATTTATTGGTGTTTTAAGGAAAAAAAATTACCTCCGGGAGTCAGGTACTGACCGACCTCCCCACACTTAAGGCTTTGCACCGTCCTCGGTGCCATCTGTCAGGAACAACGGGGGGCTTGTAGCAGTATCCCCACCATCGGGACCGTCATGTCTCCCTATACTGGTAAATGAAGTGGAGTCCGGGGTGTCTGGGTCTTTGTCAGGTTTGTAGTATCCCAGAAGTAGCTCCTTAAGGTATGTGAATCGGCGTTGGTTACGGCGCTCTTTTAACTTTGCTTTGTGTTCTTGCCGATCCAACCTTTCAAGTATTTGATGTAGCAGTTGGTTTATTGTAGGTGCTTGTGGTGTGGAAGAGGAGGGGATGTCCTCTGCTGGTTTTGTGCTCCGGTTGATAGTGACTGCTGGAGGTCTGATATATTTCCCATTAGGGACATGCTAATCATCCCGTGGAAGCATGGCTTTGGTGTCCCCAGCCCTGTAGGAGACTCCGGCTGCTGAGATGAGATCTGAAACCAAGGTGTCAAAAGATAAGTTGCCCGCAATTTGTACGTGTCCCATAGCATCCTGAATGTGTCTTGGTAAGTTTAGAGGCTGGTCTGTAAGGATACATGATGAGCGGATAATTTATACGCTTTTTGGCATTGTTTTTAGTATGTTTTTAGTAGGATCTAGTTACTTTTAGGGATGTTTTTATTAGTTGTTATGTTAAATTCACATTTCTGGACTTTACTATGAGTTTGTGTGTTTTTCTGTGATTTCAGGTATTTTCTGGCTGAAATTGTGGGACTTGAGCAAAAATAAGATTCAGAAGTTGAAGAAGGACTGCTGATGCTGTTCGATTGTGATCACCCTGCACTCAAAGTGGATTTTCTGGAGCTACAGAACTCCAAATGGCGCGCTCTCAACGGCGTTGGAAAGTAGACATCCAGGGCTTTCCAGCAATATATAATAGTCCATACTTTGCCCGAGTTTAGAGGACACAAAATGGCGTTGAACGCCAGTTCTATGCTGTAGTCTGGAGTTAAACGCTAGAAACACGTCACGAACCAGATTTGAACGCCAAAAACACGTTACAACCTAGCGTTCAACTCCAAAAGAAGCCTCTGTACGTGTAAACTTCAAGCTCAGCCCAAGCACACACCAAGTAGGCCCCGGAAGTGGATTTATGCATCAATTACTTACTTCTGTAAACCCTAGTAACTAGTTTAGTATAAATAGGACTTTTTACTATTGTATTTACATCTTTAGTTTCATCTTTAGATCACGTTTGGGGACTGGCCATTCGGCCATGCCTGAACCTTTCACTTATGTATTTTTCAACTGTAGAGTTTCTGCACTCCATAAATTAAGGTGTGGAGCTCTGCTATTCCTCATGATTTAATGCAAAGTACTACTGTTTTACATTCAATTCAACTTATTCCGCTTCTAAGATATCCATTCGCACCCAAGAACATGATGAATGTGATGATTATGTGATGCTCATCATCATTCTCACTTATGAACGCGTTTCTGACAAACACTTCCGTTCTACATGCAAACAAGCTAGAATGAGTATCTCTTAGATATCTAATACAGGGGACTGAGTCCGAGATATTAGAATCTTCGTGGTATAAGTTAGAACCCATGGATGACCATTCCTGAGATCCAAAAAGTCTAAACCTTGTCTGTGGTATTCTGAGTAGGATCGGGGAAGGGATGGCTGTGACGAACTTCAAACTCGCGAGTGCTGGGCATAGTGACAGACACAAAAGGAGGGTGAACCCTGTTTCAGTATGATCGAGAACCTCCAGATGATTAGTCGTGCCATGACAGAGCATTTGGACCTTTTTCACAGAGAGGATGGGATGTAGCCATTGACAACGGTGATGCTTTACATAAAGCTTGCCATGGAAAGGAGGAGGAAGGATTGGATGAAGACAGTAGGAAAGCAGAGGTTCAGAGGAACGAAAGTATCTCTATACACTTATCTGAAATTCTCACCAATGAATTACATAAGTATTTCTATATTTATTTTATGTTTATTTATTATTATTATTCGAAAACTCCATAACCATTTGATATCCGCCTGACTGAGATTTACAAGATGACCATAGCTTGCTTCATACCAACAATCTCCGTGGGATCGACCCTTACTCACGTAAGGTTTTATTACTTGGACGACCCAGTGCACTTGCTAGTTAGTTGTATCGAAGTTGTGACAAATTATGAATTAAGATTAGAGCACCAATTTTTTGGAGCCATTACCAGGGATCACAATTTCGTGCACCAAGTTATTGGCGCCGTTGCCGGGGATTGTTCGAGTTTGGAAAACTGACGGTTCATCTTGTTGCTCAGATTAGGTAATTTTCTTTTTGTTTTATTTTCAAAAATTTTTCAAAAATCTTTGAAAAATTTCTCATATGTTTTCGAAAATTATTTCAGAATTTTTAAGAATGAATTCTAGAGTTTCATGAAGCATGTTGAAGCCTGGCTGGCTGTAAAGCCATGTCTAAATTCATTTAGACTGAGGCTTCCAAGTCATCATTACAAGAGCAAGCTAGTTGTTGCTAATCAAATTTGTTATTGTATGACTGATTTGTATCTTCTAAAGCTTGGCTGGCTATTAAGTGATGTCTAACCCTTGGATTGGAGCTTCAGGCTAACATTGAAAGATTCCTGGAATTCTTATTAAAAATTTTTTGAATTTCTTATTTTCTTTTTCCTATATGTTTTTCGAAAAAAAAATTAAAAGAAAATACAAAAAAATCATAAAATCATAAAATCAAAAAAATATTTTATGTTGTTTGTTTGAGTCTTGAGTCAATTTTTAAGTTTGGTGTCAATTGCATTTTTTCTAAAAATTCTTTATGCATATTTTCGAAAATTCATGCATTCATAATGTTCTTCATGATCTTCAAGTTGTTCTTGGTCAGTCTTCTTGTTTGATCTTTAAATTTTCTTTTTTTTTGTCTTTTCTTGTTTTTCATATGCATTTTTCGTTTGTTAGAGTCCAAGCACTAAAGATTTCTAAGTTTGGTGTCTTGCATGTTTTCTTTGCATCCAAAATTTTTCAAAAATATGTTCTTGATGTTCATCATGATCTTCAAAGTGTTCATGGTGTTCATCTTGATATTCATAGTGTTCTTGCATGCATTCATTGTTTCGATCTAAAAATTCTCATGCATTGCATCATTTTCATGTTTTTCTCTTTCATCATTAAAAATTCAAAATTCAAAAAATATTATTCCCTTTTTCACTCATAAATTTCGAAAATTTGGATTGACTTTTTCAAAAATTTTTAAAATCTAGTTGTTTTTATGAGTCAAATCAAATTTTCAATTTAAAAATCTTATCTTTTTCAAAAATCATATCTTTTTCATTTTTCTTATTTATTTTAAAAAATTTTAAAAATATTTTTCAAAAATATTTTTCTTAATTTTATATCATATTTTCGAAAATATCATCAACAACTAATTTTTTGATTCAAAAATTTCAAGTTTGTTACTTACTTGTTAAGAAAGATTCAAACTTTAAGTTCTAGAATCATATCTTGTGATTTCTTGTGAATCAAGTCATTAATTGTGATTTTAAAAATCAAATCTTTTTTAAAACTAATTTCAATCATATCTTTTCAAAAATATCTTTTTATCTTATCTTTTTCAAATATCTTTTCTAACTTCTTATCTTCTTATCTTTTAAAATTTGATTTTCAAAATTTGTTTCAACTAACTAATTAACTTTTTGTTTGTTTCTTATCTCTTTCAAAACTACCTAACTAACTATCCTTCTCTAATTTTAAAAATAGCTCCCTTTTTTTCAAAAATTCTTTTTAATTAATTAATTGTTTAAATTTTAATTTTAATTTTAATTCTCCTTTAATTTTCGAAAATCACTAACTCTTTTTCAAAAAATTATTTTCGAAAACTTCTCTCTCTCTCATCTTCTTCTATTTATTTATTTACTTACTAACACTTCTCTTCATCCCATATCTCTGCTCTCCTCACCCTTGTGTTTGGATTCTCCTCCCTTCTCTTTCCTTACATTACATTCTTTTCTTCTTCTACTCACACAAAGGAATCTCTATACTGTGACATAGAGGATTCCATATTTTCTTTGTTATTCCCTTCTTTGTCATATGAGCAGGAGCAAGGACAAGAACATTCTTGTTGAAGCAAATCCTGAACCTGAAAGGACTCTGAAGAGGAAACTAAGAGAAGCTAAAATACAACAATCCAGAGACAACCTTACAGGAATTTTCGAACAGGAAGAGGAGATGGCAGCCGAAAATAATAATGCAAGGAGGATGCTTGGTGACTTTACTGCACCTAATTCCAATTTACATGGAAGAAGCATCTCCATCCCTACCATTGGAGCAAACAATTTTGAGCTTAAACCTCAATTAGTTTCTCTGATGCAACAAAACTGCAAATTTCATGGACTTCCATCTGAAGATCCCTATCAGTTCTTAACTAAATTCTTGCAGATATGTGACATTGTTAAGACTAATGGAGTAGATCCTGAAGTCTACAGGCTCATGCTTTTCCCATTTGCTGTAAGAGAAAGAGCTAGAATATGGTTGGACTCTCAACCTAAGGATAGCCTGAACTCTTGGGATAAGCTGGTTAAGGCTTTCTTAGCCAAGTTCTTTCCACCTCAAAAGCTGAGTAAGCTTAGAGTGGATGTTCAAACCTTCAGACAGAAAGAAGGTGAATCCCTCTATGAAGCTTGGGAGAGATACAAGGAACTGACCAAAAAGTGTCCTTCTGACTTGCTTTTAGAATGGACCATCCTGGATATATTCTATGATGGTCTGTCTGAATTAGCTAAGATGTCATTGGATACTTCTACAGGTGGATCCATTCACCTAAAGAAAACGCCTGCAGAAGCTCAAGAACTTATTGACATGGTTGCTAATAACCAATTCATGTACACTTCAGAGAGGAATCCTGTGAGTAATGGGACGCCTCAGAAGAAGGGAGTTCTTGAAATTGATACTCTGAATGCCATATTGGCTCAGAATAAAATATTGACTCAGTAAGTCAATATGATTTCTCAGAGTCTGACTGGAATGCAAGCTACATCCAACAGTACTCAAGAGGCATCTTCTGAGGAAGAAGCTTATGATCCTGAGAACCCTGCAATAGCAGAGGTAAATTATATGGGTAAACCCTATGGGAACACCTATAACTCCTCATGGAGAAATCACCCAAATCTCTCATGGAAGGATCAACAAAGGCCTCAACAAGGCTTTAATAATGGTGAAAGAAACAGGTTTAGCAATAGCAAGCCTTTTCCATCATCCACTCAGCAACAGACAGAGAACTCTGAACAAAATACCTCTAATTTAGCAAACTTAGTCTCTGATCTATCTAAGGCCAATCCGAGTTTCATGAATGAAACAAGGTCCTCCATTAGAAATTTGGAGGCACAAGTGGGCCAGTTGAGTAAGAAGATCACTGAAACCCCTCCTAATGCTCTCCCAAGCAATACAGAAGAAAATCCAAAAGGAGAGTGCAAGGCCATTGATATAACCATCATGGCCGAATCCAAGGAGGAAGGGGAAGACGTGAATCCCAAGGAGGAAGACCTCCTGGGACGTCCAATGATCAACAAGGAGTTTCCCTTTGAGGAACCAAAGGACTCTAAGGCTCATCTAGAGACCATAGAGATTCCATTAAACCTCCTTATGCCCTTCATGAGCTCTGATGAGTATTCTTCTTTTGAAGAAAATGAGGATGTTACTGAAGAGCAAGTTGCCAAGTTCCTTGGTGCAATCATGAAGCTGAATGCCAATTTATTTGGTAGTGAGACTTGGGGAGATGAACCTCCCCTATTCACCAATGAACTAAATGCATTGGATCAACTGAGATTGCCTCAGAAGAAGCAGGATCCTGGAAAGTTCCTAATACCTTGCACCATAGGCACCATGACCTTTGAGAAGGCTCTATGTGACCTTGGGTCAGGAATAAACCTCATGCCACTCTCTGTAATGGAGAAATTGGGAATCTTTGAGGTACAAGCTGCTAAAATCTCATTAGAGATGGCAGACAATTCCAGAAAACAGGCTTATGGACAAGTAGAGGACGTGTTAGTAAAGGTTGAAGGACTTTACATCCCTGCTGATTTCATAATCCTGGATACTGGGAAGGATGAGGATGAATCCATCATTCTTGGAAGACCCTTCCTAGCCACAACAAGAGCTGTGATTAATGTTGACAGAGGTGAACTAGTCCTTCAATTGAATGAGGACCCCCTTGTGTTTAAAACTCAAGGTCATCCTTCTGTAAACATGGAAAAGAGGCACAGTAAGCTTTTCTCAGTACAGAGTCAACTAAAGCCCCCACAGTCAAACTCAAAGTTTGGTGTTGGGAGGCCTCAGCCAAACTCTAAGTTTGGGGTTGAACTCCCATATCCAAACTCTAAGTTTGGTGTTGGGAGTCTATAAAATTGACCTGATCACCTGTGTGGCTCCATGAGAGCCCACTGTCAAGCTATTGACATTAAAGAAGCGCTTGTTGGGAGGCAATCCAATTTTTATTTATCTAATTTTATTTTTATTTTATTGTTCTTTCATGTTTTATTAGGTTCATGATCATGTGGAGTCACAAAATAAAGAAAAAAATAAAAAACAGAATCAAAAACAGCAGAAGAAAAATCACACACTGGAGGAAGGGCTTACTGGCGTTTAAACGCTAGTAAGGAGTATCTGGCTGGCGTTCAACGCCAGAACAGAGCATGGATCTGGCGTTGAACGCCCAAAATAAGCAGCATCCTGGCGTTCAGATGCCAGGAATGCACACTGAGGAAAGCTGGCGCTGAACGCCAGAAACAAGCATAGAACTGGCGTTCAACGCCAGAAACATGCTGCATCTGGGCGCTGAACGCCCAGAACAAGCATCAATTCGGCGTTTACGCACCAGAATTGCATGCAAAGGCATTTTACAAGCCTAATTGGTGCAGGGATGTAAATCCTTGACACCTCAGGATCTGTGGACCCCACAGGATCATCTCAGGATCTGTGGACCCCACAGGATCCCCACATACTTCCACTCACCTTCCCTCCTCATAATCCTATATCACCCTTTCTCTCTCCATTCACAGTCATCCCTTCTGTTTTCCATTCACCACTCACATCCATACACCCCACCTACCTTCAAAAATTCAAAATCTCTTTCCCACCCAATCCCACCCATATAGCCGAATACACACATCCCTCCATCTCCTCTATATCTTCTTCTTCTTCTATTTTTTCTTCTTTCGCTCGAGGAAGAGCAACATTCTAAGTTTGGTGTGGTAAAAGCATAGCTTTTTTTTTTGTTTTTCCCTAACCATTGATGGCACCTAAGGCCAGAGAAACCTCTAGAAAGAGGAAAGGAAAGACAAAAGCTTCCACCTTCGAGTCATAGGAGATGGAGAGATTCATCTCAAGGGTCTATAGCTCAGTGGTAGAACATTTGACTGTAAATCAAGAGATCCCTGAGATACCTCAGGGGATACATTTTCCTCCACACAATTATTGGGAGCAACTAAGGGTGGAACATCAAGATCACTCCATCATCCTCCATGAAATTAGAGAAGATCAAAAAGCTATGATGGAGGAGCAACAAATACAAGGAAGAGACATAGAAGAGCTCAAGGACATCATTGGTTCCTCAAGAAGAAAACGCCACCATCACTAAGGTGGACTCATTCCTTGTTCTTAAATTTTCTGTTTTTTTCGTTTTCTTCTGTTAAATATTTATCTATGTTTGTGTCTTTATTACATGATCATTAGTGTCTAAGTATCCATGCCTTAAAGTAGTGAATATGAATCCATCACCTCTCTTAAATGAAAAATATTTTAATTCAAAAGAACAAGAAGTACGTGAGTTTCGAATTTATCCTTGAACTTAGTTTAATTATATTGATGTGGTGACAATGCTTTTTGTTTTCTGAATGAATGCTTGAACAGTGCATATGTCTTTTGAAGTTGTTGTTTACGAATGTTAAATATGTTGGCTCTTGAAAGAATGATGACAAGGAGACATGTTAGTTGATAATCTGAAAAATCATAAAAATGATTCTTGAAGCAAGAAAAAGCACTGAATACAAAAGCTTGCAGAAAAAAAAAATAGAAAAAGAAAAAAGCAAGCAGAAAAAGCCAAAAGCTCTTAAAACCAAAAGGCAAGAGCAAAAAGCCAATAGCCCTTAAAACCAAAAGGCAAGGGTAATAAAAAGGATCCCAAGGCTTTGAGCATCAGTGGATAGGAGGGCCTAAAGGAATAAAATCCTGGTCTAAGCGGCTAAACCAAGCTGTGCCTAACCATGTGCTTGTGGCGTGAAGGTGTCAAGTGAAAACTTGAGACTGAGCGGTTGAAGTCAAGGTCCAAAGCAAAAGAAGAGTGTGCTTAAGAACCCTGGACACCTCTAATTGGGGACTTTAGCAAAGCTGAGTCACAATCTGAAAAGGTTCACCCAATTATGTGTCTGTGGCATTTATGTATCTGGTGGTAATACTTGAAAATAAAGTGCTTAGGGCCACGGCCAAGACTCATAAAGTAGCTGTGTTCAAGAATCAACATACTGAACTAGGAGAATCAATAACACTATCTGAATTCTAAGTTCCTATATATGCCAATCATTCTGAACTTCAATGGATAAAGTGAGATGCCAAAACTATTCGAGAGGCAAAAAGCTACAAGTCCCGTTCATCTGATTGGAGCTATGTTTCATTGATAGTTTGGAATTTATAGTATATTCTCTTCTTTTTATCCTATTTGATTTTCAGTTGCTTGGGGACAAGCAACAATTTAAGTTTGGTGTTGTGATGAGCGGATAATTTATCCGCTTTTTTGCATTGTTTTTAGTATGTTTTTAGTAGGATCTAGTTACTTTTAGGGATGTTTTTATTAGTTTTTATCTTAAATTCACATTTCTGGACTTTACTATGAGTTTGTGTGCTTTTCCTGTGTGTTTTATCCAGAAGGACTGCTGATGCTGTTGGATTCTGACCTCCCTGCACTCAAAGTAGATTTTCTGGAGCTACAAAACTTCAAATGGCGCGCTCTCAATGGCGTTGAAAAGTAGACATCCAGGGCTTTCCATCAATATATAATAGTCCATACTTTGCCCGAGTTTAGGCAACGCAAAATGGGGTTGAACGCCAGTTCTACGCTGCAGTATGGAGTTAAACGCCAGAAACACGTCACGAACCAGAGTTGAACGCCAAAAACACGTTACAACCTAGCGTTCAACTCCAAAAGAAGCCTCTGCACGTGTAAACTTCAAGTTCAGCCGAAGCACACACCAAGTGGGCCCCGAAAGTGGATTTATGCATCAAGTACTTACTTCTGTAAACCCTAGAAACTAGTTTAGTATAAATAGGACTTTTTACTATTGTATTTACATCTTTAGTTTCATCTTTTGATCACGTTTGGGGGCTGGCTATTCGGCCATACCTAAACCTTTCACTTATGTATTTTTCAACGGTAGAGTTTCTGCACTCCATAGATTAAGGTGTGGAGCTCTATTGTTCCTCATGATTTAATGCAAAGTACTACTGTTTTACATTCAATTCAACTTATTCCGCTTCTAAGATATCCATTCGCACCCAAGAACATGATGAATGTGATGATTATATGACGCTCATCGTCATTCTCACTTATGAACGCGTGCCTGACAAACACTTCCGTTCTACATGCAAACAAGCTAGAATGAGTATCTCTTAGATATCTAATACAGGGGACCGAGTCCGAGATATTAGAATCTTCATGGTATAAGTTAGAACCCATGGATGGCCATTCCTGAGATCCGGAAAGTTTAAACCTTGTCTGTGGTATTCCGAGTAGGATCGGGGAATGGATGGCTGTGACGAACTTCAAACTCACGAATGCTGGGCGTAGTGACAGACGGAAAAGGAGGGTGAACCCTGTTCCAGTATGATCGAGAACCTCCAGATGATTAGTCGTGCCGTGACAGAGCATTTGGACCTTTTTCACAGAGAGGATGGGATGTAGCCATTGACAACGGTGATACCTTTTTCACAAGAAGGATTGGATGAAGACAGCAGAAAAGCAGAGGTTCAGAGGAACGAAAGCATCTCTATACACTTATCTGAAATTCTCTCCAATGAATTACATAAGTATTTCTATCTTTATTTTCTGTTTATTTATTATTATTATTCGAAAACTCCATTACCATTTGATATCCGCCTGACTGAGATTTACAAGATGACCATAGCTTGCTTCATACCAACAATCTCCGTGGGATCGACCCTTACTCATGTAAGGTTTTATTACTTGGACGACCCAGTGCACTTGCTGGTTAGTTGTATCGAAGTTGTGACAAATTATGAATTAAGATTAGAGCACCAAGTTTTTGGAGCCATTACCAGGGATCACAATTTCATGCACCAATACACCAGACTAAGACTGCCATGTCTGCAGTGAAGGAGGACTCGTGAGTGCTCAAAAAGACGTAATGAGACATAATCTGTGCCCATACTCGAGCCTCCAAGGTAAGTGCTGAAGTCGATATGCCCTTAGGTCAGGAACGATGGTATCCGTAGATCTATCTGCTGCCAGGTTGTGCTATAACTCTGAGAACGGCGTCCCAGTCAAATTGGTATGTCTGGCGCTTGAGTGAGGCTTCTTGGAATGCGTCCAATCCTTCTGGAGCAGGGGGGAGATCTAAAGCTTGTTGAATAGCCTCTTCAGTTATGGGGACTTGCTTCTGACGAACATAGACAGACTGCATGGTTGGCATGTGAAAGTTGGAGTAGAATTTTACTACCCATGAAAGATTAACCTGTCGTGGCTGTCTCCGTAAGAATCCCCATTGTCTTCGTTCGATGCGGGGCTCAATAAAGTCAGCAATGTGGGTTGGGAGGATGAGAAGGTGCTCATTGTTATAGTTCCTTGCTGCCAGGATGGGGAACATCTGCTCACAGTAGCAGTTAGTGATGCACGGAAAACTTGTCTCTCAACAAATCTCCCTTCGGCAAGTGTACCGAAGTTGTCGTCAAGTAAAAACTCACAATAGAGTGAGGTCGAATCCCACAGGGATTGATTGATCAAGCAACTTTAATTAGAAGAATGTTCTAGTTGAGCGAATCCAGGATTTGGGTTGAGAGTTGCAGAAAATTAAATGGCGGGAATGTAAATAACAGAAAAGTAAATGCTAGAATTAAAGGACTGGAAGTAAATGACTAAAAATAAATTGCAGAATTGTAAATGGGAATGGGGGATTTGCTCATAAAAGTAAATGGCAGAAATTAAAGAGAATGGGTAAGATCAGAGATGGGGAGTTCATTGGGCTTAGGAGATGTTGCAATTCTCCGGATCAAGTTCATTTTCATCTCTTCCTCAATCAATGCACTCATTGATCTCCTTGGCAATCTTAAGTGATTGAATTACAATTTCTTGCAATTCAATCTCTCAAATCTTGATCAATAGCCAATTCCTTGGTCAATTGCTCATGAGAAGAGATGAAGTATGGTCACTGATTATACCACATGCATTTCCCAAATCAAGTATTGAGAGGGTTATAGTCACATACCCATCCAAACCCAATTTGGTCCAGCATGAGAAAGCATTTCTAGCTTGATCTCTTCATTCCTCTTTCAAGGTTCAAAAGAGATCCAAGTTTGAATAGCTTCTCTTCCAAGATAACTACTCAATTGGATGAAGATCGAAAGCTTTCAAGTAAAATCAAAAGGAAAGATAGAAAAAGAATAATGAAAATTAGTATTGATCCATCAAATTACAACAGAGCTCCCTAACCCAATGAAAGGGGTTTAGTTGTTCATAGCTCTTGAAAATGAAAACAAAGATGGAGAATACATCATAAAACTAGAATTTGCAAAGAAAGTAAAATACAGAGAGTAGTTCTCTTTTTTTAGCCTCCAGAGCTTCTTTACAATTCAAAGCAACTCTTATATATACTACTCTTCTCAGCTTCTAGTTTACTCTTCAAGTCTTGGGCCTTTGGATCTTGAGTTTGAAGCAGTTCTTTTCTTCATTTGGGCTTGGCTTTACTTGTAGAGAGAAAGTGCTAAGTGGGCAGAGACTTCAGCTCAGGATGTTAGGCGTGTTAATATTTAGTAAGAATATAAGTTCGAGAACGTTAGTGACACTTAACATTGTCACTAACGTTCCAATGCACCCCTTTGCCTTACGTTAAAACCCACGTTAACTAGGTTAACGTGGCTTTTAACGTTGCCTTGTTAATCCTTCGAGAACGTTAGTGACACTCAACATTGTCACTAACGTTCCAGTGTGCCCCTTCTTGTTTCACGTTAAAGTCCACGTTAACTAGGTTAACGTGGCTTCTAACGTGGTCCTTGCCAACCTTCGAGAACGTTAGTGACACTCAACATTGTCACTAACGTTCCAATGTGCCCCTGGGTCTCACGTTAGAGTCCACGTTAACTAGGTTAACGTGGCCTCTAACGTGGCCATCTTTAGCCATCCCAACGTTAGTGACAATGTTGAGTGTCACTAACGTTGGCTCATCCTTCATTCCTCATCGTTAGCTTCCACGTTAACTAAGTTAACGTGGAGGTTAACGTGACTCTTGGGGGTTGTGTGGTTGCTTCAACGTTAGTGACAATGTTGAGTGTCACTAACGTTGTCGACAACTCTTCATCCTTTACGTTAGTTCCCACGTTAACCAAGTTAACGTGGGAGTTAACGTGGTACTTTGCACCATAGGCCAACGTTAGTGACAATGTTGAGTGTCACTAACGTTGGCTTCTCTTCCCCCCCCTTAACGTTAGAGGCCACGTTAACTAGGTTAACGTGGCTTCTAACATGGCCACTTATGAGTAATTGCCAACGTTAGTGACAATGTTAAGTGTCACTAACGTTGGCTCAACTTCTCTTCTCAACGTTAGAGTTCACGTTAACTTAGTTAACGTGAGTCTCTAACGTGGGCATTGATGGCTTTTTGAGAATGTTATTGGCAATCACTTTTCTCATTAATCTTGCAAGTTACCTCCCCTTTTCTTGCTTCCTTTTTGGTCCTGAAATCAACCAATAAAGTGCATCAAAGCTCTAGTCCAAGTCATGAGTAATGCAACATAATATTTGTCACTAAACTTATGCAAAATCCTCTTGAAATTATGTAAAATGCACAATGTATGCTTGAATCAAGGCATAAGTGAATATTTACCCAAAACTAGCTTATTTCCTAAAGAAATGTATGAAACTATCCTAAAAGCAGTAAAGAAAAGGTCAGTGAAACTGGCCAAGATGCCCTGGCATCAGTTAGGAAACCGCACAGTATCCTTTGTTGGGAAAGCTTTTTCTTTTTAATCGACCTTAACGATCCTCTTGATTCTTTTTCTTGAGGGTTTCACCGTTGTGGAAGATGGCTCTGCCACTAATGCTCTTTTTGTTCCTCTCCTTGCTGGTGGTTTGGGAGTAGCTTTCTCTTTACCTTTCTTGGTGGCCATCCTGAAAAAGGGAAAAGAAAGTAATATGTAAAGCTAAGGGTTCGAGTAAGGGAGCGAACAATATGGGTGGTAATCAATGCACGATAAATAAGTATGTCATTAACACATGGTCTAGACTACATGTGAAAAGTTCATCAAAGCTAAGGTAATATAGTAAGTGCATGTGATGGCAATTAAATGCAAGATGTTTATTGGCATGCCGGTAAAGGCATGAGTAGCATAGATCAAGCATTCAATGTCCAAGTTAGATTACCACATCATTCAAACTAACAATCTGTTTGTATTGACCATTATATTTTAATCAATAAAATATAAAAGGGATTTTGTGAAAAACAGGCATTAAAGTAGTAGGATAACATAAAAGTAGTGCATGATGCCATACGGGCTTTTTCACAAACACATAGCATGCATGGTAAATATGTTTTTGAAAATATAAAATAGAACATGCAAGTAACCCTTTAAGAAGTAATATTAATTGTCAAACAATTCCATGATAATCCACAAGTAAAATATAGAAAATAATGACCCAAATAAATTTCCAACACCAATTAAAGGAATAAAAAGAAAAAAGGAAAGAAAAAGAAAAAGAAAATATAGATAAAGAAAGTGAAAAGAAAAGGAAGAAGAAAACATAAATAAAAATAAGAATAATAATGGAAAAGCAAAGAAGGGAAGAAGAAAGGAAAAACCTTGATAATGGTGGTGAAAAAGAGGAAGTAGAAAGTGAGAAAGAAGTAAGAAGGAGGAAGGGAGAAGAAAGAAATAAGAAAGGATAAGAAAAATTAGGATTTGGGGAAGAAAAGATAAAATATTTGGCTGACCTGGATAAGTTGTGCGCCGCATGTGACGCGGACGCGTGAGTGACGCGGTCGCGTGGGGTGCGGTGTTTTCAAGTGACACGAACGCGTGGGGCACACGGTCGCGTGAGTTGATTTGTGCTATTGGCGCGAGAGCAGCCTCGCGTTCGCGCAACTCTCTATTTGAAACTTATTTTGCCAAAATTTAAGGTGACGCGATCGTGTGGGTGACGCGATCGCGTGAATGGCCATATTTTGAAAATGACACGAACGGGTGGGGCATGCGGTCACGTGATAGGGCTGATGCTCCTAGCATAATTCCAGCCCCACTCCATCATAACTCTCTGCTATACACCTCTTTTACGTCGATTTTTATGGGCACGCGTTCGCGTGGGTGACGCGGACGTGTGAGAGGCTTATTTTCCAAATGACGCGGTCGCGTGGGCCTGTTTGTGCCTAAGGCACGTCTCCAGCCACACTTTCGCGTGACTTTCTGTTCAGTTTTCTTTTCTTCCTAATGCACTTGTGACGCGGACGCGTCAGCGACGCTGCCGCGTCTCGTGCGTATTTTTTTTTTTTTATTGATTATGTAGAATGCTAATGTAAACTATATGCAGCTATATGCAGGGATGATGAGAAGGGTCATTAACATCGGAAAAATAAAATAAAGTGAAAATAAAGCTAAGACTGAAACGGAACGATCATACCATGGTGGGTTGTCTCCCACCTAGCACTTTGCTTTTACGTCCTTAAGTTGGACGCTCTTTAGGCTCATTCTGCCTCTGTTGGTGGGTCTTCCAAGAGGAAGACCTCTAGTTCCTTGTGATTCCTCATCTTCTCACCATGATATAGCTTCAGGCGATGTCCATTGACCTTTAGAAATTTGGAGCTAGAAGGATGACGCAGGTGGAAAACTCCGTATGGCTCTGCCTTTTCTACTCTGTAGGGACCTTCCCATCTTGATCTCAGTTTACCTGGCATAAGCCTCAGCCTAGAGTTATATAGAAGAACTAGCTCCCCTGGTCTGAATTCTCTCTTTTTTATATGCTTGTCATGGACAACCTTCATCTTTTATTTGTATCTCCTAGAGTTATCATATGCTTCTAGGCGAAGGTTTTCCAGCTCTGCTAGTTGCAGCTTTCTTTCAGCACCAGCTTCCTCAAAATTCATGTTGCACTCCCTCACAGCCCAGAAAGCCTTGTGTTCCACCTCTACTGGAAGGTGGCAAGCCTTTCCGTATACCAAGAGGAAGGGGCTCATCCCAATGGGTGTCTTGTATGCTATTCTATATGCCCAGAGTACATCTTGTAGCCTGGCACTCCAGTCCTTCCTTTGAGGTTTTACTATCTTTTCCAGAATACATTTAATCTTTCTGTTAGAGACTTCTGCTTGCCCATTGGTTTGGGGATGGTAAGCTGTTCCTACTTTGTGAATTATCTCATGCTTCTTCAGTAATCCTGTTAGTCTGCTGTTACAGAAGTGGGTGCCTTGATCGCTCATGATTGCTCGTGGTGATCCAAAGCGACAAATAATATAGTTTCTAACAAAGGAAATGATGAGCGGATAATTTATACGCTTTTTGGCATTGTTTTTAGTATGTTTTCAGTATGATTTAGTTAGTTTTTAATATATTTTTGTTAGTTTTTAATTAAAAATCATATTTCTAGACTTTACTATGAGTTTGTGTGTTTTTCTGTGATTTCAGGTATTTTTTGGCTGAAATTGAGGGACTTGAGCAAAAATCAGATTCAAAGGTTGAAGAAGGACTGCAGATGCTATTGGATTCTGACCTCCCTGCACTCAAAGTAAATTTTCTGGAGCTACAAAACTCCAAATGGCGCGCTTCTAATTGAGTTGGAAAGTAGACATCCAGGGCTTTCCAGCAATATATAATAGTTCATACTTTGAATAAGGATTGACGATGTAAACTTGCGTTCAACGCCAGTTCCATGCTGCAGTCTGGCGTCCAGCGCCAGAAACAAGCTGCAAAGTGGAGCTCAATGCTAGAAACATGTTACAAACTGACATTCAACTCCAAGAATGACCTCTCCACGTGTAAACTTCAAGCTCAGTCCAAACACACACCAAGTGGGCCCCAGAAGTGGATTTATGCATCAATTACTTACTTCTGTAAACCCTAGTAGCTAGTTTAGTATAAATAGGACTTTTTACTATTGTATTGAAGGAGGAGATAATCATTTGATCATCTTTTGATCCTTTGATCATGTTTGGGGGCTGGCCATTTGGCCATGCCTGAACCTTCATCACTTATGTATTTTCAACGGTAGAGTTTCTGCACTCCATAGATTAAGGTGTGGAGCTCTGCTGTTCCTCATGATTTAATACAAAGTACTACTGTTTTTCTATTCAATTCAACTTATTCCGCTTCTAAGATATCCATTCGCACCCAAGAACATGATGAATGTGATGATTATGTGACGCTCATCATCATTCTCACTTATGAACGCGTGCCTGACAAACACTTCTGTTCTACATGCAAACAAGCTAGAATGAGTATCTCTTAGATATCTAATACAGAGGACCGAGTCTGAGATATTAGAATCTTCGTGGTATAAGTTAGAACCCATGGATGGCCATTCCTGAGATCCGGAAAGTCTAAACCTTGTCTGTGGTATTTCGAGTAGGATCTGGGAAGGGATGGCTGTGACGAACTTCAAACTCGCGAGTGCTGGGTGTAGTGACAGACGCAAAAGGAGGGTGAATCCTATTCTAGTATGATCGAGAACCTCTAGATTTTAATAAAAATTGTTAGAGTTGACTCTGATAGTATCTCCCCCCCATTTCTTGAATTCCTGCTTTTATCAAAAACTGTTGTGGAGACGGGATTTGAACCCGTGACCTCAAGGTTATGAGCCTTGCGAGCTACCAAGCTGCTCTACCCCGCGTTAAAGAGAAGAATTGACAACTAATACAGAGTTATTAGACAAAGAGATTTTGGGGATCTAAAATTGGATGATCCATTTTGCTCTTTTTTTTAAAAAATTTATAAACAATTTTGTTCTTGCATTTAAAATCCCTAGAACCTGAAAAAAATGATTTTGCCATTTTTTTTTAGTTTTTAGTTTCGTTAAAATGGGATGAAAGAAGGCAAATGGATTTCGGGTAATAGCCGTGCCGTGACAGAGCATTTGGACCTTTTTCACAGAGAGGATGGGATGTAGCCATTGACAACGGTGATGCCTTACAGAAAGCTTGCCATGGAAAGGAGTAGGAATGATTGGATGAAGACAGCAGGAAAGCAGAGGTTCAGAGGAATGAAAGCATCTCTATACGCTTATCTGAAATTCTCACCAATGATTTACATAAGTATTTCTATCTTTATTTTCTGTTTATTTATTATTATTATTCGAAAAGTCCATAACCATTTGATATCTGCCTGACTGAGATTTACAAGATGACCATAGCTTGCTTCATACCAACAATCTCCGTGGGATCGACCCTTACTCACGTAAGGTTTTATTACTTGGACGACCCAGTGCACTTGCTGGTTAGTTGTATCGAAGTTGTGAATGAAAATGATTTATTAATGACGTGCGTACTGAGTTTTTTGGCGCCGTTGCCTGAGATCACAATTTCGTGCACCAAGTTTTTGGCGCCGTTGCCAGGGATTGTTCGAGTTTGGACAACTGACAGTTCATCTTGTTGCTCTGATTAGGTAATTTTCTTTTTGTTTTATTTTCAAAAAAAAATTTGTTTTCAAAAATCTTTCAAAAAAAAAATTTCTTTTCCTTCTGTTTTCGAAAATTATTCTAAATTTTTAAGAATGAATTCTAAAGTTTCAAAATGGTATGCTGAAGTTTGGTTGGCCATCAAGCTTTAGACTAACCTGGTATGATTCCTGGAATCTTGATTGAGGACTTTGAATTCATTGCTTCCTTTTCCCTATATGTTTTCAAAAAAATAAAAATATCTAAAAAAAAAAATAATAAAATCATAAAATCAAAAATATTTTGTGTTTCTTGTTCGAGTCTTGAGTCAATTTTTAAGTTTGGTGTCAATTGCATTTTTTTTTAAATTTATGCATTTTTCGAAAATTCATGCATTCATAGTTTTCTTCATGATCTTCAAGTTGTTCTTGGTAAGTCTTCTTGTTTGATCTTGATGTTTTATTATTTTGTGTCTTTTGTTATTTTTCATGTGCATCTTTGCATTCATAGTGTCTAAGCATTAAAGATTTCTAAGTTTGGTGTCTTGCATGTTTTCTTTGCATCAAAAATTTTTTGATGTTCATCATGATCTTCAAAGTGTTCTTGGTGTTCATCTTGACATTCACAGTGTTCTTGCATGCATCATGTGTTTTGATTCATAATTTTCATGTTATGAGTCATTTTTTATGTTTTTCTCTCTCACCATTAAAAATTCAGAAATAAAAAATATATCTTTCCCTTTTTCTCTCATAAATTTTCGAAAATTTGAGTTGACTTTTTAAAAATTTTTAAAATCTAGTTGTTTCTATGAGTCAAATCAAATTTTCAAATTGAAAATCCTATCTTTTTCAAAATCTTTTTCAAAAATTAAATCTTTTTCATTTTTCTTATTTATTTTTGAAAATTTTAAAAATATTTTTCAAAAATCTTTTTCTTAATTTTATCTCATAATTTTCGAAAATATTATCAACAATTAATGTTTTGATTCAAAAATTTCAAGTTTGTTACTTGCTTGTTAAGAAAGATTCAAACTTTAAGTTCTAGAATCATATCTTGTTATTACTTGTGAGTCAAATCATTAATTGTGATTTTAAAATTTCAAATCTTTTTCAAACAAATCTCTTTTAATCATATCTTTTCAAACTTTGATTTCAAAATCTTTTTCTAACTTCTTATCTTTTCAAATTTAATTTTCAATCATATCTTTTTAATCAATTTTCAAAATGAATTTCTATCATATCTTTTTAAATCTTATCTTTTTCAAAAATTTAATTTTAAAATATCTCTTCTAACTTCTTATCTTCTTATCTTTTCAAAATTGAATTTCAAATCTTTTTCAACTAACTAATTAACTTTTTGTTTGTTTCTTATCTCTTTCAAAACTACCTAACTAACTATCCCTCTCTAATTTTCGAAAATACCTCCCTCTTTTTCAAAAATTCTTTTTAGTTAATTAATTGTTTAAATTTTAATTTTAATTTTAATTCTCCTTTAATTTTCGAAAATCATCAACTTCATTTCAAAAATTAATTTTTGAAATTCCCTCTCCCTCATCTCCTTCTATTTATTTATTCATCTACTAACACTTCTTCTCACCCAGAAATTCGAACCCCTTCTTCTCTCCTGAGTTCGAATTCTTCTCTTCTTCATTCTCTTTCTTCTTTTCTTCTACTCACACAAGGGAACCTCTATACTGTGGTAAAAAGGATCCCTATTATTATTTTCTGTTCACTTCTTTTTCATATGAGCAGGAGCAAGGACAAGAACATTCTTGTTGAAGCAGACCCTGAACCTGAAAGGACTCTGAAGAGGAAACTAAGAGAAGCTAAATTACAACAATCCAGAGACAACCTTACAGAAATTTTCGAAAAGGAAGAGGAGATGGCAGCCGAAAATAATAATAATGCAAGGAAGATGCTTGGTGACTTTACTGCACCAAATTCCAATTTACATGGAAGAAGCATCTCCATCCCTACCATTGGAGCAAACAATTTTGAGCTTAAGCCTCAACTAGTTTCTCTGATGCAACAAAACTACAAGTTTCATGGACTTCCATCTGAAGATCCTTTTCAGTTCTTAACTGAATTCTTGTAGATATGTGATACTGTTAAGACTAATGGAGTAGATCCTGAAGTCTACAGGCTCATGCTTTTCCCGTTTGCTGTGAGAGACAGAGCTAGAATATGGTTGAATTCTCAACATAAAGATAGCCTGAACTCGTGGGATAAGCTGGTCACGGCTTTGTAGCCAAGTTCTTTCCTCCTTAAAAGTTTAGTAAGCTTAGAGTGGATGTTCAAACCTTCTGACAGAAAGAAGGTGAATCCCTCTATGAAACTTGGGAGAGATATAAGTAACTGACCAAAAAGTGTCCTTCTGACATTCTTTCAGAATGGACCATCCTGGATATATTCTATGATGGTCTGTCTGAATTAGCTAAGATGTCATTGGATACTTCTGCAGGTGGATCCATTCACCTAAAGAAAACGCCTGTAGAAGCTCAAGAACTCATTGACATGGTTGCTAATAACCAGTTTATGTACACTTCTGAGAGGAATCCTGTGAGTAATGGGACGCCTCAGAAGGAGGGAGTTCTTGAAATTGATACTCTGAATGCCATATTGGCTCAGAATAAAATATTGACTCAGCAAGTCAATATGATTTCTCAGAGTCTGAATGGAATACAAGCTGCATCCAATAGTACTCAAGAGGCATCTTCTGAAGAAGAAGCTTATGATCCTGAGAACCCTGCAATAGCAGAGGTGAATTACATGGGTAAACCCTATGGAAACACCTATAATCCTTCGTGGAGAAATCACCCAAATCTCTCATGGAAGGATCAACAAAAGCCTCAACAAGGCTTTAATAATGGTGGAAGAAACAGGTTTAGCAATGGCAAGCCTTTCCCATCATCCACTCAGCAAAAGACAGAGAGTCCTGAGTAGGATCCATCTAGCTTAGCAAATATAGTCTCTGATCTATCTAAGGCCACTCTAAGTTTCATGAATGAAATAAGGTCCTCCATTAGAAATTTGGAAGCACAAGTGGGCCAGCTGAGTAAAAGGATCACTGAAACTCCTCCTAGTACTCTCCCAAGCAATACAGAAGAAAATCCAAAAGGAGAGTGCAAGGCCATTGAAATGACCATCATGGCCGAAACCACAAAAGAGGAGGAGGACGTGAATCCCAGTGAGGAAGACCTCCTTGGACGTCCAGTGATCAATAAGGAGTTTCCCTCTGAGGAACCAAAGGACTCTGAGGCTCATCCGAAGACCATAGAGATTCCATTAAACCTCCTTATGCCATTCATGAGCTCTGATGAATATCCTTCTTCTGAAGAGAATGAAGATGTTACTGAGGAGCAAGTTGCCAAGTACCTTGGTGCTATCATAAAGCTGAATGCCAAATTATTTGGTAATGAGACTTGGGAAGTTGAACCTCTCTTGCTCACCAATGAACTGAGTGATCTGGATCAACTGAGATTGCCTCAGAAGAAACAAGATCCTGGAAAGTTCTTAATACCTTGTACCATAGGCACCATGACCTTTCAGAAGGCTCTATGTGACCTTAGGTCAGGGATAAACCTCATGCCCCTCTATGTAATGGAGAAACTGGGAATATTTAAGGTACAAGCTGCCAGAATCTCACTAGAGATGGCAGACAACTCAAGAAAGTAGGCTTATGGACTAGTAGAGGGCATGTTAGTAAAGGTTGAAGACCTTTACATCCCTGCTGATTTCATAATCCTGGATACTGGGAAGGAGGAGGATGAATCCATCATCCTTGGAAGACCCTTCCTTGCCACAGCAAGAGCTGTGATAGATGTAGACAGAGGAGAATTAATCCTTCAACTGAAGGAGGACAACCTTGTGTTTAAAACCCAAGAATCTCCTTCTGTAACAGTGGAGAGGAAGCATAGAAAGCTTCTCTCAGTACAGAGTCAAACAAAGCCCCCACAATTAAACTCTAAGTTTGGTGTTGAACTCCCATATCCATACTCTAAGTTTGGTGTTGGGAGTCTATAAAATTGACCTGATCACCTGTGTGGCTCCATGAGGGCCCACTGTCAAGCTATTGACATTAAAGAAGCGCTTGTTGGGAGGCAACTCAATTTTTATTTATCTAATTTTATTTTTATTTTTATTGTTTTTTCATGTTTTATTGGGTTCATGATCATGTGGAGTCACAAAATAAATCCTAAAATTAAAAACAGAATAAAAAAATAGCAAAAGAAAAATCACACCTTGGAGGAAGGACTTACTAGCGTTTAAACGCCAATAAGGAGCATCTGGCTGGCGTTCAACGCCAGAACAGAGCATGGAGCTGGCGCTGAACACCAGAAACAAGTATGAAGCTGGCGTTCAACGCCAGAAATATGCTGCATATGGGCGTTGAACGCCCAGAACAAGCATCACTTTGGCGTCTAAACGCCAGAAATGCATGCAAAGGCATTTTACATGCCTAATTGGTGCAGGGATGTAAATCCTTGACACCTCAGGATCTGTGGACCCCACAGGATCCCCACATACCTCCACTCACCTTCCCTCCTCATAATCCTATATCACCCTCTCTCTCTCCATTCACAATCATCCCTTCTGTTTTCCATTCACCACTCACATCTATACACCCAACCTACCTTCAAAATTCAAAAATCTCTTTCCCACCCAAGCCCACCCATATAGCCGAATACACACATCCCTCCATCTCCTCCATATTTTCTTCTTCTTCTAGTATTCTTTCTTCTTTTGCTCGAGGGCGAGCAACATTCTAAGTTTGGTGTGGTAAAAGCATAGCTTTTTTTTTGTTTTTCCATAACCATTGATGGCACCTAAGGCCAGAGAAACCTCTAGAAAGAGGAAAGGGAAGACAAAAGCTTCAACCTCCGAGTCATAGGAGATGGAGAGATTCATCTCAAGGTTCTATAGCTCAGTGGTAGAACATTTGACTGCAAATCAAGAGATCCCTGAGATACCTCAGGGGATACATTTTCCTCCACACAATTATTGGGAGAAACTAAGGGTGGAACATCAAAAGCACTCCATCATCCTTCATGAAAATAGAGAAGATCAAAGAGCAATGAGGGAGGAGCAACAAAGACAAGGAAGAGACATAGAAGAGCTCAAGGACATCATTGGTTCCTCAAGAAGGAAACGCCACCATCACTAAGGTGGACTTATTCCTTGTTCTTAAATTTTCTGTTTTTCGTTTTCTTATGTTAAATGTTTATCTATGTTTGTGTCTTTATTGCATGATCATTAGTGTCTAAGTGTCTATGCCTTAAAGTAGTGAATATGAATCCATCATCTCTCTTGAATGAAAAATGTTTTAATTACAAAAGAACAAGAAGTACATGGTTTCAAATTCATCCTTGAAACTAGTTTAATTATTTTGATGTGGTGACCATACTTATTATTTTATGAATGAATGCTTGAACAGTGCATATGTCTTTTGAAGTTGTTGTTTATGAATGTTAAATATGTTGGCTCGTGAAAGAATGATGAAAAGGAGACATGTTATTTGATGATCTGAAAAATCATAAAAATGATTCTTGAAGCAAGAAAAAGCAGTGAATACAAAAGCTTGCAGAAAAAAAAGAGAGAAACACTACAAGAAAAACACCCATTCGGGTACACTTGAAAAGTGTAGCTAAAAGTGAAAAAGAATGATGCCTTAGGCTACGGCTACGCTTTTTGGGCTACGGCTACGCTTTTTGGGGTGATTCCTATTCGGCCGTTGCCTATTCTCAAAGGCTACGCTTTTCTGCACCAAAGGCTACGCTTTTGGCGTTTGGGAATAGGCTACGTTTTTCAAGTGATGCTGTCCAGGACCAAAGGCTACGCTTTTCAGCTTTCATTTTTTCAGAATAGGCTACGCTTTTCAACCCTACTGCATCACTTGTAAAGCGTAGCCACATTGTATACCATAGCTACTTTTTATAAGCGTAGCCTTAGATCCCTCTTTTTTTTTTTTGTATACTATAGCTACTATATATAAGTGTAGCCTTAGGTCCCTCATTGTTTTTTTTTATTTTCTATATATATATATTCTAATAATTTTTTTTTCTAAAACCTAATATTTAGTAATATGATTATATATATAATCTTATTTTTTAAAATTAAATTAATCAAAAATTATAAAATAAAAATAAATGCATAATAATACCATAAAATATTCTTTAAATAATAAAAATTATCCTTTAACAAAATATATTTATAATGAACTAAAAATATTGGGATGATCATAAATGAGTATTCATACATCTCACACTAAATTAAACATACCCATATCAAAATATACATCAGTTCACTTAGAATTTACTACTAATAAACTATAAAAAACCAAAATATTGTATCCTACATAAGTATCTTCTAATAAAAATTATTAACCTTCTGATAGATGAGAAAAAAATCTTGTTCTTTAAATATCTTGTTCGACGGTCGTATTTGGGAGATTTCTGGTTCTTCATCTGCCTCAAATCTTGTTCTGTAGGTTCTGGCAACTACAAAAGAAAAAAATCAAAATTATATAACACTTACTAAACCCCTTAAGACTTAAATTTGAAAGCATACATAGCACAAAAATGGAAAAAAATGAAATTCACAAACAAAATCAGAAACAAGGTAAAGAAGTGTATATCATACCAATTCAATGTGACCCTGAGGGAAATAGAAAACTCTGTCTTGAACACAAGGAACATCCATTAATGGCCCTGCACACAGCCTCCATAGCTCTTTAAACAAATCATCACCAGCCCCATCTGCCACAAAACAAAACACAAACATGTTGAAAACTTTGCATGATTTTTTTCAGACCAAAGATGGAAAGTTTTTCCTCTCATTTTTGCATTAAGATCTTCCTTAGTAACCTCCATGTTCACAAGGCAAAAGGGTCATTCACTTCATATTGAAAAATTAAAGGAAAACATTAAAAATGAAGGGTCCCAACAACATTAGTGAATTGCTAAAAGAACACAGACATTACTCTTTTTCAGCTCAACACTCACATTAACCAAACATGATAACAACAAAACCACATGAAAATAAATAAATAAGTGGGAGATATTGAGCAGAGGAAGAGATATTATTAGATCCATTAAGACTTAAAAGAGTCAAATATCTAAGGTAAAGAGTCAACCATAGTCTCTTGAAACTCAGCTCCAATAAAAAGATTGTTATGATAGTGACGAATAAAAAGATTGTTATGCAAATCTGTTTTACAATTACACATGATGTGTAGATAGAGTAGTTGGCACTAAGAAAATTAGAGGAGTATAGCAAAATAGGGTGACATTAAAACATGCAAGGTTTTGATAAATTGGAGCAAATAAATAAGAAACAGAAGAATCTATTGCCAATATCTGACCTGCGATAGTGTCGTGCAGTTTCGATCAGCAGTGGCATTGATTAGCACCTGACATGTTAAGTAAGTGAATAAGTGTGAGTATCAAAATTTTTTAAGGTGGAGTTAATGTCAAAAATAAAAACCAGATGAGGCAAACGCTGCTTGCGGACTTGCTCCCAGTATCGTCAACTATTCCATCCAATGAGTCCCCTTGTTCATTCTGGCGTGCCTGCAAATTTGACAACTCTTCACTACATTTCTCTTGCTCTTCTCCATCAGATGTTGAATTCACATCAACTGCTTCAACTAGCAGAGATGAATTCTCAGAACTGAAAAATCTTTCTCCAGAATCTCCAATCTTGTCATTAACTCCCATTGTGCATTCAGATTCTCTAGATATTGCAATTACTGATGCTACATGTTTTCCATCAATAGATTCTGAATCAATATTAGTAAGAAAGCTAGAGCAATGCTCTTCTATAGAAGCCTCTTGCCTCCTAAGTTTGAAATTGTGTATAGATAAATTTTGTGGAGTTTGAAATTGTGTATAGCTAAAAACTAAACCTTATTTTACCTGGGAAAATGTTAACAGAGATAAGAGGTAAGAAGAAATTAATTCAAGAACATCCATTTATCTCATTCTCATTTTCATTTTTTCTTTTCACTTCACCGGCACTTGTTCAATATATTTAAGGTAAGCATTCAAAGCGTATTTCTCTCAGAAAATTACAGGGAACAGATAATTTCAAAATTCTTTTAACCCCCAAAAACCCAAAAAAATGGGACAAGCTTGGTTGCTATTGTTTGACAAAAGATTTAAGGAAATCTCCCTTACTATATTTAAGCTCACAACATGTAACGGTGGTGTATCAAAAAATGCAATCCCATTCAACTCAGTGCCAGTCCACTTGTGCAAAATAATTTTTGGACCAGATGCTATCAAGAGATGGCCCTGAAGAGAGGCCAAGGCAGATATAGCTCCTTTTAATTCCCTTGAGTACACCTCTGAAACCTGTGAAAATGAACATTTAATAACTGTCCAAAAAAAGGCATCACTCAAGGTTTAGCCAAGTGACAAAAAATTCAGCCAAAATTTGAGAAAGCAACCCCAAAGATACCAGAGTTTGAGGATTATCGGTATTTTTTCCTAAAGAGAACAGCAGGATACGTCCTCTAGCAGCCACTTCTCCTTGCACATAAGCAGTGCCAACAGCCAAAAGTGTTTCATTTTCTTTGGAGGATGTATTCTACGCAAAAAGAAAAATCACAAAATGGAATTAGTGAGGCCAAGCAGCTAAAAACATGATCTATTCTATTATCATATTCAGCACTCAGAAGGAAAATACAATTACCAGCAGTGTAACCATTCTCACTGTAAGGGCATTTTCAGAAGTTTGCATAGGAATTGTTGCCTTTGTTTGCCAAGGGCCACCAGACTTATCTAGCTCCATAATACGAACCTCAAATTCATCAACAGAATAAAAACAGTTTTATTCAACAGACTTCTCACTCTGATGGTTGGAATCTTGTTCAACTAGAGAAACAACTTGATTAAGTGGTTTAGGAACCTGGTTTTATATCAATAAACAGTTTTGATTACTTTCTGAAAAAATTAGCAAACTGATTAATATTTTATAATATATGAACTGAACAAGCTACAACACAACTTACTAAACAGGACACAATCTAGTGAAAATGAACCTGAGCAGGACTAGTTAATATGGTCTGAATGTTTGATTCTTAACACAAATGTTGGAAATAACAATAAATATACTGTGGTTTTTTTTTCTTTTAATGCATCAATCATAAAAAAAAATTCAACCACAAGGAATACTCATAATCATATTTAAGGCCTAATAAATAAAGAAATAAAAAAAGAAAAGAATACATCTATCTTACAGGAACTGAGACAATAAGTGGATATAGATTCTTCTCCGCAAAGTATGTTACTTGATGTGGGGTGGCCTTCAGTGGAATCTAAGGATGACAACAGATTAGAAAATTCAAGAAATAAGGGATTGTATACATGAGACAATAATTAGTGATGATGTCTTGGCATAATTAGAAATCAACCATATATCTTGGCAGCTTCCACGATGATTCTGGGCAGCTCCAGTGATGGTGGAAGACCTTCAGGAACAGCCAAACAGAAACGTTGGTTCCCGCAGCAGTAATGACAGTTACAGTAGCACAAGGAATCCGAACTCAACGAACTCAAGGGCAGAATCAGCTCAGGGCAGTGGACGTTGAATATGATTACGACGGCAATAGGGCAGTAGCAACTCACCCCCGCTAGTGGCTCCAATCGCAGCAACTCCAAATCGACGGCAGCAGCGACTTGAACGGCAGCGGCGATAGAAGCTCAGTGACAGTCGTGGCTCCAGCGACAAGCCCTTATAGCGGTGGCGACAGATCGACGGCTCAGGGTGAGGGAAGCTCGACGGTGCACAGCCACACGAGTACGACAGCGGCTCTTCGCAGCTTTGTTGGTGGTGACGGCGACGAGCCTGGCTTCGACGGCAGCGATCACGGGTAGCTCCTCTCGAATCTGTCTCTCTCTCTCTCTCATGTGCGACACGACGGCGGCATTCGACGGCAGGGAGGACGACTTTCCGCAGCTCTGAAGGAGACAATAGCTGCAGCGGCGCTGCGGTGGTGATGGCTGGGCAGGCCTTTCCTCTCCTCTCTTCTTCTCCCGATCCCTCTTCTCTCTACAGTGGCTGCTTTTGTTTGTTACGTTGAAGGAGGGTGAGGTTGCGGCTATTAGGGTTAGGAATTTTGGGAATTAGAGTTTTCTGAGTTAATTTGGGGGTTTTGGAATTTAGGGTTAGAAATTAGAGATGTTACAGTGAGTGGTGATGGCGCAGAGTCTTCTCTGGGTTGGGAGGGGCGCGAAGAAGGGAAAAATTAAGGTGGGGTTTTATGTTTTCATTTTATTTGGCTAAGTGTTTGTATGTGGATCATTTGTTGAAAATTGAAAAAAATTTTACTAAGTGTTAGACATTTGACTTGAGATACATTAGGCAATACTTTTAAAGCGCACCTGAAACTTGACAAATAGGTTACTCTTTAAAAGTGTATTTTTTGGTGTAAAAAGTGAACCCATAGCTTTTAAGATAAGGCTACGCTTTATAAGTGATATTTATAATACTTAAGGCTACACTTTTTAAGTGATGTCACAAATGTGTTTTCTATTCTCCTACAAAAAGGAAACACGGAGAAAAGCGTAGCCTATTCCTAGAATAGGCTACGCTTTTCAAATGTAGCTTAAAAAAAGTGTGGCTGAATGGGTATTTTTCTTGTAGTGAAAAGAAAAAAAAAGGCGAAAAAAAAAGAAAAAAAAAAAGAGAAAAAGCAAGCAGAAAAAGCCAAAAGCTCTTAAAACCAAAAGGCAAGAGCAAAAAGCCAATAGCCCTTAAAACCAAAAGGCAAGGGTAATAAAAAGGGTCCCAAGGCTTTTAGCATCAGTGGATAGGAGGGCCTAAAGGAATAAAATCCTAGCCTAAGCAGCTGAACCAAGCTATCCCTAACCATGTGCTTGTGGCGTGAAGGTGTCAAGTGAAAACTTGAGATTGAGCGGTTAAAGTCAAGGTCCAAAGCAAAAGAAGAGTGTGCTTAAGAACCCTGGACACATCTAATTGGGGACTTTAGCAAAGCTGAGTCACAATCTGAAAAGGTTCACCCAATTATGTGTCTGTGGCATTTATGTATCCGGTGGAAATACTGGAAAACAAAGTGCTTAGGGCCACGGCCAAGACTCATAAAGTAGCTGTGTTCAAGAATCAACATACTGAACTAGGAGAATCAATAACACTATCTGAACTCTGAGTTCCTATAGATGCCAATAATTCTGAACTTCAATGGATAAAGTGAGATGCCAAAACTATTCAAGAGGCAAAAAGCTACAAGTCCCGCTCATCTGATTAGAGCTATGTTTCATTGATATTTTGGAATTTATAGTATATTCTCTTCTTTTTATCCTATTTGATTTTCAGTTGCTTGGGGACAAGCAACAATTTAAGTTTGGTGTTGTGATGAGCGGATAATTTATACGCTTTTTGGCATTATTTTTAGTATGTTTTCAGTATGATTTAGTTAGTTTTTAGTATATTTTTATTAGTTTTTAGTTAAAAATCCCATTTCTGGACTTTACTATGAGTTTGTGTGTTTTTCTGGATTTCAGGTATTTTCTGGCTGAAATTGAGGGACTTGAGCAAATATCAGATTCAGAGGTTGAAGAAGGACTGCAGATGCTGTTGGATTCTGACCTCCCTGCACTCAAAGTGAATTTTTTGGAGCTACAGAACTCTAAATGGCGCGCTTTTAATTGCGTTGGAAATTAGCCATCTAGAGCTTTCCAGCAATATATAATAGTCCATACTTTGAATAAGGATTGACGACGTAAACTGGCGTTCAACGCCAGTTCCATGCTGCAATCTAGCGTCCAGCGCCAGAAACAAGTTGCAAAGTGGAGTTCAATGCCAGAAACACGTTACAAACTGGCGTTCAACTCCAAGAATGACCTCTCCACGTGTAAACTTCAAGCTCAGCCCAAACACACACCAAGTGGTCCCCGGAAGTGGATTTATGTATCAATTACTTACTTCTGTAAACCCTAGTAGCTAGTTTAGTATAAATAGGACTTTTTACTATTGTATTGAAGGAGGAGATAATCTTTTGATCATCTTTTGATCCTTTGATCACGTTTGGGGGCTGGCCATTCGGCCATGCTTGAACCTTCATCACTTATGTATTTTCAACGGTAGAGTTTCTGCACTCCATAGATTAAGGTGTGGAGCTCTGCTGTTCCTCATGATTTAATGCAAAGTACTACTGTTTTTCAATTCAATTCAACTTATTCCACTTCTAAGATATCCATTCACACCCAAGAACATGATGAATGTGATGGTTATGTGACGCTCATCATCATTCTCACTTATAAACGCATGCCTGACAAACACTTCCGTTCTACATGCAAACAAGCTAGAATGAGTATCTCTTAGATATCTAATACAGAGGACCGAGTCCGAGATATTAGAATCTTCGTGGTATAAGTTAGAACCCATGGATGGCCATTCCTGAGATTCGGAAAGTCTAAACCTTGTCTGTGGTATTCTGAGTAGGATCTGGGAAGGGATGGCTGTGACGAACTTCAAACTCGCGAGTGCTGGGCGTAGTGACAGACGCAAAAGGAGGGTGAATCCTATTCCAGTATGATCGAGAACCTCCAGATGATTAGTGTAACGACCCGCTTCCAGAACGTTATGATCGTACCGAAAGTAAGGCGTTACCAACCTGCTTTCCTTTATTAACTATTTACTATTAAGCCTTTAGTTCGATATCGCGATTCAGTTTATGGAAAATTCCAGAAAAATTTTGTTTTTTATTAATTAAAATCATATAGCAAACATTTCAAGTAATAATAATCACATAATTTTTAATAATAATATCTGTCATATAAAAGATTTCAAATAAAACTCAGATACAAATCATATCCATCTGCATAAAATAAAAACTAAAGCTACAAAGGCGAGGGAATTTTATGAAAGAAACTCAAGTCATAAACTTAACTCATAAATAAATGCTAGAATCGCCCGCAGCTTCAAACCTGTGTCACTGAAAAGGTGGAGGATTTTGGGGTGAGCACAAACCACACGTTCTCAGTAGGGAATGGGAATGCCGTAAAAGTAATGATTGACATGCAAATAATTAACTTTGCTTAATAAACCCTCTTTGTCAAACCCTTTGAAATACTTTTTAATCTTACTTTAGATAAATAGTTACTTTCTTTAGATTCCTAAACCCAAAACAGATCTCAATCACAAAATTTGACATATTAAATATCCTTCAGCCACATAATTGATTCTCAGTCACAACAAACAGTTATCAATCATCTCTATACATTCACAAACTACTAGCATCAGTAAGTAACTCAATTAATCACACAAACAAATCACAATAAAACAAACAACACAATCACAGAGAAGTAATATAAGCAAACACAACTAAATGCAAATGTACAACCAATATGATGCATGTCTGTCCTAAGCAGGCCATGAGCTCACGTGTCAGTTTACACCCTGCAGCCCGACATTAGCTAGGAACAAGTCCCAGATATGGCTTCCGTTTGTGTCCTTAGTGCATATGTGTCGGTGGTAAAAATACCACTCCTTCGTGACTACCGGCAGTCGGCGCAAAGCCCGACCCCATAATATACGCACAAGGGGAAACAGTGATCCTCAGTTCGTGGGCGTCCCCGAGATCAATTCAAAAACAAAACAGAGATCTTCAGTTCGTGGGTTATACCCGAGATCAACATACAACAATTCATAGGTTATTCCCGTAATCAATGATTATTAGTCCATGGGTTTTTCCCGCATATAAAACAAATAACAATCTATAGGTTTCCTCGAGATCAATGATCATTCAGTTCGTGGGTACTTCCCGATTTTAACCAATTATCAATTCGTGGGCTTTTCCCCATAGTTAAACAACTAACAGTTCGTGGGTTTTTTCCGCCTTTTATCACTTTTCATTATCCTTTCTAAAACGCAACAATCCACATATCAATTCGTCATTCTCTTTTTTCCTTTGAGTTCTTAACATTTTTCTTTAAACCTTTCTTAACTTTCTCAGGCATTTATCCATAAAAATCTTAACCATCAAACTAGTCATAATCTCTACTTTAGCAATCTTGACTCAAGCCAACTTTAAAACTATCTTTCAGCTTAGTTCTCTATCAAAGACTCAAGAAAATCATTTATTTTAAATTCATTAAACACTTTTCAAAACATAACCTTTCATTAGAAGTAATCAAATAAAACTTCCTCAAGTTTACTTATTTTCCAAAGATTGAAAAATCATCTCTCTTTACTATTCAAATTCAAATATTATAAATTCATCAAACTTCTAAACAGCAATCCTTTATTTTAAACCCAAAACATAATTCTTTTCATATTAATTCAATCTCAAAACATGGTTACTTTCTTAAATAATTTATTTTGAAAGTATAAACCTTTTCTTGGTAAATCGACTTCAAAGTAGAATAATTCTTTTCTTAACTAAATAAAACTTAAATAATATCATTTTCCAAATCCAAATCTTCTAAAATAACTTTTCAAATAAAACCTCAGATTTTATAAAATTTCGGCAGCATCTCCCCTAAAACTCGGACTTAGCCACCCTTACGGGTTCTCTCTTTCTCCACAAATCACCAGCCCTTTTCTCAACAATTTTCAAACGGGCAATTCTCAATCAATCAGACATTCACAATTCATAATAATTAACAAGTCAATCATACTCCATAATTCCAACTAATCCATCAATCCAACTCCAATCTCATCAATTCATATTTACTTTTCACATATCATAGAATCCTTTCAAAATTAAACTTAATCAACTAGTAATCCCAAAAATCATCCTTTCATAATTCAAATTTTTTTTAATGTCATTTACTCTTTAGTAAAGTTACTATTTTGTTTTAAAAGTCAAATTTGAAGAGAATGATTTGGTAATCAAACTTCAATCTTTTAACCATTCTCAAACTTAATTCTAATTAATTATAAATCAACTTTAGCAACCATCAAAGCCAATTCCAAACAGTCGTTGTCAGTATCACAGCTGTTCCGTTACATCAGATAACTAAAAACAACAACAAGCACTTATTCTTAATAATCAAAATACAGCCACAACTTAGCCAGAATTAATCTTATCAATTAATCAATCACTCATAGCAACAGAACCAGTCACAATCACAGCCTTAATCTAAACTCCATTCATCAATTATCAAAACATTAGATTTTTAATAGTTAGCTCAACAGTTTTCGGTTTAATAAGTAACATTAAATAAATCATTCACAGCCCCATTTCAACTAATTTCAACCCGTCACAAGTCCATTTCATAGCCATTCCAATATACTAAAATTCCAATTCAATATCAAACAATTCGAAATAACTCACTCAAGATCAAAATCTCAGAAAACTCATCACATAAAATCAGTAATTCAAAATATAATTTTGATGCACGAAAAACTTGTCTCATAACAAATTTCCTTCGGCAAGTGTACCGAATTTGTCGTCAAGTAAAAACTCACAATAGAGTGAGGTCGAATCCCACAAGGATTGATTGATCAAGCAACTTTAATTAGAGGAATGTTCTAGTTGAGCGAATCAGAAATTTAGTTGAGAATTGCAGAAAATTAAATGGCGGAAAAGTAAATGGCAGAAAGTAAATTGCAGAATCTTAAATGGGAATGGGGGAATTGCTCATAAATGTAAATGACAGAAATTAAAGAGAATGGGTAAGATCAAAAATGGGAGTTCATTGGGCTTAGGAGATGTTGCATTCTCCGGATCAATCTCATTTACATCTCTTCCTCAATCAATGCACTCATTGATCTCATTGGCAATCTTAAGTGATTGAATTACAATTTCTTGTAATTGAATCTCTCAAATCTTGATCAATAGCCAATTCCTTGGTCAATTGCTCATGAGAAGAGATGAAGTATGGTCACTGATTATACCACATGCATTTCCCAAACCAAGTATTGAGAGGATTATAGTCACATATCCATCCAAACCCAATTTGGTCCAGCATGAGAAAGCATTTCTAGCTTGATCTCTTCATTCCTCTTCCAAGGTTCAGAAGAGATCCAAGTATGAATAGTTTTTTTTCCAAGATCACTATCCAATTGGATGAAGATCGAAAGCTTTCAAGTAAAATCAAGAGAAAAGATAGAAGAAGAATAATGAAAACTAGTATTGATCCATCAAATTACAACAGAACTCCCTAACCCAATGAAAGGGGTTTAGTTGTTCATAGCTCTGGAAAATGAAAAAAAAGATGGAGAATACATAATGAAAACTGGAAGTGCAGAGAAAGTAAATACAGGAAGTAGTTCTATGCTATTTTCCAACACCCGGAACTCCCTCAAATAATTCAAAGCTACTCCTATATATACTACTCTTTTCTTCTTCTAGTTGGTTCTTCAAGTCTTGGGCCTTTGGATCTTGAGTTTGAAGCAGTTCTTTTCTTCATTTGGGCTTGGCTTTACTTGCAGAGAGAAAGTGTAAAGTGGGCAGAGACTTTAGCTCAGGGCGTTAGGGGTGTTAACGTTTAGTGAAAATATGAGTTCAAGAATGTTAGTGACAATCAACTTTCTCACTAACGTTCCTAAGTAAAAGCCACGTTAACTTCAATGTTAGTAGCACAAACGTTGCCACTAACGTTGCCTCTAGGTCCTTCGCACACGTTATTGGGGCTTAACTTTCCCAATAACGTTGAAAAGCCCCCCTTGCTCCTACGTTAGAGCCCACGTTAACTTAGTTAACGTGGCTCTTTAACGTGGGCTTGCCATCCTTCGAGAACGTTAGTGACACTCAACATTGTCACTAACGTTCCAATGTGCCCCCATGTCTCACGTTAGAGCCCTTGTTAACTTAGTTAATGTGGCTCTTTAACGTGGCATTGCTTAGCCATCCCCAACGTTAGTGACAATGTTAAGTGTCACTAACGTTGGCTCATCTTTTACTCATCCACGTTAGCTTCCACGTTAACTAAGTTGACGTAGGAGTTAACGTGGCTCATAGTGGCTTGTGTGGCTCCTTCCAACGTTAGTGACAATGTTGAGTGTCACTAACGTTGGCCATCACCTTCTTCTCTCACGTTAGCCTCCACGTTAACTAAGTTAACGTGGAAGTTAACGTGGCTCCATGGGATTGTCTGGTTGCTTCCAACGTTAGTGACAATGTTGGGTGTCACTAACGTTGTCGACCACTCTTGCCTCTTCACGTTAGCTTCCACGTTAACCAAGTTAACGTGGGAGTTAACGTGGCATTGTGCACTTAGGCAAACGTTAGTGACAATGTTGAATGTCACTAACGTTTGCTTCTTTTCCCCCTTTTAACGTTAGAGGCCACGTTAACTAAGTTAACGTGGCCACTTGTGAGTATTGGCCAACGTTAGTGATAATGTTAAGTGTCACTAACGTTGGCTCAAATTCCCTTCTTCACATTAGAGTTCACGTTAACTTAGTTAACGTGACTCTTAACGTGGATAATGATGGCTTCGAGAGCGTTATTGGCAGTCACTTTTCTCATTAACTCTGCAAGTTACCTCCCATTCCTTGCTTCCTTTGGTCCTGAAATCAGGCAATAGAGTGCATCAAACTTCTAGTCCAAGTCATGGGTAATGCAGCATACAATTTGTCACTAAACTCATGCAAAATCCTCATGAAATCATGTAAAATACACAATGTATGCTTGAATCCAGGTGTAAGTGAATATCTACCCAAAACTAGCTTATTTCCTAAGAAAATGCATGAAACTACCCTAAAAATAGTAAAGAAAAGGTCAGTAAAACTGGCCAAAATGCCCTGGCATCATAATTCACAACACCAAACTTAAAGCTTGCTTGTCCCTAAGCAAGTACTGGAACAAGAGAATGATGAATGGGATGCCAAGAGAAATGAGTCATTGTTGTGGAAGTTATGTCCCTGGTTTTATGGTGGTTTCATGCATAGCAACTTAGGTTCATTCCTAGCTTTCAGACCTTTATCATATCCTAGAATACTCACTATGATTGCATCCCATGCAACTTTTATTTATTGATCCTTTTGCTGTTATTTCAGGGCATATTGGTGTTCTTCAGGTTAAGTGTTCTGTAAGGGGGCAACTCTTTAAGATAAGCTTTCAGCCAACACTCCCAAACCAGTTGGTTCAAGGTGTTAGGTGTTGAGACACCCCTAAGGACTTACTCCCTCAAGTCTCTCCCCCATACATACACACCACAGGCATATAGTTTATTTATTTTCTTTTCTTGATGCCTTGGTGTCCAGCACCTCTTTGGGTTACTAAATGTTCTGTGGTGAGGGTTACTCTTGATAGTGGACTTTCAGCTGATAATCCCGAGTTAGTTAACCCAAGTTACCAAGTGATAAGGCACCCCTAAGAGCTTATTCATCCAAGTAGATCCCTCACACAGGAACACCACAGACACATGCCTCAAGATTTAAAACCATTGGTGCCTAGCCTTATTACATAGTCTTTTTCTTTTATTCCTCAACTTTGATTGTTCTTTCCCTTTTTCTTATTAGGATCTTCTTATTTATCTAGTCTCATGGGGTGTGTCTCAAGTATAGTATTCATGATAGATAGTTGTCTTCCCTCCTTATGGTTGAACCAACTTAGCTAACTTATGATCCCACCAAAATCTCATGAATGCATTTCCATATTATGAACTCCACTCTGGTCTTTTTTTTAAAAACACACTCATTCTCTTTTTCATCTGATTTCAAGGGACAAACATACAATTAAGTAGGGAGATGATGTGGTTACATAAAGACTAGCACACAGAGACTTTTTTCAATACCAAAAACTTAAAAGACAGAATTGAAAAAGGTTTAAACATAACATGGAAGCAAGTTCTATTTCATACAAGATCTTCCTTATTGAAAACATAGAGAAAGATGGAACAAAGAAGGAACTCCACCACCTTTTATACTTGTGGATGTCCATGCTCTCCTTCTTGATTGCTTGTGCTCCCATTTCCCTTGCCTTTTCCAAGCAGCTTCTTCCAGAAACCACCATCTTCCATCTTCTTCTTGAGTGTCTCCTTTTGCTGTTTCACATTCCTCTCTTCTTGTTCTACTAAATATTTTTGGACCTTATCATATGTAGGGATGGCATAGTGTAGCTGATGCATATTACTGGACATGTAGTTCAACTTGGCTTGAGTGTTGACGTGGAACTCCTCCCGATGTAGTTGTCGTCCTTCATTAAGTACAGTGAACTCATTGAATGCTTTCATCTGGGCTAGTTGTCGCTGATTGAGTTTCTGCAAATGCTTATCTTGACGTTCTTGCCTCTCGGTAACTTGGTGGATGGTTTGAGTGAGCTGGGAGTATTGTTCCTGTTGCTGCTCCATTTGTTGTTTCTTCCACTCTTCTTGTTGGCTCATCCAGTTCAATATTTGCTCTTGTCCTTCCATATGTCTCATCCCCAGATCTTCAATAGCTCTTAGAAGCTGATTCATATTCAGATCGGCTGGGTAAGGATGCTCTCCCTGTTGATATTCTTCCTGATGAGACTCCTCTTGGTGAGTTCCTTCCCTTGCTTTTAGTTTCCCTATTTGTGGCCTTCTTTGTTGCTGAGCAGGTGTAGTATAGGCCATACACTGGGTTTTTATTAGCCTCCCTAGGTTAACCCAGTCTGGATTACTATCCTCAAAGACCACCTTGGCCTTTGTGCACAATCGGAGAATGGTGCTGGGGTACCAAAGCCTGGCACCTGATTCAAGCTTCTCAGCTGAATCTTGAATTCCCTCAGCTATAAGTTCATGCACGTTGATTTCTCCACCTTATACTAGGCAATGTACCATAGTTGCTCGATTAATATTTACCTCTAAATTATTTGCAGCTGGGAGAATAGACCTCCTCACGAGTTCAAACCACCCCTTGGCTTCTGGGCTAAGGTTTCCCCTCTTGATGAACCGGGGTCTCCCATCTCCATACCTCTCCCAGTCAGCTGCTATAACACAGATGTCAGTCACTATCTCAGTGAGCTCATCATTGTCTTGGCTTTTACTTATCCTTCTATGATAGCTAGGCTCATCAAAGTGTGGTGATTTCAGGTGAAGAGTTCTTATTATAGCATTTGGACTAAAGTCTACCTCCTTTCCCTTTACATAGCTTTTGAAGGTTGGGGTTCTGATTTTGTCTTCTCTGACCACATTTGCGTAGAACTCTTTGATGAGGTTTGCATTGATCTTCCCCTCTGGATTGGTGAGCAATTGCCACCCTCTTTCTTCAATCTTCTCCCAAATCTGTGGGCATTCGTCTTCATTGATTTGGAAGGTTAACTCGGGCAGTATCTTTTTGAGCTTTATCCGCTCAAATTCTCGTTCATGGAAGGCAGTCTTGAATCTCTTCTCGTCGAAGGGAATGTTCTCTGTTGGTTCCTTCCTCTTCTGCCTCTTGGAGTTTGATGATGCCATGAATGAAGTTAAAGCAAAAAGGGTGTAGTGAAGGGAAGAGATGTAGGGTTTAGAGAGTGGGAGGTTGAAGAATTGGTTGCTGGAAAGTGAAGTGCAAGGAGTATGAATTTCGAATGTGGAGATGGTGTGAATTTGATTCACTTATATAGAGAAGTGATGAAGAGATGAAAGGTGTGGATTGATGGGGTTGGTGTATGATGAACGGATGGGGATGTGTATGGAGTAAGCACGAGGATTCTCAATTTTATGATGGAGTTGGTTCGCTTTCCAAGTTTGTTCTTCCTCCAATGTTGCATGGCAACCATTCCCAATGCATTCCCCTTGAGGCACGTGTGTAGTGCCCTCTTCATGAATTGGCCGAACCTTTCCCATTAAATTATCCAATCAATCTCTTTCAATGTTCATTTCCTTTCCCTATAAAGATAAAATAAGAAAAGTAAGAATTATCACAAAAAGAAATCACTTTATATTCTTACGGCTAAAATAATAAAGAGATGAAAAGATGAGATTGTTTATTCATGAACTCCAACTAACTAACTAACTGTGTATCCTTATATACATTTTGGTGGCACCATGGGGTGACACCAAACTTAGTTTGGAGCACTGTGATCAAAAGTCTTGTTCAAAGCTCCAAGACTAGCATGCTCTCTGTTGCATTCATGCTTTCTTAGTACGCTTTAAACACCAACCTTGTTCTTCACTATATACTGCAATATAAGGACTTCACCGAGTTTGGGTTGGAACTCATGAATATTGACTTATTCAATAATAAAAGCTAATAAAACATGGGTTGCCTCCCATGAAGCGCTTCTTTAGCGTCACTAGCTTAACGTTTCCCCTTCATCAGGGAGGTTGATAATGCTTCAAGTCCTCCCCTCTTGCCTTGGACTTATATCTATTGGTTGTATCAATGATCTCTACATGCTCCAAGGAGAGAACTCTGTTAATAGTGAAGACCTTTGGTAACTGAGATGGTACAGTTGGGAGGTCAGGTGGGATATCTGGGAAGTAGGCTGAGATCACTTTATCTCCTGGAGAGAAATCTTCCGTAGGGATCTTCTTGTTCCTCCACCCCCTTGGTACCTTCTTCTTTGTCTCTTTTGATGCTTCACTGCTCTTGGCGACTTCTTCTTCTAAGTGCATTTTGTTGTTGTCTTCACATGCCTCTGGTGGTTTAGGTTCCTCCAGCTTCTCCTTGAGCTGTGACGATTGCTGTTTGCCTTGTTCATCATTCAGTGGGGTTTTCGGATGCGTTGGTGGTGCCTCAGTGCTTGTTTCCTCTGTCAGCATCTCATTATGATCATTGCTTGATTCTTTATTTTCTTGGTCAGCTTCTTGGGAGAGTTTGAAGATATTGAAGCTGAGTTGTTCATCATGGATCCTCAATATTAGCTCCCCTCGCTCCACATCTATGAGTGCTCTGGCTGTAGTTAGGAATGGTCTTCCCAATATGATTGGGTGAGTGTGACTCTCTTCCATGTCCAAGATGACAAAGTCTATTGGGAGGTAGTATTTCCCAACCTTTAACAACACATTTTCCACCACCCCTATTGCTTGTTTTTGAGTTTTGTCAGCCAGCCTGATGACCACATCTGTGGGCAATATCTCATTGATCTGCAGTCTCTTCACCAGGGCTAAGGGCAATAAGTTGATGCTTGCTCCCAAATCGCAGAGTGTTCTATCAAACATTGTTTCTCCTATGGCACAGGGGACATGAAAACCCCCTGGATCTTTTCTTTTCGTAGGCAACTGTGGTTGAATGAGGGCACTGCACCCCTTGTTCATCACTATAGTCTGGCCTCCCTTGAGTGAGCTTTTCCTAGGAAGCAGCTCCTTCATATACTTGATATATGCAGGCATTTGTTGGATAGTCTTGATGAATGGTATGTTCACATGCAAAGATGCAAACAAGTCAAGAAATCTTGAGTATATTCTCTTCTCCACAGCACCATTGAGCAGTTGGGGAAAAGGTGCATAGAGTCTCAGCAGCTCCTGTTTTGATATTTCTGGTTCTTGGTATTCTTTTTCCTCCTTCTCTATTGAGGTATCTTCAGGTTGTTCTGACAGCTTGCTTGGCTTGTCCTCAGTCTCCTTATCACTTATAGTGACCATCTTGCAATCTTCCCATCTTACTTTATTTGTTTCACCTCTCGGATTCTTCTCTGTGTCACTTGGGAATCCATCTGTGGGTTTGGGAATTTGCTCAGAGAGATATCCTACTTGAGATTCCAACCTCTTGATTGTGTCTCCCTGATTCTTGAAACTGGCTCGCACTTCCTCCTTGAACACCTTGTTGTCTTGGATATCCTTGTATATGCCTTCAAGTAGATTTTCAATCCTTGGGATTCTTTCATCAAATGATGATAGGTTAGGTTGAGGAGGGTTGTTCTGGCCTTGATATGAATGTGGAGAGGTGTTGTTATTGGGATGTTGATATGGTCTAGATGTGAAATTGTTTGGATTTGGGCGTCTTTGATCAAGGCTTTGGTCTTGTTGATTTCTCCACCCAAAGTTTGGGTGATTCCTCCATCCAGGGTTGTAATTCTTGGAGTATGGATCATGGTTCTGCCTAGGTAAATTCCCAATGTAGTTGGCTTGCTCCTGACTACCCTCTGCTTCTTCATTCACTCCTTCTTGGGTTGTTGATGAAGTGGAGATTGCTGCTACTTGGTTTCTCTCCATCTTCTTGGTGAGGTCAGCCAGCTACTGGGTAATGAGCTTGTTTTGGGCCAACAGAGCATCTACATTGTTTAGCTCCATTACTCCTCTTGTGTTCCCTCTTTCGGAAGCATAGAAGTAGTCGTTCTCTGCTACTGTTTCAATGACATCTATAGCCTCCTCAATGGTTTTCTTCTTGTTCAAAGATCCTCCGGATGAATGGTCTACGGCCTTCTTTGACTCAAAAGAGAGCCCTTCATAGAAAATGTGCAGTTGCACCCATTCGTTGAACATGTCAGGTGGACACCTCCTTGTCAGGTCCTTAAACCTCTCCCATGCCTCATATAGTGTCTCACCATCTTGTTGCCTGAAGGTTTGGACCTCAGCTCTTAGCCTATTGATTCTTTGAGGAGGGTAAAATCTTGCTAAGAATTTGTTCACCACGTCTTCCCAAGTTGTCAAGCTTTCCCTTGGGAAAGATTCGAGCCACTTGGATGCCTTATCCCTGAGTGAGAATGGAAATAAGAGCAGTCTATAGGCGTCAGGGTGAACACCATTAGACTTTACTGTGTCACATATTCTCAGGAAAGTGGTTAAATGTTGATTTGGGTCCTCTTGGACACTTCTTCCGAACGAACAGTTGTTCTGCACAAGGGTGATGAGCTGTGGCTTCAGTTCAAAATTGTTGGCATGGATGGTTGGCTTTTGAATGCTACTTCCACAGTTTCTTGGTTTTGGATTGATGTAAGAGCCTAAAACTCTTCTATCCTTCCCAGCATGATTTGCTCGACCTCTTCCGCCATGGTTGTGAGCCTCTTCTTCATGATGGTTTTCTATGTTTTCTTCCATGTTTGCTTCAAAGTATTCCTCAAAGTGTTCCTCCTCTTCTTCAGCACCAACTACACGTTTGTCTCTTGCTTCCCTCCTTAGTCTAAGGAAGGTTCTATCAGGTTCAGAATCAAAGGAAGTTGAAGCCCCGCTTCTTCTCCCTGTCATACAACCAACAAGTACAAGCAAAGAGAATAGATACAGAAAGTATATCTGTCAGAATTACTGTTAGTGCGAGTGATGCAATATATCAAACAGTTAGTGGGTTAGTG
The DNA here is from genome assembly GCF_059453495.1 of Arachis ipaensis. Lineage (NCBI taxonomy): Eukaryota > Viridiplantae > Streptophyta > Magnoliopsida > Fabales > Fabaceae > Arachis > Arachis ipaensis. The sequence goes on from NC_142441.1 coordinate 57,614,448, forward strand.
AGATGAAATGTAAATAACAGAAAAAAAAGTAGGGGGAAAGGATGAAATTAACTAAAACAGGAAGTAAATAACTCAAACAGAAATTTAAATCAAACAAAAATAAAATGCTCAATCTAGTTATCCTCCAATCTAATCATTGTTGATGCACAATCAATCCCCGACAACGGCGCCATAAACTTGATGCACGAAAAACTTGTCTCATAACAAATTTCCTTCGGCAAGTGTACCGAATTTGTCGTCAAGTAAAAACTCACAATAGAGTGAGGTTGAATCCCACAAGGATTGATTGATCAAGCAACTTTAATTAGAGGAATGTTCTAGTTGAGCGAATCAGAAATTTAGTTGAGAATTGCAGAAAATTAAATGGTGGAAAAGTAAATGGCAGAAAGTAAATTGCAGAATCTTAAATGGGAATGGGAGAATTGCTCATAAATGTAAATGACAAAAATTAAAGAGAATGGGTAAGATCAGAAATGGGAGTTCATTGGGCTTAGGAGATGTTGCATTCTCCGGATCAATCTCATTTACATCTCTTCCTCAATCAATGCACTCATTGATCTCCTTGGCAATCTTAAGTGATTGAATTACAATTTCTTGTAATTGAATCTCTCAAATCTTGATCAATAGCCAATTCCTTAGTCAATTGCTCATGAGAAGAGATGAAGTATGGTCACTGATTATACCACATGCATTTCCCAAACCAAGTATTGAGAGGATTATAGTCACATATCCATCCAAATCCAATTTGGTCCAGCATGAGAAAGCATTTCTAGCTTGATTTCTTCATTCCTCTTCCAAGGTTCAGAAGAGATCCAAGTATGAATAGTTTCTTTTCCAAGATCACTATCCAATTAGATGAAGATCGAAAGCTTTCAAGTAAAATCAAGAGAAAAGATAGAAGAAGAATAATGAAAACTAGTGTTGATCCATCAAATTACAACAGAGCTCCCTAACCCAATGAAAGGGGTTTAGTTGTTCATAGCTCTGAAAAATGAAAAAAAAAGATGGAGAATACATAATGAAAACTGGAAGTGCAGAGAAAGTAAATACAGGAAGTAGTTATATGCTATTTTCCAACTCCCGGAACTCCCTCAAATAATTCAAAGCTACTCCTATATATACTACTCTTTTCATCTTCTAGTTGGTTCTTCAAATCTTGGGCCTTTGGATCTTGAGTTTGAAGCAGTTCTTTTCTTTATTTAGGCTTGGCTTTACTTGCAGAGAGAAAGTGTAAAGTGGGCAGAGACTTTAGCTCAGGGCGTTAGGGGTGTTAACGTTTAGTGAAAATATGAGTTCGAGAATGTTAGTGACAATCAACTTTCTCACTAACGTTCCTATGTAAAAGCCACGTTAACTTCAACATTAGTAGCACAAACGTTGCCACTAACGTTGCCTCTAGGTCCTTCGCACACGTTATTGGGGCTTAACTTTCCCATAACATTGAAAAGCCCCCCTTGCTCCTACGTCAGAGCCCATGTTAACTTAGTTAACGTGGCTCTTTAATGTGGGCTTGCCATCCTTCGAGAACGTTAGTGACACTCAACATTGTCACTAACGTTCCAATGTGCCCCCATGTCTCACGTTAGAGCCCACGTTAACTTAGTTAACGTGGCTCTTTAACCTGGCATTGCTTAGCCATCCCCAACGTTAGTGACAATGTTGAGTGTCACTAACGTTGGCTCATCTTTTACTCATCCACGTTAGCTTCCACGTTAACTAAGTTAACATGGGAGTTAACGTGGCTTATAGTGGCTTGTGTGGCTCCTTCCAACGTTAGTGACAATGTTGAGTGTCACTAACGTTGGCCATCACCTTCTTCTCTCACGTTAGCCTCCACGTTAACTAAGTTAACGTGGAAGTTAACGTGGCTCCTTGGGGTTGTGTGGTTGCTTCCAACGTTAGTGACAATGTTGGGTGTCACTAACGTTTTTGACCACTCTTGCCTCTTCACGTTAGCTTCCACGTTAACCAAGTTAACGTGGGAGTTAACGTGGCATTGTGCACTTAGGCAAACGTTAGTGACAATGTTGAATGTCACTAACATTTGCTTCCTTTCCCCCTTTTAACGTTAGAGGCCACGTTAACTAAGTTAACGTGGACTCTAACGTGGCCACTTGTGAGTATTGGCCAATGTTAGTGATAATGTTAAGTGTCCCTAACGTTGGCTCAAATTCCCTTCTTCACATTAGAGTTCACGTTAACTTAGTTAATGTGACTCTTAACGTGGGTAATGATGGCTTCGAGAGCGTTATTGGCAGTCACTTTTCTCATTAACTCTGCAAGTTACCTCCCATTCCTTACTTCCTTTGGTCCTGAAATCAGGCAATAGAGTGCATTAAAGTTCTAGTCCAAGTCATGGGTAATGCAGCATACAATTTGTCACTAAACTCATGCAAAATCCTCATAAAATCATGTAAAATGCACAATGTATGCGTGAATCTAGGTGTAAGTGAATATCTACCCAAAACTAGCTTATTTCCTAAGAAAATGCATGAAACTACCCTAAAAACAGTAAAGAAAAGGTCAGTGAAACTGGCCAAAATGCCCTGGCATCATAATTCACAACCAAATTTCAACTAATTCAGCAATATCACATAAGATCAGGATTTCCAACAAATCCATCAAAATTAGAAAAACCAATATCGGTTACAGCATTAACCAAAATTAACCTTGTCAAATTAATTACTCACGATAACAAAACCCAGCGACATTTACAGCCATAACCTAAACTCAATAAACTAATTAAAACACTAGAATATCATCTCAATACCCAACTTTATCCAAATTTCACAACTTCAAACCAAGCTTATTCCTAACAATTAATCATATTTATGAATTATTTGCAATTACTCACTAAACCTCATTGGCATTCATAAGTATAAAACTGTTAATTTTAAAATGAATCCCCTACCTCAATTAGCCGGAATCGTATTATTTAACGTAACAATTTCCTTTATCCCCAATTTGTGGCAGGTAGTCATTCCAATACAACTGGAATGGCAGCGGCATCACCCACAACTCTAGTAGCAGCAACAACAATTTTGGAAGGGAATTTAATAGAGGCTGAAGCAAACACAAGGGTAAAACAGAACAGATCATCAAAGGAGCAGTAATTAGAATATTGATTGTAGAACAAAACCTATCTTACCAAAAGAAATACGGGAATGGAGCAGCAGCTCTGATACTCGAAAAAACAGAAACCAGAGAGCAGGGCATACGTCTTAGCAGCAGCACCAATCCAATCGGTTAGAACAACAAGGACACCAACGAAGTAAGAACGACAAAACAAAAGAGAAGCAGAACAGAGTCGAGAATATCAGAGGAAAATACAGGATTGTTACAGAGCAACTGGGGTTCAAAGGTAGTGGTTCTCATGTCTATGACTTAACTGACTTACCATGAACGACGACGGCGACTAGAAATTCTAGCGATAGCAGCGGCAGAGGAACGGTTCCTCCCCTGTGCGTCTCCTTTCTCACACGTCTCGTCCTCCTCTGGCTCTCCCTCTCTCCAACGACGGTGACTACTCCACTCTCCTCTACGGCGGCGCCGAAGCTCAGGACGGCAACGCGAGCTCAGGCTTCATAGACGGGACGGCGGTGATGGCAGCTCTTCCCTCTGACCTCCATTGCATCTCCCTCTCGACGCCTCTCCATCATCCCTGTTCAACCGGCACCAGGGCGGACTCCACGGAACGGTGGCGACAGGCGGAGCACGAACAGCGACGGCGACGGGAGGCACAGCGACGTCTTCTTCCTCCTGCTCTTGGCTCAGGCCCGTCTCCATCCTCTGGTTCCTTTCGCAACAGTCTGACTTAAACGGCGATGGAGGCGCGACGAAGGCACAGCGGCGCTACTCAAAGCTCTATGGACAGCGGCGACAAAGCCCTCAGCAGCAGCGATCCTGGCTCAGCAACTGCACTCTCTGTTGATCTCTTCCTTCCTCAAACGTGGCTACGTCAGCGACGGCGGCACCCAACCTGCCGGCGCCGTCCTCTTCTCCTTCTTCCTCTCTTGTCCGTGTGTGAGTTTGAGTGAGGCTGAGGGTGTTACACTGAAGAGGGTAAAAGAGGGGTGGGGGTGTGGCTGAGGCAAAGGGAAGCTAGGGTTAGGGTTCCTCAATTTGGGAATTATGGTTTCTGATTCAATTTGGGAATTTGGAGTTAGAAATTAGGAAATTTATAAAAGAATATGGATAGATATGGATAGATATTTTTATAAAATTAGAGGATAGAGTAATTTTAAAACCCAATATACTTTATTAAAAATATTTAGGAACATTATTTATCAACATATTGCTAAGTTCAATCAATTATTTCTAATTTACATTATAAAATGAACAAGTTAATTATATTTTGTAAAGTACAATTTAAATTCAAATATCAATTTTCTAGATTAAATCATACAAATCTCTATTATTTTTCTATCTCTGAAACTTTAATTTCAATTTATAAAATAATTAATTATAATAAAAGTTGTACATAAATATTAATTGACTTAAACTTAAAGTATTTATAAATATCAATCTAATCATTTCTAATAAAATAATTTCTGAGAGTTCAAATTAATAACATAATTCGTTCAAAATAGAATTTATTTAAATTAAATTACACAATTCTTCTTATTTTTCAATTATCAAAATTATAATTTCAATTATACCAAATATCTAATAAAGATTATATAAAAATTCTAATTAATTTAAACTCTAATTATCATGAAACTCCATTTAATTACCTTTAGTAAAATAATTTTCTTAAAATAAAATTATCAACAAATAAAATAAATCACAAATAACTATTTATTTGATTTTCAAAAACTAGGGTTGTTACAATTAGCCGTGCCGTGAAAGAGCATTTGGACCTTTTTCATAGAGAGGATGGGATGTAGCTATTGACAACGGTGATGCCTTATAGAAAGCTTGCCATGGAAAGGAGTAGGAATGATTGGATGAAGACAGCAGGAAAGCAGAGGTTCAGAGGAACGAAAGCATCTCTATACGCTTATCTGAAATTCTCACCAATGATTTATATAAGTATTTCTATCTTTATTTTCTGTTTATTTATTATTATTATTCGAAAACTCCATAACCATTTGATATCTGCCTGACTGAGATTTACAAGATGACCATAGCTTGCTTCATACCAATAATCTCCGTGGGATCGACCCTTACTCACGTAAGGTTTTATTACTTGGACGACCCAGTGCACTTGCTGGTTAGTTGTATCGAAGTTGTGAATGAAAAATGATTTATTAAAGACGTGCGTACTGAGTTTTTGGCGCCGTTGCCTGAGATCACAATTTCGTGCACCAGTAAACAACAGTATTAGCATCATCAGTACGGGTAGGAATTGCTTCCACCCATTTAGAAACATAATCTACAGCTAACAGTATATAAAAGTAACCATTAGAATTTGGAAATGGACCCATGAAGTCGATGCCCCAAACATAAAAAATTTCACCGAAAAGCACAATCTGTTGAGGCATTTCATCCCTCTTGGATATATTACCAAACTTTTGGCATGGGGAACAAGATTTACAAAATTCAGCAGCGTCTTTAAAAAGAGTGGGCCACCAAAATCCACAATCTAGTATTTTTCTAGCTGTTCTTTGAGGGCCAAAATGTCCTCCACTCTCAGATGAGTGGCAGGCCTCTAAAATAGATTGGAATTCTGATTGAGGCACACACCGTATTATTACCTGGTCAGCACCACATCTCCATAAATATGGATCATCCCATATATAATATTTGGACTCGCTTTTCAGCTTGTCTCTTTGATGCTTAGTGAAATTTGGAGGAAAAGTGTGGCTAACTAGATAATTAGCTACAGGTGCATACCAAGGAACTACTTCAGATACTGCATGTAAGCTATCAAATGGGAAATTATCATTTATAGGAGTGGAGACATCCTTAATGTGCTCAAGGCGACTCAAGTGATCTGCCATTAAATTCTGGTTACCACTCCTATCTTTAATTTCTAAATCATATTCTTATAGCAGCAGTATCCAATGTATTAGCCTTGGTTTGGACTCCTTTTTAGATAGTAAATATTTTAGAGCAGCATGATCTGAGTACACTACTACCTTAGTACCAAGTAAATAGGCTTGGAATTTATCCAGAGCAAAAACAATAGCAAGAAGCTCTTTTTCAGTAGTAGTATAGTTAGATTGAGCAGCATCTAAAGTCTTAGATGCATAAGCGATTACAAAAGGATCCTTACCTTCGCGCTGAGCCAGTGCCGCTCCTACTGCATGGTTGGAAGCATCGCACATAATTTTGAATTGCTGGCTCCAGTCTGGTCCTCTTATTATTGGGGCTTGATTCATGGCGATCTTCAGCTTATCAAATGCCTGCATACAATCCTCATCGAACTCGAACTCAATATCTTTCTGCAATAATCTGGATAAAGGTAATGCTACCTTACTGAAGTCCTTAATGAATCTCCTGTAAAAACCTGTGTGGCCAAGGAACGAACGGACTTCCCTAACGGAGGAGGGGTAAGGTAAACTAGAAATAACATCCACCTTTGCTGAATCTACAGAAATGCCAGTATTAGACACAACATGTCCTAGTACAATTTCTTGTTTCACCATAAAGTGACATTTTTCAAAATTTAATACAAGGTTTATACTAACACACCTGTCTAATACTCTAGATAAACTATCTAGGCAAAGGCTAAATGAATTACCATATACGCTAAAATCATCCATAAAAACTTCCATACAGTTCTCAATCAGATCAGAGAAAAGACTCATCATGCATCTTTGGAAAGTAGCAGGTGCATTACATAAGCCAAAAGGCATTCTTTTATAAGCATATGTTCCAAAGGGATATGTAAAAGTGGTCTTCTCCTGATCTTCAGGAGCTATGTGAATCTGGAAATAGCCTGTATAACCATCTTAAAAGCAATAATGGGATAGTGATCCTTGTGAGTGGCTTGGTTGAGACACCTATAGTCAATGCAAACTCTCCATGAATTCTGCACTCTAGTTGTTAGGAGCTCTCCGTGCTCATTTCTTACTGTTGTGACTCCAGACTTCTTGGGCACCACTTGTACTGGACTGACCCATTCACTGTCTGAGATGGGGTAAATGATATATGCTTCAAGTAGTCTGGTTACTTCTTTCTTGACAACTTCTAAGATGGTAGGATTCAATCTTCTTTGAGGTTGACAGGCAGGCTATGCTCCCTCTTCTAAGAATATTCTGTGTTCACAAACTTGAGGGCTAATTCCTACTATATCTGCCAAGCTCCATCCAATTGCTTTCTTATGTTTTCACAGCATACTGAATAGCTGTTCTTCTTGTTGAGAAGTGAGTTCCTTTGCAATGATGACTGGAAACTTCTGCTTGTCCTTAAGGTAAGCATACTTGAGGTGTGGGGGAAGGGGCTTTAATTCTAATTTTTGCTCACAGCTAGGCTCTGGATCATCCGAGGCTGGTGATAATGGTAAAGTATTCTCATTGTTTTCAGAAAATGTCCCCACACTTGGACCTTGCTCCATGTACTTCTCTTCTATTTCTTCCTGGTGAACTTCAGCTATAGTTTCATCAATAATGTCGCATTGGAAGATAGAATGATATTCTGGAGGATGCTTCATAGCTTCATTTAAACTAAAACTCATTGTTCTGCCATCTATCTCAAAGGAGTAAGTTCCTGAGAATGCATCCAGCTTAAACTTTGAAGTCTTCAGAAATAGTCTTCCAAGCAGGATTGATGATGGTCTTCCTGAGTCATTAGGGGGAATTTCCAGGATGTACAAATCAATGGGTAATGTGAGCCCCTTAATGCTCACTAATACATCTTTAGCAATTCCAACTACTGTAATAATGCTTTTATCTGCTAACACAAAACGAGCTACCGACCTTTTTAAAGGAGGAAGCCTCAAAATATCATATATAGACAATGGCATTATACTAACACATGCTCCTAAATCACACATGCAGTCAGAAAAATTTACACCTCCAACGGTACATTTAACCATACATGGACCTGGATCACTACATTTTTCAGGTATATTTCCCATTAAAGCAGATATAGAACTAGCTAAAGGAATAGTTTCTAATTCATTGATCTTATCTTTATGTATGCACAAATCCTTTAGAAACTTTGCGTATTTAGGTACCTATTGAATAACATCAAAAAGGGAAACAGTTACCTCGACCTTTTTGAATATTTCTACCATTTTGGGGTCAAGTTCCATCTGCTTTCTGGGCTTCCTTGTAAGTTGTGGAAATGGAATAGGAATGGTTCCCTGTACAGCTTCTGCATCCTTTGGTGTTTCATTCTGTGGTTGAACTGCTTCTTCTTCAACTATGTCTTGTATGTCCTCTTCCTCTTCAGCATCTTCCACTTCCACCACATCCTCTGTTGGCACATTTTCTGGTGGGCTTGGCTCCTCATGGTTCCTTTCCTGCAGTGTGCTTCCGGACCTTAGAGTGATGGCATTGATGCCACCCTTGGGATTGGGCAGTATTTGAGAAGGAATTCCACTGGAGCTTGAAGGTTGATGTGTGAAATTAAGTGAGGAATCCATCCGGGAGACGAGAGCTTGTAAAGTGGCAGTCAAGCCATTCAGACTAGAGTTCAGTTGAGCCTGCATGTCTTGTTGTCCTTGCGCAAGAGAACGGAGTATCTCGTCATTTGATGAGGAATTAGAATAAGTGATCTGAGGAGCTCGTTGTTGGTTGCGCTGGGTTCCTTGTGATTGTCTTAGGTGAGGTGCTCTGTAAGGTTGATTCTGATTCTGCTGTTTGTTGTTGTTATTATTATTCCACCTCTGGTTTCCATTGTTGTCTCTACCTCTTCTGTTATAGTTATCCTTCCAGCTATGGTTAGAATTATCTCTCCAACCTTGGTTGGAGTTTTCTTGCCATCCATGGTTACAGTTGCCACCTTGGTTGTAGTTACCACCTTGTTGATTGTATCCTTGATTTGGGCGGTCATAGAAGTTGTGAGTGGCTGCCACAGTGTTGTCTTCCTATTGGAGCTGCGGACATTCATCAGTATAATGACTATAATCAGCACAGATCCTGCATACTCTTTGTGGAACTAACTGTTGGCTTTGTTGTGGTGAAGGCTGAGCTTGTTGTGCCTGTTGTTGATTTAACTGCATCTGTTTCAGTAGGTTGGTCATTTCACATATACTCTGGGTCAGAGCAGTGGTTTCTTTGCTAGAGGAAATTTCTGCAACAGCTTTGGGATGGTTGCGCGTCTGTTTGTGATTCCTAGTGGACTCAGCTAAGTCACTGATCAACTGCCATACTTCATCTGCGGTTTTGTACTTTTTCAAAGAACCATTACTGGCACGTTCCAGTGTAGTCTTATCCTGGGAGTTCATGCCTTGAGTGAAGTAGCTGATCAATACTAGTCTATCAATCATGTGATGGGGACATGCGCCTAGAAGATTGTTGAAGCGCTCCCAATATTCGTAGAGTCTCGGATTTGCCCTGAATAATAATTGAAATCTCCTTCCTCAATCTATCAGTAACTTTAAATGGAAAGTATTTTTCAAAACTTCTCTTCTAAGTGTATCCCAGTTAGTAACGGTCGCTTCAGGCTGAGTGTAGTACCACTCCCTTGCCTTTCCCTCAAGAGAAAACGGGAAAGCAGTTAACAGAATAGAAGTTTCATCTGCACTATGATGCCTAACAGTAGAACAGGCTGTTCAGAAATTCCTAAGGTTCTTGATAGGCTCTTGAACAGGTAAGCCTTGAAACTTGGGCATCAAGTTAATCCGTACGGTCTTTGGTTCAAAATCTGCAGCTATGGTCGGGTGATGCACTTGATACAGCTGCAGTGTAAAATCTGGGGCTCCAGCTTCCTGAAGGATAATTCTCCTAGGTGCTACCATGGTATCTACACGTGAATCAACTGAATCAGTAGTAAAGGAGCTTGTTTCGCTCTCAGATGACGGTTCAGATTCGCCCTCAGATGAGACTGGTGAATCGATAATAATCACTTTACCACCCTCAGAGGCTAACCGACGTCGAGTTCATCTAATATGTGAAAGAGTTCTTTCAATTTTAGGATCAAATGGGACTAAACTCGGATCAGGCAATGAACGCATCATTCAATGAGAAAAACAAATAGCTCATGGTAACAGAAATAAAAATAAAATATGCAAACAAAAATAAAATATATACACTAATTAATAATTTAGCACACTATTGCAACTCCCCAGCAACGGCGCCAAAAATTGGTGGACCGGCAGAAGTTAACCAATTAAGAGATTTTAAATAAGAATATAGCGTTGCACGTATAGCTCTTAACCAGCTAAGATCAGCCTCACCAATTTAAAAAGGGTTGTCACAAATTTTAGAAATAAAAATACTGGGAGTATGAGTCCCAGGTTGTCTCCCAACGAGTTGCAGGAAAGAGTGCTATTTTATTTAACTAGAATTTTTCCAAAGGTTTTGAAAGTTGGATAATAATGAGCAATTGATTAATTATAAATCAGAGCAATAAAAAATATATTAAGAATAATTTTTTGATATTCTAAATAAAAAGGCCTTGACTGGGGGAATGATTAATTGGAAGTTCTATCCTTGTTGGAATCTTCTCAAATGTAGTGTAAAGAGGTTGTTGTTTTCACTTAGTGAACCCTTACTAAATAAAAGAAAGTCAAGTGATTGAGCTAACTCTTACCCGCAAATCCTAGTCCTCTCCCTTGGGAAGGTCTAGCGTTAATAGGTACAGAATTAGCCAACAACGTCCGATTTAACTAGGCACTTGAGCATTCCAACTCAAGTGTCTCCTCTTAATCAACCCCCATGTCAAGTAAAAAATCTACTCCATTGACATGGAATTAATACTCATAAAAATATAAGAAGACATAATTAAACAAAATAAAATAGAGACTTAAAATTAATTAAAAATAAAAGTAACTTTATATACTAATAAACTTAAAATGTAACATACTTATTTGAATAGGGTCAATGATCAACTGAAAAGAGTAAAGGAATAAGGAAACAAACTAAAGTAGTGTCTCCACAGAGGTAATGGCTCTTCAACATCCACAATCAAAAGTAAAAGCATAAACTATCAATGTCACACTAATCTAGATTCAGATCTAAAATTGAAGTAATCCTAATGTGATGAATCTGAATGTGTGTGGATGCGTGTTGAGTCTCAGCATGTTTCCTAGGTTTAGTATGTGTTTCTGGGCCGAAAAATGGGTCAAAATGCGGCCCGAAATCACCCCCAGCGTATTCTGTTATTTCTGCAGATCGCGTAGGTCACGCGTACGCGTCGTCCACGCGTTCGCGTCATTCAGCGATTTTCCTTGTCATGTGTTCGCTTCGTCCACACGTTCACATCAGGCGTGCAGACTTCAATCCACGCGTTCGCGTCGCTGCGATTTCTTCATTTCACACGCTCGCGTGAGCCATGCGCTCGCGTCAGTGTTCGCTGGTCATCTCCTTGGTTTCTTGTGTTCCTTCCATTTTTGAAAGCTTCCTCTCCATTCTCTAAGCCATTCCTGCCCTATGAGGCTTGAAATACTTAACACACGGATCACGGCATCGAATGGTATAAAGGTGAATAAAAATACATAATTAAAAGATCTCTAGGAAACTAGTTTTCAACCATGGACAATTTTTGTGAAGGAATTGTAAATACATGCAAATCATATGAATAAGTAGGTAAAGGCTTGATAAAACCACTCAATTAAACACAATTTAAATCATAAAATAATGGTTTATCAGGGACACCAACCTTAAATTCAAAAATTAAGGAGAATTAAAATAAGCTAATTTCGAAAATTAAAATAAATGAAATTAAATAAAACTAAAGCAAAAGCCTAATCTAAGCAGTCAAACAACTAGTAGTTGTCAATCACAGTCAATCCCCAACAACGCCACCAAAAACTTATTGCAGAATTCAAAGTCCACAAACTAACCGACAAGTGCATCGGGTCGTACCAAGTAATACCTCAGGTGAGTGAGGGTGGATCCCATGAGGATTGATGGACCAAGCAATGATGGTTGAGTGATTCACTTAGTCAGACAAGCATAAAATGGTGTTTGAGAGTTTAATTGCATTAAGTAGTAAATTTAGAGAATTAGAAAGCAAGCAGTAAACGGGTTGTGAAGATTATATAAGAGAACAGTTAAGGTTTCAGAGTTGTTTATTTTCCAGATTTCTATCTCTTACCAACTATTTTAATCATGCAAGATTCAATTCATAGTAAACTATATTTGACTAAACCCTAATTCCTTAGTAATTTAGTCTTCTCTAACCTAATTAACTGCCAATTCCTTGGTCACTTAATTTCAATTAGAGGTTTAAGTCCAATTCTAGTTTATGGACCACAAAAACCCTAATTACCTAAATATAAGAGGATTATATGTCGTATATCCCATTAAATCCAGATAATTAGTGATTTAGGAGAGTTGAGGGAATTTGATCAAGAAGTGGATTGCATCAACAATGATTTTTTGTCAACCTTGATCAACCCCTCAATGATCTTGAGGAACCTTCCACTCTTGAGTTTGAGAGAGAAAGGGAAGAGCTAGAAGAAAGTGGTGAGGAAGAGGTAGATACCCAAGAAGTGGAAGCAATTGTGCAAGAGCTTAATAGGATGACTCCACCCCAAGGACAAATTGAGTGGGTAACAATATCTTCAATGAGCTTCATAGGTCCATATCAATATGATCTCTTGGGGACGGATTATCAACTAAAGGTTCTTTTTGGAGTGTTAAACGATGAAGGAATGGGTGTTGGTTGCAATAGGAATACAAGGTATAAATGGTGCAAGATACAATTAGGAGGATTCCAAGGTTTGAGTGAGTGCTTAAAAGGTGAGTCAAGAGGTTGTTCATCCAATGGTACAAGTGAAAGTCAACAAGAGGATGACAGAGGAACCAAAGTGTGGGATCCGGGCATACAACTCCACAACAATCAATTTTGGATCCCAATTTCTTGCTTGAGATTGCTTGAGAGCTTGATGTACTTCGTTTGAGATCCTGGAGAATTTTTGAAGAGCAAACATGGGTTGCGACTCAATGATGAGTGGAAGCATAAGCCGCCATGACACAAGCTTCACTCAAAAGTCCAACTTAAGGACTTTGAACCAAAGTGCTAGGTGGGAGACACCCTACCATGGTAATATCCTTTCAACTCTTCTTTCATGTAGTTTCTATTTATTGAATTTTGTCTCTTTAATTAGCTTAGTTTGATTGCATTCTAGGATTTAAATTAGTTGCATTTTATATTTGATCATGTGTTGTTTATGAGTGATATGTTTTGGGGTTGAAAACCTTTGATTGATATCGTGGTTGGTGCCTTAGAGGCTTTAAAAATGTTGCAGAAACGAGTTCTGTGCGTGCGCATAGCCTTGTGCATACACACACTTCCCCTGTTTTTCCCCATCGTGCGTGCACACAGAAGTGTGCGTACGCACACCTATTTGAACACACTCTGTTCGCAGCGCTAGCACCCTCTATGCATGCGCAGCCCACCACATTTTCATTCTGTACGTACGCACAACACTCCGTGCATCCACACACATGGACAATATACCCTATTTAAAAAAAAGAGAAAGTGTTCTGTGCGTGCGCACAGCCCTGTGCGCACGCACACGTCTTGACACCCCCTCTTCCAACAGCGTTCGCATGCTCTGTGCGTATGAAAGTCCTCAATTTTTGCTGGTGTGCGTACGCACACATACTTGTGCGTACGCACGAGTCGCTTTTTGGGCAGTAATTTGAAAGTTGCCCTATTATGCCACTCCTCAACCCCCTTCTTCTCTCCGTCTTTCTTCTGCTACCTCCCTACCCCAGCCGATCCTTTCTTCCGACCACCACCGTCGCCGTCCGATCGCCGCCATCGGCGCCGGAACCACCACCACCACCATCTATCTGTCTCTATTTCTTCTCTTTTCTTCTTCTTCTCTTCTTTCTATTATTTCTTCTTTGTTATTTCTTTTTCTTCTCTCTTTCTTCTCTTCTCCGGCGAAGTTCGATCACCGTGAGCCTCGCAGTGGCTAACATAAGTGCCACTGTTACCTATCCTTTTCTTTTTTATTCTTCATCTTTTCAATTTTCTTGTTTCAATCTTCTTTGTTGTGATTAGTTGCTTGCTTAATTTATATTTTCTTTATTTTATTTTGGTATTCATGCTTAAGTTTTGCCTTGTTGTTTATTGCATTGCAATTGTTCAATTTTAACTAATAGGTTGTTGATGCTTGAATTTTTGCTTGGATTTGGTGAACATGTGCACCGCATACCATGTGTTTGTCATAATGCCTGAATGAACTTTCTTTTTAATTCATATGTTGTCATGACCATATATATTGGACTATACCGTTGTTTAGCATTCTAATAAAAAATTGTGCATTTTTAATGATTATGATGTTATTTGGGATTGAAATTTCAATAATGTACTTGTTTAATGCTTTGAATTGCTAGCACTAAATTGATTTAGAGAGTGACATTTGATCTCTTATTTGGGGCAATTTTTAACAAGTACATATTGAAGCTAGTGAATTGAATGGAATTGCTTGTTCATCATGGTTTTTAAGTAAATATAATCAAACCACAAGGTATTTGCTCATTGTTAATGCTTTGCATTTGTTTGAGTTGACTTGACTTGATTTTTATCAAGACTTGCCACTTTTTGTAGCAAGCACCTTCCCATGTGATTATTGCCTTATTCTTAAGGATGAATAGGTAGTTTCTTTTCATCATTGAATTGGTTATCGCTTGTTGTGTTATTTCATTAATCTCGCGCTTTCACTTGCACAACTTCAATATCCAATAATTCCTACATTCAATTCACTCTTGTTGTAGATGCCTAAGTTTGCTTATATTTAATTGATACCCATTCATTGCTTGCATCTTAGGCCATTTAATTGAGGAACTCATGCTTAAATTTTGACTGTGTGGATGCCTTTTTCACTGACCGTTGTGTGTGTCCCAACCGCGCAGATAATCAAAATACACACATGGATCATCATTTTCATAATTCCACACCACTATACAAAATTCCTCAATTAGATGCTTATTTACTCTCTCCTTTACCCTTTTGTGCTACTCGCCCTATGACGCCGAATTATACTTTATTCATTCTTTTTTAGGATGAGACAAAAATGCAAGGAGCCAGGGAAGGAGGAGGACACTGAGGATGAAGATTCCAAGAATGCATTGGACTTGGCAATTCCACACAACCCAAACCCCTGCATCCACCAACTGAACGTGGAGCTCTTGAGAGACATTATCCCCAGATTGTGTTCGTGCACGGAGGACCGTGCAACGCTTAAGTGTGGGAGAGGATTCCTCATTTTAGGGCATAAACTTTCTTTTCTGAACACTTTGCACTTTATTTTTGTTTTTTTATATTATGTTTCTTGTAGATATTTAGAGTGTTTTTGATTGTTGCATTGCATTTTCTTCTAGTACATATATCTTAGACTATTCATAATTTATATCTATTGCATTTTGCATCTTTTGCATGGTATATATTTTATAGATAGAAGTTGTGATTGGATGTTGTGAATAGTATAGCACCTAGTTCAATTTTGTCCTAATTGTTCATGTTAATTTTTGCTTGTTGAAAATTAGGAATAGAACTAGGGAATTTTGAAAAATTTGCATCTGTCATAATATACATACATATAGGAAATAAGTTTTGGTGAAAAATAACAAATTTTTCAAGAATTTTGTTCAAGGACATTTTATTGAATTGATTGAGAAAATTGTTTTCAAAATTGCTTGAAAGAGTTTTTTATGGAACATGGAACAGTAAAGAACAAATACCTTGTGAGTTTTTGAGCTATATTGAGTGGTTACACATTTTAACCACTAATTTTGTTCATTGTGCGTTATATCGCTTCTATGATTGTAATCTTAGTTTTGCTTGATTCTCTATTTCCAATTATTGATGTTTTGAATTGCATTGAGCATGATTGAGGCCATCTTTGATAAAACCTTACTTTACCCATATTTCCTACCCTTTGCATCTACCATTGTTAACCCCCTTTCAGCTTTATTTACCCCGTTGTTCTTGATATTAGCACATCACAACTTTAAGCGAAAAACCATGACTTACCTTGGATTGTATCCTTGATTAGCTTAGGTTGAAGGAGTGTGTTCTATTTAAGTGTAGGGGAATTTTGGGAAACATTGGTAGTAAATGAAATTGTGCATTTTTGGGTATTTCATTGAAAATTTTGGAAAATGAGAACAATCATGTATTGACTACTAAAACCAAATGCGTTTCATTTAAAAAAATCATCATCATAAAAAAGGGATGAAAGTTATCCCAAAGAAAAGAAAAAATGAATAAGAAATGCATATGTGATTGATAAACCACTATTTTATGGTTTATCTTGTGCTCAATTGAGTGGATTTTATCAACTCTTTACCCACTTATTCATACTATTTGCATGATTTTACATTTGCCTTCCCGATTATGTGCTTTAATTGAAAACATGTTTCTTTGATCTTATATTTGCTTATTATTAATCCTCTATTATTACCATTAGATGCCTTGATATGTGTGTTAAGTGTTTTCAGATATTATAAGGCAGGAATGGCTTGGAGGATGGGAAGAAAGCATGCAAAAGTGGAAGGAATGCAATAAGTTGGAGAAATTGCTAAGCTGTCTAGCCTGACCTCTTCGCACTCAAATAGCTATAACTTTAGCTACAGAGATCCAAATGATGCGGTTCCAGTTGCGTTGGAAAGTTAACGTCCGGGGCTTCGATTTAATATATAATAAGCTATAGTTCCTCTGACACTAGGTGACGCGACCGCGTGATCTATGCGGCCACATCGCAGTGACGGAAATCCAGCATGGCAAAATTCGAAACCAGCGAATTTTGGACTGTTTTTGACCTAGTTTGCGGCCCAGAAAACACAGATTAGAGGCTATAAAGTGGGAGAATACATCCATTCATAGAGAGGCTCCGATAATTCACAATTTTAGGAGTAGATGTAGTTTTTAGAGAGAGAGGTTCTCTCCTCTCTCTTAGGATTAGGATTTAGGATTTCTCTTAGTTTTAGGAGTAGCTCTCAAACCCAGGTTCTTTATTTTTATTTATTTTCTCAATTTAATTTATGAACATCTATGCCAGATTTAATTTCTTTTGTTAATGCAATTCGAGGTATTTTCAAATTTAAGATTGCTTTGCTTATATTGATGCTTTTAATTTAATTTAGATATTTTTCTCCCTTTTGGCTTTGGTTAAATAATTGGTAACACTTGAGTTGTCAAACTCAGGAGTGGTTGAAATTGGCAGATTTCGCTTTAGCTAGGATTGCTCTAACACTAGTCTCTCCACAGGAGTTGACTAGGACTTGAGGATCAAGCTAATTAGTCCACTTGACTTAACTAAGTGGGATTAAAATCCAATTCTCATCACATCTGATAAGGATAACAAGGACAGGATTTCCGGTTCTCATACCTTGCCAAGAGTTTATTTTACAGTTATTTATTTATTTTTATTGCTCGAAAATATACCTGTGTGCATTGCCCAAACTTCCAAAACCCCAATTTACAAACTCATAACCAATAATAAGAACATACCTCCCTGCAATTCCTTGAGAAGACGACCCGAGGTTTAAATACTCGGTTATCAATTTTAAAGGAGTTTGTTACTTGTGACAACCAAAATGTTTGTACGAAGAGATTTTTGTCGGTTTAGAGACTATATCTACAACGCGACTATTTTTATGACATTCTTTACTGGCAAAAATCTCGACGTCAGTGATGTTAATGATAAATCATACATGAGTGTTTGTGAAAAAAGAGATGATGGAAGGTTAGGATTGCATTTTACTTTGATTTGGTTGATATAGGTTGAGTGGGATACTTAAACTAATCAAAGATTCAAACCATTTTAGTCCACTTAGCCATACTTATCCCACCTTGACCCTAACCCCATTACAACCATATGAAGTCCTCATGATAATTGCATTCATGCATCACTTGTTGTTGATTGTTAGATGAAAAGCAATTCCTTGAAAATATGATTAGAGGTGACTTGAGTGATTGAAACCCTAAACACCGAGTTATTAGAGTGCACTGATGAGCGGATAATTTATACGCTTTTTGGCATTATTTTTAGGTAGTTTTTAATATATTTTAGTTACTTTTTATTATATTTTTATTAGTTTTTAAATAAAAATCACATTTCTAGACTTTACTATGAGTTTGTGTATTTTTCTGTGATTTCAGGTATTTTCTGGCTGAAATTGAGGGACCTGAGCAAAAATCTTATTCAGAGGCTGAAAAAGGACTGCAGATGCTGTTGGATTCTGACCTCCCTGCATTCGAAGTGGATTTTCTGGAGCTATTGAAGCCCACTTGGTTCAATCTCAATTGTGTTGGAAAGTAGACATCCTGGGCTTTCCAGCAATATATAATAGTCCATACTTTGCCCGAGATTCGATGGCCCAAACCGGCGTTCCAAGTCAGCATAAAGATTCTAGCATCAAAATGCCAGAATTGGCATAAAAGCTTGAGTTAAATGCCCAAACTGGCACAAAAGCTGGCGTTTAACTGCAAAAAAAGTCTCTACATGTAAAAGCTTCAATGCTCAGCCCAAGCACACACTAAGTGGGCCCGAAAGAAGATTTCTGCATTAACTACTTGATGAATTAATGTGGAAGATTTCTACATACCATAGATTAAGGTGTGGAGCTCTACTGTTCTTCATGAATTAATGCAAAGTACTATTGTTTTTCTATTTAATTCACGCCTACTATTTCTCCAAGATATACTCTCGTACTTAATTCAGTTAAGTCAGAATGAAGGGGTGACCCGTGACAATCACCCAATCTTTGTTACTTCTTTAGCCAAGGTCACGTGCCTGACAACCACAAAGCGATCTACATGATGTTTAACGTAGTCATTGGACGACAGCTGGAGTATATTCTCTTGGGTTTCTAATCTCAGATTAGAACCTTCGTGGTATAGGCTAGAATTATTGGCGGCCATTCCTGAGATCCAAAAAGTCTAAACCTTATCTGTGGTATTCCGAGTAGGATCTGGGAAGGGATGACTGTAACGAGCTTCAAACTCGCGAGTGTTGGGCGTAGTGACAGACACAAAAGGATCAATGGATCCTATTCCAACATGATCGAGAACCGAGAGATGATTTGCCGTGCGGTGACAGCGTATTTGGACCATTTTTACTGAGAGGACGGGAGGTAGCCATTTACAACGGTGAAACCCAACATAAAGCTTGCCATGGAAAGGAGTATGAATGATTGGATGAAGACAATAGGAAAGCAGAAGTTTAGGAGGAACAAAGCATCTTCATACGCTTATCTGAAATTTTCACCAATGAATTACATAAGTATCTCTATCCTATTATATATTTTATTCATCTTTTAATTATCAATTCTTCATAACCATTTGAATCTGCCTGACTAAGATTTACAAGATGACCATAGCTTGCTTCAAGCCGACAATCTCGATGGGATTGACCCTTACTCACGTAAGGTTTATTACTTGGACGACCCAGTGCACTTGCTGGTTAGTTGTAGGAGTTGTGATAAAGAGTTGTGATTACAATTGTGCATACCAAGTTGTTGCGCCATTGATGATCACAATTTCGTTCACCAAGTTTCTGGCGCCATTGCCGGGGATTGTTTGAGTTTGGACAACTGACGGTTCATCTTGTTGCTCAGATTAGGTAATTTTATTTTATGTTTAAGTTTTTTATTTTTTATTTTGAAAAAATAAAGAGAAAAAATTAATATTTCTATTCTGTTCTTCGGAGTTTTTAAGAATGAGTTCTAGAGTTTCATGATGATTTGTTGAAGTCTGGCTGGTTGTGAAGCCATGTCTAAATATTTTGGACCGAGGTTTCAACTTATCACCACAAGAGCTTGTTGATTTCTATCAATCTTGCTGTTGAATGTAATGATCTGCTAAAGCTTGGCTGGCCATTGGCCATGTCTAGTGTTTTGGACCAGAGCTTTCATTGAAAGCTTGGCTGGCTAGTAAGCCATGTCTAATTCCTGGACCGGAGTTTTAGACTAACATTGCATGATTCCTAGAATTCTCATTAAAAATTTTGAATTCCTTACTTTCTCTTTTTCCAATTAATTTTTGAAAAATTACAAAAATTTTAAAATCACAAAAATAAAAAATAATTTGTGTTCCTTGTTTGAGTCTAGTGTCAATTTTTAAGTTTGGTGTCCTGCATGTTTTATTTATTCCCTGCATTTTTCGAATGTATGCATTTTGTTCTTCATTAATCTTCAAGTTGTTCTTGATGATTCCCTTGCTCTGATCTTTAAATTCTCTTGTTTTGTGTGTTTAGTTGTTTCTCATTTGCATTCTCAATTTGTTTGTGTTTCTAATATGAAAATTTCTAAATTTGGTGTCCTGCATGCTTTGTTTATTTGATCTTAGTTTTCCATGATTAGTTTCATTTTGTTGTTTCTCATCATTAAAAATTCAAAAAATTTTCAAAATTATGTCTTTTCAAGTCAATAATACAGAGAATTGAAGATTCAGAACATGCAGTAGAGGAATTACACAGAAAAAGCTGGGCGTTCAAAACGCCCAGTGAGGAAGGAAAACTGGCGTTTAAACTCCAGTCAGGGTACCTGGCTGGGCGTTAAACGCCTGAAAGGGTAGTATTTTGGGCGTTAAACGCCAGAATGGATACCATTCTGGGTGTTTAACGCCAGGATGGCACAAGAGGGAAGATTTTGTTTTTAATTCAAATCTTTTCAAATTTTCATAATTTTTCAAAATCAAATCTTTTTCAAATCATATCTTTTCAATCATATCTCCAAAATCAATTTCTTTCCATTTTCTAATTTTTTTTACTATTTTCGAAAATCCTTGCTAACAATTAGTGATTTGATTCAAAAATTTCTTCTTTGTTAAGAAAGGTTCAATATTTGAATTTTAGAATCATAGCTTTTAAATTTCTTGTTAGCCAAGACATTAATTTTAAAAAAAAATTAAATCTTTTTAATTGTTTGTCAATCATATCTTTTTTAAAAACCATATCTTCTCAATCATATCTTCTCAACCACATCTTTTTCAAAAATGATTTTCAATCATATCTTTTTTATTCCTAATTTCAAAATCGTTTTCAAAATCACTTAACTACTTTCTCAATTTCAGTTTTTGAAAATCATCAATCAATTTTTCAAAATTTTTTTTAATTATTTCAAAATCTTTTTAAATTTAATTTTGAAAATTCTTCCCTTCTTCTCACATCCTTTTATTTAAGGACGAACACTCCTCCACTATTAGCAATTCAGACTCTCTCTTTATAAGTTCGAATTCTCATCTCTACCTTCTCCTTCTATTCTTCTTTTCCTCTAACAGCTCAAGGAATCTCTATACTATGACATAGAGGATTCCATACTTTCTTCTCCTCTCTTTCATATGAGCAAGAGCAAGGAAAAAGGAATTCTTGTTGAAGCTGATCCTGAACCTGAAAGGACCTTGAAGAGAAAGCGAAGAGAAGCTAAAGCACAACTCTCTAGAGAGGACCTAACAGAAATTTTTAAACAAGAAGAAGCTACGGCAGCCGAAAACAACAACAATGCTAACAATGCAAGAAAGGTGCTTGGTGACTTTACTGCACCTACTCCCGACTTCTATGGGAGAAGCATCTCTATCCCTGCCATTGCAGCAAACAACTTTGAGCTTAAGCCTCAATTAGTTTCTCTAATGCAACAGAATTGCAAGTTTCATGGACTTCCATTGGAAGATCCTCATTTGTTCTTAGCTGAATTCTTGCAAATCCGTGATACTGTTGATGAGCGGATAATTTATACGCTTTTTGGCATTTTTTTTAGTATGTTTTTAGTATATTTTAGTTAGTTTTTATTATGTTTTTATTAGTTTTTAAACAAAAATCACTCTTCTGGTGTGTTTTTATTTAGTTTGTGTGTTTTTCTATGATTTCAAGTATTTTCTGGCTGAAATTGAGGGACCTGAGCAAAAATCTGATTCAGAGGCTGAAAAAGGACTGCAGATGCTGTTGGATTCTGACCTCCCTGCACTCAAAGTGGATTTTCTGGAGCTAAAGAAGCCCAATTGGCACACTCTCAATTGCATTGGAAAGTAGACATCCTGGGCTTTCCATCAATATATAATAGTCTATACTTTGCCCAAGATTTGATGGCTCAAACAGGCGTTCCATGTCAGCTCAAGAATTCTGGCGTTTAACTCCAAAACTGGCACAAAAGCTGGAGTTAAACGCCCAAACTGGCACAAAAGCTGGCGTTTAACTCCAAGAAAAGTCTCTACACATGGAAGCTTCAATGCTCAGCCTAAGCACATACCAAGTGGGCCCGGAAGAAGATTTTTCTGCGTTAATTACTCATTTCTGTAACCCTAGGCTACTAGTTTTCTATAAATAGGAACTTTTGCTATTGTATTTTCATCTTTGGACGTTTAGTCCCACCCCTTTGGTCCTTGGTTCGATTCTTGGGTGAAGCTCTTTGGCTATTTTCTTCTCATTTTTCTTCCTTGGGTCATGAGTTCGACTCCTTGAGGTTTCACTCCTTGGAAGTTCATCTTGAATTAATTTGGAGAGGTCCCCGATAAAGTTCATTTAATTAACTGAGCTTTATGCCATTTCCTTGCTTTCTTTAGTGCTCAGTTAACTATTTGAACTTAGCTTTGTACCTTGCCTTCTCCTTTCATTCCTTGTGAAGCTCAGTTCATTTTTCCACCTTAGCCTTCCTTCTTCCTCAATGTTGGAACACTTTTGCTTCCCTTGGGGTACGCTTTTTGCTTCCTTTGGAACGTCCCTTAGGCCACGCTTTTCTTATTTTCTTCTTTCTTCACCTACAAGCAATCAAATCAACCAATCAAAGTATCACCAAATTCACAAGGTTTATAAATCATTAAAATTCAATTAAATTCAGCTTAAACCTCATGATTTATCATCAATTACATGGTGGTTGATTGATTCAAAGAAGTCATGCAATTTCATTCCAAATTACTTACTTAGAATGCAAGAAAGTGCATAAATCCTAATAAAAACAAAGAAAAACGCTAGTGAAACTAGGCTAGGATGACTTGTCATCAACAGCTCTGCTGGAGGATCTCTTCATCTGAAGAAGACGCCTGCAGAAGCCCAGGAACTCATTGAGATGGTTACAAATAACCAATTCATGTACACTTCTGAAAGGAATCCTGTGAATAATGGAACAACTCAGAAGAAAGGAGTTCTTGAGATTGATACTCTGAATGCTATATTGGCTCAGAACAAAATATTGACTCAGCAAGTCAATATGATTTATAAGAGTCTGTCCGGAATGCAAGCAGCAACAGGCAGTACCAAAGAAGCTTCATGTGAAGAAGAAGCTTATGATCCTGAGAACCCAGCAATGGAAGAGGTGAATTACATGGGAGAACCCTATGGAAACACCTATAATCCTTCATGGAGAAATCATCCAAATCTCTCATGGAAGGACCAACAGAAGCCTCAACAAGGCTTCAACAACAATAATGGTAGATGAAATAGGTTTAGCAATAGCAAGCCTTTTCCATCATCTTCTCAGCAATAGATAGAGAATTCTAAGCAGAGCCAGTCTGACTTAGCAACCATAGTCACTGATCTAATTAAAACCACTCAAAGTTTCATGATTGAAACAAGGTCCTCCATTAGAAATTTAGAGGCACAAGTGGGTCAGCTGAGTAAGAAAATTACTGAACCCAAGCAATACAGAAGAGAACCCAAAAAGAGAGTGCAAGGCCATCAACATAACCCACACGGCCGAACCTGGAGAGGAAGAAGAGGCAGTGATTTCCACTAAAGAAAACCTCAATGGACGTCCACTGGCCTCCAAAGAGTTCCCTAATGAGGAACCATAGGAATCTGATGCTCAAATAGAGGCCATAGAGATTTCACTGAACTTACTTTTGCCATTCATGAGCTCTGATAAGTATTCTTCCTCTGAAGAGGATGAAGATGTTACTGAAGAGCAAGTTGCTAAGTACCTTGGAGCAATCATAAAGCTAAATTCCAAGTTATTTGGTAATGAGACTTGGGAGGATAAACCCCCCTTGCTCACCAAAGAACTGGATGACTTGACTAGGTAGAGATTACCTCAGAAGAGACAGGATCCTGGAAATTTCTCAATACCTTGTACCATAGACACCATGACCTTTGAGAAGGCTCTGTGTGACCTAGGGTCAAGTATAAACTTCATGCCACTCTCTGTAATGGAGAAGCTAGGGATCCTTGAGGTACAAGCTGCAAGAATCTCACTAGAAATGGCAGACAGTTCAAGAAAACAAACTTATGGACTTATAGAGGATGTCTTGGTAAAGGTTGAAGGCCACTACATCCCTGCTGATTTCATAATCCTAGACACTGCGAAGTGCATGGATGAATCCATCATCCTTGGCAGACCCTTTCTAGCCACAGCAAAAGCTGTGATTGATGTTGACAGAGGAGAATTGGTCCTTCAAGTGAATGAGGACTCCTTTATGTTTAAGACTCAAGGTTCTCCTTCTGTAACCATGGAGAGAAAGCATGAAAAGCTTCTCTCAATACAGAGTCAAACAAAACCCCCACATTCAAACTCTAAGTTTGGTGTTGGAAGGCTACAACCAAACTCGAAGTTTGGTGTTGAAAGACCACAACCAAACTCTAAGTTTGGTGTTGAGAGGCTCCAACCCTGCTCTGACTATCTGTGAGGCTCCATGAGAGCTCACTGTCAAGCTATTGACATTAAAGAAGCGCTTCTTGGGAGGCAACCCAATTTTATTTAATCATATCGATTTATTTTCCATTGTTATTTTATGTTTTCTGTAGGTTGATGATCATGTGAAGTCACAAAAACAACTGAAAAAGCAAAAACAGAATGAAAATAGTATTAAAAATAGCACACCCTGGAGGAGAAGCTTACTGCCGTTTAAACGCCAGTAAGGGTAGCAGAATGGGCGTTAAACGCCCAGTCTGGCACCATTCTGGGCGTTTAACGCCAGAAATGGGCACCAGACTGGCGTTTAACGCGAAAAAGGGGCACAGAGCTGGCGTTAAATGCCAGAAATGGGCAGCAACCTGGTGTTTAACGCCAGGATTGGCAAGCAAGGGGCATTTACACGCCAATATGGTACAGGAATGAGAAATCCTTGACACCTCAGGATCTGTGGACCCCACAGGATACCAACCTACCTCATCTCTCTCTCTTCTTCACACCTTCCCATTACACCCTTCTCCAAATACACTTCACCAATCACCTCAATACCTCTTCCCCCAAAACCCTCACTTATCAAATCCTACCCCCTTCTCCATAATTTCTTCACTAATCCACATCCATCCATCATAAAACGTCAGCTACCTCACCATTCAAATTCAAACCACTTTCCTTCCCAAATCCACCCATACATGGCCGAACCCTACCCCTCTCTCCACTTCTATATAAACCCATCTTCACTCATTCATTTTCACACATCATACATACTACTTCTCCCCCTTGGCCGAACCACAAAACCCCCTCCATCTCCTCCATTTTCTTCTTCTACTCTTTTCTTTCTTCTTTTGCTCGAGGACGAGCAAACCTCCTAAGTTTGGTGTGGTAAAAGCTAAAGCTTTTTATTTTTCCATAACCATTTATGGCACCTAAGGCCGGAGAAACCTCTAGAAAGAGGAAAGAGAAGGCAAAAGCTTCTGCCTCCGAGTCATGGGAGATGGAAAGATTCATCTCAAGGGTGCATCAAGACCACTTCTATGAAGTTGTGGCCTGTGGCTAGGGGATGGTTGAAGTTCATCCAATGTTCAATTATTCTCACTAGCAACTGATCTAAAGTTACTATAGACCAGGCTATCATGATCCATAGCATCATGATTGGAGAGGAAGTAGAAGTTCATGAGGTTATATCCCTAGAACTCTACAAGGTGGCGGACAAGTCCTCTACTTTGGCAAGGTTAGCCTTCCCTCATCTCATTTGTCACCTCTGCAATTCAGCTGGAATTGACATAGAGGAAGACATCCTCATTGATGAGGACAAGCCCATCACTAAGAAAAGGATGGAGCAAACAAGAGAGCCCACTCATGGACAAGAGCATGAGGAAATTCCTCATCATGAAATCCCTTAGATGCCTTAAGGGATGCATTTTCCTCCACAAAACTATTGGGAGAAAATCAACACATCCCTAAGAGAATTAAGTTCCAACATGGGACAACTAAGGGAGGAGCACCAAGAGCAATCCATCCTCCTCCATGAAATTAGAGAAGACCAAAGAGTCATGAGGGAGGAGCAACAAAGGCAAGGAAGAGACATTGAGGAGCTCAAGCACTCCATAAGATCTTCAAGAGGAAGAACAAGCCGCCATCACTAAGGTGGACCCGTTCTTTAATTTCCTTGTTCTTATTTTTCTGTTTTTCGAAAATTATGCTTTACGTTTTATTTATATTTGTGTCTTTATTACATGATCATTAGTATCTTAGTGTTTATGCCTTAAAGCTATGAATGTCCTATGAATCTATCACCTTACTTAAATAAAAAATGTTTTTAATTGCAAAAGAACAAGAAGTACATGAATTTTAAATTTTAAAATAGTTTAATTATTTTGATGTGGTGGCAATACTTTTTGTTTTCTGAATGAATGCTTGAACAGTGCATAATTTTGAATTTTTTATTTATGAATGTTAAAATTGTTGGCTCTTGAAAGAATAATGGAAAAGGAGAAATGTTATTAATAATCTGAAAAATCATAAAAATTATTCTTGAAGCAAGAAAAAGCAGTGAATAAAAAGCTTGCAAAAAAAATATATGCAAAAAAAAGGGGCGAAAAAGAAAGAAAAAGAAAAAGCAAGCACAAAAAGCCAATAACCCTGTAAACCAAAAGGCAAGGTTAAAATAAAAAAGGATCCAAGGCTTTGAGCATCAGTGGATAGGAGGGCCCACAGGAATAAAATCCTTGCCTAAGCGGCTAAACCAAGCTGTCCCTAACCATGTGCTTGTGGCGTGAAGGTGTCAAATGAAAAGCTTGAGACTGAGCGGTTAAAGTCGTGGTCCAAAGCAAAAAGAGTGTGCTTAAGAGCTCTGGACACCTCTAAATGGGGACTTTAGCAAAGCTGAGTAACAATTTGAAAAGGTTCACCCAGTTATGTGTCTGTGGCATTTATGTATCCGGTGGTAATACTGGAAAACAAAATGCTTAGGGTCATGGTCAAGATTCATAAAGTAACCATGTTTAAGAATTAACATACTGTACTAGGAGAATCAATAACACTATCTGAATTCTGAGTTCCTATAGATGCCAATCATTCTGAACTTCAATGGATAAAGTGAGATGCCAAAACTGTTCAGAAGCAAAAAACTAATAGCCCCGCTCATCTAATTAAGAATGATCTTCATAGATGTTTTTGGAATTCATTGTATATTCTCTTCTTTTTATCTTATTTGATTTTCAGTTGCTTAGGGACAAGCAACAATTTAAGTTTGGTGTTGTGATGAGCGGATAATTTATACGCTTTTTGGCATTGTTTTTAGGTAGTTTTTAATATATTTTAGTTACTTTTTAATATATTTTTATTAGTTTTTAAATAAAAATCACATTTCTGGACTTTACTATGAGTTTGTGTATTTTTCTGTGATTTCAGATATTTTCTGGCTGAAATTGAGGGACCTGAGCAAAAATCTGATTCAGAGGCTGAAAAAGGACTGCAAATGCTGTTGGATTCTGACCTTCCTGCACTCGAAGTGGATTTTCTGGAGCTACAAAAGCCTAATTGGCACGCTCTCAATTGCGTTGGAAAGTAGACATCTTGGGCTTTCCAGAAATATATAATAGTCCATACTTTGCCCTATATTTGATGGCCTAAACGGGCGTACCAAGTCAGTATAAAAATTCTGGCGTCAAAACGCCAAAACTAGCTTAAAAGCTGGAGTTAAACGCCTAAACTGGCACAAAAGCTGGCGTTTAACTCCAAGAAAAGTCTCTACACGTGAAAGCTTAAATGCTCAGTCCAAGCACACACCAAGTGGGCCCGGAAGAAGATTTCTGCATTAATTACTTGATTATGTAACCCTAGGCTACTAGTTTTCTATAAATAGGACCTTTTGCTATCGTATTTACATCCTGGAATCATACTTTTTCATCTTGGAATACATTTCATCTTTGGGAGGCTGGCCATTCGGCTATGCCTAGACCCTTTTGTTCTTATGTATTTTCAACGGTGGAGTTTCTACACACCATAGATTAAGGTGTGGAGCTCTGCTGTTCTTCATGAATTAATGCAAAGTACTATTATTTTTCTATTCAATTCACGCCAACTTCTTCTCCAAGATATACTCTCGTACTTAATTCAGTTAAGTCAGAATGAAGGGGTGACCCGTGACAATCACCCAATCTTCGTTACTCGCTTAGCCAAGGTCGCGTGCCTGACAACCACAAAGTGATCTACATGATGTTCAACGTAGTCATTGAACGACAGCTGGAGTATATTCTCATGGGTTTCTAATCTCAGATTAGAACCTTCGTGGTATAGGCTACAATTATTGGCGGCCATTTCCTGAGATCTGAAAAGTCTAAACCTTGTCTGTGGTATTCCGAGTAGGATCTGGGAAGGGATGACTGTGACGAGCTTCAAACTCACGAGTGTTGGGCGTAGTGATAGACGCAAAAGGATCAATGGATCCTATTCCAACATGATCGAGAACCGACAGATGATTAGCCGTGCGATGACAGCACATTTGGACCATTTTCACTGAGAGGACGGGAGGTAGCCATTGACAACGGTGAAACCCAACATAAAGCTTGCCATGGAAAGGAGTATGAATGATTGGATGAAGACAATAGGAAAGCAGAAGTTTAGGAGGAACAAAGCATCTTCATACGCTTATCTGAAATTCTCACCAATGAATTACATAAGTATCTCTATCCTATTATATATTTTATTCATCTTTTAATTATCAATTCTTCATAACCATTTGAATCTGCCTGACTGAGATTTACAAGATGACCATAGCTTGCTTCAAGCCGATAATCTCCGTGAGATCGACCCTTACTCACGTAAGGTTTATTACTTGGACGACCCGGTGCACTTGCTGGTTAGGTGTGCAGAGTTGTGATAAAGAGTTGAGATTACAATTATGCGTACCAAGTTGTTGGCGCCATTGATGATCACAATTTCGTGCACCATGCACACACACCTAGTGAGGGTTCAATTACTCGATTCTATGTTTCCATTCCTCTTATCATGTATTCTTGCAAGTTGCTTCATTTTGATGAGTTCGATCAACTCTTTAGATTTTGGTTGCATTGGATTATTTCCTTGCTTTGCCCTATTTAACTATACTTGGTTAGGAATTTGGTTGTTTGTTTTCACCAATTTGATATAGATACTATAGATAGATATACAGGTATAGATAGATATACATAGTTGCATTTAATAAGTTGATTACCCCTTTTTGATCATTCTCCTTATTGGTTTAGCATGAGGACATGCTATTGTTTAAGTGTGGGGGAATTGATGAGTCCATATTTGATGATATATTTTGACTCAATTTGGATGGATTCTAGCACATGAACTCACACTTAAGCACCAAAATAGCATACTTTTGTGTTTTGTCCCCAATTTGGACCTAAATATGAAAACATGCGTTTTTGTGCCTAAATTGAGCAATTTAGTTCCACTTTTATTCCATTTGGTTCCATGACATGTTTGTTGAGTGATTTTAGTTCAATTAGGAAAGAATGGATATCCAAAAGTGGAAGGAGACATGCAGAAGGGAGAACACATGAAGAAAACAAGGAAAATCACACACAGACAAGTGTGCATGCACATAAGCTTGTGTGTGTACGCACAAGAGAGAATTTGCATGTGTGTGTGCACGAGTACCTGTGTGTACACACAGGAGCCAAAAATAGCAAGCTGTGCATACACACACATCTGTGCGTACGCACAGGTCCCTGCACATAGTTGCATTAATGAAACACGTGCTTCGCGATTTTGGGGGCCTTTGGCCCAGTTTTGGAAGGCACAATGCTGAAATTGAAATGCTATATGAAGGGGATATCAACACATATGAAAAAAAAGCTTTCATTAGGTTAGATTAGGTAGAAAATGCATTAGGAGTAGGAGTAAAGTAGATTGCTCTCTTAGCGTTTATCAATTTCTATTGTAGCATTTTATAGCAAGCTTTGATTTTGGATTTTGCTTCTTTAATTGTAAGTACTCTCAATTTCCTTTTTGATTATAGCACTTTTACTTCCATTTCCTTTGGTTCAAGTTACATTGTTCATATTTGCAATTTTGAGTTTCTTGAAGTTTCGATCAATGAATTTTATGTTTCATGCTTTTTTTATGTTTGATTGCTTGTTTATGTTTGGTTTTGTTGATAGTTGGTTATACTTTTACATGTTACCTTGCAATTTTCCATATTTTACTTTTATGCACACAAGGTGTTTGTGAAAATGCCAACCTTAGATTTTGAGTAGATTTTCCTACCTTGGCTTGTGGTTTGAGTTCCAGGGATACTAAAGTCGTAATGTCCGACATTTAGTGGTAATTCTTGGGGAGTTAGTTGACTCTTCTTTCCATTGACGCTAGCCTTTTATCAACTAGTTTGGTAAGTTAGTTAGGACTTATGGATTAAGGTCAATTA
This sequence comes from Arachis ipaensis, assembly GCF_059453495.1. Taxonomy (NCBI): domain Eukaryota; kingdom Viridiplantae; phylum Streptophyta; class Magnoliopsida; order Fabales; family Fabaceae; genus Arachis; species Arachis ipaensis. The sequence goes on from NC_142441.1 coordinate 57,644,997, forward strand.
TTCTTGCTTGACTTACTCCTTGATGGTTGGGGTTGACTAAGCGAGATTAACTCATGATAATTACCATAGTTGTGGTTATGGCAAGGATAGGATTCCCTGGATTCTCATTCCCAAGTCAAGGCTTTTCATACATTTATAGCATTTTCACTAGTTTTGATCTCATCTTCTCTTTAATTGCCATAATAACAATTTTGCTCATCTCTTAGTTCTTTTATTTCTTAAGTTCTTTTAATATTTCGTTCTTTGATTCAATAAAACCCCTTTTAATCCTCTACAACCGAAAAAGAAACACTCTCCAATTGCATCCTAGGGAAGAACGACCCGAGGTTGAATTACTCTTGATCTCGGTTTATAATTGATTTGAAATTAAACTTTGGTAGAGGATTATTTTTTGGTCTAGACTATACTTGCAACGAGAATCTATATTTAGTGAAATTCTAGACTAACAATAGATCTCCTATCATTCCTCACTGGCGTTCAACGCCAGAAAGCCTACCTGGTTAGGCGTTGAACGCCCAGTGAGGGGTTCCTTACTGGCATTCAATGCCAAGAAGCCTGGATGTTTGGGCACTGAATGCCTAGCCAGTGCTCCCTGGATGGTGTTCAATACCAGCTCTGCTCCCAGGATGGGTGTTGCACGCCCAGCGAGGGGTTCCTCACTAGCGTTTAGCGCTAGGCTTGCTGCCAGATTGGGCGTTGAACACCCAGTGAAGGCTTCTTCACTGGCGTTTAATGCCTTCCCATTCTCCTCCTTCACTGGCTTGAGTGTTTATATGATGTCCTGTTTCGCTCATGTAAACTCCTTCTGTGAATGCCCTTTGCTCGTCCAATAGTTATGCCTGTTCTATTTGTCTTCGATGCATCTCATGTATGTGCGCCCCTTGATGTGCTTGGATGTTGATTAGCCTCTGGGTGGATTCTTGTTGCTCGTTTTGCCTTTGTTCCATCCTGTTGAATGTTTCCCCCCATTGTTGTCCTTGACTTAGTTGTTGTTCCATCATTTGCCTTTGCCACTTACCTTGCTGAGTCATCCATCTTGAAAGTGTTTCCTCTTGCTGCCCCATCATCTGTAGTTGAAGCTCTTTCTGTGCTCCTTGGCTTTCCAAATATTGTCTAGACAAGCCATCAATGGCCTCCTGCAATTGGTGCATGTCCAAGGTCTGTTGTGCTTGACCCTCTAAGACTTGTCCTTCCACTACTTGAGGGGCTATTTTCTTCCTTTGCTTCCGCTGAGGCAAAGGGGATGCTACAGCTTTCATCTTTCGTACAGTTATTGGGATGCCTTCCTTTATCCACATGGGGTTCTCATCTTCAAAAACTACCCCAGCTTTCTTGCATATTCGGTAAATAGTGCTGGGGTAACCTAACGTTCCTCTTGAGTCGCTTTTCTCTGCCATTTTTCTAATACCTTCAGCTTTGAGTTCATGAAACTTGATTTCTCCTCCCTTCAGTATACAGTGCACCATTGTGGCTCTCTTGACATTCACCTCCGAGTTGTTTGCAGCTGGGAGATTAGACCTTCTTACTAGCTCAAACCACCCCTTGGCTTCAGGAGTGAGATCTGTTCTCTTGATGAACTTTGGGTTATTTCCCGCACCCATTTCCCAGTCAGCTCCTCGTACACAAATATCTTGCAGAATCTGGTCATAATTGGGGTTGTCCAATCTTGAGTGATAGCTTTCTTCTTCAAATTGTATAGACCGTAGCTTCAATGCCCTCATGACACTCATAGGACCAAAGTCCACCATCTTTCCTCTCACAAAGCTCGTGTAAGACTCATCCTTCTTATCATATCGAACCGCATTTGCATAAAATTCTCTTATGAGATTTACATTCACCTTAATAACCGGGTCAGTGAGGAGCTCCCATCTTCTCCTTTCTATCTTCTCTGTGATTTCGGGGCACTCAGTCTTTGTAACTTGAAATCCCAGCTCATAAATGATTTCCTTATCAACCATCCACCCGTATTGTAATGCATGATGCAAGCTTCTAAATCTCCTTTCATCATATGGGTGTTCTTCCATGGGTTCCTTTCCCTTCCTTCTTTTAGAACCCGAAGACGCCATGAATGATAGTTAATATGTGAAGGTGGTAAGGTTGTAGAGACTTTTGATTGTTTAGAGTTTTATGGCAATGAAGAGAGTGAGGGGAGGAATGTTTATAATCGAATAGAGGGTGTCTTGTACCGAAAGGAAGAGTGGTGAAGGGTGTGTGATGACAATGAAGGGTGGTACGGACAAGGGTCGTTTATATAGAGAAGTTGTGAGAGAATGGAGGGTGTAGATTGATGAAGTGGTCACTTGATGGATGGTTGGGGTTATGCATGGCTAGAAGACAAGGATCATCACTTTATGATGGGGATTGCTCAGTCTTCTAGGGGTGCCATTTTTTCAATGTTGCATGGCAACATTTTCCGATGTATTCCCTTTTTAGAACAAGTGTGTAGCCCCTCCTTTTGTGGTGTCCGAACCTTCTTTGTTTGGTTGTCCAATCTATCCCTTTTAATGCCCCTTTTCTTTTCCTATAAAGACAAACTAAGAAAAGTAAGAAAAGATATTAAAATGACCATATGAACTTTACGGCTAATATTAATAAAAGGGAAGAAAGGATTTGATTATTTATTTATGAATTCCAACTAACTAACTAACTTTTGGTGGGTCCTTATATGCATCTTGGTGGCACCATAGGGTGACACCAAACTTAGTTTGAAGCAATGTGATGAAAAGTTTTGTTCAAAGCTCCCAAGACCAGCATGCATCTTGGTTTGCTTTGAACACCAAACTTGTTCTTCACTATATACTGCATGATAAAGATTTCACCAAGTGTTTGTCAAGTTTGGGTTGAAATTCATAAACATTGGTTTATTCATTATTTTAAAAACATATAAAACATGGGTTGCCTCCCATGAAGCGCTTCTATAGCGTCACTAGCTTGACGTTTTTCCTTCATCAGGGTCGTTGGTAGTGCTTAAAGTCCTCCCCTCTTGCTGTGGACTTATATCCATTGGTTGGATCAATGATCTCCACATGTTCCAGGGAAAGAACTCTGTTGATAGTGAAGACCTTAGGTAACTGAGATGGTACAGTAGGGAGATTATGGGGAATATCTGGGAAGTAAGGTGAGACAACTCTATCCCCTGGAGAGAAGTCTTCCGTAGGGATCTTCTTGTTCCTCCATCTCCTTGGTACCTTCTTTGTTTCTTTTGAGGTTGCCTTCCCCTTGGTGACCTCTTTTTTCCAAGGAGTTGTGATGCTGTCTTCACCTGCCTCTAGAGGTTTAGGTTCCTCTAACTTTTCCTTGAGCTGTGGCAATTGCTGTTTTCCTTGTTTATCTATTAAGGGGATCTCAGAATGAACTGGCTGTGCTTCAGTGCTTGTTTCCTCCTTCAGTGTCTCATTATCATTTGTGCTTAGTTCCTTGTCCTCTTGATCTGTTTCTTGTGAGAGTTTGAACACATTGAAGCTGAGTCGTTCATCATGGATTCTCAATATTAGCTCCCTTTTCTCTACATTGATAAGTGCTCTGGCCGTAGCTAGGAATGGTCTTCCCAATATGATTGGATGAGTGTGACTCTCTTCCATGTCCTGGATGACAAAGTCTGTTGGGAGAAAGTATTTTCCAACCTTTAGCAACACATTTTCCACCACTACTATTGCTTGCTTTTGAGTTTTGTCAGCCAGTCTGATGATTACATCTGTGGGTATTATCTCATTGATATGCAGCCTCTTTGCCAGGGATAAGGGCAGTAAGTTGATGCTGGCCCCCAAATCACATAGTGCTTTATCGAACATAGTTTCACCTATGGTACAAGGGATGTGAAAACTCCCTAGGTCTCTTCTTTTTGTAGGCAACTCAGGTTGAATAAGGGCATTACATTCCTTGTTCATCACTATAGTCTGGCCTTCTTTGAGTGAGCTTTTCCTGGGAAGAAGTTCCTTCATATACTTGATGAATGCAGGCATTTGTTAAATTGCCTTGATGAATGGTATGTTCACATGCAGAGATGCAAACAAGCCTAGGAACCTTGAGTATATTCTTTTTCCCACAACACCATTGAGCAGTTGAGGGAAGGGTGCATAGAGCTTCAGCAGCTCTTGTTGTGATATTTCTGGTTCTTGGCGATCTCTATCCTCCTCCTTTGTTGAGTTGTCTTCAGGTTATTTGCAAAGTTTGCCTTGCTTGTCTTCAGTCTCTTGATCACTCGCAGTAACCATTTTGCAATCTTCCCATCTTACTTTCTTTGCTTCTCCTTTGGGGTTTTTCTCCGTGTCACTTGGGAAGCTATCAGTAGGTTTGGGAATTTTCTCAGCTAAATATCCCACCTGGAATTCCAACTTCCTGATGGTCTCTCCCTGGTTCTTAATATTGGCTCGCACCACCTCTTTGAACACCTTATTTTCTTGAATCTCTTGGCATATTCCTTCAAGTAAGGCATCAATCTTAGAGTGCTTGTCATCAATTGATGAGTGATTCGGAGCAGATGTGCTGTTTTGGTTTTGATAGGTGTGTGAAGAAGTGTTGTTGTGAGGGTGATGAGATGTCCTCTGTGTAAATTACTGGTGAGATGCATTGTTGTTGGAGTTGTAACGTCTCTGGTCTTGGTTTTGATCTTGCTCACTTCTCCACCCAAAGTTTGGGTGGTTTCTCCATCCAGGGTTGTAGGTCTTGAAGTATGGATCATAGTTTTTCCTTGGTGAATTCCCAATGTAGTTGGCCTGCTCCTGACTCCCCTCTGCTTCTTCATTCACTCCTTCTTGTGTTGTTGATGAAGTGGAGATTGCTGCTACTTGGTTCATCTCCATCTTCTTGGTGAGGTCAGCCAGCTGCTGGGTAATGAGCTTGTTTTGGGCCAACAGAGCATCTACATTGTTTAGCTCCATTACTCCTCTTGTGTTCCCTCTTTCGAAAGCATAGAAGTAGTCGTTCTCTGCTACTGTTTCAATAACATCTATGGCTTCCTCAATAGTCTTCTTCTTGTTCAAAGATCCTCCGGATGAATGGTCTACGGCCTTCTTTGACTCATAAGAGAGTCCTTCATAGAAAATGTGCAGCTGCACCCATTCGTTGAACATGTCAGGTGGACACCTCCTTGTTAAGTCCTTGAACCTCTCCCATGCTTCATATAGAGTCTCACCATCTTGTTGCCTGAAAGTTTGAACCTCAGCTCTCAGCCTATTGATTCGTTGAGGAGGGTAAAATCTTGCTAAAAATTTGTCCACCACGTCTTCCCAAGTTGCCAAGCTTTCCCTTGGGAAGGATTCCAGCCACTTGGCTGCTTTATCCCTAAGTGAGAATGGAAATAGGAACAGTCTATAGGCGTCAGGGTGAACACCATTAGACTTCACTGTGTCACATATTCTCAGGAAGGTGGTCAAATGTTGATTGGGGTCTTCTTGAACACCTCCTCCAAACGAACAGTTGTTCTGAACAAGGGTGATGAGCTGTGGTTTAAGTTCAAAGTTGTTGGCATGGATTGTTGGCTTTTGGATACTACTTCCACAATTGCCTGGGTTTGGATTAATGTAAGAGCCCAAAACTCTTCTATCCTCCCCAGCATGATTTGCTCTACCTCCTCCCCCATGGTTGTGATCCTCTTCTTCATGATGGTTTTCCATGTTGTCTTCCATGTTTGTTTCAAAGAATTCCTCTTCTTCCTCAGCACCAACCACTTTCTTTCCTCTTGCCTCCCTCCTTAATCTAAGGAAGGTCCTCTCAGGTTCAGAATCGAAGGAAGTTGAAGCCCCGCTTCTTCTCCCTGTCATACAACCATCAAGTGCAAGCAAGAAAAGATAGGTGCAGAAATATTTGTGTCAGAATTAATGTTAGTTGTGGGTGATGCAATATATCAAACAGTTAGTGGGTTAGCAAACAGAATTGAAAATAACAAAGAAAAACAAAAGAGTAGAGGGGGAAGGGAAGAAGTTTAACTAAAACAAAAAGTAAATCACTCAAACAGAAAATGAAATTCACAAAATAAAAATGCTCAATCTAGTGATCTTCTAATTTAATCATTGTTGATGCACAATCAATCCCCGGCAACGGCGCCATAAACATGATGCGGGTAAAACTTGTCTCTCAACAAATTTCCCTTCGGCAAGTGTACCGAATTTGTCGTGAAGTAAAAACTCAGAATAGAGTGAGGTCAAATCCCACAGGGATTGATTGATCAAGCAACTTTAATTCGAAGAATGTTCTAGTTGAGCGAATCCAGAATTTGGGTTGAGAGTTGCAGAAAATAAAATGGCGAGAATGTAAATAACAGAAAAGTAAATGCTAGAATTAAAGGACTGGAAGTAAATGACTGAAAATAAATTGCAGAATTGTAAATGGGAATGGGGGATTTGCTCATAAAAGTAAATGGCAAAAATTAAAGAGAATGGGTAAGATCAGAGATGGGGAGTTCATTCGGCTTAGGAGATGTTGCAATTCTCCGGATCAAGTTCATTTTCATCTCTTCCTCAATCAATGCACTCATTGATCTCCTTGGCAATCTTAAGTGATTGAATTACAATTTCTCGCAATTCAATCTCTCAAATCTTGATCAATAGCCAATTCCTTGGTCAATTGCTCATGAGAAGAGATGAAGTATGGTCACTGATTATACCACATGCATTTCCCAAATCAAGTATTGAGAGGGTTATAGTCACATACCCATCCAAACCCAATTTGCTCCAGCATGAGAAAGTATTTCTAGCTTGATCTCTTCATTCCTCTTTCAAGGTTCAAAAGAGATCCAAGTTTGAATAGCTTCTCTTCCAAGATAACTACTCAACGGGATGAAGATCGAAAGCTTTCAAGTAAAATCAAGAGAAAAGATAGAAGAAGAATAATGAAAATTAGTATTGATCCATCAAATTACAACAGAGCTCCCTAACCCAATGAAAGGGTTTAGTTGTTCATAGCTCTTGAAAATGAAAACAAAGAAGGAGAATACACCATAAAACTAGAAAATGCAGAGAAGATAAAATACAGAGAGTAGTTCACTTTTTCCAGCCTCCAGTACTCCTTAACAATTCAAAGCTACTCCTATATATACTACTCTTCTCAGCTTCTAGTTTGCTCTTCAAGTCTTGGGCCTTTGGATCTTGAGTTTGAAGCAGTTCTTTTCTTCATTTGGGCTTGGCTTTACTTGCAGAGAGAAAGTGCTAAGTGAGCAGAGACTTTAGCTCAGGGCGTTAGGGGTGTTAACATTTAGTGAAAGTATAAGTTTGAGAACGTTAGTGACACTTAACATTTTCACTAACGTTCCAATGTACCCCTTTGCCTCACGTTAGAGCCCACGTTAACTAGGTTAACGTGGCTTCTAACGTGGCTTTGCCAACCTTCGAGAACGTTAGTGACACTCAACATTGTCACTAACGTTCCAGTGTGCCCCTTTGTGCTTCACGTTAAAGCCCACGTTAACTAGGTTAACGTGACTTCTAACGTGGCTTTGCCAAACTTTGAGAACGTTAGTGACACTCAACATTGTCACTAACGTTCCAATGTGCCCCTAGATCTCACGTTAGAGTCCACGTTAACTAGGTTAACGTGGCTTCTAACGTGGCCATTCTTAGCCATCCCAACGTTAGTGACAATGTTGATTGTCACTAACGTTGGCTCATCATTCATTCCTCATCGTTAGCTTCCACGTTAACTAAGTTAACGTGGCTCCTTGGGGGTTTGTGTGGTTGCTTCCAACGTTAGTGACAATGTTGAGTGTCACTAACGTTGTCGACAACTCTCACTTCTTACGTTAGCTCCCACGTTAACCAAGTTAACGTGGGAGTTAACGTGGTGTGTTGCATCCTTAGGCCAACGTTAGTGACAATGTTGAATGTCACTAACGTTGGCTTTTCTTCCCCCTTTAACGTTAGAGGCCACGTTAACTAGGTTAACGTGGTCTCTAACATGGCCACTCATGAGTGTTTGCCAACGTTAGAGACAATGTTAAGTGTCACTATCGTTGGCTCAACTTCCCTTCTCCACGTTAGAGTGCACGTTAACTTAGTTAACGTGACTCTTAACGTGGGCAATGATGGCTTTGAGAGTGTTATTGGCAATCACTTTTCTCATTAACCTTGCAAGTTACCTCCCTTTCCTTGCTTCCTTTGGTCCTGAAATCAAGCAACAGAGTGCATCAAAGTTCTAGTCCAAGTCATGGGTAATGCAGCATACAATTTGTCACTAAATTCATGCAAAATCCTCATGAAATAATGTAAAATGCACAATGTATGCTTGAAGCAAGGTGTAGGTGAATATCTACCCAAAACTAGCTTATTTCCTAAAGAAATGTATGAAACTACCCTAAAAACAGTAAAGAAAAGGTCAGTGAAACTGGCCAAGATGCCCTGGCATCAAAATCTCAGGGATCCTCTTGCTCGGTTTACCAACTTGCACCTCTAAGTTTCTAATGGAGGACCTTGTTTCATTAATGAAACTATGAATGGTCTTAGAGAGACTGGAAACCAGAGTCACTAAGTCAGAAAGGCTCTGCTTAGAGGTTTCCATGTTCTCTTTGGAAAATGGGAATGGTGGTCTGCTATTGAACCTATTCAGGTTCCTACCACCTTGATTGTTGAAACCTTGCTGAGGCTTCTATTGATCTTTCCATGAAAGATTGAGATGGTTCCTCCATGAAGGGTTGTAAGTGTTCTCATTGGGTTCACCTCCTCCATGGTGGGTTGATTAGTATCATAAGCTTTTTCTTCAGGAGAAGCTTCTTGGGCATTGCCAGCTACAGTTTGCATCCATGTTAAATGTTGAGAGATCATGTTGACCTGTTGGGTCAAGATCTTATTCTGAGCCAAGATAGCATTCAGAGTCTCAACATCATGAACTCTTTTCTTTTGAGAGATTCCATGGTTTACAGGATTTCTTTCAGAAGTGTACATGAACTGGTTGTTAGCAATCATTTCAATGAGTTTTCTGGCTTCTGCAGGTGTTTTCTTCAAGTGGAGAGATCTACCTGCAGAGCTGTCCAATGAAATTTTGGATAATTCAGATAGACCATCATAGAACACGCCTATGATGGACCATTCTGAGAGCATATCAGGAGGACATCTCCTGATCAGTTGCTTGTATCTTTCCCAAGCTTCATAGAGGGATTCACCTTCTCTTTGTCTGAAGGTTTGAACTTCCACTCTAATCTTGCTCATCCTTTGAGGAGGAAAAAACTTAGCCAGAAAAGCATTAACCAGCTTTTCCTAAGAGTCAAGACTCTCTCTTGGTTGGGCATCCAACCATAGCTTAGCTCTGTCTCTTACTACAAAGGGAAAGAGCATCAGCTTATAGACTTCAGGATTAACTCCATTAGTCTTTACAGTATCACAGATCTGTAAGAACACAGCTAACAACTGATGTGGATCTTCCATTGAAAGTCCATGGAATTTGTAATTCTGTTGCAAAAGAGAGACTAACTGAGGATTTAGCTCAAAATTGTTACCTCCAATGGCAGGTACAGAGATACTTCTGCCATAAAAGTCAGAGGTAGGCATGGTGAAGTCACCAAGGACCTTCTTAGGCTCCTCCTAAGGTTTGGTCGTATCCTCTGTCTCTTGTTCAAAACTTTCTGAAAGGTCTCTTCCGGAGTGTTGTGATTTAGCTTTTTGTAAATGCTTCTGCAGAGTCTTCTCAGGTTCAGGATTAGGATTCAAGAGGGGTTCTTTATCCCTGTTCCTGGTTATAAATAAGAAGAAAAGAAAAAGAAGAAAAAGAAGAAAACTTTATCTGCCAATAGACAGAAGCTCCTTCTTAAAGTTCGATGTGAAGAAAGAAGAAGACAGGAAAGAAATAAAAGAAGTAGAAGAAGAATACTTTAAAAATAGGGGATAGAAGTAATTAAGTGATAGAAGATGAAAGTTGAGAAGGAAAAATAGAGTGGGGGAGTAGAGTTGAATAATATAGATGTGAGAAGAAGAGCAGTATAAATCGAAAGAGTAAATAAGAGTTAAAATATTTAATTTTTATTTATTTATTTAATTAATTAATTTTTGAAAATTAAGGTTCATAATTTAAAAAGATTTTAGAATTTGAATGTTGAATTTTCAAAAATAGAGGAGAGAGAAGGAGAGGGAAATTTCAAAAATGAAGAGAGATGAGAGTTAGTTATGTAGTTTTGAAAAATAAGAGAGAGAAGAAGAAGGAGTGTTTTTGAAAATTTATGAAGAGAAGAGTTAGTTAGGAAGTTTTGAAATAGAAGAGAGAGAAGATAAAATATTAATTAAGAAAAAGATTTAAAATTAAAATAAGATAGAAGATAAGAAAAGATTTAAATTTAAAATAAGATCAGAAGTAAGATAAGAAAAGATAAGTGATGCCAGGGCATTTTGGCCAGTTTCACTGAACTTTTCTCTACTGTTTTAGGGTAGTTTCATGCATTTTCTTAGTAAATAAGCAAGTGTTAGGTAGATGTACACTTACACCTTGATTCAAGCAAACATTGTGAACTTTGCATGATTTCATGAGAGTTTTGCATGAATTGAAATGATAAAATGGATGATGTATGATCTCATGAATAAGAACCAAGCTTTGATGCACTTTATTTGCTTGATTTCAGGACAAAGGAAGCAAGGAAGAGCCACGTTAGTAGCAACGTTAGTTTAATTAACGTGACCACTAACGTGGAATGGGATTAAGTTTGCAGCGTTAATGAAAAAAGTGATCACCAATAACGCCTTCAAAAGCCATCATAGCCCACGTTAGTTGCCACATTAATTACATGAACGTGGGAGCTAACGTGGAGGAAAATGGGAGCTCCAACATTAGTGGTAAAGTGAATACCACTAACGTTCCAAAAGGGCACAATTGGCCATGTTAAGAGTCACGTTAATTACATTAACGTGAACTCTAACGTGGGAGGAGCAAGGAATCGCCAACGTTAATGACACTCACCTTTGTCACCAACGTTGGACTAAGCCAATATTGCCCACGTTAGTGGTCACGTTAAGACCACTAACGTGAAGGGTAACGTGGAGCAAGGAATGATAGGCCAACGTTAGTGACTCTCACCTTTGTCACTAACGTTGGAGATAGCAATCACCACCACGTTAGTGGTCACGTTAATGCAATTAACGTGAGGCAATAACGTGGGAAGAAGGGGCGTTTGAAGCGTTAGAGACAAAGGTAAGTGTCACTAATGCTCTCGAAGCTTTGGCATACCCACGTTAAGGGCCACGTTAGTTACACTAGCGTGGATCACTAACGTGGGGAAAAGTAGCAAGGAGCAACGTTATTGGAAAAGGTGAATGCCCATAACGTTTGCGAAGGACCAAGAGCCAACGTTAGTGGTCACGTTAATGCCACTAACATTGAAGTTAACGTACGTCAATTATGTTTGGAGCGTTAGTGAAAAAGGTTATCGTCACTAACATTTTCGAACCCAAATTTACACTTAACGTTAACGCCACTAACGTCCTAACTAACTTGCTACCATGCCTGACTCACTTTCTCTCTGCAAGCAAAGCTAAGCCCACTGAAGACTGTAACTACTTCAACTAAAGATCAAAGGCCCATATCCAAGACATGAAGAGCCAACTAGAAGATCAGAAGAGTAGTATATATAGGAGTAGTTTTGAACTAGATAGAGAGCTTGCCATTTTGGAGAACTACACTCTGTATATTTTACTTTCTCTGCAACTTCTAGTTTTATTTTCAGAATGTACTTTTCATTTTTGCTTTCCATTTCCAGAGCTATGAACAACTAAACCCCTTTTCATTAGGTTAGGGAGCTCTGTTGTAATTTGATGGATCAATAATAGTTTTCATTATTCTTTTTCTTTCTTTTCTCTTGATTTTACTAGAAAGCTTTTGTTCGTCATCCAATTGGTTAGCTATCTTGGAAGAGAAGCTTTCCATAATTGGATCTCCTCGGAACCTTGGAAGAGGAATGAGGAGATCATGCTAGAAATGCTTTCTCATGCTGGACTAAATTGGGGTTTGGATGCATATAGTGACATATAATCCTACCAACACGTTGATTTGGGAATGCATGTGGTATAATCAGTGACTAAACTTCATATCTTCCCATGAGCAATTAAATCAAGGAATTGGGCAATTGTTCAAGCTTAGAGAGATTGGGTTGCCAAGGAATTGGGATCTAATCACTTAAGATTGCCAAGGAGATCAATGAATGCATTGATTGAGGAAGAGATGAGAATGAACTTGATCCAGAGAATACAACATATCCTGAGCCCAATGAATCCCCCATTTCTGATCTTACCCGTTCTCTTTATTTTCTGTCATTTAATTTTATGCTCATCTTCCCAAATCCGTATTTAAGATTCTGCAATTTACTTTCTGTCATTTACATTCTGCCATTTATTTGCAGTATTTGCACTTTCTGTTATTTACGTTCCCGCCATTTAATTTCCTGCAATTCCTCAACTCAATTTCTGCTTAGATCAACTAGAACATTCCTCTAATTAAAGTTGCTTAACCAATCAATCCCTGTGGGATTTGACCTCACTCTATTGTGAGTTTTTACTTGACGACAATTCGGTATACTTGCCGAAGGGAAATTTGTTGAGAGACAAGTTTCCGTGCATCAAGTTTATCGCGCCGTTGCCGGGATTGATTTTGTATCGACAATGATTAAGTTAGAGGATAATTAGATTGAGCATTTTTCTTTTGTTTTGTTTTAATTCCATTTGAGTGATTTACTTTCAGTTTTAGTTGTTTTCTTTCCTTTATCCCTTACCTGTTTGTTGTGTTTTCGTCATTGTTTACAAGTCAGTTAACCAACCCACTAACTGTATGATATATTGCATCACTCACACTAACAGCATTCCTAACAAGAATAATTTCTCCCTTTAATTTCTCTCTTGCTTTTTGCCTTGTTGGTTGTATGAAAGATAGAAGAAGCGGGGCTTCAACTTCCTTTGATTCTAAACCCGAGAGGACCTTCCTTAGATTAAGGAGGGAAGCAAGAGAAAAGAGAGTCGTTGGTGCTGAGGAAGAGGAAGAGTATTTTGAAACAACTATGGAGGAGAATATGGAGAACCACCATGAAGAAGAGGCTCATAACCATGCCAGAGAAGGAACAGTAAATCATGCTAGGCAAGAGAGAAGAGTTCTAGGCTCTTATATCAATCCAAACCCAGTAAACTGTGGAAGTAGCATCCAAAAGCCAACCATACATGCTAATAACTTTGAACTAAAACCCCAGCTCATCACCCTGGTCCAGAACAACTTTGCTTTCGGAGGAAGTGCCCAAGAAGATCCTAATCAACATCTCACCACCTTCCTAAGGATATGTGATACTATGAAGTCTAATGGTGTTCATCCTGACACCTATAGGCTGCTTCTATTTCCCTTTTCACTCAAGGATAAGGCATCCAAATGGCTGGAATCCTTCCCGAAGGAGAGTTTAACAACCTGGGAAGATATGGTAAACAAATTCTTGGTGAGATTCTACCCTCCTCAAAGAATTAACAGGTTGAGAGCTGAGGTACAAACCTTCAGGAAACAAGATGGTGAAACTCTCTATGAAGCATGGGAGAGGTTTAAGGACTTGACAAGAAGGTGCCTGCCAGATATAATGAATGGGTGCAGTTACACATTTTCTATGAGGGTCTACCTTATGAATCAAAGAAGGTAGTGGACCACTCATCCGGGGGATCTCTGAACAAGAAGAAGACCATTGAAGAAGCCATAGATGTCATCGAGACTGTAGCTGAGAATGACTACTTTTACACTTCTGAAAGGGGCAACACTCGAGGAGTGATGGAGCTGAACAACATGGACGCACTGCTGGCTCAAAATAAGATGATCACCAAGCAGCTGACTGACCTTTCCAAGAAGATGGAAAGGAACCAAGTGGCAGCAGTCCCCACATCATCAGCAGCTCAAGAGGGAGCAAACATAGAGGAAGAGGGTGACCAGGAACAAGCCAACTACATTGGAAACTCACCTAGGCAGACCCATGATCCATACTCCAAGACTTATAATCCTGGTTGGAGGAACCACCCAAACTTTGGGTGGGGAAATCAACAAGATCAAGGCCAAGATCAGAGACGTCACAACCCCAACAACAATGCAACTCACCAACATTCCACACAGAGATCATATCAGCACCCACCTAACAATACCTCTCAATATCCATACCAAAACCAAAATGGCCAGTCTCACCACTCCTACCTCAACTCACCATCACCATCCGAAGATAGACTCTCAAGGATTGAGACTCTACTTGAATGTATATGCAAAGAAGTTCAAGACAGTAAAATGTTCCAATAGGAAGTGCGATCCAATATGCAGAATCAAGATGCTCCCATCAAAAAACTTGAAACACAAATTGGCTACCTATTTAAGCAAGTTCCCAGCCATAACCTTTGCAGCAACACTGATTCAAACCCAAGGGAGGAGTGTCAGGCTATCACCCTCAGAAGTGGGAGGGGATTGAAGGAGACCTCCAAGAAACCACAAGAGAAGGACTCAAATGAAATGGAAAAGGAACAAGATGAAGTTCAAGTTCCCACTTCCAATTCACATCAAGAAGGAAAAGTGCTGAAGCCATACGTTCCAAAAGTCCCATACCCTCAACAATTGAAGAAGAAGGGGGATGACAGCCAATTCTCAAGATTTTTAGAAATCTTCAAGAAACTACAGATTAACATACCCTTTGCTAAAGCAATAGAGCAAATGCCGCTCTATGCCAAGTTCTTGAAGGAATTGATGACCAAGAAGAGAAGCTGGAAGAACAACGAGACTGTGATACTAACCGAAGAATGTAGTGCCATCATTCAGCATAAACTACCCCAGAAATTGAAGCATCCTGGGAGCTCCAGATTCCTTGTATTATAGGATAAATCACAGTGGAAAAGGCTCTATGTGATTTAGGAGCCAGCATAAATCTGATGTCCGTATCAATGATGAGAAAAATGAGGATTGAGGAGGCCAAGCTAACAAAAATGGCCCTACAACTGGCAGACCGATCATTCAAGTTTCCTCACGGTATAGTAGAAGACTTGTTGGTGAAGGTAGGAGACTTTATCTTCCCAGCAGACTTTGTAGTGTTGGATATGAAGGAAGGAGCCAAGGCTTCTATCATCCTGGGAAGACCATTCTTAGCCACTGCTGGAGCTATCATTGATGTCTAAAAAGGTGAATTTACCCTGAGACTACACAATGAGAAGATGATATTCAATGTGTTCAAGGCCATGAGTTACCCATAAGAACCATTGGGAGAATGTATAAGGTTGGATTCACTGGAAGATGCAGTACAAGAGACTTTTGAAGAAGAAGAACTTGAGGGATTAACAGAAGAAGAGGAATCAGCATCAAGTGAAGAGGTTGCAACAGCTGAGGTTCATGTTCAGGGCACATTAGAGGAGGAGAATGAAAGAAAAGAAGCACCCAAATTTGAACTCAAAGCACTGCTGTCCACTCTCAAATATGCATATTTAGGAGTGAATGAAAGTTACCCAGTGATCATAAACTCAGCCCTCAGCCAAGAACAAGAGGAGGAACTACTCCAAGTATTACAAAAGCATAAGGATGCCATTGGATGGACCCTTGCTGACCTGAAGGGAATTAGTTTGGCCATATGTATGCATAAGATACTGTTAGAAGATGATGCTAAACCCTCCATCCAACCCCAATGGAGGCTAAATCCAGTCATGAAAGAAGTGGTACGGAAGGAAATCATGAAGCTGTGGCAAGGAGGGGTAATCTACCCAATTTCGGATAGCCCATGGGTCAGCCCCGTCTAAGTGGTCCCCAAGAAAGGAAGAATCACTGTAGTACCCAATGAGAGGAACGAACTCATCCCTACAAGAACGGTCACAGGATGGAGGATGTGCATTGACTACAGAAAACTCAATGAAGCTACAAGAAAAGATCACTTCCCACTCCCCTTCATGGATCAGATGCTGGAAAGACTCGTAGGACACGCATATTACTGTTTTCTAGATGGTTACTCAGGATATAATCAAATAGTGGTTGATCCGAGAGACCAAGAAAAAATATTTTTGCATATAGGCGCATGCCATTTGGGATATGTAATGCTCCTGCAACGTTTCAACGCTGCATGCTTTCTATCTTCTCAGATATGATAGAGAAATTCATTGAAATCTTTATGGATGACTTTTCAGTATTCAGGGATTCCTTTCCTAATTGCCTAAATCACCTTGCCTTTGTATTAAAAAGATGTCAAGAGACCAATCTGGTCTTGAATTGGGAAAAATGCCACTTTATGGTGACAGTAGGAATAGTCCTTGGCCATAAGGTTTCTAACCAAGGCATTGAGGTAGACAGAGCTAAGGTGGAACTCATTAAAAAATTACCCCCACCAAGTGATGTCAAGGCAATTAGGAGCTTTTTAGGGCATGTTGGCTTTTACAGAAGGTTTATTAAAGATTTTTCAAAGGTAGCCAAGCCCTTAAGCAATCTCCTTGTATCTGATACACCATTTGTCTTTGATGAAAAGTGCATGCTAGCATTCGAAAACTTGAAAAAGAGGCTGTCCTCCGCCCCTATCATTTCCCCACCTGATTGGAACTTACCATTTGAACTATGTGCGATGCATCTAATTTTGTAGTTGGGGCAGTGTTAGGACAGAGGAAAGATAATTTGGTCCATGTGATATACTATGCCAGTAAAGTCCTCAATGACACTCAAAGAAACTATACCACTACTGAAAAGGAGTTGCTGGCAATATTTTTTGCATTTGACAAGTTTAGATCATACCTCATTGGTGCCAAAGTGATTGTTTTCATAGATCACACAGCACTTAAATATTTGTTTGCCAAGCAGGAATCAAAACCAAGACTGATAAGATAGATCTTGTTGTTGCAGGAATTCAATATTGAGATTAGAGACAAGAAAGGAGTGGAGAACAAGGTAGCCGATCACCTATCCAGAATCCCTCATGACAAAGGTGGAACACATGATGCAAGTGTAAATGAGTTCTTCCCAGATGAGCAGTTAATGACGGTTCACAAAGCACCCTGGTTTGCAGACATTGCCAATTTCAAGGCAACTGGGCTTTGCCTCCAGAGATCAACAAACATCAAAAAAAAAAACAACTCATCAATGACGCTAAATATTTTGTCTGGGATGAGCCATATCTCTTCAAGAAGTGTTCAGATGGAATCCTGAGAAGATGTGTTTCAGAAGAAGAGGGACGAGAGGTCCTATGGAACTGCCATGGCTCGTGCTATGGAGGCCACTTTAGAGGGGAAAGAACTGCAGTTAAGGTGCTACAAAGTGGATTCTTTTGGCCCACCCTTTTCAAGGATGCCAAAGAACTAGTAAAGAACTGCAATGAATGCCAAAGAGCTGGAAACTTACCCAAAAGAAATGAGATGCCACAGAATTTCATCTTAGAGCTGGAACTATTCGATGTGTGGGGAATCGATTTCGTGGGACCATTCCCAACCTCATATTCAAACAAGTATATCTTGGTAGCAGTAGATTACGTGTCCAAGTGAGTAGAGGCAATTGCAACCCCAACAAATGATAACAAGGTGGTCATGAACTTCCTCAGAAAGAATATCTTTAGCTGGTTCGGAGTCCCACGAGCGCTCATCAGTGATGGAGGGAGCCATTTTTATAACAGACCACTAGAAGCTCTTCTCCTACGATACGGGGTAAAACACAAGGTTGCCACACCTTACCACCCCCAAACAAGTGGGCAAACCGAGATATCTAACAGAGAGCTAAAAAGGATTTTGGAGAAGACTGTAGGAGCATCAAGAAAGGACTGGTCGAAGAAGCTAGATGATGCTCTTTGGGCATACAGAACAGCATTCAAAACACCAATCGGGATGTCCCCATATCAACTGGTGTATGGAAAGGCCTGTCATTTACCATTGGAGCTGGAACGCAAAGCCCTCTGGGCTCTCAAGCTACTAAATTTTGATAGCATTGTTGTTGGTAAAAAAAGTGTCTTGCAGCTGCAGGAAATGGAGGAGTTTAGATCTTAAGCCTATGAAAATGCCAAGATCTATAAAGAAAAGACGAAGAGAAGACACGACCTCAATCTGACACCCAGGAGCTTCGAAAAAGGACAGCAAGTGCTCCTCTACAACTCCAAATTGAGACTTTTCCCTGGGAAACTCAAATCAAGGTGGCCAAGACCCTTTCTTGTCACAAAGGTCTCGCCGTATGGACACATAGAAATCATGGATGAAAGTTCAAAGAGTACTTTCACGGTGAACGGACAAAGGCTGAAACACTACATGGGCAACATGGGGGAAAACCCCAAAATGAAGTATCATCTCAACTAATGGAGAAATCGTCGAGCTAGCGATGCTAAAAGAGCGCTTCGTTGGGAGGCAATCCAACCTAAGGTAGTTTCCTTCTCATGATCATTTCAATAAAAGTTACAAGTAGTTTTCCCTGTATTGTGAGGAGCTAAGTTTGGTGTTGCACACCAAAATAATCCAAGAGTGAATGTGTAATTCTAAGTTTGGTGTTTCACCGAAGATTTCAGTTAGAATCACACTACACCTCTTCAATGACAAGTTGCTAGCCCCAACTAATCAGGGAAACCACTTAACAATAGTTTAGTTTCTAGTTCATAGTCGTTTTATTAATAAAAGCACATGAGGTTATCTGCATGTATTCAATCTGTTGCATTAGGCAAGGAACTAAGTTTGGTGTTCACACACCAAATTAAGTTTAGAAATTCACAAGCATACATGCATGCTAACTATTTCTCAAGTGCTTTGGGAACAACCAACTTCTAATAACATTGCAGGAATTCAATCAATCTTCTGGAAAAATGGTGCACCATCATCCAAGGAGGCGAAGAAGGATGCAAAAGCTATGGATGATGACAACAAAGGGGGAGCTAGAAGTCACCACCAAAAGGTTGTGTTGTTACTTGATTCCATCTGCTTGAGAATGCTTAAATTGGAAGTCTGAATGTGCCCCTGTCAATAGTTACTCTTTGGTTTAAGTCACTAGAATTTAGTGTTTGTTTTCTTTGCTTTTGTCATATGTGTGCTGGTCCAAGTTACCTGTTTTCACTTTCACCTTGCTTAATTGTATGCTTGCCTTTTGAGTTAAATGAAAAAAGAAAGTGTTATGAAAGGAACCAGAGTGGGGTTCATCTTATGGAGTAAGTCCTAAAGGTTTGTGGGTGGTAATAGATTAGCTAAGTTGGATCACCTATAAGGTATAAGGGCACTCATGTGTATTGAATAACATGCTTGAAGCACATTCTATGAGACTAGATAAACAACAAGATCCTAATAAGAAAAAGAAAAAGAACAATTAGAGTTTGAAAGAAAAAGAAAGAAAAATAATAAGAAATAAGGCTAGGTACCAAGGGTTTAATTCTTAAGGGATGTGTCTGTGGTGTTCCTGTGCCAGGGATCTGCTTGGATGAATAAGTTCTCAGGAGTGCTTCATCACTTGGTAACTTGGGTTAACTAACCCGGGATTATCAACTGAAAATCCACTATCATGAGCAACCTTGCTATAGAACATTTAGTGATCCAAAGAGATGCTGGATACCAAGACCTCAAGTAAAAGAAAATAATAAACCATATGCATGTGGTGTGCATGTATGGGGGAAAGAGACTTGAGGGAGTAAGTCCTTAGGGGTGTTTCAACACCTAGCACCTTGAACCAACTGGTTCAGGAGTGTTGGCTGAAAGCTTATTTTATAGAGTTGCCCCCTCACAGAGCACTTAGCCTAAGAATGCAATAAACCCTAAAAAGAAAGGGGGATCAAAGAATAAGGATCTCATAGGATGCAATCAAGCAAGTATTCATGAGCATGATAGGAACTTGAAAACCAGTAAAGGAATGAACCTAAGTTGCTATGCATGAAACCCCATAAACCAAGAACTTTACTTCTATAATAAGAACTTGTTTCTCTTGTTCTTTCATTCATTATTCTTATGTTTCAGTACTTGCTTAGGGACAAGCAAGCTTTAAGTTTGGTGTTGTGATGGCAGGGCATTTTGGCCAGTTTCACTGACCTTTTCTCTACTGTTTTAGGGTAGTTTCATGCATTTTCTTAGTAAATAAGCATGTTTTGGGTAGATATACACTTACACCTTGATTCAAGCAAACATTGTGAAATTTGCATGATTTCCTGAGAGTTTTGCATGAATTGAATGATAAAATGAATGATGCATGATCTCATGATTAAGAACCAAGCTTTGATGCACTTTATTTGCTTGATTTCAAGACAAAGGAAGCAAGGAAGAGCCACGTTAGTTTAATTAACGTGACCACTAAGGTGGAATGGGATTAAGTTTGCAGCGTTAATAAAAAAAGTGATCACCAATAACGCCTTCGAAAGCCATCATAGCCCACGTTAATTACATTAACGTGGGAGCTAACGTGGAGGAAAAGGGGAGCTCCAATGTTAGTGGTAAAAGTGAATACCACTAACGTTCCAAAAGGGCACAATTGGCCACGTTAAGAGTCACGTTAATTACATTAACGTGAACTCTAACGTGGGAGGGGCAAGGAATCGCCAACGTTAGTGACACTCACCTTTGTCACTAACGTTGGACTAAGCCAATATTGCCCACATTAGTGGTCACGTTAAGACCACTAACGTGAAAGGAAATGTGGAGCAAGGAATGATAGTCCAACATTAGTGACACTCACCTTTGTCACTAACGTTGGAGATGGCAATCACCACCACGTTAGTGGTCACGTTAATGCAATTAATGTGAGGCACTAACGTGCGAAGAAGGGGCGTTTGAAGCGTTAATGACAAAGGTAAGTGTCACTAACGCTCTCAAAGCTTGGGCATACGCACGTTAAGGGCCACGTTAGTTACACTAACGTAGATCACTAACATGGGGAAAAGAAGCAAGGAGCAACGTTATTGGAAAAGGTGAATGCCAATAGTGTTTGTGAAGGACCAAGAGCCAACGTTAGTGGTCATGTTAGTGCCACAAACGTTGAAGTTAACGTAGGTCAACTAGGTTTGGAGCATTAGTGAAAAAGGTTATCGTCACTAACGTTTTCAAACCCAATTTTACACTTAACGTTAACGCCACTAACGTCCTAACTAACTTGCTACCATGCCTGACTCACTTTCTCTTTGCAAGCAAAGCTAAGCCCACTGAAGACTGTAACTGCTTCAACTAAAGATCAAAGGCCCATATCCAAGACTTGAAGAGTCAACTAGAAGATCAGAAGAGTAGTATATATAGGAGTAGTTTTGAACTAGATAGAGAGCTTGGCATTTCAGAGAACTACACTGTATATTTTACTTTCTCTGCAACTTCTAGTTTTATTTTCAGAATGTACTTTTCATTTTTGCTTTCTATTTCCAGAGCTATGAACAACTAAACCCCTTTTCATTGGGTTAGGGAGCTCTGTTGTAATTTGATGGATCAATAATAGTTTTTATTATTCTTCTTCTTTCTTTTCTCTTGATTTTACTAGAAAGCTTTCATTCGTCATCCAATTGGTTAGCTATCTTGGAAGAGAAGCTTTCCATAATTGGATCTCCTCGGAACATTGGAAGAGGAATGAGGAGATCATGCTAGAAATGCTTTCTCATGCTGGACCAAATTGGGGTTTGGATGGATATAGTGACATATAATCCTACCAACACTTTGATTTGGGAATGCATGTGGTATAATCAGTGACCAAACTTCATCTCTTCCCATGAGCAATTAAATCAAGGAATTGGGCAATTGTTCAAGCTTAGAGAGATTGGGTTGCCAATGAATTGGGATCCAATCACTTAAGATTGCCAAGGAGATCAATGAATGCATTGATTGAGGAAGAGATGAGGATGAACTTGATCCGGAGAATAAAACATCTCCTGAGCCCAAGGAATCCCCCATTTCTGATCTTACCCATTCTCTTTATTTTCTGTCATTTACTTTTATGCTCATCTTCCCAAATCCCCATTTAAGATTCTGCAATTTACTTTTCGTTATTTACATTCTCCCATTTATTTTCAGCATTTACACCTTCTGTTATTTACGTTCCCACCATTTAATTTCCTGCAATTCCTCAACTCAATTTCTGCTTAGCTTAACTAGAACTTTCCTCTAATTAAAGTTGCTTGACCAATCAATCCCTGTGGGATTCGACCTCACTCTATTGTGAGTTTTTACTTGACGACAATTTGGTATACTTGCCGAAGGGAAATTTGTTGAGAGACAAGTTTCCGTGCATCAATAAGAAAAAATAAACTATATGAAAAAGGTTTTTGATTTTTTCGAAAACTAGAAAAGAAGAAAACAAAAATTAAAAGACTCAAAGAAAATAAAATAAAATAAATTACCCGATCTAGGGAGCAAGACAATCCGTCAGTTTGTCAAAACTCAACAATCCTCGGCAATGGCGCCAAAAACTTGGTGCGTGTACGCAAACCCCACACTTTCGTACAGCTGTACCAGCAAATGCACTGAGTCGTCCAAGTAATACCTAAGTGAGCCAGGGTTGATCCCACGAGGATTGTGATTTGAAGCAAGCAATGGTTGTTTTGCAGGTCTTAGTCAGATGGAATCAGAAGGAGTTGGATTATATTATGTAAACCTTGAATGATTATATGTCATAAATGTTTTGATGTTAAGTAGAAATAACGATACGAATAGAGTTGATGATTAGAGTTGCTTTGCCTTTCTGGATTAACTCTGGTACTACTGCTCTCTTTGCTTGTGAGTGATTTCTTCAATGGAAGACTGTATGTGATTGACACTGGTTTGAGCAGCTGCAATACTCTTCTAGATTTAAACCCCATGTTTAGTGCAGATCCATTCTGATTGAGGGTGAAGCTCGTACAGTTCATTCTCCTTGATGATCCTACTCAAAATGTCACAAACAAGGTCAAATCTTCCGGATCGGAGGAATGCTGCGCCTTTGGTTCTAGCCTCTACCACAGAGACCCTAATCTCCCCAGAAATTAGTTGAACTGATGTCTCGAGAAATCCCCAACGAAGTCGTGGATTAGCCGTCTGAGAGACGTATATTCAAACTGGCAGTTCATCATTGTCCGATGAAAGACGCACTCTGAAGCCATGTGGAATGTGATAACCTTTTGCCAGTTCAATGCATTCATAGTGATGAAGAACGAATATACATCCTTGAATTGATCAAACATGGATCGAAGAGAAATAGTAATACTTTTATTAATTCATAGGACTCAGCAGGGCTCCTCCCCTCAACCTAGGAGGTATAGAAACTCATGATGAAGATAAAACAAAGTAAACGTGTATGACGGTCTCCTGAATCGAAGATTGTCTGAATTACATAAATAAAATCCCTTAAATACTAAACAAATGACTAGTAAGGGTAAAACAGTCTATTTAGCGCTAAAATCCACTTCTAGGGCCCACTTGGTGAATGTTTGGGTTGAGCTTTGATGAGATCCATGTGCTATGAGGTCTCTCGGGCATGGAACGCCAGCTACGGGGTCCTCTTTGAGCATTTGTACATTGGTCTCTGCTCTTTGGGCGCTGGACTCCTGAAAGAGGGCAGGTAGCTGGCGTTGGACACCAGTTTTGGGCCTTCTAATCTACTATTTGGGACTAAACAAGTGAACTTTCAGCGAAGTGTGCGTACGCACACACCTGTGCATACGCTCAGGTCGACACGTGGATTCATTAATGAAATACGTGATCCGTGGTTTTTGGGGGCTTTTGGCCGAATTTTGGGAGGCTTGATGCTGAATAGGAGTGCTACATCAAAGGGAAATGATGATACATGAAGGCATGACTTAGGAGTAGCTCACTTAGAGAGTTTGACAACAATAATTGGGAGTAGGAGTAGTGTAGATAGCAAATTCTCTCCTAGGGTTTATTAAATTTACATTGTAGCATTTTATAGTAAGTTTTGATCTTGGATTTTGCCTCTTTAGCTGTAAGTACTCTCAATTTCTCTTTAATTACATCATCTTTACTTTCATTTTCTCTTGGTTCAAGTTACTTTGTTAATATTTCCAATTTTGGGTTTCATGAAGTTTTGATTGATGAATTTAATGTTTTATGCTTTACATATGCTTGAGTAAATGTTTATTGTTGATATTGTGAATACTTTGGTCATAGTTTTCATTTTCCTTTGCAAATTCTCATATTTTGGTTTTATGCCCACCAAGTGTTTGTGAAAATGGCAACTTTAGAATTTGAGTAGATTTTGACACCTTGGCTTGGAATTTGAGTTCCTAGGATACTAGAGTCATAATGTCCGACATTTAGCGGTAATTCTTGGGTAGTTAGGACTCTTGTTTCCATTGACGCTAGTTACTTACTAACAAATTAGTAAGTTTGCTAGGACTTATGGATTAAGGTCAATTATGCTTGCTTGATCTACTCCTCGATGTCAGGGGTTGACTAGGCGAGATTGACTCATCATAATTATCATAGTTGTGGTTATGACGATGATAGGATTCCTTGGATCCTTATTCCCAAGTCAAGGCTCTTTTATACATATCATTGCATTTTCACTAGTTTTGACCTTGTTTCCTTTTTAGTTGGATTGATTTCAATTTTGATCATTTCTTAGTTCTTTTATTTCTTAGTTCCTTTAATCTTTCGTTCTTTGATTTCAAAAACGCCTTTTCTTCACAACCGAAAGTGTAACACATCGAATTGCATTCCTAGGGAAGACGACCCAAGGTTGAATTACTCTCAGTTTATATTTTGGATTTTTAAAATTAAACTTTGATTTGAGAGGATAGATTGTCGGTTTTGACTATGCTACTGATGAAGGGAATCTTATTTTGAGAAATTCCTAATCGACATGATCCTCTCTATCAGTAGCATTCATAGTGGCTTAAAAAAACTTAAATCTTGATTAAACTTAACAAATTCATGTGCAAATTCACTAGGAAAAGATAGAAAAGATGATCACGTAACATGATATGCCGCCTTCTGCCTCCTATCAGATGCTTTTCTGGTTGCTTCCTTTTCATGTACTTTGCTTTCCTTTTGTCTTTATTTTCCTATCATTGAATCATAAACCAGAGGACTCAAAGTACTAATAAAATTCCATATAAAAAAACATGATAAACAAGCAACAAGCATTGAATTTTATCCAAAAATACACAAGAAAACAAGTACTTAAGATGCTCATGCGTCAAGAGCGGCTTCTTTACAGCCCAACACACTACACATGCGTTGTACCCATTGCTTGTCACGGTTAATAGGAATCGGCTGGATTTATCAAAATTTATACTTAACCCCAACACCAATTCAAAGCAATGAAGAATCCTCCTGCAATTCTTAATGGTCTCTTCCTCCGGAGGGTAGAACCGAATAGTATCACCCGCAAACTGAAGATGCGACAACTGAATGTGATCTCTACCAACCAGTAGCGGAGCTACACCACTGTTTCTAACCGCCTCTCCAAACATCCTATGTAGAACATCAACAACAAGTACAAACAAAAATGGAGACTGTGGATCACCTTGTCACAGGCCCCTTTTCATCTTAAATAGCTTAGATGGCGAACTGTTTATCAAAACTGACATGCACATACTGACACACACCATAACCCACCCCCTCCATCTTTGTCCAAATCCCATCTTTTGTAACACAAGGTCCACAAAGCTCCACTTGACTCTATCATATGCTTTCTGGAAGTCTAACTTTGTTATCACCACTTCCTTCCTTCTCAATTTAATCCAATGAATAGTTTCGCACGCAATAAGCGCCCCGCGTGAATCTTCTGTCCCTTAACAAAAGTACTCTATCTCTCACCTACTAGTCCTAGCATTATTGCTCGCATTCTCCTAACTAGCATCTTCGAAATGACTTTATGCACACACCCTACCATGCTAATCAGCCTAAGGTCTTTGATTTCTTTTGCACCAGTAAACTTAGATGCCGGTGCCACCCAAGTGATATTGGCATCCGCCGGTAGCCTGGACGTTTGGAAAAAACCCAACACCGCTGTCGTGAATTCAGAACCAATTTCAGCCCAACACTTTTTTTTATGGAGCTCATGTTGTACCCATCGCTTCCTGGAGCCTTAGATCATTCATAGTCCCACACTGCCTCTTTAACCTCCTCAGGAGTCTATTCCATCTCTAAAGCCAATGCATCCTCTTCACTGATTATTTCCACCAGACCGTCTCTGAAACCCACCAAGGGAGACTCCTCGTGATGATATAGATCCTTATAAAAGTCCCTAATTGCAACCTTAATCCTTGCTTGATTCCTTATCGACCTTTCATTAATAACCAGAGCATCAATCCTATTGTTCCTCCTTCTCGCCGAAGCTAAGTTATGGAAGTACCTCATGCTTTTATCCATGTCCCTCGCATGTCTAGAATGCGATGCTTCCAACGTAGTTCTTTCCTTAGATACCATTTCTCACAGCAAACAACAAATGCCTCCTTCTTGCCTCCACCGTTGCATCATAAACCCCATCACTCACCATGGCATTGATGAGCGGATAAATTATATGCTTTTTGGCATTATTTTTAGGTAGTTTTCAGTATGTTTTAATTACTTTTTAGTATATTTGTATTAGTTTTTATTCAAAATTTACATTTCTGGACTGTACTATGAGTTTGTGTGTTTTTCTGTGATTTCAGGTATTTTCTGGCTGAAATTGAGGGACCTGAGCAAAAATCTAATTCAGAGGCTGAAAAAGGACTGTAGATGCTATTGGATTCTGACCTCCCTACACTCGAAGTGAATTTTCTGGAGCTACAGAAGCCAAATTGGCGCTTACTGATGAGCGGGTATTTTATACACTTTTTGGGGTTAATTTCATATAGATTTTAGTATATTTTAGTTAGTTTTTAGTTTATTCTCATTAGTTTCTAGGAAAAATTCATATTTCTGGACTTTACTATGAGTTTGTGTGTTTTTCTGTAATTTCAGGTATTTTCTGGCTGAAATTGTGGGAGCTGAGCAAAAATCTGATTTAGGCTGAAAAAGGACTGCTGATGCTGTTGGATTCTGACCTCCCTGCACTCAAAATGGATTTTCTGGAGCTACAGAACTCCAAATGGTGCGCTTTCAATTGCGTTGGAAAGTAGACATCCAGGGATTTCCAGCAATATATAATAGTTCATACTTTGCTCAAGGATAGATGACGTAAACTGGCATTCAACGCCAGTTTCATGCTGCTGT
This sequence comes from Arachis ipaensis, assembly GCF_059453495.1. Lineage (NCBI taxonomy): Eukaryota > Viridiplantae > Streptophyta > Magnoliopsida > Fabales > Fabaceae > Arachis > Arachis ipaensis. The sequence goes on from NC_142441.1 coordinate 57,671,987, forward strand.
CTGGCGTCCAGCGCCAGAAACAAGTTACAAGGTGGAGTTCAACGCCAGAAACAGGTTACAACCTGGCGTTGAACGCCCAAAATAGCCCAGGCACGTGAGAAGCTTTAGTCTCAGCCCCAGCACACACCAAGTGGGCCCCAGAAGTGGATTTCTACACTATCTATCATAGTTGACTCATTTTCTGTAAACCTATGTTACTAGTTTAGTATTTAAACAACTTTTAGAGACTTGTTTTGTATCTCATGACATTTTAGATCTAAACTTTGTACCTTTTGACGGCATGAGTCTCTAAACTCCATTGTTGGGGGTGAGGAGCTCTGCTGTGCCTCGATGAGTTAATGCCAGTATTTCTGTTTTCTATTTAATCATGTTTGTTCCTATCTAAGATATTCATTTGCGCCTTATTATGATGAATGTGATGATCCGTGACACTCATCACCATTCTCAACCTATGAACATGTGCCTGACAACCACCTCCGTTCTACATTAGATTGAATGAGTATCTCTTAGATTCCTTAATCAGAATCTCCGTGGTATAAGCTAGAATACATTAGCAGCATCCTTGAGAATCCAGAAAGTCTAAACCTTGTCTGTGGTATTCCTAGTAGGATTCTGGGATTGGATGACTGTGACGAGCTTCAAACTCGCGAGTGCTGGGCGTAGTGATAGACGTAAAAGGATAGCGAATCCTATTCCGGTATGATCGAGAACCTACGGATGATTAGCCGTGCGGTGACAGTGCACCTGGACCATTTTCACTGAAAGGAAGGATGGTAGCCATTGACAACGGTGATCCTCCAACACACAGCTTGCCATAGGAGGGACGTGCGTGCTTGAAGAAGAAGATAGAGAGAAAGCAGAGATTCAAAAGGCAAAGCATCTCCAAAACTCCAACATATTCTCATTTACCACATAACAAGTAACCGTTAATTCATGCTCTCTTGTTCATTTGCAAGTCAATTGATATCCACTAATTAATAACCTGACTAAGAGTTGCAAGATAACCATAGCTTGCTTCAAGCCAACAATCTCCGTGGGATCGACCCTTACTCACGTAAGGTATTACTTGGACGACCCAGTGCACTTGCTGGTTAGTTGTGCGGAATTACATATTGTGAAGTAATTTTAGTGCACCACGCACTCAATTACTTTGGAAATTAGACATCTTGGGCTTTCCAGCAATATATAATAGTTCATACTTTGCCCGAGATTTGATGGCCCAAACTGGCGTTCTAAGTCAGCATAAAAATTCTGGCGTCAAAATGCCAGAACTGGCATAAAAGTTGGAGTTAAACGCCCAAACTGGCACCAAAGCTGGTTAGTTGTGCGAAATTACATAGTGTGAAGTAATTTTCGTGCACCAAGTTTTTGGCGCCGTTGCCGGGGATTGTTCGTGTTTGGACAACTGACAGTTTATTTTGTTGCTTAGATTAGGAAAAACTTTTCTTTTTGGTTTAGAGTCTCTTATTATTGTTTCTGGTTAAAACTTTAGAATCCTTATTTTCTCTTTCAAAAAAAAATTTTTTTCGAAAATTATTTTTTTTATTGACTTTTCCTGTTTGATCTCTGGTTTTTCTTGTTTTGTGATTTTTCTTATTTTTCTTGTGCCCTTTTAAAACATTAGTTTTCAAAAAAAAAAAATTTATTCTTAGTTATTTAAAAATACTTCTTCAAAACAAGTGTTATATTTACTGCCCAATTGGCTAGAGCATTGGTCTAAGTTCGTGGCAATTTGGTATACTCTTTTCAAAATCTTCTTTTTCAAAAATAATAATTTCTCTATTAAATTTTGTGCCAAACTTTAAGTTTGGTATTTTCTTGTTGATTTCCCTTTGGTTTTTGAAAATTTTAGTTGGGTTTTCTAAAAATTTTAAGTTTGGTGTTCTTTCTTCATGTTCTTGTGTTCTTGTGAGTCTTCAAAGTGTTCTTGAGTTTTCCTTGTGTCTTGATCTTAAAATTTTTAAGTTTGGTGTTCCTTGGTGTTTTCCCTCCAAAATTTTCAAAAACAAGGAGCATTAGATCTAAAAATTTTAAATCTTGTGCTATCTTATTGTTTTTCTCTCTCCTCTTTAAATTCAAAAATATCTTTTCTCTCTATTTTAAAGCAAATTTTCGAAATTTACCTTTAAAATCCAGATTTTTATTTCAAAATTTAAAACTTTTTTCAAAAATCATCATATCCTTTTCAAAAGTTCCTAACCACTTTCTCTCTCCTCGTTTTTTCGAAAATTTTCAACCATTTTTATTTATTTTATTTTAATTTATTTCATTTTTGAAATAAATAAATAAATAAATAAAAATAATTTTTTTAATTTTTTTTTTCATCTCCCTTTCTCCATCATGGATCTAAGTGGAAATGAACAGTCCAGGAGGACTCTGGGGTTATATGCTAACCCCTCTACTGCTTCATATGGAAGTAGTATCTGCATACCGTCCATTAAAGTTAGTAGCTTTGAGTTGAATCCTCAGCTCATTATCATGGTGCAGCAAAGCTACCAGTATTCCGATCTTCCACAGGAAGAACCTACAGAGTTTCTGGCACAGTTTTTACAAATTGCTGACACAGTACATGATAAGGAAGTAGATCAGGATGTCTACAGATTATTACTGTTTCCATTTGCTGTAAAAGACCAAGCCAAGAGGTGGTTAAATAACCAACCTAAGGCTAGCATAAGGACATGGAAATAGCTGACAGAAAAATTCCTGAATCAATACTTTCCTCCAAAACGGATGACACAGCTAAGGCTGGACATCCAAGGCTTTAAACAAGGAGATAATGAATCTCTTTATGACGCCTGGGAGAGATACAGAGAGATGCTACGAAAATGCCCCTCTGAAATGTTTTCAGAGTGGGTTCAGTTAGACATCTTCTATTATGGGCTTACAGAAAGAGCTCAGATCTCTTTAGATTGCTCAGCTGGTGGGTCTATCCACATGAGAAAGACAATTGAAGAAGCTCAAGAGCTCATTGATACAGTTGCCAGAAATCAGCATCTGTACCTAAGCAGTGACTCTTCCATGAAAGAAGAGGCTAAAACAGTAACTGCTGAACCCAGTCCTGCAGAGCAAGCTGCTGAATTCAATCAACAATTGGATTTTCTAACAAAGCAGTTAGCTGAATTCAAGGATAAACTACAAGAGACAAGGATGGCTAATATAAACATGGAAGAACAATTGAAGCAAACAAAGCAGCAGCTGTCAAGACAAATAACAGAAGAATGCCAAGCAGTCCAATTAAGAAGTGGGAAAACATTAAATACCCCACCTCAAGGCAGCAAGAAGCCAAGAAATGAGCAAACCATCCAAAATCCACCAGAGGACAGTAAGAGCCCAGGGAAAAATAATTCTGGCACTAAAACACCAGAAATTTGGTGGAAGGCTAGCGCTGAACGCTCAGACCATGCTCAGGACTGGCGTTCAACGCCAGAAACAAGCAAGGATCTGGCGTTGAACGCCCAAAAGGAGCACAGTTCTAGCGTTCAGACGCCAGGAAGAATTGGGAAGCTGGCGTCTAACGCCACTCCAGCTCCTAACTCTGGTATTCAATTTCCAGTGAGGGATCAGACACACACAAGTGCTGATGACAACCCATCTAAAAAGGCTTCCTCAACCACTTCTGTAGGAAATAAACTTACAGCAACTAAGGTTGAGGAATATAAAGCCAAGATACCTTATCCTCAAAAACTCCGCCAAGAGGAGCAGGATAAGCAATTTGCTCGCTTTGCAGATTATCTTAGGACCCTTGAAATAAAGATTCCATTTGCAGAGGCACTAGAGCAAATACCTTCTTATGCCAAGTTCATGAAAGAGATCTTGAGTCATAAGAAGGATTGGAGAGAAACTGAAAGAGTTCTCCTCACTGAAGAATGCAGTGCAGTCATTCTGAAAAGCTTTCCTGAAAAGCTTAAAGACCCTAGGAGTTTTCTGATACCATGCACATTAGAAGGTAATTGCACCAAGACAGCTTTATGTGATCTTGGGGCAAGCATCAACCTAATGCCTGCATCCACTATTAGAAAGCTTGGTTTAACTGAAGAAGTTAAACCAACCTGGATATGTCTCCAACTTGCTGATGGCTCCATTAAATACCCATCAGGCGTGATTGAAGACATGATTGTCAGAGTTGGGCCATTCACCTTTCCCACTGACTTTGTAGTGCTGGAAATGGAGGAGCACAAGAGTGCTACTCTCATTCTAGGAAGACCCTTCCTAGCAACTGGACGAACTCTCATTTATGTCCAACAGGGGGAAATAACCCTGAGAGTCAATGAGGATGAGTTTTAGTTGAATGCTGTCAAAGCCATGCAGCATCCAGACACATCAAAAGACTGCATGAAAGTTGATCTTATTGACTCTTTGGTAGAAGAGATCAACATGGCTGCGAGTCTCGAATCAGAGTTGGAAGACATCTTTAAAGATGTTCAGCCTGATTTGGAGGATTCAGAGGAAATGAAAGAGCCTCTGAAATTTCCTCTGGAAGAGGAAAAACCTCCTAAACCCGAGCTCAAACCATTACCACCATCCCTGAAATATGCATTTCTGGGAGAAGGTGACACTTTTCCAGTGATCATAAGCTCTGCCTTAAATCCACAAGAAGAGGAAGCACTTATTCAAGTGCTAAGGACACACAAGACAGCTCTTGGGTGGTCCATAGGTGACCTTAAGGGCATAAGCCCAGCTAGATGCATGCACAAAATCTTGTTGGAGGATAATGATAAACCAGTGGTTCAACTACAGAGGCGGCTAAATCCTGCCATGAAGGAAGTGGTGCAGAAAGAGGTCACCAAATTACTGGAGGCTGGGATTATTTATCCTATTTCTGACAGCCCCTGGGTGAGCCCTGTCCAAGTTGTCCCCAAAAAAGGGAGGCATGACAGTGGTTCATAAAGAAAAGAATGAACTGGTTCCTACAAGAATAGTTACAGGGTGACGCATGTGTATTGACTACAGAAGGCTCAATACAGCCACCAGAAAGGATCATTTTCCTTTACCATTCATAGACCAGATGCTAGAAAGACTGGCAGGTCATGATTATTACTGCTTTTTAGATGGCTACTCAGGCTATAACCAGATTGCAGTAGATCCCCAGGATCAAGAGAAAACAGCATTCACATGTCCATCTGGAGTGTTTGCTTACAGAAGGATGCCATTTGGGCTGTGTAATGCGCCTGCAACCTTCCAGAGATGCCTGCTCTCTATTTTCTCTGATATGGTGGAAAAATTTCTGGAAGTCTTTATGGATGACTTCTCAGTATATGGAGACTCATTCAGCTCCTGTCTTGATCACTTGAAACTAGTTTTGAAAAGATACCAAGAGACCAACCTAGTTTTAAACTGGGAAAAATGTCACTTTATGGTGACTGAAGGGATTGTCCTTGGGCATAAAATTTCAAACAAGGGAATAGAAGTGGATCAAGCAAAAATAGAGGTAATTGAAAAATTACCACCACCTGCCAATGTTAAGGCAATTAGAAGCTTTCTAGGGCATGCAGGATTCTATAGGAGGTTTATAAAGGATTTTTCAAAAATTGCAAAACCTCTAAGCAATCTGCTAGCTGCTGACACGCTATTTGTGTTTGACACAGAGTGTCTGCAGGCGTTTGAAACACTGAAAGCCAAGCTGATCACAGCACCAGTCATTTCTGCACCAGATTGGACATTACCATTTGAGCTAATGTGTGATGCCAGTGATCACGCCATTGGTGCAGTATTGGGGCAGAGGCATAACAAGCTTCTGCATGTCATTTATTATGCTAGCCGTGTTTTGAATGATGCCCAGAAAAATTACACAACCACAGAAAAAGAATTACTTGCAGTGGTTTATGCCATTGACAAGTTTAGATCCTACTTAGCGGGATCAAAAGTGATTGTGTACACTGACCATGCTGCTCTTAAATATCTACTCACAAAGCAGGATTCAAAACCCAGGCTCATAAGATGGGTGTTGCTTCTGCAAGAGTTTGATATAGAAATAAGAGACAGAAAAGGGACAGAGAACCAAGTGGCTGATCATCTGTCCCGGATAGAGCCAATAGAAGGGGCGTCATTCCCCTCTCTTGAAATCTCTGAGACCTTTCCGGATGAGAATTTGTTTGCCATTCAGGAAACACCATGGTTTTCAGACATTGCAAACTACAAAGCTGCAAGGTTCATTCCCAAGGAGTACAGCAGGCAACAAAAGAAAAAATTAATTACTGATGCAAAGTACTACTTGTGGGATGAACCCTATCTCTTTAAGAGATGTGCAGACAGAATAATCCGGAGATGTGTGCCTAGAGAAGAAGCACAGAGAATCCTATGGCATTGCCATGGATCACAATATGGAGGCTATTTCGGAGGTGAGCGAACAGCCACCAAGGTCCTCCAATGTGGCTTCTATTGGCCCACACTCTATAAAGATTCCCGAGAGTTTGTACGTAACTATGACAGTTGCCAAAGAGCTGGTAATCTGTCTCATGGTTACGCTATGCCTCAACAAGGAATCTTGGAGATTGAGTTGTTTGACGTATGGGGAATTGACTTCATGGGACCTTTTCCACCATCATACTCAAACACTTATATTCTGGTGGCTGTTGACTACGTATCAAAATGGGTAGAGGCCATTGCCACACCCACCAATGATACTAAAACAGTGCTGAAGTTCCTCCAGAAATATATCTTCAGCAGGTTTGGGGTCCCTAGAGTACTAATCAGCGATGGGGGCACTCACTTCTGCAACAAACAGCTTTACTCTGCCATGGTCCGGTATGGGATTCACCACAAGGTGGTGACTCCATATCATCCACAGACTAATGGACAAGCTGAAGTCTCTAATAGAGAGCTAAAAAGAATCCTAGAACGGACTGTAAGTACCCGTAGAAAGGATTGGGCAAGAAGCTTGGATGATGCTCTGTGGGCATACAAAACAGCATTCAAGACTCCTATAGGGACCTCTCCATACCAACTTGTGTATGGTAAGACATGCCACCTGCCCGTGGAACTGGAACATAAAGCCTACTGGGCAACCAGATTCCTAAACTTTGATGCCAAATTAGCTGGAGAAAAAAGATTGCTCCTGCTAGATGAACTAGAGGAATTCAGATTCACTGCCTTCGAAAATGCCAAGCTTTATAAAGAAAAATAAAAAAAGTGGCATGATAGAAAGCTGTCATCTAGAATCTTTGAACCAGGACAAAAGGTTCTGTTGTTTAACTCTAGGCTCAGGCTATTCCCTGGGAAACTGAAGTCCCGGTGGAGGGGATCATATGTGATTACAAGTGTATCACCATATGGTTTTGTGGAGCTTCAAGATAGTGATTCTGATAAGAAGTTCATTGTTAATGGACAGAGAATCAAGCACTATCTTGAAGGCAATGTTGAGCAAGAGTGCTCAAGGCTGAAGCTAGATTAAAAGCTCAGCAAGGTCCAGCTAAAGACAATAAAGAAGCGCTTGCTGGGAGGCAACCCAGCCATGGGGCATCACTTCCTCTAAGCATTTTTCCCTATTCTTGATTCTATTTGTTTATATAAAGTTCATTGATCCTAAGGTAAAGAGTCAATTGTATAAGTTCACAGGGTTACAGAAGGATTCTGCACACAAAACAGAGAAAAAGAGCTCACTGGCAAGAAAACGCCAGTAAAAGTCTGTTTTAGGCGTTCAACGCCCAGCAGAAGCATCCACTGGGCGTTGAACGCCAGTAAGGATGGCCATCTGGGCGTTGAACGCCAGAAAGAAGCTCTTTCTGGGCGTTTAACGCCAGATTTACAGCGTTCTGGGCGTTCAGAAAAACGCCCAGTAACAAAGGACTTCCTGGCGTTCAACGTCAAAAAGAAGCAGCAACTGGGCGTTGAACGCCCAGTAGAAGCAGCATTTAGGCGTTGAACGCCCAAACCATGCAGCGTTTGGGCGTTCAAACGCCAAGATGGTGGGGAGGAGGTAAATTCGTTTTTTTTCATATTTTTCATTTTAATCCTATTTTTCATGTTCCAGTTAATGATTTCTTGCATAAACATGTTAAGAACCCTGATTTCTAAAATCCCTAATTTCTAAAAACCCTTCTTTAAGCACAAATCCTTTTTTTCAATCAAACTCAACTCTTTTTCAAAATGTTCAAAACAAATCTCTCTCTTTTCATTCAAAAATCTTTTCAACTAAGCATTATCTTTTTCAAATCTCCATACTATCTTTTTCAAAATTTCAAATCTATCTTTTTCAAATATCTTTCATATCTTTCCAATTTTAAATCATATCTTTTCTTATCATATTTTTTCTAAAAATCATATCTTCTATCTTATCTTTCTCCCTATTTTTCGAAAACCCACCCCCCTCTCCCTTTATATATGGGTTCGGCCTCCCTCCCCTCCCATCCATGATTGCACCTAGCTCTCCTTCTCTCCCTCTCCTTTCTTTTCTTTTGCTTGAGGACAAGCAAACCTCTAAGTTTGGTGTGCTTATCCGTGATCACTAAGATCATGGCTCCTAAAGGAAAACAACCCACTCCAAGAGGCAAGAAAGAGAGTGTTCCAAAACCACTTTGGAATCAAGGGAAGTTCTTAACTAAAGAACATTCAGACCATTATTACAAAATAATGGGTCTAAGATCAGTGATCCCGGAAGTCAGATTCGATCTGAAAGAAGACGAATATCCGGAGATTCAGAAGCAAATTCGAATCAGGAACTGGGAGATCCTAGCCAATCCTAAAACGAAAGTGGGAAGGAATATGGTCCAGGAGTTCTATACTAATATGTGGCATACATACAGGCAAAGACTATCTGGATCTGATATCTATGACTATCGAACCGTGGTCAGAGGAAAGATTGTTCATACCCACCCTGACAAGATAAGAGAGATCTTAAAGCTACCTCAGCTGAAAGATGATCCAGACTCCTTCAATAGGAGAATGATGAAAACAGACAAGGGCCTGGATAAGATTCTAGAGGATATATGTATCCCTGGAGCCAGGTGGACCACCAGCACAAAGGGTGTTCCAAATCAACTCAAAAGAGAAAATCTCAAACCAGTCGCCAGAGGATGGCTAGATTTCATTGGGCATTCTCTGCTGCCCACTAGCAACCGTTCTGAAGTCACTATTAGAAGAGCAGTGATGATCCATTGCATCATGATGGGAAAAGAAGTGGAAGTTCATCAACTGATTTCAACTGAATTTTACAAAATTGCAAACAAAAATTCCAAGGATGCCAGGTTGGCTTATCCAAGCTTGATTTCTATGCTCTGCAAGGACGCTGGAGTAAGGATGCGAATAACTGAGTATATCTCAATTGAGCAACCAATCACCAAGGCATCAATGGAAAAACAACAAGCACAGGATGACCCCATCAAGAAGAAAACACAGGAATTTCTCCCAAAAATCCCTCCATCTGAATACTAAGAGTATCTTGAAACATCAGTTACCAAGATGCGAGAAGCTATGGAACAAATAATGAAAGAACAGAAGGAACAAAGTAGCATTCTTTGCTATTTGATTAAAGAACAGGAGGAGCAAGGGCGTGACTTAAGGGAATTGAAGCGCCAGAAATTATCTCTTGAAGGACCAAGCACCCCGCAGATTAGAGGAACATCCATTCCCCAGAACAAAGGTTGTTAAATTCCAATCTTAGCTTTAACTCTGTGATAACTGTTCTTATTCTAGTTTTACCTTAGGAGTCATATAGTAGTAATTAGTATCTATATTTTTTTATTTTATCTCCAATTAAGCTATAATTTAATTTTCTCATCATCATCAAACATGAATAAAATAGAAGAATTTCTTTAGAATAAGAGGCAATAATTTTCGAATTTTTAATAAGAAAATTCTAATTATTTACATGTGGTGGCAATGCTTTCTGTCTTCTAAATGAATGCTTGAACAGTGCATATATCTTTTGAATTTGATGTTTAAGACTGTTAAATATGTTGGCTCTTGAAAGAATGATGAACAAGGAGACATGTTATTTGATAATCTGAAAAATCATAAAAATGATTCTTGAAGCAAGAAAAAGCAGCAAAGAACAAAGCTTGCAGAAAAAAAAAAAGAAAAGCAAGCAGAAAAAGCCAATAACCCTTAAAACCAAAAGGCAAGGGCAAATAAAAAGGATCCCAAGGCTTTGAGCATCAGTGGATAGGAGGGCCTAAAGGAATAAAACCCTGGCCTAAGCGGCTAAACCAAGCTGTCCCTAACCATGTGCTTGTGGCGTGTAGGTGTCAAGTGAAAACTTGAGACTGAGTGGTTAAAGTCAAGGTCCAAAGCAAAAAGAAGAGTGTGCTTAAGAACTCTGGACATCTCTAATTGGGGACTTTAGAAAAGCTGAGTCACAATCTGAAAAGGTTCACCCAATTATGTGTCTGTGGCATTTATGTATCCGGTGGTAATACTGGAAAACAAAGTGCTTAGGGCCACGGCCAAGACTCATAAAGTAGCTGTGTTCAAGAATCATCATACTGAAATAGAAGAATCAATAACACTATCTGAATTCTAAATTCCTATAGATGTCAATCACTCTGAGCTTCAATGGATAAAGCGAGATGCCAAAACTGTTCGGAAGCAAAAAGCTACTAGCCCCGCTCATTTAATTAGAATCTGAGCTTCACTCAAAAACTCTGAGATATTATTGTTTCTTGACTCGTTTGTATTCTATTTTATTTATCTAGTTTCTTGAGGACAAGCAACAGTTTAAGTTTGGTGTTGTGATGAGCGGGTATTTTATACGCTTTTTGGGGTTAATTTCATATAGATTTTAGTATATTTTAGTTAGTTTTTAGTTTATTCTCATTAGTTTCTAGGCAAAATTCATATTTCTAGACTTTACTATGAGTTTGTATGTTTTTTGTAATTTCAGATATTTTTTGGCTAAAATTGAGGGAGCTGAGAAAAAATCTGATTAAGGCTGAAAAAGGACTGCTGATGCTGTCGGATTCTGACCTCCCTTCACTCAAAATGGATTTTCTGGATCTACAGACCTCCAAATGGCGCGCTTCCAATTGCGTTGGAAAGTAGACATCTAGGGCTTTCCAGCAATATATAATAGTCCATACTTTGCTCAAGGATAGACGACGTAAACTGGCGTTCAACGCCAGTTCCATGCTGCTGTGTGGCGTCCAGCGCCAGAAACAAGTTACAAAGTGGAGTTCAACGCCAGAAACAGGTTACAACCTGGCATTGAACGCCCAAAACATCCCAAGCACGTGAGAAGCTTTAGTCTCAGCCCCAGCACACACCAAGTGGGCCCCAGAAGTGGATTTCTACACTATCTATCATAGTTTACTCATTTTCTATAAACCTAGGTTACTAGTTTAGTATTTAAACAACTTTTAGAGACTTGTTTTGTATCTCATGACATTTTAGATCTAAACTTTGTACCTTTTGATGGCATGAGTCTCTAAACTCTATTGTTGGGGGTGAGGAGCTCTGCTGTGCCTCGATGAGTTAATGCCAGTATTTATGTTTTCTATTCAATCATGTTTGTTCCTATCTAAGATATTCATTTGCGCCTTGTTATGATGAATGTGATGATCCGTGACACTCATCACCATTCTCAACCTATGAACATGTGCCTAACAACCACCTCTGTTCTACATTAGATTGAATAAGTATCTCTTAGATTCCTTAATCGGAATCTCTTTGGTATAAGCTAGAATCCATTGGCAGCATCCTTGAGAATCCGGAAAGTCTAAACCTTGTCTGTGGTATTCCTAGTAGGATTCTGAGATTGGATGACTGTGACGGGCTTCAAACTCGCGAGTGCTGGGCGTAGTGACAGACGCAAAAGGATAGCGAATCCTATTCCAGTATGATCGAGAACCTACAGATGATTAGCCGTGCGGTGACAGCGCACCTGGACCATTTTCACTGAAAGGAAGGATGGTAGCCATTGACAACGGTGATCCTCCAACACACAGCTTGCCATAGGAGGGATGTGCGTGCGTGAAGAAGAAGATAGAGAGAAAGCAGAGATTCAAAAGGCAAAGCATCTCCAAAACTCCAACATATTCTCATTTACTACATAACAAGTAACCGTTAATTCATGCTCTCTTGTTCATTTGCAAGTCAATTGATATCCACTAATTAATATCCTGACTAAGAGTTGCAAGATAACCATAGCTTGCTTCAAGCCAACAATCTCCGTGGGATCGACCCTTACTCACGTAAGTTATTACTTGGACGACCCAGTGCACTTGCTGGTTAGTTGTGCGGAATTACATATTGTGAAGTAATTTTAGTGCACCACGCACTCAATTACTTTGGAAATTAGACATCTTGGGCTTTCCAGCAATATATAATAGTTCATACTTTGCCCGAGATTTGATGGCCCAAACTGGCGTTCTAAGTCAGCATAAAAATTCTGGCGTCAAAATGCCAGAACTGGCATAAAAGTTGGAGTTAAATGCCCAAACTGGCACCAAAGCTGGCGTTTAACTCCAAGAAAAGTCTCTACATGTGAAAGCTTCAACGCTCAGCCCAAGCACACACCAAGTGGGCCCGGAAGTGGATTTCTGCATCATTTACTCATTTTTGTAAACCCTAGGTTACTAGTTCTCTATAAATAGGACCATTTGCTATTGTATTTTGGGATCTTTACTTCATCTTTTGATCATGTTTTGATGATTGAACCCTCTTTGGGAGGCTGGCCATTCGGCCATGCCTAGACCTTGTTCTTATGTATTTTCAACGGTGGAGTTTCTACACCCCATAGATTAAGGTGTAGAGCTCTGCTGTTCTTTATGAATTAATGCAATTACTATTATTTTTCTATTCAATTCACGCCTACTTCTTCTCTAAGATATCCATTCGCACTTCAACATGATGTATGTGATGAACTAGTGACACTTATCACCATTCTCACCTATGAACGCGTGCCTGACAACCACTTCCGTTCTACATGCAAACAAGCTTGAATGTGTATCTCTTGGGTTTCTAATCTAAGATTAAAGCCTTCGTGGTATAGGCTAGAATTATTGGGCGTAGTGGGATGACTGTGATAAGCTTCAAACTCGCGAGTGTTGGGCGTAGTGACAGATGCAAAAGGATCAATGGATCCTATTCTAACATGATCGAGAACCAACAGCTAATTAGCCCTGCGGTGACAGCGCAGATGGACCATTTTCACTGAGAGGACGAACGGTAGCCATTGACAACAGTGATCCCCCAACATACAGCTTGCCATGGAAAGGAGTATGAATGATTGGATGAAAGCAATAGGAAAGCAGAGGTTCAGGAGGAACAAAGCATCTTCATACGCTTATCTGAAGTTCCCACCAATGAATTACATAAGTATCTCTATCTTATTTTATATTTTATTTATATTTTAATTATCAAAATCCTATAACCATTTGAATCTGCCTGACTGAGATTTACAACATGACCATAGCTTGCTTCAAGCTGACAATCTCCGTGGGATCGACCCTTACTTACGTAAGGTTTGTTACTTAGACGACCCAGTGCACTTGCTGGTTAGTTGTGCGGAGTTGTGAAGAATAATTGAGATTACAATCGTGCATACCAAGATGTTAGCGCAGTTGAGATCACAATTTTGTGCACCAAGTTTTTGGCGCCGTTGCCGGGGATTGTTCGAGTTTGGACAACTGACGGTTCATCTTGTTGCTCAGATTAGGTACTTTTATTTTATGTTTAAGCTTTTTAATTTTTATTTATTTTCAAAAAATTTCAAAAAAAAAGTTTTCTATTCTGTTCTTCAGAGTTTTTAAGAATGAATTCTAGAGTTTTGTGATGATCTGTTGAAGTTTGGCTGGCTGTGAAGGCATGTCTAATCTTTTGGACCGAGGTTTCAACTTATCATCGCAAGAGCTTGTTGCTTTCTATCAATTTTGCTGTTGAATGTAATGATCTGCTTAAGCTTGGCTGGCCATTGGCCATGTCTAGTATTTTGGACCGAAGCTTTCACTGAAAGCTTGGCTGGCTAGTAAGCCATGTCTAATTCCTGGACCAGAGTTTTAGACTAACATTGCACGATTCCTGGAATTCTCATTAAGAATTTTGAATTTCTTATTTTTTTTTCCAAATAATTTTCGAAAAATACAAAAAAAATTTATAAAATCATAAAAATAAAAAATAATTTGTGTTTCTTGTTTAAGTCTAGTGTCAATTTGGTGTCTTGCATTTTTTTATTTATTTCCTTGCTTTTTTTTTTTGAATATATGAACTATGTTCTTCATTGATCATCAAGTTGTTCTTGATGATTTCTTTGCTCTTATCTTTAAATTCTCTTATTTTGTGTCTTTTGTTGTTTCTCATTGCATTCTCAATTTGTTGGTGTCTCTAATATGAAAAGTTCTAAGTTTGGTGTCTTGCATGCATTGTTCATTTGATCTTTGTTTTCTATGAGTAGTTTCAGTTTATTGTTTCTCGTCATTAAAAATTCAAAATTTTTTTTTCAAATTTATGTCTTTTCAAGTCAATAAAACAGAGAATTGAAGATTCAGAACATACAGCAGAGGAATTACAGAGAAAAAGCTAGGCGTTCAAAACGCCCAGTGAGGAAGGGAAAACTGGCGTTTAAACGCCAGCCAGGGTACCTGGCTGAGCGTTAAACGCCAGAATAGATACCATTCTGGGAGTTTAACGCCAGGAGGGCACAGGAGGGAAGATTTTGTTTTTAATTCAAATCTTTTTCAAATTTTCATAATTTTTCAAAATCAAATCTTTTTCAAATCTTATCTTTTCAATCATATCTTTTCAAAATCAAATCCTTTCCATTTTTTTTACTGTTTTCGAAAATTCCAAATTGATTTTCAAAATCTTTTTCTGATTTTTATTTCATATTTTCAAAATTAATGCTAATTTTTAATGTGATTGATTCAAAACTCTCAAGTTGTTACTTGCCTATTAAGACAGGTTCAATCTTTAAATTTTAAAATCATATCTTTTGGTTTCTTGTTAGTCAAGTAATCAACTTTAATTTTCAAAATCAAATCTTTCAAAATCAAATCTTTTGGACTCACAACCTAAGGAAAGCCTGAACTCTTGGGAAAAGCTGGTCAATGCCTTCTTGGCAAAATTCTTTCCACCTAAAAAATTGAGTAATCTTAGAGTGGAAGTCCAAACCTTCAAACAGAAAGAAGGTGAATCCCTCTATGAATCCTGGGAAAGATACAAGTAATTAATCAGAAGCTGTCCTTCTGACATGATTTCAGAATGGAGCATCATAGGTATCTTCTATGATGGTCTACAAGTAATTGATCAGAAGGTGTCCTTCTGACATGATTTCAGAATGGAGCATCATAGGTATCTTCTATGATGATCTGTCTAAACTGTCCAAGATGTCATTGGATAGCTCTGCTGGAGGATCTCTTCATCTGAAGAAGACGCCTGCAGAAGCTCAGGAACTCATTGAAATGGTTGCAAATAACCAATTCATGTACACTTCTGAAAGGAATCCTATGAATAATGGGACAAATCAGAAGAAAGGAGTTCTTGAGATTGACACTCTAAATGCCATATTGGCTCAAAACAAAATATTGACTCAGCAAGTCAATATGATTCTTAGAGTCTGTCTGGAACGCAAGCAGCAACAGGCAGTACCAAAGAAGCTTCATCTGACGAAGAAGCTTATGATCCTGAGAACCCAGCAATGGAAGAGGTGAATTACATGGGAGAACCCTATGGAAACACCTATAATCCTTCATGGATAAATCATCCAAATCTCTCATGAAAGGACCAACATAGGCCTCAACAAGGCTTCAACAACAATAATAGTGGAAGAAATAGGTTTAGCAATAGCAAGCCTTTTCCATCATTGAAGAACGGAAGTTTGATGGTTTAGAATTCAGAATAAATTCCCGTTGCAAGTATAGTTTCTAAACCAAGCATCATCCTTTCTTACAAACGTTTTGGTTGTCACAAGTAACAAACCCAATAAAATTTATAAACCGAAGTATTCAATCCTCGGGTCATCTTCTCAAGGAATTGCAGGGAGGTGTTCTTATTATTAGTTATACAAAACAGTGTTTTTGGGTTTTGAAAGGTTTGAACAAGGAAAATAAATTGCAGGAATTAATAAATTAATATCTAATAAAACTCTTAGCAAGGGATGAAAATTCGGAAGTCCTATCCTAGTTACTCTTATGAGAATTGAGTTTAATCCCACTTAGTTAACTTTTACGAACGCAAGGGAAAGTCAAGTGGACTAATTAGTTAGATCCCCAAGTCCTAGCCAACTCCTAAGGAAAGACTAGAGTTAGTGGAATTCAATTCAATTAGAGAAATTAATTAACAATGACGATAAGTTTGACAACTCAAGAGCCTCCAGTTAATCAATTAAAGCCAAGAATATAAAAAAAGCTAAATAAGAATCATAAATCTGAAATACCTCAATTTATATTAAATAAAGAAAATCCTGACATGAATAGTTCATGAGCCAATTTGGTAACATAAGTAATTAAATAAAAGCATTAAAGTATCTGAAAGTAAAAGAGAAATATAAAGTAAAAAGAATATTGAACCTGAGAGGAAGTTGAAATAATAAAGTTGAAATAATAAGAAATCATAATTCCTTTAAGAGGAATCCTAATCCTAAAACCTAAGAGAGAGGATAGAACCTCTCTCTCTAAAAACTACATCTAAATTATCAAAAGTGAATGATGATCGACTCTCCTTTTGAATGGATGCATTCTCCCACTTTGTAACCTCTAATCTGTGTTTTCTAGTCCTGGATATGGGCCAAAAGGGCTTCAGAAGTCGCTGGGAGTATTTTCTGCAGTTTCTGGTGCGTGGTGTCTGTCACACGTCCGCGTGATTCACGCAGTCGCGTCATTTGGGAGTTTTCCTTATCACGCATTCGCTTCGCTCATGCGCACGCGTCATTTGCGTTCTGCTCAAGGCACACGTCTGCATCGCTGCCTTTTCGCGCTGGGTACGTGGCTGCTTCGTCCATGCTTTCGCGTCGCTGCCCTTTTCTTCAAAGCTCCATTTTTGTGCTTTCCTTCCATTTTTGTATGTTTCCTTTCCATCCTTTAAGTCATTCCTACCCTATAAAGCCTGAAAGCACTCAACACACAAATCACGGCATCGAATGGTAAGAAAGGATGATTAATTTGAATATTTCTAAAGCATAGGAAACATGTTTTTTCACATATATCACTCAATAAGGAAGGGAAAGTAAAACCATGCAAATTACATGAATAAGTGGGTGAATGATTGAATAAATCACTTAAATTGAGCACAAAATACATCATAAAATATGGGTTTATCAACCTCCCCACACTTAAACAATAGCATGTCCTCATGCTAAATCCAAGATAAAGAATAAGGTAAGGTTAAAGTGGTGGAATCTCATGCAATGCATTCTATTCTAAATGCAAACTACCTAATTGAGTCATGCAATTCTGGTTATTATTCACTTGTATATAAAACTTACATGTAGTTAAATTAATTCATATCCTTAAGGAATCATATATGCATAGCCAAACCTTAGATATTGTTAAAGCACTTTTACAATTGAGATGGGTAAAAATATTTCACAAACTTGCAAGACAATTAACAATTAAGCAGAGATATATGGTGCTGAGCTATTGAACTCTCACTGGATTTTGTGTTTACTCTCTAGTCACTCAGTGTTTATTGGGTTAATCACTCTATTCTTCTTTCTATCCTTGCTTTCTAAAACTTTGTTCTTCATCTAACTAATCAACAAATATGGAATACAGACATACAAAAATCATGAGGTCTTTTTCCAGGTTGTAGCGAGGCCAAGGTGAAGGTAAGGGTATATGTATAAGACTAAGTGAGCTAATAAGTGAATCCTTGATTTGTCTAAGATCTCACCTAGCATACATACTTTATATAGTTTTAAAGTTCCTCTACCTATTTACCCAAATTTTTCCCACTTTGTATTGCAAGTTCATGCATTAATTTTAATTTTTGAAATTTTGTCCCATGTGCATCGAATCTTTTTATTTTGCATTTGGGGAATTTTTGTATCCCTTTATTTAAATACTGAAAAAAAATTTTTTATATATCAATGCACATGGTAATTTAACTGTTTTGATTTCACATGAGCGTGCTTCCCAATTTTTTTTTGTTTTTGAAACAACTTGTTCTTTTTAAATTCTTACTTTGTTTCTATCATCCCATGTTCCCATAAAATTCCCTACTCTTAAATTGTATATAATATCTATATTAAGTCAACCAAGGATTAAACTTGGAATTTTTATTTTGTTTTTCTGCTTAAGGCTAGTAATGTGGTTATAGAACAAGAGGGGATTAAAAAGCTCAAGGGGGCTAACAAGGGTGATGTACAAGGTAGGCTAATTTGGGATAAGTGAGGAAAATTTCAAATGATGGCCTCAATCATCTCTTGGTATGTATCTATATTCTATATTAGACATATAGATTAAAACAAAGTAAAGAACATCAGATTGAAAAAGAAGGGAAAAACACACAGGAATGAAATTTATGGTTTGAATGTAACCATACAATTAAGCTCAAAACTCACAGGCTGTGTGTTCTCTAGCTCAAAAATCATATATCAGTTATACATGTCATGCAAGTAGAATTCAAGAGTTCCCATTATTCTCAAAGTAAATATTAGGGTGGCTTTTAAAATCTTAGTGTTCCTCCTTGATGAAATGTTGTTAACTAACTAACATGTAATGCTATATATACAAGGTGTGTGGATTGTTTTAAATTACTAAAGGTTGTAGTTTACTTCCTTTTATTTTCAATTGAACCGAACTATTATATGCTAAAGGGGTAAACTATACTAATTAATCCACATATTCTATAACTAATAAGTTTAGAATTGCAGACTAAACTAAATGTCTAAGGTATAAACTAAAGTGCAAAATGCGGAAATAAAGTAAAAATATAGCAAAAGAACAATGTGCAAGTACAGAAGAAAATAAAAATAAAAATAAAAATACAGAAAAATAAGATAAAAAAGAGTCTGTAGTGGTTCACCAAAAAGATAAACCAGGGATGGCGACCTCCCCACACTTAAAATATAGCATCGTCCTCGATGCTCACTCAAGCTGGGTGTGAACAAGTGTCATCACCGGAAGGATGGGCTGCTTGAGTCTCTGTGGTGGCCTGAGGGTCTGCAGACTGGATCAGTGTAGGAGGATTTATCTGCTGCAGTGGAGGCATTGACTGTAGAGGGATCTCTGGGTCTGCAACCTGAATCTGGTGTGGCCCCACATGCTGTGGTGCAGCATGCTCTGGTCCTGCCTGCTCAGCCTCTCTCTGTGCATGTGTCTCCTCCTCATGCTCGTCCGCCTCCTCCTCAGATGGCTCTCTTGGTGTGTCAGGCTCGAAGGGAATATCGCCGCCGGATCGGATCATCAACTTGAGGTGCTCATAGCGTCACTTGTTGTGACGCTCAAATCTCTTATATCGCCGCCGGTTGCGGCGCTCCATCTGGTCCAGCTGTTGAAATAAGCGGTGCACGAGGTGGTAAACGGGCTCTGACACAGGTGGAGGTGCAGTGGTGGTAGCTGGTGCAGCAGTGGATGACGAAGGGGCAGCTGAAGGTGTGGCGGTCTCATCAGAAGCGGTGAGGAATGGGGGTCTGTGGCCTAAAGCCTGAAACTTCCTACTGTGAGGGATAATCTTCTTGCAGTCTGCAGCAGGTGGCTTCTCATCAGCAAGCTCCCAAGGCACGTCAGCTCGACGGCCTAGCTGGGTGATCAGATAATGGAAAGGAAGAGTGCCTCTGACATGGACCCTGGCCATATAATATCGGATGAAACGTGGCAAATACAGGTCCTTACCCTCCATCACACACCAGATGAGGGTGATCATAGCAGTGGGCAGCTCTGTCTCATGAGTGCTCGGCATCACATAGTTGCTCAGAATCTGGTGCCAGAGTCGAGTCTCATCATTCAGATAAATCAGCTTGATTCCCTTAGGCATCACTGTGTTCTTTCCCATGACCCATGGGACAGTAGGATCAAGGGCTATCCTCTGCTTGACAGCATCCCAGCCAAATCTCATGAAGCGCATATCCTCTTCAGCCTTTTGGTAACCGTCAGGCTGATCTGACTTAGGCTGAAGGTTGAGGATGTCCTCAATAGCTTCCTCAGTGACTAAAATACGTTTCCCTCTGAGGTGCACTGCATCCAGGGAAGTCTTGAAATAGTTGCAGTAAAACTCTCTGACCCAGGAAGCATTGACCTCTGTCAAGTTTCTCTCCAAGAAGAACCAGCCTCTCTATTTTATCTGTTCGGAGGTGTACTGCTGTAGTTCTTCTGGAATTTTTAGAGTTTGATGCATTTGCATATCTGCTATATTAGCTAGTTAGTTTAAGTAGTTTTAGCTTAATTTTATTCACTTTCTTTGAAATAAACAAGCATTTTTGTGAGTTTTCTCTCCATGCATTCATGAACCAAGAACTAGGTGGAATTTGGCCATATTTGCACAAAGAATTCAAGGAGTTGACAAATGAATTAGCATGAATGAATCTCTTGAAAATTGTTGCATAGAATGGCAAAACTTTGAAGCAAATTCTTTGGTTAATGATAGGTAATGAAGCAAGAAGGTCAAGCCAGCAAGAATTGGAGCAAGAAAGATTGGGGACATAGCAAGCTTGGAAAGGAGGAAGAGACTTGGGAGTTGCCAACGTGCATTATCACTTGAGTGTTTGGCAATAACGCCAAGTAGTCCTGGAAGGTGAATTTGAAGCCCCAAGCAAGTTACCAACTTGAATTTACAATGGCATGTTTGAGGGCAACTCCAACAATCCAAAGCAAGCCAAGAAGAGCGGGTTGGCACGTTGCCAACTCCCCAAACTACTAGCGTGGTCCATAGCAACGCCAGGGAGCAAAACTTGGAAGGAAACAGCTCCCTAGCACATTGCCAACGCCACCAACAAGGGCGTGTTTGGTGACAACGCCAGTAGCAAGAAGGCATGGATAAGAAGGGTGTGAAGCACGTTGCCAAAGCCAAGTTCTGAAGGCATGTTCCTTGGCAACGCAACAAGCAACCTTGGAAGGCAACGCCAGCAACAATGCCAAGAGCAAGATTTTAGGCCAACCAAAAGCTCGAGCACGTTGTTGCCTTGGGTATGAAATAAAGTGTCCATCAACAACACCCAACAATGCAAGGCAGCCCTGGAGAGTAAATTTGGGCGTTGCCAACTTGGAGAAAGGGGGCGTGTTCCTTGCCAACGCAGGCAAGCAAGGATGCTGGGCCAAGGAAGAGCTCAAGAGCGTTGCCAACTTGGGAATGCATTGGCGTGCTCATCAATAACGCAGCAATGCTTGGAGCTAGGAAGTATAAGTTAACACGTTGGCAACTTGAAGGAACAAAGGAGTGTTTGCCAAAAACGCTGGAGAGCTGGACAGCCTGACCTTACCTCCTTCAAGGGTGTATATCTTGAGCTACAAAACTCCAAATGAGGTGATTTTAACGGCATTTGAAAGTAAACATCCAGAGCTTTCCAACGATATATAATAGTATGGGTTGGACATTGGTTTGAAGCTTTAAAAGCTGGCTTAACTTGAAACCTCAGAAACTAAACACGTTGGCAACGCCCTTGCTAAAGTTTGGCTCCCTGGGAGGCATAACCCACGTTGCCAACTTGGGGAAGGTGAAGGCGTGTTTGCTAGCAATGCCTACGAAGCTTATCAGCCTTAGAAGGTAACCCACGTTGCCAACTTGAGAATGTGAAGGCGTGTTTGTCAAAAACGCCGGCAACCCTGGCAGCCTGACCTTGTCATCTTCAATGAAGCATAACTTGAGCTACAGAGATCCAATTGACATGCTTTCAGTTGCTTTGGAAAGCTGACATTCAGAGCTTTCCAACCATATATAATAGTCTATATTGGAGCATGAAATGAAAGCTCAAATCAGAGTCATATTTAGACCCAAAAACAAGAACATGAAGTTGAAATTCAAGGAGGCATGAATGAGCCCAAAGAAGGTCGAGCACGTTACCAAGGCAAGGAGGAGAAGCATTGTTCATTAACAACGCCAAGGGGCAGAGAATTTGGGCCAAGGAAGGGCACTAGCACGTTGCCAACTTGGAGGAAAGGGTGCATGTCCAGCAACAACTTCAATAAACTTGGTAGCCTGACCTTACCTTCTTTGAGGAAGCATAACTTGAGATAGGAAACTCCAATTGAGATGATTCCAAAAGCATTAGAAAGAAGACATTTTGAGATTTCCAATGATGTATGATAGTCCATATTGAAGCAGAGGATTGAAACTCAAATTCTGGACAACATTAGGCATGCAAGTAAAGTCAAGAAGAAGAAAAGCCAAGTTGTTAGCAACAACTTGGGCTAACAACGCCCAGCACAAAGCCCCCAGCCCAGGAAACTCATGAAGCACATTGCCAACGTGCCTTTACACTGGCGTGTTTGCCAGTAACGTCCCCATTGGGCCAGGAGCATTATGAATGAGCTCCTTCTTTCCTGTTTAGCAACAATTCTTTGATTGACTCCTCCCATTAAGCCAAGAATTCAACAAAGATAAAGCCCATATTGCTAGCCCAATTGAAGATCTCTAAAGGAGTTTTAGGAGTAGTATAAATAGAAGAAAGTTGTATACTTTTAGGGAGATTGGACTTTTACTTTTTTTACTTGTTTTTGGACTTTTGACACTTAGACATTTTTCTATTACACTAGCATTTTTACTTTTTACTTTTTCTCACCGGTCTTCTATTTTGTTTTTCTTGCAACTTTGAATTCCAGTTTTAAGAACTTCTTCTTCTTCTTCTTCACTCTTTTCTACACTTAGTTTAATTTTCATCTTTGCAATTGTTGTTGAATTTAGAGCTATGATTCACTAAACCCCATTTTCATTAGGGGGAGGAGCTCTGTTTATTTGAATGGGTTGATAACTCTTCTTTTCCTTCTTAATTCAAGTGGTTCATCCAAGAAGAAACTCTTGTTCTTCAATTATTCAATCACCATCGAGAGAGGGATTGAATCTATATGAATTGTGTGGTGAACTTGAGAAAGGAGCCATATACTTCAGTTTAGAGTTCATCCTTTCATAATTTCCTTGATTAATACACTTTGGGTTGGTATGTGAGATGTAACCACTCTTGGTTGAGATCCTGGGAATTGTGTGGCTTGAAGGATTAGTTAATGAGCTTCATCTCTTCTCATGAATAATTAGATCACGAGAGTGGTAATTGGTTGTGTTGAGAGAAATTGAGTTACCAAGAGATTGGAACTCAAT
Organism: Arachis ipaensis; assembly: GCF_059453495.1. Lineage (NCBI taxonomy): Eukaryota > Viridiplantae > Streptophyta > Magnoliopsida > Fabales > Fabaceae > Arachis > Arachis ipaensis. The sequence goes on from NC_142441.1 coordinate 57,695,102, forward strand.
TACCTACAATCTGCCATGGATCTATACCCATGATTGAGAAGGAATTGATCAACATCAATTCATGAGAATTTGCATCTCTAATCCTTAATGATCTCTTCCATCATTAATTCTCATTTCTTTTGCTCTTTAGTTATTTTGAATACCCATTACCCAATTCCCTTTTATATTCAAGCAATTTAACTTTCCTGCTATTTAGATTCAGTTTCAATTATTTGCAATTTACTTCTCCGCTCTCTACAATTCAGCACTCTACTTTGCTGCAATTTACTTTTGATGTCATTTAAGTTTCTTGCAATTTAAGTTTCCATTATTTACTTTCGGTCATTTTAATTGCTTTCCTTACTTTAGTTCCTAAATTTTCTTGTCATTTAATTCTTTGCAATTTCTTTTAAGCATTCAAATCTCATGAAATCAAAACCATGTTTTCTCAACTAAAATACCAATTAACTAAAGTTTCTTAATCTACCAATCTCCGTGGGATCGACCTTACTCCAGTGAGTTTTACTACTTGATACGATCCGGTATACTTGCCGGTTAAATGTGAAACACTAATTTTCGCATATCAAGTTTTTGGTGCCGTTGCCGGGGATTGGAAAAGACTGACAATGATTAAGTGAATGGTAGTTTAGATTAAGCATTTTTCTTTTCCTTGTTAAAGCCCACTAACTGTTTGATATTTTATTTTGCTAACTTTAACTTCACTCTAGCAATAGAGTGTTTCATTTGTGTTGTTGGTTTGTGTGTTTGTGTATGTCAGAGGCAAGGAGATTTAATCCTGAAGACAAGAGAACCCTCCAAAGGTTAAGAAGAGAAGCAACAGGAAAAGGGATAATTGGTGAAGAGGATTCAGAAGGAGAAGACCAGGTCATGGAGGGCAACTCACATAACCCTGCTGAGGGAGTTGCCAACAATAACAACCCACCTCAGAGGAGAGTTCTAGCTTCCTATACTCTCCCAAATCCAAGACACTGTGGGAGCAGTATACTCGCTCCCAATGTTCATGCAAACAACTTTGAATTGAAGCCTCAGCTCATCACTCTCGTGCAAAACAATTGTTCCTATGGAGGAGGCCCCCTTGAGGATCCAAATCAACACCTATCTGTCTTCCTAAGAATATGTGAAACTGTCAAGACAAATGGTGTGCATCCAGATGTTTACAAGCTGCTATTATTCCCATTTTCTTTGAGGGACAAGGCATTTCAATGGCTAAAGATATTTCCCAAAGAAAGTATCAACAATTGGGATGATCTTGTGAGTAAATTCCTATCCAAGTTCTATCCGCCTCAGAGAATCATCAGGTTGAAAACGGAGGTGCAAACGTTCACTCAAATGGATGGGGAATCATTGTATGAGGCATGGGAAAGATACAAAGCTCTGATTAGGAAATGTCCACCTGAGATGTTCAGTGAATGGGATAAACTTCAAAATTTCTATGAAGGGTTGACTCAAAGATCTCAAGAGTCCTTGGATTACTCTGCAGGAGGCTCGCTACAATTGATGAATACAGTCGAAGAAGCTCAGAATCTCATAGACATGGTGACAAATAACTAATACTTCTTTGCTCATCAGAGGCAACGCCAACCTATTCAAAAGAAGGGTGTATTGGAACTAGAAGGAGTGGACACAATCTTGGCACAGAACAAGCTGATGCACCAACAAATCTAGCAACAAATGGAAATGATGGCTAAGAGAATAGATGGCCTCCAACTAGCTTCAGTGAGCACAACAAATCAAGCTTCAATTGAATGGGGTCAAAATGAAGAAGACAATGTTGAGCAGCAACAAGAACAAGTTCAATACATGCAAAATACCTCAAGTTCATTTCAAAATGACTTCCATGGTGACACATACAACTCATCCTGGAGGAACCACCCCAACCTGAGATGGGGTGATAATCAAAACCAGTGGTAGAAAAACAACAACTCCAACCATTCCCGCAACACACACAACCAAAATCATTCATCTAACAACACTAACCAATACAAGAAACCACAAAACACATATCAACCACCCCACAACAATTCACAAATTCACCAAAATAACTTCTCCACACCACCATTCAACTCACAAAATGCCCACCTCAATGCTCCAAACAACTTCCAGGCACAACAATCATACCCTACCATACCACCCATTGACCATCATGAAACCAGGATCTCAAGTCTTGAAGAAGCCTTGCAAGCCCTTACCTAAAACACACAGTCATTTGCCCAGACCGCTCAAAGTTTAGTCAAGGCGCAAGAGATTTTGCTCAAAGGACAAGAGAGACATGAAGCCACCATGAAGAACCTTGAACGACAATTGGGACAATTGGCCAAACAAGATGAACGGCCAACCAATGTTCTCCCAAGTGATACAATCTCCAATCCAAAGGTCATAGAAAAAGCCATAAAATGGGAGGAGTGCAAAGCAATCACTCTGAGAAGTGGGAAGAAGGTGGAGACAGAAGCCATCACTAAAGAAGAGCACAACAAAGAAGGCTTAAAAGAGGAGGTGATGGAACAAAAGCAGGAGCAAGAAACCTTTACACAAAGTGATAAATTAGCTAAGAAGGAGGCAGTGAAAACATATCAACCAATGATTCCATACCCTCAAAGGTTCAAGGGAGAGAACAAAGAGAAGCAATACTCCAAATTCTTGGAGATATTCAAGACACTACACATCAACATCCCTTTCATTGAAGCACCTGAACAGATGCCCCTATATGCTAAGTTCATGAAGGAATTATTGACAAAGAAAAGATCCTTGAAAGAGGGAAAACTGTTGTGATGACCAGGGAGTGTAGTGCCATCATCCAGAGAGGGTTGCCAAGAAAGAGGAAGGACCCAGGGAGCTTTCATATCCCTTGCACCATAGGCAACATGATGATTGAGAGAGCATTTTGTGACCTTGGTGCAAGCATAAATCTGATGCCTCTACCTTTGATGAGGAAGCTTCAGATTCATGAATTAAAACCCACAAAAATAGCTCTTCAAATGGCGGATAAATCCATTCAGCAAGCACTTGAGGTTGTGGAGAATGTATTGGTGAAGGTGGACAAATTTTTCCTCCCAGCTGACTTCGTCATTCTAGACTTAGAGGAAGATGACAACACTCCCATCATCCTAGGGAGACCCTTCTTAGCTACTGCCAGGGCATTGATAGATGTTGAAAAAGGAGAATTGATGCTAAGGGTGAATGAAGAGCATATAGTATTTCATGTCTTCAAGAATTTGCAAGATTCTACCCAAGAGGAAGAGTGTATGAAGATTGATTCCATAGACCCAAACTTAAAAGAGGCATCTGATGAAACACTTCCAATGCACCTAAACTCATGCTGGAAAAGAAAGGAAGAGGTAGAAGTGTTGCAACAAGCTTAAAGAATAGAGCAGAAGCTACAACCAAAGCGTGCATTTGAGATTCTCAGCAAGGACATTCTAAAAATTGAGGCTCCAAAACCTGAACTACCTCCTGAAAAAGAAAAGAACCCCAAGAAGAAAGTGCCAAGAGGATGGAGAAACAAGAAAATCCCCACTGAAGGTTTCTCACCAGGGGATAAAGTGATGCTAACTTACCAACCAATGGAAACATCTCCACACTTTTCTGGATATTACACAGTGAATAAAATCCTCTCACTTGAACATGTGGAAATCATCAAGAAGGATACTGGAAGGAAGCTCATGGTGAGAGGGGAAGGATTAAGGCACTATGATCATCATCCTCCCTAAAGAGGGACAACTGTCAAGCTAATGACGATAAAAGAGCGCCTGTTGGGAGGCAACCCAACCTTAGGTAACTACTTTTTTATACTCTTCTCAGAATAAATGGTTAGTTCAACTTCTATGTATTGCAAGGAATTAAGTTTGGTGTTCCACACCAATGTGATTGTATCAACAAAGAAAAAAAATTAAGGGTGAATGCATGGTACTAAGTTTGGTGTTCCACCAACATTCATGAAAAACAAAGTAACCCTTGAGACAATTATGAATAATCACAAATCCCAAACAATCATAGAAATTGACTAAACCTGCAATTTCAATTGTTTACCTTTTAGTCCTGCATTTTATTTACTCATAGACTTAAAGCACATGATGTAGTATGCATGCATGAAAGAAGCATTCTGTGTTGGCATATAGAGGTAGGCAAGGAACTAAGTTTGGTGTTCCCACACCAACTTAAGGTCAAGAACTCACAAGCATACCTGCATGCTAACCATCTCTCAAGTGCTTGGGAACAAGCAACTTTCAAAGTTTATTGTAGACAGTCACTTCAATCTTGGGAAGGATTAAGCATCATCAACCAAAGAGACAAAGAGGGATGTAAAGACCAACAATGATGATGATAAGGAGTAAAGCAAGTAAACTCCAAAAGGTTGTATTGTTAAGTGATTGTCTTTTATTTAAAACTATTATGATTGAAAGCAATATTGCACCCCTGCTTGTCTGCTTAGCATAATCTCCTTAAAAGTTCAATAACTAAGATGCTAAATACATCATAGCACCATACACTTGAGAATTTGCTTACACTCAAGATCTATAAATTGCAAACAGAGAACATTTCTTTGAAAAGAATGATTGAGGAGTCAAAAATTTGTTTTGAGGCAAGCAAAAGATTAAGAGAAGTGGTGGTTCTAGTTGTATGATTGTGTATTGAGGTTGCATGTTTGTGAAAACCTGCATGGGAGCTCATTGGCAGGAAAGAGAGTTCAAAGAAGTATTGTGGAGATTCTCAAATATCTTTTGATCCAAGAAGAAAAAAAAAAAGAAAGAACATGGCAAAAGGCTCTGAGCATCAATTACTAGGAAGAAAAAGAAAGAAATAAGAACTCAAAGAGTTATTATCCTTGTTAAATGCTTGTGTTAGAATTGCGTCAAAGAGAGAGGCTTGAGTAAGTAAATCCTAAGGGGTGCTTCAACACCTAATACCTTAAAACCAACTGGTTTGGGAGTATTGATTGAAAGCTTATCTAAAGAGCCGTTTTGAGACATGACACTTAGAGTCAAGGCCAAGACACAAAAACTATAAGACTGCTTCAAGGTGATTACCTATAGAGAGATTTCCATGATATCATTTGAATGAAAGTCCTAAGATCTAAGACTTCCAAAATGTAGGGACTAATAAGCACTGGAATCCTTGCATGAGCATATAATTCAGAGTTCACCCCACTATCACTTAATCACTTCACTCACCAAGGCATTACAAGCTATCCCTCAACTTGTTCCAATTAAAAGAAACCTGTGTGCATAGTTCTTTTCTTGCTTGAGGACAAGCAAGGTTTAACTTTGGTGTTGTGATGCATTTGCATCTTTGCTATATTAGCTAGGTAGTTTAAGTAGTTTTAGCTTAATTTCATTCACTTTCTTTGAAATAAACAAGCATTTGTGTGAGTTTTCTCTCCATGCATTCATGAACCAAGAACTAGGTGGAATTTGGCCATATTTGCGCAAAGAATTCAAGGAGTTGACAAATGAATTAGCATGAATGAATCTCTTGAAAATTGTTGCATAGAATGGCAAAACTTTGAAGCAAATTATTTGGTTAATGATAGGTAATAAAGCAAGAAGGTCAAGCCAGCAAGAATTGGAGCAAGAAAGAATGGGGACACAGCAAGCTTGGCAAGGAGGAAGAGACTTGGGAGTTGCCAACGTGCATTATCACTTGAGTGTTTGGCAATAATGCCAAGTAGTCCTGGAAGGTGAATTTGAAGCCCCAAGCAAGTTACCAACTTGAATTTACAATGGCATGTTTGAGGGCAACTCCAACAATCCAAAGCAAGCCAAGAAGAGCGGGTTGGCACGTTGCCAACTCCCCAAACTACTAGCGTGGTCCATAGCAACGCCAGGGAGCAAAACTTGGAAGGAAACAGCTCCCTAGCACGTTGCCAACGCCACCAACAAGGGCGTGTTTGGTGACAACGCCAGCAGCAAGAAGGCGTGGATAAGAAGGGTGTGAAGCACGTTGCCAAAGCCAAGTTCTGAAGGCATGTTCCTTGGCAACGCAACAAGCAACCTTGGAAGGCAACTTCTAGCCTCGAGCATGTTGTCCACCTGTAGTAACAAGGGCGTGTTTGAAGGCAACGCCAGCAACAACGCCAAGAGTAAGATTTTAGGCCAACCAAGAGCTCGAGCACGTTGTTGCCTTGGGTATGAACTAGAGTGTCCATCAACAACGCCCAACAATGCAAGGCATCCCTGGAGAGTAAATTTGGGCGTTGCCAACTTGGAGAAAGGGGGCGTGTTCCTTGGCAACGCAGGCAAGCAAGGATGCTGGGCCAAGGAAGAGCTCAAGAGCGTTGCCAACTTGGGAATGCATTGGCGTGCTCGTCAACAACGCATTAATGCTTGGAGCTAGGAAGCATAAGTTAACACGTTGGCAACTTGAACGAACAAAGGAGTGTTTGCCAAAAACGCTGGAGAGCTGGACAGCCTGACCTTACCTCCTTCAGTGGAGTATATCTTGAGCTACAAAACTCCAAATGAAGTGATGTCAACGGCATTTGAAAGTAGACATCCAGAGCTTTCCAATGATAGATAATAGAATGGGTTTGACATTCGTTTGAAGCTTCAAAAGCTGGCTTTATTTGGAACCTCAGAAACTAAACACGTTGGCAACTTGGAATCCAAGTTGGCAACGCCCTTGCTAAAATTTGGCTTCCTGGGAGGCATAACCCACGCTGCCAACTTGGGGAAGGTGAAGGTGTGTTTGCTAGCAATGCCTGCAAAGCTTAGCAGCCTTAGAAGGTTACCCACGTTGCCAACTTGAGAATGTGAAGGCGTGTTTGTCAAAAACGCCGGCAACCCTGGCAGCCTGACCTTGTCATTTTCAATGGAGCATAACTTGAGCTACAGAGATCCAATTAACATGCTTCCAGTTGTGTTGGAAAGCTAACATTCACAGCTTTCCAACCATATATAATAGTTTATAGTGGAGCATGAAATGGAAGCTCAAATCAGAGTCATATTTAGACCCAAAAACAAGAACATGAAGTTGAAATTCAAGGAGGCATGAATGAGCCCAAAGAAGGTCGAGCACGTTACCAAGGCAAGGAGGAGAAGGCGTGTTCATTAACAACGCTAAGGGGGAGAGAATTTGGGCCAAGGAAGGGCACTAGCACATTGCCAACTTGGAGGAAAGGGTGCGTGTCCAGCAACAACTTTAACAAACTTGGCAGCCTGACCTTACCTTCTTTGAGGAAGCATAACTTGAGATAGGAAACTCCAATTGAGATGATTCCAAATGCATTAGAAAGAAGACATTCTGAGCTTTCCAATGATGTATGATAGTCCATATTGAAGCAGAGGATTGAAACACAAATTCTGGGAAACATTAGGCATGCAAGTAAAGTCAAGAAGAAGAAAAGCCAAGTTGTTGGCAACAACCTGGGCTAACAACGCCCAGCACAAAGGCCCCAGCCCAGGAAACTCATGAAGCACGTTGCCAACGTGCGTTTACACTGGCGTGTTTTCCAGTAACGTCCCCATTGGGCCAGGAGCATTATGAATGAGCTCCTTCTTTCCTGTTTAGCAACAATTCTTCGATTGACTCCTCCCATTAAGCCAAGAATTCAACAAAGATAAAGCCCATATTGCTAGCCCAATTGAAGATCTCTAAAGGAGTTTTAGGAGTAGTATAAATAGAGAAAAGTTGTATACTTTTAGGGAGATTGGACTTTTACTTTTTTACTTGTTTTTGGACTTTTGACACTTAGACATTTTTCTATTACACTAGCATTTTTACTTTTTACTTTTTCTCACCGGTCTTCTATTTTGTTTTTCTTGAAACTTTGAATTCCAGATTTAAGAACTTCTTCTTCTTCTTCATTCTTTTCTACACTTATTTTAATTTTCATCTTTGCAATTGTTGTTGAATTTAGAGCTATGATTCACTAAACCCCATTTTCATTAGGGGGAGGAGCTCTGTTTATTTGAATGGGTTGATAACTCTTCTTTTCCTTCTCAATTCAAGTGGTTCATCCAAGAAGAAACTCTTGTTCTTCAAAGATTCAATCACCATTGAGAGAGGGATTGAATCTATATGAATTGTGTGGTGAACTTGAGAAAGGAGCCATATACTTCAGTTTAGAGTTCATCCTTTCATAATTTCCTTGATTAATACACTTTGGGTTGGTATGTGAGATGTAACCACCCTTGGTTGAGATCCTGGGAATTGTGTGGCTTGAAAGATTAGTTAATGAGCTTCATCTCTTCTCATGAATAATTAAATCACGAGAGTGGAAATTGGTTGTGTTGAGAGAAATTGAGTTACCAAGAGATTGGAACTCAATTACCTACAATCTGCCATGGATCTATACCCATGATTGAGAAGGAATTGATCAACATCAATTCATGATAATTTGTATCTCTGATCCTTAATGATCTCTTCCATCATTAATTCTCATTTCTTTTGCTCTTTAGTTATTTTGAATACCCATTACCCAATTCCCTTTTACAATTTAACTTTCCTGCTATTTAGATTCAGTTTCAATTATTTGCAATTTACTTCTCCGCTCTCTACAATTCAGCACTCTACTTTCTTGCAATTTACTTTTGATGTCATTTAAGTTTCTTGCAATTTATGTTTCCATTATTTACTTTTGGTCATTTTAATTGCTTTCCTTACTTTAGTTCTTAAATTTTCTTGTCATTTAATTCTTTGCAATTTCTTTTAAGCATTCAAATCTCATGAAATCAAAACAATGTTTGCTCAACTAAAATACCAATTAACTAAAGTTGCTTAATCTACCAATCTCTGTGGGATCGACCTCACTCCAGTGAGTTTTACTACTTGATACGATCCGGTATACTTGCCGGTTAAACGTGAAACATTAATTTTTGCGTATCAGAGTTCTCTCCAGGTACAGGTTCCTGGAGGTGGCAAACACTGGATACTTCAGCTCACAGTATCTGTTTGCAAATTTAACTGGATCATTAGCAGTGAAGAGCTGGTCAGCCTTTTCCCGCCAGGAGTCGTCATGCATAATGTCGAGGACGGACATAGAGGATTCGCCTCTTTTCCGTTTGCTAGTGGTTGCTTTGCCTTTTCCTTTGCGCTGAGGGTCAGACATCCTGAAAAGCAGAAGTTCCAGGGTATAATTGAAGGACAAAGTAGGAAAACAAGTAGGCAAATAGAATAATAACAATATAAGAACATAGTGGCAGAAGAGCAGTAGAATTATGAAATGAGTTAAGTATATGTTCATTATGGATTGTATTTGAGTTAGAAATCTGAGATGAAAAATCACAATCCAAAATGTAATATAAGTAGAATTCATGTTAATTAGGAAAAATAATAATCATGCCTTGAGTTAGAAAGTTAAAGTAAATAGTAAAAAACCAAAAAGAGAAGTTTGAAAGTTAGATCGGTTAGGATTGAAAAAGAGGTTAGAAAGTGGAAATCAGTGAGTTAGGAGAAAGAAAATTAAAGTGAGTGGCATTGATAAATGTTTCCTAGGTAACAATAAATTCACAAATTTAAAGAATAATCAACTCATATTCAAGCAAAAATTTCAGTGTATTGATGATAATTCAGAAGGATAGAAAAGTTGCCAAACTAACATGAAATCATCAATAGTGCAAGTTATTAACTAGGGGGTCAAAAGGAATAAGAATGCTAGCCCGGCAGGCATGAATCGGTTTGGTTGTAGCCAAGTAGGGCAAAATAGTAAGTTACCAAACTTAATACATGAAAACAATTTACAGAAAATTGGGCAGCATTCCGGCTAAAATTGGATGATCCCGAAAATAAAAATAGTTCATATAAATTAAAATAAAGCTACAAATAGATACAGATAATATGAACATGAAAAAGCAATGTAACAACAGCAAGAAACATGGAAGAACAATGTATGAACAATATGAGTATCACAGCAAAATCAGAATTGCGAAATAGATAAAACATGTAGCAAGAACAGCGCAATTATCAGGCCTAAATCCACTAACCACATCCTAGCTACCTAACCACCTAAAATCCACTACAAACATGCATCTCTAACTAGCCTAATTCGAACATAAACTGAAAAATAAATAACTACAAGTGATAGAGAAATTGGCGTTCGGCGGAACCTGGTATGTATAAGAACAGAGGTGAGGGCAGAGAGATGGTGGTGGTGATGCAGCGGCGCTGGGGGAGGGGCACAGCGGCGCAGTGGCGGAGCAGGGGCGGTGGCAGGGGGTTTCGGGTTGGGGTTAATGGTGGAGGGGGTGGGTAAGAAGGGAGGTAGGTGAGGGTTGTGGTGGTGGGAGGCAGCACTGGTGGCGGGGTGGTTGTGGCTGGCCGCGGTGGGGGGGCAGCGGTGGTTGAGGTAAGAAGAGAGAGAAGAAGGAGGGGGGAAGGAAGAAGGAGGGAGGAAGAAGGGCGTCGGCGGTCGGGGTGGTGCGGCAGTCAGGTCTGGCTCGGTGGTCGGAATGGTGGCTGGGAGTGGTGGTGGTTGGTGGTGGGAGAAGGGAAGGAGTTGTAGAGAAAAGAGGAAGAAGGGAGGGGGTTATGGGGCGCGACGGGTAGGGTTTCGCGTGGAAAAGATGGGTTAGTGATTTTGAATCCACACGAACGCGTGGGGCACGCGATCGCGTGACTAGGGTGAAATGGGATTGACGCGGTCGCGTGATTGACGCGATCACGTGGGTTGGGTAAAAGATGGATGACGCGGACGCGTGAGGCATGCGACCGCGTCGCTGTAAATTGTGCTAAACGCACAATTCCAACGTCATTTTAGCGCAACTCTCTGTTTCCATTTAGGGAGGCCATGATATCCACGCGATGCGGACGCGTCACTCACGCTTCCGCATTGGATGAGTGTTTTCCAAGTGACGCGTTCGCGTCAGGGACGCGACCGCGTGGGCCGTTTGTGCTAAACGCACACCAGCCGCACGATTCCAGCCCAGATTTCTGGGCGTTGGATCTTTACGCCGATTTCCAGGTCACGCGTTCGCATGAGTGACGCGGACGCGTGGGAGGTATGTTTTCGTAACTGACGCGGACGCGTTAGCGACACGGTCGCGTGGAATAATTTGTGCCAAAGGCACGCCTCCAGCCACGCTTTCGCGTGACTTTCTGTTCACTTTTTCTTCCTAATGCACTTGTGACGCAGACGCGTCAGCGATGCTTACGCGTCACGTGCAACCATTTTTTTTTATGTAATTATGCAGTATGCAATGCTGATGCAAATGCTATGAATAATATTCAAGTTCAATGAAAATAATATAATATAAAAACAAACAAAACGAAATAAAATTGAAACAGGAATGATCATACCATGGTGGGTTGTCTCCCACCTAGCACTTTTAGTTAAAGTCCTTAAGTTGGACATTTGATAAGTTTCTTGTTATGGTGGCTTATGCTTAAATTCATCCAGAAATCTCCACCAATGTTTGGAATGCCAACAGCCTCCGGGGTCCCAAACTAGGCATGTAAAGCTTATGAACAGCTTCAAACAGATTCTCAGGCTCCCGGGGTGACGAATGTCAGAATATTTTCTGGGATCCCAAACTTTGCTTTTAAATCCGCCTTTGTCTTGATCTATATTCTTCCATCCGGGCGGTTTAGAAATTGTATTCTCACCAAGATGACCAAAAGTCTTCCGAGACCCATTCAATTGAACTTGATACCAATCCGTGCACTTCGAATTGAAGCGTGGAACCTTATTGAATCTTGCACACCAGCTCTTAGTACGAGCCATTTCCCTCTTAATCTTAAAGTCGCAGAGAGCTCTAAGCTGGCCATCTGTTTCAAGCAAACCATATTCAAGTGGAAAATTAAAGATAAAGGTTAAGGATTGTACCCACTTGAAGCTTGTATTAGGTGGTAATGGCCTTGGGATAGGTGTTTCCAGTGGTTCTGTAAGCTCTACTCCCTTGTATTTTTCTGTGAATTCCTCCACTTCCTTACAAAATTCTTCAACTGCAACTGCATCCTGATCAAGGTCTTCTATGTCTTCCTCGTCACTTAAGTCATACATTGGAGGTTGAGAGAAATCTACCTCGACGTCATCTTTGTATTCACTTGGATAAGGTTCTTCAGGCTCATGGAGTTTAGTTGAGGATGTAAGTTTGTGACTAGGAGAGCTTGATTCATGGTCATCACTGCTTAAGGAATCAATTTCTTGGTCTGTTTCGTCCAATTTTTCACAAGGTATATGCATTGGAGGTTGTGCATTATCCTCCTTGGCATCAAATTCGAATGTCTCGGCGGAATTCTTTACAGTTCTCGATTCCCATGGAGGTTCAGCATCTCCTAAATCTTCAACCACTTCTTCCTCTACAACTATCATGGCTTCCTCCACTTGTTCCAATACAAAGCCATGCTCCTCATTGTCCACCGAAGTTTCTAGTGTCTCCTTCATGCTACGCTCTTCTTTAGATTCTCCACATGTAGCCATGGGAGTACTTTGAGTGCTCAGATGTCGGGAAGCTATTATATTTACTACCTCGGTTAAGGCAGTAGTGAGTTCCAGTACGTTCCTTTGCATCTTCGCTTGCCCTTGAAGAATAAGACGAAGTTTGTCATTCATTGGAGGTTGGGGCGGATATGAGGGTTCAAAATAAGAATGTGGTAGTTCTTGGGAGTAATTGGATTGGGATTGTGGTGGATAAGGGTCATACGATGGTGAATGATGAAAAGGAACTTGTGAGTGTGGTGGTTCAAAGCTATGGTGAGAGGATGGTCTATAAGGACAGGGTGGGGCTTGTTGGTAATTACAAGGGGTTCCACCATATCTATCAGCTTGGTATGCATTGTGGAGTGGTCCTTGCCCGCGATACCTTGGGGGGTGTTGTTGCCTAAATGGTTGATCAGGTCCTCTTGGCTCCATCCATCTTTGATTGTTTAGACCTTGATGCATATTCCTATTATTGCATCCACTCCTTTCAACAAATTTAGAACCAAACTTAAAGCGAGAGGGGTGAGAATTCATAGTAACTAATAGAAATAAAAGGGAAAAACAAAAACAAATAAACAAGTAAAAGGGAAAAAAAATATTTACAATAACCAATAATAAGGCACACGTTTGCAATTCCCCGGCAACGGCGCCATTTTGAAGAACGGTAGTTTGATGGTTTAGAATTCAGAATAAATTCCCGTTGCAAGTATAGTTTCTAAACCAAGCAATCATCCTTTCTTACAAACGTTTTGGTTGTCACAAGTAACAAACCCAATAAAATTTATAAACCGACGTATTCAAACCTTGGGTCGTCTTCTCAAGGAATTGCAGGGGGTGTTCTTATTATAAGTTATGGAAAACAGTATTTTTGGGTTTTCAAAGGTTTGAACAAGGAAAATAAATTGCAGGAATTAATAAATTAATATCTAATAAAACTCTTGCCAAGGGATGAAAATTCGGAAGTCCTATCCTAGTTACTCTTATGAGAATTGAGTTTAATCCCACTTAGTTAACCTTTACGAAAGTAAGGGAAAGTCAAGTGGACTAATTAGTTAGATCCCCAAGTCCTAGCTAACTCCTAAGGAAAGACTAGAGTTAGTGGAATTCGATTCAATTAGAGAAATTAATTAACAATCACAATAAGTTTGATAACTTAAGAGCCTCCAGTTAATCAATTAAAGCCAAGAATATAAAAAAGGCTAAATAAGAATCATAAATCTGAAATACCTCAACGTATATTAAATAAAGAAAATCCAGACATGAATAGTTCATGAGCCAATTTGGTAACATAAGTAATTAAATAAAAGCATTAAAGTATCTGAAAGTAAAAGAGAAATATAAAGTAAAAGGAATATTGAACCTGAGAGGAAGTTGAAATAATAAAGTTGAAATAATAAGAAATCCTAATTTCTTTAAGAGGAATCCTAATCCTAAAACCTAAGAGAGAAGAGAGAACCTCTCTCTCTAAAAGTGAATGATGATAGACTCTCCTTTTGAATGGATGCATTCCCCCACATTATAACTGTAACGACCCAATTTTCAGTACGCCTAGGACATACCAGAAACTGAGTGCTACCAATTTGTCATCCTAATTATTATCTATTATTTATTATATGAGCCTGATTCGTTGTTAGAAGCGTAGTTAGTTAGCGAGTAATTTTTTTGAAAATATTTGGATTAATAAACAGAATCATTTATAATCAATTCACAAATAATAACAGATAAAACAGTTATAAACAACCACACATAAATTCATCACAAGTAGTTGACAACATTCGGTGATTCAGCCTTTATTAGAATATAGACTGTTAGTTAGAACACCCCTAGATATAGCTAAATGATATCTATATACATATATATATATATATATATACAACATCCCAGGTCCTGACCTATTCAAGAGGTCCCTAAGCTGGCACCTAGGCTAGCCTAGACTCTATACTCACCTAGTCCCTCTAAACTACTAAAGCGAGGGAAAGTACGTTCTAGGTCTTCAAAACTCAAGTCAAGTGGAACGTCACCAAAAGGTAGAACATCATCTGCTACTCCTCTGCACGATCAGACATTGCCATAAGACGTCTCTCTGGTACCTCATCAAGTAGCCACACAACAGGAGTCTCGTACACAGGATTTAGGTTAAAGTTCACGTACAAACGGGGTGCAGACTTTGGCTGGTCTCACAGTATATACATATAAATAGAAAATGGGATTCACCCTAGACTCAGACTACCTAGAGCAGAATCCTCTTTGCAAACGGTCGACAGCGAACTACGGAAAGGAACTCTTGCTTCCTTCTGAAGGGGGAAGGAAGAGAGAAGGGGTAAGAACTGGGGAGTCCTTAGTAGGGTCGGGGTTATTAGTTAAGTTCATTAATTCTGTGTTGTTTAGCAGATAAATAGCAGAATACAAAAAGGCAATAACTAGAAGATACAGATAAATAGAAAAGATAGAGAAAACAGATAGTAGAACACAAACAGAAGAATACAAGAAAATAACACAAACACAGACACAGAGAATAGAATACAAACAAAGAAAGCATACATTCATGCAACAATCATAATAGAGAAAATGCACAACCAAGTATGATGCATGTCAAGCCCTAGTGCAGGTAATGAGCTCATTTGTCGGTTACATACCCGCTCCCGACGTTATCCGGAGTCCTTTGACCAGGTAAGGCTTCCCTGTTGGCAATGCCTCTCGCAAGAGTCCTTTGACTTGTGAGGCAAACCACTGCAAGAGTCCTTTGACTTGCATGGCGGAGCTAGTTAAGTTATATCTACTCAACACACTCACTGTAATTGTCCTTTGACTTATAGGAGCACACACACACTCACTGTAAGAGTCCTTTGACTTACAGGAGTATATGTTAGTTGTGTTTTCTCGATACCTCTGTAAGATTCTTCTGACTTACAGAATAGCATTATAGCTAAGTATCCCAGGAAAGCACTCTCAGTGGTCGTACCACCATCTATCTGACTGCCTTCACACAGCAGATCATCACATAATCATTCTCATTATCATCATTCATTATCATTCTCATTATTTATCATCACTTTCACATTCTTATGCAGTACCTTTTTCTTTCTCTGTTCAATCATACTATACAAACTTTACATCTTTCACTTTTACAACATCTTAACTCAAACCATTTCTCTTTATCAGAATACTTTTTTCTCTTTGTCTTTCTAATCTAATATGATTACTCTTTTCTCTTAATCTATTTACTCTATTATGGTTATTCTGTTCTCTGTATCTCTTTACTCTGCTCTGGTTACTCTTTTCTCTGCTTAACGTATGTATTTAAAGCTTATGTAAATTTTGATATGATTAGTTAGCTAGCCTGTCCCAAGTATAGGTTCATTAAGTCTATACTGAAATAGTTTAACTTTTCATATTATACCTAACCCTGGGTGCAACTCAAGAACTAACTATGTTGTTCCTAGTTCGTTTACTAATCTCTATCTGTTTTTCTGTCATTAAAACTTTACAGACTTTTCTTTGGTGTTTATCTTTTCTTTAACTTTTTATCTTTCATTTATCTTTGCCTCACAAACATGTTATTACCACTCCCTAAGTGTTTTATGAAGGTAATTATGAGATTCTGCGCTTAAAGTTGTCTTTCTAAAGCTTTTACGGAAAACTGCCTTTTCCGCATTATTTTATTATTTTTATTAAAATATTATTTTTAATTAAATATTATTATTTAATATTTTATTATTATTTATTATTTTATTAATATATTTTCGTAAATTACCTTCCTTTAACCTTTTACTTTATAAATTCACTTTTTACCACCCGTAACTTTTAATATTTCTACTTTAACCACCCTAACTTTCAGAAATTACAAAATAACCCCTCAAACACCAAAATATTTACTTCCTTGCCCTTTCTAAGATCTAAAAGGTGTTCTTCATTGTTCTTTACCACACTCAAAGTGTTCTTCGTAAATTCTTTAGATTTTTTCTCTATTTTCACCCGTTTTTCAAGCTTTTCAGTAACCGATTTTTACCATAATTCATAATAAATTCCCAGCCACTAAAACCCCATCTTTTCTACATAATTTTAACACAAATTGAACCCCAATTTAATCTCTAGGGTTCGTTTTTCCAGCAGCCCTCAAGAACAACATTCATAGCTTAAATATCATCAAATTTCATCAAAATTTTAACAAACTTTTACCAAGAATAACTCATATAAGAAATCAATTTCAAGCATAACCAAACCATATCATAATCACACATCTCAAACACAATCAATCAAGATTAAATTCGTCACACCCTACCTGGTTTTGCTGCTCCTAATTCAGTTAGACTTTCAGGTGGTCCTTTAGCACTTTTTCCTCCTAAATCACATCAAGAACAACTTTAAATCCAAAAATCCTCAACTAACCAAATCTCCCTCAGCATGTTAGGAGGTGATTTATAACCTTAGACTTGCTGGAAAGTCACATTTCTTGGCCCTCAAATCAAGTTAAGCATGATTCCTAAGGAAGAACATCAAGAAAACACATGTTTAAGCATGTTTCCTTGAAAACCGAATTGAAAGGGGAAAGGAACAGCCATCTCACCTTATTTCCAGCCTTGATAATTTACATGGTTATGTAGAGGAAGAAGAGAGGATCATTTTGGTGAAATCGGAGTTTTGATTTGAGTTTTGGTTTAGAAGAAATCAAGCTATGAAGATTAAGTGTTCATGAAGTTTTCTCTCTTTTCTCTCCTTTCAATTTCGGCCAAAGGGAGTAAATTACCAGCCTTGGAGTGTCTTGGGGGTGTAAGGTGAGTTGTGATTGGTTGGCTGGGAGGTGGGTTAAAATAATATTAAAATATCTCAGGTGTATAACTACTAAAACTAGATGTATCAGAACACTTGTAAAAACATCTCTAAAAATTATTTTCTAAGCTTCTAGCATAAATGAAACTAGTAACATATTTATTATGAGAATAAAACATGTATAATGAGGCCTTAGCATTGCTAAAGTCATCAGAGAGTGCTGGTGCTAAGCTGCACCAGTAAACTATGAACCCGGTTAAACCGATTTCCTGTTTTTAACTAAAACAGACCAGGTAACCTTATAATATCATTCAAGCATCTTATAATACTAATATAATGATAATATTATACTATTATCTCTCTTCTCTCATGAGTTGAGTCCGGTTCATCAAACTGAGACTATTTACGAAAACTAGAATCAGAACTCCTAACCGATATGGTTCAAAAACTAGGTTCTTCGCGATTGCGTTGCCAGGCTTGTCTCAACTAAGATCCTGAGTTAAAGATAATATAATGACATTGAGGATTGAGATGCTTGATGATAAAGAAGAGGTATTCCCTTTACTGATCTTTCGGAGAAATCTGTGTCTTCAGAAATGATCTCGCGTACTTGAAAATTAGGGTTGTTACATTCTACCCTCCTAAAAGAAAATTTTGCCCTCAAAATTTCAGCCGCATGCAAGAATCCATTTTCAAGAGATCTATTTCCTTCAAGCCAACCTAACGAACAGATCAGTTCATTCCTTACAGCATCCAAATCTAACACAACCATAGCCATGAAGATCATAACAGCTATGAAAATAGCTGTAGCTCACGTCGATTTGTCATTCAGAGCTCGATTAAACCATGTCTATTCACAGTCATTGAGTTCTTATCCGCACCAAACAATCAATATTTAGGTGATCAGTCTTAATATCTCAAGCTAGGCACGAACATTCCCAAAATGAGCACTCATAGACATTCATGCCCAATGTATCTTAAAGATACCCTAACAGCATGAGACACACAAGCAGAGTATGCAGAAAAGCATAGTCAGTCAACTCCCCAAGCTCTATTGGGAACGAATTGCTCTGATACCAAATTGTAACGACCCAATTTTCAGTACGCCTAGGACATACCAGAAACTGAGTGCTACCAATTTGTCATCATAATTGTTATCTATTATTTATTATATGAGCCTAATTCGTTGTTAGAAGCGTAGTTAGTTAGCGAGGTAGTTTTGTTTTGAAAATATTTGGATTAATAAACAGAATCATTTATAATCAATTCACAAATAATAACAGATAAAATAGTTATAAACTACCACACATAAATACATCACAAGTAGTTGACAACATTCGGTGATTCAGCCTTTATTAGAATATAGACTGT
This sequence comes from Arachis ipaensis, assembly GCF_059453495.1. NCBI lineage: Eukaryota > Viridiplantae > Streptophyta > Magnoliopsida > Fabales > Fabaceae > Arachis > Arachis ipaensis. Next base: position 57,713,595 of record NC_142441.1, read on the forward strand.
TAGTTAGAATACCCCTAGATATAGCTAAATAATATCTATATACATATATATACATACAACATCCCAGGTCCTGACCTGTTCAAGAGGTCCCTAAGCTGGCACCTAGGCTAGCCTAGACTCTATACTCACCTAGTCCCTCTAAACTACTAAAGCGAGGGAAAGTACGATCTAGGTCTTCAAAACTCAAGTCAGGTGGAACGTCACCAAAAGGTAGAACATCATCTGCTACTCCTCTGCACGATCAGACATTGCCATAGGACGTCTCTCTGGTACCTCATCAAGTAACCAAACAACAGGAGTCTCGTACACAGGATTTAAGTTAAAGTTCACGTACAAATGGGGTGCAGACATTGGCTGGTCTCACAGTATATACATATAAACAGAGAACGAGATTCACCCTAGACTCAGAAGACTACCTAGAGCAGAATCCTTTTTGCAAACGGTCGTCAGCGAACTACGAAAAGGAACTCTTGCTTCCATCTGAAGGGGGAAGGAAGAGAGAAGGGGTAAGAACTGGGGAGTTCTTAGTAGGGTCGGGGTTATTAGTTAAGTTCATTAATTCTGTGTTGTTTAGCAGATAAATAACAGAATACAAAAAAGCAATAAATAGATGATACAGATAAATAGAAAAGATAGAGAAAACAGATAGCAGAACATAAACAGAAGAATACAAGAAAATAACGCAAACACAGACACAGAGAATAGAATACAAACAAAGAAAGTATACATTCATGCAACAATCATAATAGAGAAAATGCACAACCAAGTATGATGTATGTCAAGCCCTAGTGCAGGTAATGAGCTCATTTGTCGGTTACATACCCGCTCCCGACATTACCCGGAGTCCTTTGACCAGGTAAGGCTTCCCTGTTGGCAATGCCCCTCGCAAGAGTCCTTTGACTTGTGAGGCAAACCACTGCAAGAGTCCTTTGACTTGCATGGCGGAGCTAGTTAACTTATATCTGCTCAACACATTCACTGTAAGAGTCCTTTGACTTACAGGAGTATATGCTAGTTGTGTTTTCTCGATACCTCTGTAAGAGTCCTCTGACTTACAGAATAGCATTATAGCTAAGTATCCCAGGAAAGCACTCTCAGTGGTCGTACCACCATCTATCTGACTGCCTTCACGCAGCAGATCATCACACAATCATTCTTATTATCATCATTCATTATCATTCTCATTATTTATCATCACTTTCACATTCTTATGTAGTACCTCTTTCTTTCTCTGTTCAATCATACTATACAAACTTTACATCTTTCACTTTTACAACATCTTAACTCAAACCATTTCTCTTTATCAGATTACTTTTTTCTCTTTGTCTTTCTAATCTAATATGATTACTCTTTTCTCTTAATCTATTTACTCTATTATGGTTATTCTGTTCTCTGTATCTCTTTACACTGCTCTGGTTACTCTTTTCTCTGCTTAACGTATGTATTTAAAGTTTATGTAAATTTTGATATCATTAGTTAGCCTGTCCCAAGTATAGGTTCATTAAGTCTATACTGAAACAGTTTAACTTTTTATATTATACCTAACCCTGGGTGCAACTCAAGAACTAACTATGTTGCTCCTAGTTGGTTTACTAATCTCTGTCTGTTTTTCTGTCATTAAAACTTTACAGACTTTTCTTTGGTGTTTATCTTTTATTAAACTTTTTATCTTTCGTTTATCTTTGCCTCACTAACATGTTATTACCACTCCCTAAGTGTTTTATGAAGTTAATTATGAGATTCTACGCTTAAAGTTGTCTTTCTAAAGCTTTTACGGAAAACTGCCTTTTCCGTATTATTTTATTATTTTATTAAAATATTATTTTTAATTAAATATTATTATTTAATATTTTATTATTATTTATTATTTTATTAATATATTTTCGAAAATTACCTTCCTTTAACCTTTTACTTTATAAATTCACTTTTTACCACCCGTAACTTTTAATATTTCTACTTTAACCACCCTAATTTTCAGAAATTACAAAATAACCCCTCAAACACCAAAATATTTACTTCCTTGCCCTTTCTAAGATCTAAAAGGTGTTCTTCATTGTTCTTTACCACACTCAAAGTGTTCTTCGTAAATTCTTTAGATTCTTTCTCTGTTTTCACCCGTTTTTCAAGCTTTTCAGTAACCGATTTTTACCATAATTCATAATAAATTCCCAGTCACTAAAACTCCATCTTTTCTACCTGATTTTAACACAAATTGAACCCCAATTTAATCTCTAGGGTTTGTTTTTCCAGCAGCCCTCAAGAACAACATTCATAGCTTAAATATCATCAAATTTCATCAAAATTTCAACAAACTTTCACCAAGAATAACTCATGTAAGCAATCAATTTCAAGCATAACCAAACAATATCATAATCACACATCTCCAACAAAATCAATCAAGATTAAATTCGTCATACCTACCTGGTTTTGCTGCTCCTAATTCAGTTAGACTTTCAGGTGGTCCTTTAGCATATTTTCCTCCTAAATCACATCAAGAACAACTTTAAATCCAAAAACCCTCAACTAACCAAATCTCCCTCAGCATGTTAGGAGGTGATTTCTAACCTTATACTTGCTGGAAAGTCACGTTTCTTGGCCCTCAAGTCAAGTTAAGCATGATTCCTAAGGAAGAACATCAAGAAAACACATGTTTAAGCATGTTTCCTTGAAAACCGAATTGAAAGGGGAAAGGAACAGCCATCTCACCTTATTTCTAGCCTTGATAAGTTACATGGTTATGTAGAGGAAGAAGAGAGGATTATTTTGGTGAAATCGGAGTTTTGATTTGAGTTTTGGTTCAGAAGAAATCAAGCTTTGAAGATTAAGTGTTCATGAAGTTTTTTCTCTTTTCTCCCCTTTGAATTTCGGCCAAAGGGAGTAAATGACCAGCCTTGGAGTGTCTTGGGGGTTTAAGGTGAGTTGTGATTGGTTGGCTTGGAGGTGGGTTAAAATAATATTAAAATATCTCAGGTGTATAACTACTAAAACTAGATGTATCAGAACACTTGTAAAAACATCTCTAAAAATTATTTTCTGAGCTACTAGCATAAATGAAACTAGTAACATATTTATTATGAGAATAAAACATGTATAATGAGGCCTTAGCATTTCTAAATTCATCAGAGAGTGCTGGTGCTAAGCTACACCAGTAAACTGTGAACCCGGTTAAACCGATTTCCTATTTTTAACTAAAACAGACCAGGTAACCTTATAATATCATTCAAGCATCTTCTAATACTAATATAATGATAATATTATACTATTATCTCTCTTCTCTCATGAGTCGAGTCCGGTTCGTCAAATTGAGACTATTTACGAAAACTAGAATCACAACTCCTAACCGATACGGTTCAAAAACTAGGTTCTTCGCGATTACGTTGCCGGGCTTGTCTCAACTAAGATCCTAAGTTAAAGATAATATAATGATAATGAGGATTGAGATTCTTGATGATACAAAAGAGGTATTCCCTTTACTGATCTTTCGGAGAAATCCGTGTCTTCAGAAATGATTTCGCGTACTCGAAACAAGTGGGCAGACAGAGATATCCAATAGAGAACTAAAAAGGATCCTGGAAAAGACTGTGGGAACTTCAGGAAAAGATTGGTCAAAGAAGTTGGATGATGCTCTTTGGGCATATAGAACAGCCTTCAAAACACCGATAGAGATGTCACCATATCAATTGGTGTATGGAAAGGCTTGTCATTTACCATTGGAGCTTGAACACAAAGCATTCTGGGCCCTCAAGCTGCTAAACTTTGATAACAATGCTGCTAGTGAAAGGAGGCTTCTGCAACTGCAAGAATTGGAAGAATTCAGATCCCAAGCTTATGAAAATGCAAAATTTACAAATAAAAGGAAAAGGAAAGACATAACCGCAAGTCGGCACCAAGAAGCTTTGAAGAAGGACAGAGAGTGCTACTCTACAATTCCAAACTGAAGTTATTTCCTACGAAGCTAAAGTCAAGGTGGTCAGGACCTTTTCTTGTCACCAAGGTTTCTCCTTATGGACACATAGAAATCATGGAAGAAAGCTCAAAGCGGACCTTTACTATGAATGGACAAAGGCTCAAACACTACCTAGGCAGTATGGGGAAAGGCCCCAAGATGAAGTATCAGCTCAACTAATGGAGAGAACGTCAAGCTAGTGACGATAAAAGAACGCTTGTTGGGAGGCAACCCAACCAAAGGTAATTTTCTTTTCGTAGCTTGTCAATAAAAGAGTTAAGAAGATTTCTCTGCATTGTAAGGAGTTAAGTTTGGTGTTGCACACCAAAAGAATTCAAGGGTGATTGTCGGATGCTAAGTTTGGTGTTCCACCAATTATTAAAATACCTTTCTACCTTCAGTTTGATCACTAGCTCCAAACAAGCAGGGAAACTACTTAACAACTATTTCAATTTTAGTCACAGGTCATAGTTTTAGTCACAGGTCATATGTATTCACTTTGCTGTAAGAAAGGAACTAAGTTTGGTGTTCACACCAACTTGGGTCTAGAAAAATCATAAGCATACATACAGACTAACGAATTCTCAAGTGGTTGAGGGACAAGCTACTTCCAAAAAGTTTTGTAGGAAGACAATCAACCCTTAGGATAGACTATGCACCAACATCCAGAGACAAAAAGAACACCAAGGCCCAGAAAAATTAGGAACAACAAAAAAGAGGCCAAAAGGTTGTAGTGTCACTTAACTGCTTTCACTTGAATTACTTGAATTGGAAGTCTGAATGTACCTCTGCTGATTAATATGCCTGTGTTTGCATTTTGTCTTCTGTTGTTCTTAATTTTCAAAATAAGTGTTTTAGTCTAAGTGTCTGTGTGAATTTCACTTGCTTGAATGTATGCTTGTTCCCTTATTTTAATTAAATAAAAGAAATATTTGAACAGAAGTGAATTAGTTCCATTTGGAAAGGAATAAAATAAACATTGAGTCGTGGTATGTATGTCTGATGGTGTAGCTAGCTCACTAATAATGAATAAAAGGGTAGAGTGTCCCTATTTAGTGTGAATTTAGCTGCTGTTTATGGATCTTAGCAATTAAAAATCCTAGGAAAAAAGAAAACAAACAAAAACAAATAAAAAGAAAAGCCAAAAGTGGCAATAAAAAGGAAAGAAACAAAAAACAATGCTAGATACCAATAGTTTGGACCTTAAGACATATGCCTGTGGTGTCTTTGTACTAGGATCTGCTTGGATGATTAGGTTCTATGGAGTGCCTTAACACTTGGAAACTTGGGTTAACTAACTTGGGATTACCAACCAAAAGTCCATTATCAAGAGCAACCTAGTTACAAGGCATTTAGTAACCCAAAGAAGTGCTGGACATCAATGTCTTAAGAAGAATCGTGAGCCAAGTGTCTGTGGTGAATATGTGTTGAGTGAAAATAGGAAAAGAAGCTGCTACAACACATGACACTAAGCTACAAGTGAGGAATAAGTTCACAGAAAAAGAAAAACAAAGAAAAACAAACCAAGGATGAATAATAAGAGGTCATAGCAGTATGTTAGTTGATGCTTAAATGGGACAATTCTCACCTAAGAGTCAATAAAAGTGAGCTGCAACATTCTCTGCATAAAACTCCATGAATTAATTTTAATGACTTGCTGATATGGACATTACTTTTGTTTCATCCTTTCTTCTCAATAATTCATTGCTTGCTTGGGGACAAGTAAGATTTAAGTTTGGTGTTGTGATGCCAAGGCATCTTAGACTAGTTTCACTAGCCTTTTTTTTTAGTAGGTTTTATGCACTTTCTTGAGCTATAAGTAATCATTTGGGTTAGAAATTCATGTATGACTAGATTCATTCAACCATGGTTATTTTGATACAATTTCATGAGACTTTGGCCATAATTACTTGTGTGCTAAGAATGATGCAATTTCTCATGATGTTAGCAAGGCTTTGATGCATATATTGGTTGATGACAGGTGAAGAAATGCATAGAAGAAGGTTGAAGAATGGCTATGGAAAGAATAAAGAGGGAGCAACGTTAGTGGCCAAGTTGGACCATCAACGTTGCCTCAAACGTTGAGAGGGAAGCTGCTGCATAATTCTCTGATACTCACGTTGGAGGGAACGTTGGTGAGCCAACGTTACCCCTAACACTGGACACAAAGTTCTTTCTGGAAAATTAGAAAAATTGCGGCGACGCGTACGTGTGCTATACGCGCACGCGTGGATTGTGCATTTTTGACAATCCACGTGCACGCGTGGATAGGCCAACTTTGGAAGGAATGTTGCCAGCCCTACGTTGAGGCCAACTTGCGTGATCTGAACTCCAAAACCATATTTTGAAAAAGCGCATCGACGCGCACGCGTATGCTACGCGTACGCATGAGCGTGAAAATTGGCAATCCACGCGCACGCGTACATGACGCACATGCGTGGATGAATCAACGTTGGAAGGAGCGTTGTTGGTCCAATACTGATGCCAACGTCTTCGGAAACGTTTTAAAAAGTTGAAGTTGGGAATTTGCATCCATGTGTACGCGTAAGTCACGCGCATGCGTGGTTGAGCATTTTGGCCCCAAACACGCGCACGCATGAACAACGCAGATGCGTCACCTGGTAAATTGTGCCATCCACGCGCACACGTAGGTCACGCGTACGTGTGGACATGAAAACATTGGCACTCCAACGTTGAATCAAACGTTGTTCAAAACGTCCAAAATCAATTTTCTATGAAGGACGTTTGACTCAACGTTGGCCCTCAAACGTAGACTCCAACGTGAGTATCAGAACATGGCAATTGAAGCTGATCTTTCCTCAACAGCAAAGGGTGCCAATTGGAGAAACTTCAACCCATTTCAATTAAGGCCAAAAGCCCAATTCAGAGACTGAAGATCAATGGAAGAAAGTGTATAAATAACTTAGAATTCAAGTTAGTTAAAAAGACTAGGAGACTGTATTGAAACTCTGCCCAATTTCCTTCTTTCTGCAACTTTCAATTCTGCAATATATTTTCCAGATTCAATTTCCATTTTGAAAGCTATGAACAACTAAACCCCTTTCATTGGGTTAGGGAGCTCTGTGTAATTCAATGGATCAATATTAGTTTTCATTCTTCTTTTTCTTTCTTTTCTCTTGATTTTACTAGAAAGCTTTCATTCTTCATCCAATTGGATAGTTGTCTTAGGAAAGAATATATTCATAATTGAATCTCCTTTGAACCTTGGAAAAAGAATGAGGAGATCATGCTAGAATTGCTTTCTCACATTGGATTAGATTGGGTTTTGGATGGATATCATGACATGTAATCCTACCAACACTTTAATCTATGAATATGTGTGGTATAATCAGTAACCATACTTCATCTCTTCCCATGAGCACTTAAATCAAGGAATTGGGCAATTGTTCATGCTTAGAGAGATTAGATTGCCAATGAATTGGGATCTAATCACCTAAGATTGCCAAGGAGATCAATGAATGCATTGATTGAGGAAGAGATGAAAATGAATTTGATACGGAGAATTATAATATCTCCTAACCCCAATGAGCTTTCCCATCTCTGATCCACCCATTCTTTTATATTCTGCTTCTTTAATTTCATGCTAAATCCCCATTCTCTTTTAATTACTTGCAATTTAAGTTTCTGTTCTTTATATTCTGCAATTTAATTTCTGTTCCTTTAATTTCTTGCAATTTAAGTTTCCCGCCAATTTTACTTTCTGCAATCCCAATTCAACTCTTATTTCGCTCAACTAGAACAATTCTCCAATTAACATTGATCAACCAACCAATCCCTGTGGGATTCAACCTCACTCTACAGTGAGTTTTTACTTGACGACAATTCGGTGCACTTGCCGGTAGAAAATTGTTGAGAGACAGTTTTCAGGACATCATATACATACATAAAACATATACATACATACATACATACATACATACATACATACATACATCTTCCACTTATCTCGATAAAAATCAATAATTACTACAATCCGACAACTACATCCATTGACATGAATAAAATACATCAAGTACATTTGTATAAATAATTATATACATATAACAAATAATTCCTATCTCTCTGTAGAAAATTTATAACAACATTAAGGCGAGGAAAACCAATAACTAATACAAATTCATTCTAAAATAAAGAAGTAAACGTCTGACGCTTAGTAAAATTTTCAGATCCTTCCTCGTCCGTTTTCCTGAAAATGTTGGATGTAGGGAGTGAGAACCTAACCGGTCTCAGTAGAAGGGTTTTAGATGTCATAGAAGGATATGTAAAATAAAATTTGTTTTATGGCATTGATCAGTGCTTGTGTTATGAACCTTTCTCTTGCAAACTTTCTATATCTTTCCAATTTTTTAGGATTCCAATATCACTCTTTCTTAACTCATTTCTCAATACTATTCCTTCTCTAAATTATTATGTTCTCATAATTCTCCAATTTAATTCACTACTATTTACTTTTCTTATTTTCGATTATGGGCTATATAACTTTTTATCTCTATCTAGATTTACTGTTTAGTCAGTCTCTTTCATAAATTACCTTTTTCCATCATTTCTAAACTATTAATTTCAATCTCAATAATCAAAGAATCAAGTAAAAAGTCATAAGTATTGACAATACACACAAGCACAGACAAACAATTTTAAGCAATATATAAACAAATGCAGTATGATGCATGTCTGTCCTATTGGCTGTGAGCTCACGTGTTGGTTATTACGCCAAACCTGACACAAAATCCAGTTGGTAACTCCCGGATCGGTCTCTCGCTGCGTATTCCCAAGAGGAACTAAATCATAGTACCATTATCTCAATGGAGAGTGCCGTCTCACCTTCCACCTTCTCTTGGAAGTATAAATCGTGCCAAAAACAACAGAGAGTGCCGTCTTGCTCAATGGAGAGTGTCGTCTCACACTGCAACCTGAGAGAATGCGGGCAGGATAAAACCACCATCCCACATCACACCGCAACCATGAACAAGGGGGATGAAACCACCGTCCTTGCCCGGTACATGTGCCAAATCAACACGCAAGTGGGACAAACTCACGTCCATACCAATCAATAATCACCATCAATAAAAAACACGCAAGCGGGACAAAACCTCCGTCCTTGCCAATTCATAATCACATTCAAACATAACCAAGATCATAATCAAAACCAAAATTATCAATCAAAATCATAATTCATAATATTTATATTGATCAAAAAGATACTTAACCTCAAGTCGTGAACGGGATAAAACCACTGTTCTCACTGTGGGCAGGACAAAACCACCATCCACATATAATAACAATGCACTAAGCAAGTAGGATGATACCACCGTCCTTGCTAGCAATCAATTATTGTCACAATTCCATTCACTTTTTTAATCACAATTATTATCCACATTAATCAGCCACACATAATCATACTTGGCCTATTTACTTTCAATAGCAACATATTTGCTTTTGATCATGGAATTTTGTATTTCTAGAATCTTCCTTCGGCAAGTATACTCAATTGTCGTCAAGTAAAAACTTTCAATTATTGTCATCAAGTATAGAGTGAGGTCGAATCCCACAGAGATTAACGGATTAAGCAAGCAAAAGTTGGTTGATTATTTTAGTTAGACAAGCATAATTGAGAGATGAGCAACAAGAAATGTAAATGACATGAAATTAAAGGAAAGTAATAAAGTTCAAGAAAGTAAATGGTAAGAAAGTAAAGTACGGAAAACTAAAGTGCAAGAAATGTAAAGTACAGGAAAGTAAATAGTTAGAACTAAAAAGGAAAAAGAGGCATTGGGATCAAGAGATAATGCACTCTTCGAATCAACAATTCTCATCTCTTCCTCAATCATGCAACTCCTTGATCTCTTGGCAATCATGAGTGAGTAAATCCCAATTCCTTGGCAATTCACTCTCTCTAGACTTGAACAATTGCCAATTCTTTGATCTAAATGCTTATGAAAAGAGATGAACAGTAGTCACTAATTACACCACACACCTTTCTAGATCAAAGTATTGGGAGATTTACATGTCACTATATCCGACCAACTCCCAATCTAGTCCAATATGAGAAAGCATTTCTAGCATGATTCCATCATTCCTCTTCCTAGGTTCAGATGGAATCCATGTATATTCAATTTCTCTTCCGAGACAATTGAATAATTGGATGAAGTGCGAAAGCTTTCAAGCAAATCAAAGAGAGATGAAGAGAAGAAGAAGAATAAAAAAATCAACCCATTAAATTGCAATAGAGCTCTTTCCCCAAATGGAAAGAGTTAGTAACTAAAATATTTACAAAAGTGACGAAAGAAATGAAAGAGAGGAAAAGTGTGGAAGGGCGGGGTCCGAAGACCCATTCCCAGTGGTGTGTGCCAAGGGATGTGTGTGTGTGTGATTCTGGACTCCCCTTCCAATCCAGAATGAATTCAATGTAAATTATAGGCTCTCCTAAATTACAAAATGAAATTAAAATTGAAAGTAAATTACAATGAAAATTAACTATTCTATATGCTTCAATGGCCATGATTGGTTGACAATTATGGGCTTGCTTTCTTGAAGTGTAAGTGGACTTGAGTGTGAGAAGGGCATCAAATTGAGGTCTATAGTGGCTTGGTGTTAGTGCTGGCATTAGTCATACTAACTCTATGACTTGCTCTGAATGTCAGCTTTCTAACGCAACTAGAATTACCTTAATTGGACCTCTTTAACTCAAGTTATGCTCCTTTGAAGGGGACAAGGTCGCTGGAGTTGTTGCTGGCGTTAGTGTGCTTAACGCTGCCACTAACGCCAGCATTAATGGCGTTAATAACGCTAGGTTCTGAAGCTTAAATTTAATGTCCACCCCATACTATTATATATTGTTGGAAAACCCGAGATGTATACTTTCCAATGCTATTAAAATCTTATCATTCGGAGCTCTACAGCTCAAGTTATACTCCATGGAGGGTGAAGAGGTCAGCTGGCCTTACTACAGGTTGATACTATATTCATCTTTGCATTTTCGGGGCAAGTTTCTCCTTCAAATTGAGTGTCCACTATGTAGTGTCATATATTCTTGAAATGCTCTAGATTCCTACTTTCCAATGCCATTGGAATCACCTCATTTGGAGCTTTCTAGCTTAAGTTATTCTTGTTTGAAGAAGACACGGTCAGGCTGCCAGGTGTTAGTGTTAGCGCTGGTGTTAGTGGCATTAACGTGGCTACTAACGCCATAAACTTCTTTGATCCAACGTTAGTGTTGGCGTTACTGGCACTAACATGGCCACTAACGCCACACCTTGCCCTAGGCCAGCGTTGCTCCTGGCGTTATTGTGGCTAACGCTGCCACTAACGCCACAATTCTCCTTGGCCTAGCGTTATCCCTGGCGTTATTGTGGCTAACACTGCCACTAATGCTGCCTTGTTCTTGCTTCTTGTCTTCTCTAATTTACCTTTTAATCTCCTTTCTTCTTTCATGCTTGTTT